>NW_027526422.1:54326805-54926805 GCF_048455015.1 Haemaphysalis longicornis
CTTGTAAAATATTGCGTCATGGGGGCTCTTTTTTGTTCGCTTTTCGTGACACATGGTGACAATTTATTGAGAGGGAAGTTGAAGGAAAAGTTTCGCAAACTGCGATACCTGAAACTTCTCCACACAAACGCTTAATTTTGTGATCAGACATACTGCGTCGCTATTTATTACGGTGTCGCGTTTCCCGACACATGCAAATGCGAAAAATCTATCCTGAAAGTCAAAGGCGCTTTCCACATCCTAAACATAGCGTCACGCCTTTAATGGTGGTGTAGCATTTGGCACTAACTTTTCGCAATTATGGCTTTGCCTTGTCTTCGCCGAGAGAGAGAGAGAGAGAGAGAGAGAGAGAGAGAGAGAGAGAGAGAGAGAGAGAGAGAGAGAGAGAGAGAGAGAGAGTGAGAGAGAGAGAGAGAGAGAGAGAGAGAGTGAGAGAGAGAGAGAGAGAGAGAGAGAGAGAGAGAGAGAGAGAGAGAGAGAGAGAGAGAGAGAGAGAGAGAGAGAGAGAGAGAGAGAGAGAGAGAGAGAGAGAGAGAGAGAGAGAGAGAGAGAGAGAGAGAGAGAGAGAGAAACGTTTATTGAAACAGCAGGGACGGGTAGGCGAGCAAGAGAGTTAGGAGCTGAAGAGTAATAATTTCATTAGGTGCGCCCTAAGGACTGAACTTCATGTGTTCCGCATAAAAGGACAGCGATAAAGAAATCGTTCATGCACCACGCATGTTTCTTAATTTATGGGCCAGAAACCCGAAAAAAATTCTATTTAAATAAACTTGGGCGTTCTGGGCCGACGTGCTTAAACATGCAAGTGTGACATGGGCCTCGGTGACGTTGCCGCAATCACGCTCACTTCTTTTGCAGCGAGATATACGCGGCCTCTCAAAAACGCCGCAGTTTCAACGCACACATTGGTGTCTATTAGATGTAATGCTTCGTATGATGTTTTCCCTTAAGTTTTTCGCTGCTCGCGCTTACCCCTGTGCGCATGCTTGTGAAAATAGTACACCAGGGGTCGAAGCAATTTGTTTCTCAGCCGTGCTTCGGTCCCGTGACGCACACTCAGAATGCTAGGTTTTATTGAGGCAAATATTTATTTTCGGTCGTAGCTTCGTATCTCTCTAACAAGTCATTTTCGCTTTCAATCGTTACTGCATACTTAACCGACTTGTTATTGGTATGCGAAGACGAGGCAACAGCCGTAATTGCGAAACGGTCGTGCAACATTCGGCGTTACCATAAAAATATCGCGCTACAGAATGACAAAAAAACTACTGCAAAATCAAATGCGTTACAAATTGCGGGATTACAGAAGCAGCCGACAAGCGCCTAAAAAGATTGCCCGAGAAATAGAAAGAGGAGGTAGGAGCAAAACAGAGCTCAATAAACAGCTGGTGGATAGTGCGGCTTTCACGATGAACCAACGCGGGAAATTCTGGTATCTCGGATAAAGGTGCACTCCATCAGGTCGCGCCAAAAAACAATTTTGGTCGGCGCTCGCGCGTCAACCGCTGTTGTAATGTGTCCATGAATAAATGGTCCAAGCGTTCATGCTGCCTTCCCCTTGCGCTGTCATGTTTTCCTTGACACCAAGTTAGCCGAATAAAAAAAAAAAAAACATGGTGTAACCGAAGTCTGGCGCGTCCACCTGGGGGACTTTACTGCGACTGTCTCACGAACAAAAATGCGCGTATCGTGCGAACTTACAGGAAGGCTATGTTCGCTCTTGCGAAGAGGACAGCGCCACGCCATCAGTTAGCTGACAGCTACCACCTGTCCCAATCGTCCCTCAGGGCGTAACACCACAGGCTGTGAATTATCCGACAGGCTGTGAATTATCGAACTCATGCAAAACAGCAACGTGGAGAGCCACAAAATGAGAAGCAAAGACAGTGCGCAACTGGGGCTATGGTAACGCCGAAGTTTCCCTAGGACGTTGTCAGGGCTATCGCGTAAAAGCCTCCTGCCGTGTTACATACTGAACCGACTGCCGCGCGTGTGTGAAACACACGTGCGCGGGCGGGCAAACTGGATCACTGTCATACATTTTTGGGCCTCGCTCCTGTGCGCACGCGTAACAGAAATGAACGAGAAAGAATGCTATTTGGACGGTCACAGCATAATAACGTTACAACACAAGCGTCGTTGTAAGGAGCTTTTGAAGCATCAGCCTTTTCGTTTTTCTCCGTTATTGCAATCCGTGGGGATTATTCAGCTCTCATGCTTCCTAGCCATTATTGTTGTGCGAGCGATTTTAGCGCGCAGCATGGCGGGCGAAAGTAAGCGCAACTTGCGTTAAGCAAAATGAAAGTACAGTGGCTGATCAAGGGGTGTTGCAGCTTAATTGCTACCTGTGT
Source organism: Haemaphysalis longicornis (assembly GCF_048455015.1). Taxonomy (NCBI): domain Eukaryota; kingdom Metazoa; phylum Arthropoda; class Arachnida; order Ixodida; family Ixodidae; genus Haemaphysalis; species Haemaphysalis longicornis. The sequence goes on from NW_027526422.1 coordinate 54,329,157, forward strand.
TAATTACCCAGTGTGTTTTATGATTGATTGATTGATTGATTGATTGATTGATTGATTGATTGATTGATTGATTGATTGATTGATTGATTGATTGAAGGGTTTAACGCGCCCACGCAACGCAGGCGATGAGACGCGCCGTAGTGGAGGGCTCCGGATTAATTTTTACCACCTGGGGATCTTTAACGTGTGCTGAAATCTCGTACACACGGGCGTTTTTGCTTTTCGCCTCCATCAGAAAAGCGGCCGCCGCGGCCGGGAATCGAACCCGCGACCTCATGCTCAGCAGCGCAACGCCTTAGCCACTGAGCCACCGCCGCGGGTTCATTGTGTTTTCTGCTAAGGCTAGTACCGAGCAGAGTTGTGATTACGCTTTTAAAATAACTTTTCGCGTCATTCAAGCGCAGGATTAAAGGGCACTGTGTCGGAAGAGCGAGACCGTGATCTGCGCTCCTCATGGAAATTCTAACGTTTAGTAAGACGTGGAATAACATTCCACTCCTTACAAAACAGATGCGTGGAATGTTATTCTATGAACGAAATAAAATTTTGCTCATTACCACAACTTATGGCGCTCCTTAATAAAACTTGACGCTTTTATTACTTCCTTTTTTCCGCCGCATTTCTCAGAATGCCGCAAATGTCTGCTCTTTATTTCACCCCGTCCACTGTCCCATATTAGAGCAAGAAGGCATCTGACCCTGCAATCGTGCTAATCATATTTATGTGGTTAATGTATGTAGGCTTGTGTTTATTGGCGCAAGGGTATCTGAGACCAAAGAGCGCCAAGACTATATTGTAGTGAAAGCTACAGTACGCTACCTCGGGCAGTCTTCGCGGGGTGACCAGATTTGACCTTGAGAGCTAGAGGTCAAACTACGCTCCTTTCGCAAGAGCCCGGCACGGAGCAGCGGCCCGATAGCGGGGAGAGATAGGCGGTACGGGAAAGATAGGCTGATTCTTGGATGAAACCACCGCGAACTTAAACAAAGGCAAAGGAAATGGAACACGAGGCCAGCCGCTGGAAAAAAATTAAATTTTGACATCAAAAATGGTGTGATATAAGCACTTAACACAAAACGATAAAATACACCGTGCATGAGCAAAACAAGTTTACAAAAGCCACGGTGATAAGGTAACTTGATAGACACTGGCTACAGTCAAGGCCCACGAAGATATGCAATTTCTTTGGGACGAAGACAGACGCCTGCTTGGCTGACACATGTGTCTCCTCTTTCTGCTATGTGGAAGCCTTCCATAATTTCGCGGTGCGTTGGTTCACGGGGTCTAAATAAAATGTCAGTGACAGAAAAATTCGGTTTTCATCCACTGCACTTAGTACAATGTGAAGAAAGATGGCATGCTGGGGGCTCTTAAATGACAATTCATGCCCTCTCAAACGCACGTTGATACAACTTGTGTTCAACTTCCTTTGTCTAAGTCGGGCTGGTTTCATCAAAGAATATGTATTTCCAAATAGCCCAGCTTGCAACCCTTCTGCCTAGAGATAGGCGAAGAAGGAACGGAGACGTGTGCTCAACCCGTGACGCCACCTGGCGGAGCGCCCGACACGGAGCAGCGGCCCGATGGCGGGGAAAGATAGGCGGCAGGGGAGAGATAGGCCAGGGTGGAACGGAGACGTCCGCGGAATCCATGTTGCCACCTGGCGGAGGAAGGCGAGGAGGCCGCCACCGTAGCGATAAGCGAGCGCCACAACGGAAGGCCAGGAGGCGACGTGCGGCGTAGAACCCTGTTCGATGGAGGAAGACGAACATCCAGCTGTGGTCCCTCGTACAGCGGCGAGGCTTAAACAACGCCGTTGCAAACATGTCTGCATATCATTGCGAAACCACACATCGACCACACCTCGACAATGGGCCTAGCCAGCTAGGGCAGTGAAGCTTTCGCTATCAACCAGGGTTAACGAAAGCTAAACCACAGCAATTTTTTGTACTAATTGCATGGTGAAACACCGGCAGAAGAAGAACGGAAGGAGGATTAAAAATGTGTGACTGGAATAGCCCTACAATCATACGTCGAGAATCATCATCATCATCATCTACGTGGTCGCAATGGTGAGGCAGTGCCCGTGCAGCCAGGTATAGCGCCACCGCAGCAAGGTAGGTGAAGACGAAGATGATGAAGAAGAAGCCAGCAAGGTCCCCAACGGTCCTGTTCACATCAGCCGTCTCTGCAAAGATGTTCGAGGGTTCCCAGGCTTCCCTTATGCGCGCCGAGGGTGGAGGCCTGCCTCGAGCTAAGAAGTGCAACAAGCCGTTGCTTTCCATGAAAATCTAATACATCTGCGTCGGCGTCGGCATCGCGTCGGCGATGGTCTCGTTCGTATCATCGGCTCCATCTTGGCCCAGCGCAAAACCGACACGCTTTCATCATCCCCATCCTCAGGCACCGTCATCTCCAGAGCGGTCACCCAGTCCGGAAACCTGCACCGCTGAGGCCGGATATATTCGAGGAGGGCCCGGGTTATGCATGCTTCGACCGGCCTTGTACCTGATCGGGGTTTACCCCTGCCTTCGCCACGAAAGTTGCATCCTCATCGCTGAGGCTGATGCTGATTATCGGAGACCTGGCCGACCTTCATGAAGATGCGCTCTGCTGCTCCGACAGGCCGTTCCGATGCCCAACCGCTCTCTGAAGTGCAGGCCTGACTGTACATTTTAGGACTCTAGGAGTGTGCTCTAAAATGAGCGCTGCGGTAGCGACAATGACCTCTTAACTTGCGTCAGTACCGTGCTACCCCCTCCTTCCTGCTTTTGAACGAATATTAAATAATTTTGCAGTAAAATGTCTTGTCACAAGCCCAACACTCTCGCAAAACGCAGTTGACTTCAGATTTAAGATTTTATGTCTAGGAGCCCTGTACTTCGTTGCGCAGGACACAGAAAGCGCTCCACAAGGTTCAGTAGGCAAGGCGTGGCGCTGCTGCGCCAGGAAGCACGGGCCACCGCGTTGTTACCACATCGCGGCGATCTGCTTTGTTAAGGGGTTGTCAGCCGCAAATACATCGACTTGTGAGGAAACTCTTTGTAGCAAAGCCAGTAACAAATGTTGCCCTTTTGTCCCCTTCGTGCCCGGAAAAGCACAGTGGAGGAGGTGCACGGGAGTGACAGAGAGGAACGCACTTTACGTGACCCGCTGACCAACTTCCGCGCCCTCGCCGCAGAGCGAGATGCCCCGTCACGTGGACTTTAGCGCTCGCTCACCCAGCCGACGCGAACGGCTATAAAAGACGCGTGTCGCAGCATGTGTTTACACTAACCTGGTGCAGAGTGTTATGAATGCGACGTCCGGAGTCTTCGTTAATTAAAGGTGGTTCGAAAAATTACCGGCGCGGCGAACGGATAAAAAGCAAAGAAAAATAAGCGGGTGAAGTATTTGAAACAGGGACCTACAGACTGCGAGACGAACACGCATCTCTTGCAGTCCATACTTCGGCAATACTGGACGCCGCTCACTCGCACTCACAATTTTTTTTTCCTCAAGCACTCATTTGGGCTCACGCTCACCACTCGCCCTAACTCGCGCGGATAGCTAGACAGACAGGCAGATAGACAGAGCAAAATTTTCGGGTTTAATTAGCCCAAGAACGACTGCCCTTGTGCAGGAGCCTTCGCGTTCGCGAAGCTGTGCTACTAAGAATAAGGCAGCAGCACCGCTTTGCGGGCCTCCAAACGAAGACCCGCGAAGCGTCCGTGTCTTCGTACACATCAGAGACAAAGCGTCTCCGCACCGCTCAGAAAGCACCTCACCTGCGCAGTGAGGTTACACTCAAAGGCATACTTCACCATGCCCCGGCGTCACCGGCATTATTGCTAGCAGTTCACAAGATATATATGTTCCTTATACTTGTATATCAAGAAGTTTTACCGAGAGTATGTGAGCGCCATTTTCGGCCGCAGTATTGGTTTTCAAATTCCCCAAAAATACAGTGGGCTCTAATGCCGTCACAAAAAAAAAAAAAACCCTGCGAAGTGCTGACACTACTGTTAGCTTATATATGCCAGGGTAATTCACAAACGCAGTCACGGCACACGAAGCGCAACAGGTGCACAAAAAGGCACCCAGAGAAAACTCGCTATTCCCCTAATCCGTCTCCGCAGCTATTGTGGCTGCTACTAATCTCGCATTACCAGATTGTACACTGTTTCCACTCAGTAAAAAATGAAGGTTTATATAGTAATCTTACCGGCAATCTTGTTCCCATGCTAGTCCATCCTTCGAGCCAGCCGACGGCGCACAACTTCCGCAGGAAACTCCTTGTATAACATCATCATTAGTCAACGAACAAGTCCCGGAACATGTCCTCTGAGTTACTCCTCACCTGCAGGCTCCTCCATCACCACTGTGAGGGGCAAAAACAGACTTTACGCGCACTTCATCACCCTGGGCGAAATATTTTTGTTGTGGCCAACTCGCCCACCCAGATCCTGTTTGGAAATGGTAAGCCCAACTAAGTGTCACCATTTTAAAGCTCCAAACAGCAAGAAAGTTCTTTTCACCGTAGTTCAGATGGCATCGATGGCAGCACCATAGTGCAGATGGCAGACGCCGTTTAGTTCACAGAGAAGGGCTTTAACCACGTCTCTGTCACTGCCACACATATCCGCGCAACTCTCACACCCATTAGGGAAGGATGGCCCATTAATTTACACGTTTCCCCGCAGGCACCTACGTAAAGCAGCCCGAAATCCAAGCACGGGAACGACGGTACACCGAGCGCACTTCCCAGAGCCGCTGCAGCTGAAGCATCGTCTGCGAGCGAAGGCAGCTGGCTGTCTAGACAGACGTGACGAAGCACCTTTGCGCGGCGGTTGGCGCTCTAGCACCGGCGTCGGGCAGAAAACGCGACTTAACAACGTCATGTTATCGCAGGCGTTGTTGCAGGCAGCTTGCGAGCGCTTGCAACTTAAAAGCATTGCAAGTCATTACAATTACTGACCACGGCAGCCATCTTCTCGTTGGGACGAAGAACAAATGGACGGCTCGGAAAAACCCCGAATGCAGTGATGGGGGGGGACGACGGCACAAGGAAAACGGCATCGTTGCATGCCGACGAAAGCCGTCATGTCCGATGGTTGCCGATGGAGAAGCAGCGCTAAACAGCTTCTGTGGCTGACGAACAATTGCAAGTGAACCGTGTTAATTAGGTTTAGTGAAAAATCCGCAGCAGTAGCTCAGGGGCTAAGGCTCTGTGCTGCTCATTCAAAGGGCGCCGATTTGATCCTGGCCGCTTCGGCCGTTTTCTTATGGCGGCAAAAAACGACAACGTCCATGTGTCGAGATTCGGCGGAATTTCACTGCGCCGCAAAGCGTATTCTGCAATCCTGCTGGCGGACCACGACAAGATATGCATGCGAACGTGCGGTATATTTACAGCTGCACTGCAACAAAAGAACTTCACGGCCATTCATCTCTTAAATAAAGATTGTGATAACGAATCGGTGAATAAAATCAAAACAACCAATTATAGCACAATCCATTGATCGTAGGGTTTAACGCGCCGACGCGACACAGGCGATGAGGCGCGCCGTAGTGGAGGGCTCCGGATTAGTTTTGACCACCTGGGGATCTTTAACGCGCACCGAAATCTCGCACACACGGGCGTTGTTGCTTTTCGCCGCCATCACGAATTTTTTTATGAAATTTTTTTATAACTGTGGACAACATACATAAACGATTTGCTCAACTGTTTCGCTGTTAATAAGTACGCGGAAAAGTGAGTGAACGAGAAAGAGAGCTAGAGAGAATTCGCCAACCAATTCGCTCGTAAATTGCTCGCCGTTCGCCTTACTTAGCGGTCGTATTCTCTAATATATGCCATTAGAGGGGACAGCCGCAGCTCTTCGGGTTTCAAGAGTGAGGGGACGCTTTTTTTTCTGCTCCTTGAAAAAGCTTTCATGTATTCCGTCCTCAACGCGGGAAACGTATAAACGTTACAATTACGTTAGGTCAGGCCATTGTAGAAGTGCTACTGAGTGTCGCGTATAGGATTAGGTGGCGTGCGATCGTGGGACGTAAAAAGAATTGAAGGGAAGGGTGTACAGACTTGCACTTGGTTTTGTTACCCTGCTTAGGATGCAACCCAGACCGCTAACACTACAACGCGCGTGAAACAAGTAACAAGTAACTCTTTCCTCGACGACTACTTGCTTTCATCGCCCGTTTTATGCAGTAGACCTTCGGTCACTCCGTTCTTCTATGCGCCCGCCGTACATCTCAACAAACGGGTCCGCATTTTGTTCCGTTCGAATATTATCGAGGAACACACACAGGAATGAAACGAAAATTGCCTTTTAATCTAGTATCATCCGTAACCACCGCCCGTACACTAACTTTGAACTGCCTGCCGGCCTCGCCGAAACAATAGCTCGATGTTGACACACACCCGGCCATTTTTCTTGGGCCAGTCGAACTTCTTACAGTCTTATTTTCAACGAACATATTGACCGAGATTCAAACACCTGAGCAGTGCTGCCACAGTCAGCGGGCGATGTGTGTATGCCATGCCTATTAACCAAATAAATAAATAAATAAATAAATAAATAAATAAATAAATAAATAAATAAATAAATAAATAAATAAATAAATAAATAAATAAATAAATAAATAAATAAAAACCAAACAAATAAAAATAAATAAGTAACCAAACGAACAAGTAAACAAGTAGACAAACAAATAAACAAACAAAATAAATAAATAAATAAATAAATAAATAAATATTTGCTGATTTCTAAATTACCATGCGTTAATTTTTTGTCCCTGTTCCTTGCTCTGTGTACCAGTTTTGCGCACGTGTGTCGTATATGATGCTCTCGCCCAGTCTTGTAACAGCCCGTAAGGCTAACAGTATCTGGAAATAAAATAAAATAAAACTAACAAAATTAGAGGGTCTTTTTACAAAGGCAGCCCGTATTTTGCGTCAGCGTGCTTCTGAGTTCTACTGTCATTGTGTATCAAATCATTTAATTGTTGGCCAAAAAGTTATCGTCTGCTGTGGGTGCGCTACACGGTCGTCGTGACATTTTTCCAATGAGTGTTAAACTCCAAATTTATAACGCCCTTTTCAGATCTCGCTTGAATTATTGCATTCTGGTTTGGGGCACGACAACTAAAAAGAACATTAATGAACTCCTTCTCCTTCAAAAAAAAAAATCATTCGATGTATTATTGGCAGAAAAATCAGGAATAATGGTTTTCAATGACGCTACCACCGACGTAGTGTCTATCCAGCAAGGCGAATTACCTAGAGTGAAGGAATATAAATATTTGGGAGTGTGGATAAACGAAGGGGATAACTACTTAGGTACTCACGAGGAGCAACTTAAGGTTAAGGGAAAGCGAAACGCAGCTATAATGAAGCATAGAGCTCTGTGGGGGTATAACAAATATGAAGTAGTGAAAGGAATGTGGAAAGGAGTAATGGTTCCGGGTCTCACGTTTGCGAATGCTGTACTCTGCTTAAAATCAGACGTTCTATCAGGCCTTGAAGTAAACCAGAGAACGGTAGGACGTTTGGCCTTAGGCGCGCATGGAAAAACAACTAACGAAGCAGTTCAGGGAGATATGGGCTGGGCGTCGTTTGAAGTAAGAGAAGCTCAGAGTAAAATATGCTTTGAGATGAGGTTGAGGGCAATGGATCAACGAAGGTGGGCAGCTAAGGTTTTTAGGTACCTATACTTGAAAAGCGAGAACACGCAGTGGTTAAGAAAGACTAGAAGGCTAACGATGAAATACAGAAACAACGGTGGAGAATCCAAAACAGCCAAGGTAACCAAAAAAGAGGCAAGGCAGATTCTAACGAATAAATGGAGGGAAATAATGGAAGCTAAAACGTCGTTAGAGATGTACAGGGCTGAGAAATTGAACATCAGAAAGGAAAATTTCTACGATAATTCCCAGGGCAGTGCTTTGCTTTTTGAGGCTAGAGCAGGTTGCCTGCGAACTAAGAGTTTTGTGGGGAAGTATTCACAAAATGATGGGATATGCGTGGTCTGCGGAAAAGAAACAGAAACTATGCGGCACATAGTGTTAGAATGTGAGGGTATCCATCCAAATCTACATGAAGGGAATATTGGGCTTCCAGAAGCCCTAGGATTTAAGGGTATCAGAGAGGAAGTTAACTTCAAGGCTGTCGAGGGGACGAAAAGAAGATTAGAATGCTGGTGAACGAAAAGCAGAGAGGGGATTATTGCCTAGGACAGTTACCACCTGTAACAGTAAAAAGAAAGTATTTCGGCCCTAATAAGCTCTAGTGCCTGCCCTAAGCAGCGCTAGTATTAAACGAAGAGTGTAAAACATGGTTATATTAGTCCTTTTTGGTAAGATGACATGTCATCACCCCGCTTCAAAGGGGAAACCAATAGCAATCATCATCATCATCATCATCATCATGGCGTTCCGTATCTGCATCCCACCAACGAATTATTTCAGCATCACAACATAATGAACTTTTGGAATATTTATAAGTACTGTCTATTGTATCAGCTTTACTTTTCGAGTACTGCCCACCATAATATTTTACTAGACTAGTCTGGTCTGTCATTTCGAACTGAAACACGTAGAACTCGTGAACGACACAAAAATGTATTGTTCCTCGGCGTCGCACTGGCTGCTTTTTACAATGGCTTAGTTACAACATACCTGTGATGCTTAACGGATTACGTCCACATACTGCTGAATGGGCCCGCATCAGTCGCAAAGAATTGCATTCTAAAATGTTCAACGACAAATTACAGTAATGTTTGCATCAACGTTTTTTTTTTTTTGTCATGTTCTTCTCAGGAATGGCATTTTCTGTGGTATGTGTTTGACATTTTGTAAACTTGGATTTCTGCGTGATTGATTAATAGCGGTGAAATATTGTTCCATTGTTCTGTAACATTGCTTCTGGATAATTTTGTTTTCAAAAAACGAAGCTGTGCAAGTATTGTCTGCCACCAAAGTTGCCGCGGCTGCACCGGCGCTCTGGCCCCGTCAAGCTGCCTCGACAGCTTTTTGCCAGAGTGACCGTCAACATTGTCGACGCTGTACCAATGTTGAAAAATAAGCCTTGATTTGATTTGACTCTCTTTTTCTCTCCTTTTTAATTGTTTGTGCTACTACTTGTAAAATATGTCACTTGTTTCTAGCCCAATTTAGAACAGTACAGTTGCGAGCATTAGAAATAACTATTTTATTGGAAGCGGACATATTGCCGGCAGCCGGCACTTTAGCCGGTAGGGATATCCTGCCGGCACTATATTCTGGTTGGCTGTTCAGGCTTACTTCATTGTGACGGGTATATCCGCCTCTTCCAAGCGCAGAGTCAGCCGCATGCTGTCTTTTTTTCTGGGACATTTACAGCGAACGCTCAGAAAAGACGTGGATATTACGCCTTTCGCTATCCGATTTTTGCCATTCGACTATCCTGGTTAGCCGCCATATGACATGTTTGTGTTGACTGGTTGGTACAATCTGTGGCGATGTTGCTTATGTGGTAGGCATGCTGAGCCACCAAGATCAACTAAGTTATATTTCCGAGAAACTGTGGCATTTGTACATAGTGTGTATAATTCAGCTATTGCAAAAGTGTTGTAATAGCTGAATTTCATTATATCAACAATGGGATCTTTTTAAGCAAGAGGTGCGAAACTCGGCTATAGAAGAGTCAGCTCGTCTTGCGTTTCTATAACGCTTTCATGTTCGTGAACTTTCCCGTACACTGGTGGACCTTCACGAACTGGAGGCAGCAATGCCTGGGTCAAGTATAGATGAAATTGGCGTAACTAAAGGACAATTGCAGCAATATGTTACTGAAAAATACCACGGTGCATTAATTCGGTCCAGAACACGAAGGTTTTTTGACAGTTATCCCACTCGCCGTTCGCTGTGTGATGAGCGCCAATCGGCTCTTGCAAAGGAGATAATTGAGATTAATTATAACGGTACTAGGTATACCGACTCAGCTGATATTGCCGGTGCATTCCATGCTCATTACAGCAGGTTATTTGGTGGGTCCAATGTCGTGGGTCAAGAGCGTGGCTTTCATTCTCTCATTGGGGCACTACCAAGGCTTGCGGATGATGAGTGTACCGGGGTTTCCCGCCCTATTACACTGGAAGAGGTTAAGATTGCCATCTCTTCGCTTAAGACAAACAAGACCCCTGGACCGGATGGACTGAGCGGGGAATTTTATCAGAAGTTTTCTGATATCCTCGCTCCAGTCCTCTTGGACATATTCATAGCCGCATACGATCACGGTGTTTTGCCCCCTACCTTTTACTTAGGACACACAGTGTTAATACCAAAAACTGCGGATGAACACAAGCTGAGATCTGTAGAGGGCTATCGGCCAATCTCTCTCTGCAATGTTGACTATAAAATATTCGCCAAAGTTTTATCTAACCGTCTTCAACAGGTAATTTCTAGTTTATTTGGTTCTCACCAAACGTGCGGTATTCGGAACAGAAGTATTCAAACGAATATACATATTGCTCGTTCTATATTGGAATGCGTGTCTGATTCGGTTGAACAGGTGGCCCTTATCCAAATTGACCTTGCGAAAGCATTTGATCGGGTGTCTCACGACTTTTTATTTGCACTTTTGGAAGCGGCTAATGTAGGTGATGTGCTATATAGAGGCATTCAGCTTTGCGACAAGAATTGTACTACACAACTTGTCGTCAATCGCATCCTCTCGAAGCCAGTTCAGATCAGGTCGTCTGTTAGACAGGGCTGTCCTCTATCGTCGCTACTGTTTGCACTGTACATAGAGCCTATTTGTGTTAGCATACAAAAGAGCCAAAGAGTACGTGGTTTTTCGTTAGCGTCATGTGAAGTTAAAGTTCTTGCGTATGCTGATGACATTGCCTATTTTTGTGTTGACAAGCGTAGTGTTCACGAAGCCCTTGCATTGACTAAGGAGTTTTGTGACGTGTCTGGAGCGGTCATGAATATGGAGAAAACTAAGGGGTTTTGGCTTGGCCTGTAGGGAACCAAACCTTCCAAATTTGCAGGTATTAATTGGGACAGCACACCGCTTGAGTACCTTGGCGTGCCTTTGCACCAAATAAGGAACTCAGGACCGCACTGGTCTTCAGCACTCACGCATGTCAAGCGTGCCTCGCAGGCATGGATGGGGCGAGAACTTTCTGTATTTGCCCGTGCGCTAGTCTGCAATGTCTCCTTGGTAGCAAAGCTTGGTTATGTGCTTCAGGTACTGCACTGTGCGCGGGCGAAAGTCCAGGCTCTACACAGAGTGTTTGCTACCTTCGTGTGGGGATCTGAATGGGAGCCAATGCGCAGAGATAATTTGTTTCTTCCTTTACGGTCTGGGGGTGTTGGGTTAATGCATTTGTTTGTGCACCAACTTGTGTCTCGGTTTTTCTTCTACAAGTCGGCGGAGCATCCATTTTTACGTACTGTAATTCAAGAGCGCATAAGTTACCATTTGGCGTTTCTCCTTGTTTCTACGGGTGAGGTGAACCAAAAGCCGCCATGGGGTTTTCTAAAAGAAGTTGTAGATACTTTTCATTTCTTTACTGCGCGGTTTTCTCTGGAGTACCTGTTTAGTCTTTCAAGGACGGCTATGACGAACACTTTAATTCATAATCTATTCCCCGTGCCTCTTTATCGCCAGCCATACTTGCGGGACCATACGAATAATGTTTTAGACTGTGTCAAGCGTATGTGCGTGCCGCCAAATGCCAAAACGTTTTTCTTTAAGCTTCATTCGCAAACGCTTCCAGTTAAAACATGGCTGCGAGACAAAGGAATGTCGATCCCTTGGTCAGACAATTGCCGCTTGTGAAACTAACCAGAAACTATTGACCACTGTTTTGTGCTGTGCCGTGACGCGGTGTTTTTCTGGGACGTTTTGCAACGGACACTAAAAAAGGACATTGACATCACCCCATACACCATTCGCTTCTTGCCATTTGATCAGGACGTTAATCGGGTGCCGTATGACGTTTTTGTGCTCCTAGGTTTGTTTAGCTTGTGGAAGTGCCGCATGACTGATCGGCATGCTGAACCCCCTAGGCCGACCAAGGTCATTTTTAGGGAACAGGCGGCGTTGGTACGGAGCGTTTACGTTGCGCAGAGTGATCCACCAGAGTGGCTGCATCTTTTGGATGCGTGCGTTTGCTTGCCTGAGTTTTGAATTGGTGCCGACCTTTGTTAGACTGACGTGCTTACCCTTTGCTGTCTGTTAGTGTTTATATTGTGTGTCAATTGTCTTGGCTGACTTCTCTCTAAAATTTCCATGTATTAAAGAAAAAAATAGTGTGTATAATTCACTTGACCAAACACCTGACTCAGACTGGTCCTCTTTTGAACACTTGTGTGTGTTTGCCTGAATTTTGATGTAAATGTGGTTCTCATAACTTCAGTGTATTCTTTTGTTTGCTCGACAACTTAGTCCTCGTACTGTCACGTCTGAGCGTATTCTCCAAAGAAAAAAAGAATTACCGCGGCGCAGTGGTTGAGCCCCTGGTTTCTAATCGCGAAGTCGCACGTTCGAACCCACTTCCGCCAAATTTCGTTATTTTTTTTTCTTTGTTTGTTGTGATTTTCTAGGACGGATTCACTCTGTTCATTTATTCAGAAACTCGGTTATTTTGCGGCATTCCTTCGTTAATATTTATTCAAGACCTGCCTTTATGTGTTGGGTTAGGTTAGGTTGGGATGGGAAAGTGACTGCAGGTTGAGAACGTTTCATGCACGAGTTCCCCGAAAGCCAAACATTTTGGGGGGCGTGTCTTACTGCCAGTTTAGGTACGCCGTGGCGGCCGCTAGGAGGACCGGTACTGGAAAAGGGATAGGCGTTTCGCACTTGATCTCACCCCCAGTGCTCTCTGCGCATGCGCCCTGTTGCTATAGCAACGGAGGCGCGTCGTCTGCATGGAGTTTCTCAACTCAATGGTCGTCTGCTTCCGTCTTTGAAGGACCACAGAACCGAAAAAGGCGGACCCAGCCACCAACAGATGATACCAGAGCGGCAGTTAACGATCAGCAACGTACCAAGACCTCTTGGAGTGAGTTTACCAATATTCCTCACGCCAGTAACGATCAAGCGCAAGGCCCCGCCAAGCCGCTGCGCTAACCCTAACAAGTGTTCCACCGAGGAGCGTTCCTGCTCTCCTACTCCCGCCAGGTTTGTGAACACTTGCATGCCCGTGACCCTCCTCGCGCCGCATGAGCACGTGCCACGCTGAGCCGCCAGGCCCAACGGGCGCGAGCCAAGTTCCCCTCAGAATGGAAATTTCCGTGGAGGGATCAGCAATAGACCCCGCGGAGCTGCTCAAGCCCGACTGGCAGCAGATCCGCCACAAGATCAAGAACCTCTCCCGCCAACCGGCGACGCATAACGAGCTTGTCAAAGGACGACGCCTCCCGCAACAGAGGAGAAGACCAAGACCCCCGCCTCCAGAGAGCCCACTGCCTGACGATGATGTGAAGATCATCCTCCGCCCTCAAGGTGGACTGGACCTCCACACGATCCCGGTCGCCACGCTAGCGGACTACGTTTTGATGCAGGCCGGCGTAGAACTACCCAACGAGGACCAAGTGAGAATCCATCACAAATCAAACTTCATCATTGTCAGCACCCCCTCTGAGGAGAGAGCTCTCAAGTACCTCGGCATGACCCAACTTCAACTGCCCAACGGCACGTACACCCTGTGCAACCACATCCCCCCGCCATCCGATACCGCGGTTGGAGTAATATTTACCGTGCCAGAAAACGACACTCCAGAAGAAATTATGCGCAGCCTGACAGCCTACAACCACGACCTCCACATACTAGACGCCAAGCGGCTGCGGAACTCCACCCTAGTGCAAGTGCTATTCCAGGGACCCCATGTGCCATTCTGGGTCCGCTACAGGGCGGCCACCCTCCGCTTCTACCCGTTCAAGAGAAAATCAGAGGCGTGCTTCAACTGTTGGCAGCCGGGCCATCGAAAAGACGTCTGCCCCAATCAACCACCTACCCAAAGATGCGCCGCTTGCGGCCTAGCGCAAGCCCCGGAACAGCACTTGTGCAAACCGAACTGCATCTTGTGCGGAGAGGCCCACCCAACGGGAGCCGCGGGTTGCCCCCGCCGCTTCCAACCAAGGCGTCGACAACCACACACCAAGAGCGAGACACCGAATGTACCAACCAACAGTCAACAGAGCAGCAACAGCCAAGGAAAGCCACACCAGACGGAGGGGAACCGCAACCACAAGCCTACCAAACCCCCCGAGAAGACGACACAGGGGAAGCAGCTGCCGCCACTGGGGCAACCGCGGACTTACATCCAAGTTCTCCAAGGAACGACCGGCACCGCAACAATGGCAACACCAGCAAAGGCGAGTACCCAAGGCCTTTTCGCTCCCAACTTCACCCCTACTCCCATACATACTACATCTCCTACATCTCAGGACAGCAAACTGGATCTAATTCTAAAAGAGATGCAAAATATGCGAGCCGACATAGCGCTACTTAGAAGCGAGAACGCCCAACTTAGGGCAGAGAACAGCAACCTTAAAGCGCAGATAGCGAAGCTAACAACCCACAATGCCGCGGAGACAGAACCCACCCCGCCACCGCTTAAGCGCAAGAACACCAGAAAGCCGGCAACTAACCCCAAGTCCGACGACAACATGGGCAGTGTAGACATGCAAGAACTGAAACAAGAAATGCTTCAGTCACTCAACGCCACACTAAAAGAATCCATTACGGCCCTGCGAGCGGAACTATTTGGAAGCCTGTCGAGCGCGAAGGCACCGGCAAGCAACTTAACCAACCAGGCGAGCACGACCCCTGTACCAATAGATATCGAGCAAGATGCCGACTTCTAGACACATCACCATATAGCAATTGAATTGCAGAGGCTACAGAGCCAAGAGAAGCCAACTGCAAGCCCACTTGTCCACGCTAGATAATCAACCCGACGTCATAGCCTTACAGGAGACGGGATCCAACACCAAGCTTCTTAACTATACAGCGTACACACACCCGAACACCCACAGCTAGCTACACTGGTCAACAGAAACATATGCACATCCGCTAGCGAAATAACCAACACAAATATACCGCACGTATTTATAACTCTATTGCCAGTCAAGAAGAGACAGCAGCCTCTCCACGTGCTCAACATTTACAGCCCACCAAAACAGACGACCCACAACTTCAAACCGCTCTTGCTGGAAGCCTTGAAAATAGCCGGACGCCAACCCTTGATAATAGTAGGCGACTTCAACGCTCCACACGAGGCATGGGGATACCACAAGACAACAAGCAAGGGAAGGAAATTGGAAGAATCAATCCAGACTTTGGGTCTCACCCTACACAATACGCCAGGAACACCGACCCGCATCGGAAATAGCGTACAAAGAGACACAACCCCTGACCTAACCCTAACACACAACGTAATAGCGGGAAAATGGGGGGTCTCTTCTCAAAACTTTGGGAGCGACCATTATGTAATAGAATTCGAAGCCAACTACAAGACGCGGCTGGCACAAGAGCCACCCAGGAAATCCCTCACCAACTGGGATCTGTTTAGACAGAAATGTACGCAAGTGGAACCGCCCAAGGAAATTACAGAAAGCAACATCAGAGAATGGATGCAAACCATTTTGAAGTGCAAAGAAGACAGCGATGCACCAATAGACCCCATAGTCCCGGCGCCGTATGTTGATTCTAAGCTACAGCACATGTGGGACGCATATCGCAGTATCGAAGCGAGATGGAAAAAACACCGGCACAGGAAAACACTAAGAATAAAACTACAGAACCTCAAAACAGCAATAGCCAAACACGCAGACTACCTGACGCGAATGCAGTGGCTCCAAGCGTGCGACGAAATGCGCGGCACACTATCGATGAAGCGCACGTGGGCGATCCTACGGAAATTAATCGACCCCAGCAACAACAAGACAGAATCTGCTAAGAAGATCACCAAGCTTATACAAGATTACGAGGGCACGGAGCTGCAAATGCATGGTGAGCTCATAAAGCTATACGCAACCCGAAGTGATAATACGCGCTCCCCACCTGCGCATTATATGGGCGCGAGCAACGAAATACTAGACGCCGAATTCACATTCGAAGAGGTGCACGCCGCCATCAGAACGCTCAGAAGAGCGACCTCACCTGGAGAAGACAAGATATCCAACAAGATATTACGACATCTTGAAGAGACAGCGACTGAGACCCTGACAGCCTACTTTAACAAGGTGTGGCGAGAAGGGGAAGTGCCCCCCGATTGGAAGCACGCAAACATATCACTCATTCCCAAGCCAGGCAAGCCAATCAAAATTGAAAACCTCCGACCAATATCGCTTACGTCGTGTGTGGGGAAACTCATGGAGCAAGTCGTGAACGCCCGCATAGTAGACTACCTCGAGACGAACGACATGCTACCACACAACCAAGTCGGCTTCAGACCAAGGCTCTCCACTCAGGACGCACTTATACAGATTCAACACGATTTACTGCACCACCCACCGAAAAAAGACAACGCGGCCATTTTAGCCATTGACCTCCACAAAGCCTTTGATAACGTATCACACGAGGCAATACTATCAGAAATCTCGACGCTCGGGCTTGGAGCAAGAACATTCGCCTATGTAAAATCCTTCCTCACAGGCCGGACAGCCAAGATGAAACTAGGAACGTCCCAAACACAAATCTTCAAGATGCCAAACAAGGGGACGCCCCAGGGAGCCGTAATCTCGCCTTTACTCTTCAATCTCGCAATTCGACCGATGGCCAGCGCACTTTTCACCATCCCAAAACTAAGATCAACGATATACGCAGACGATATCACCCTCTGGGTCGACCGGGGCAGCGACGCCGACATCGAACAGACGCTAAGGAAAGGCGCCGAAGTAATCGCGGAACACGCAACCAAAGCGGGCCTCATGTACTCGACAACCAAATCCGAACTTATGATCCTTCATCCCCCCAGGACGAAACCGGCCACCCAACCGCCCATCAAAGTCGACATCGGAGGGCAAAGCATACCCATTGTCTCGACCTTAAAAATACTAGGACTGAGGATACAGGCCAATAGAGGGACAACCGAGACAGTACGCGTCCTAAGGTCACATACGCTACAAACAATTTCTATGCTAAAAAGAATCACCTCGAGGCAACATGGCCTCACAGAGGAAGAAAGGCTAAGGATCGTACAGGGCTTCGTAGTCAGCAGATTCAGTTACCACCTGCCTTATGTGAATCTAACCCAATCTACCAAAGACTCGCTCGACGCGCTACTTCGGAGAGCCCATCGCACGGCCCTGCACATTCCGCACTCCGCTCCAACAACCAGACTTACAAAACTGGGCATCCACAACACCGTAGACGAGATAATCGATGCCCATCGCACGGCACAGATACACAGGCTGGCGCAGACCACGACGGGAAGGTACATACTGCAGCGGATCCAAATAGAACCGCCCAACACCGACTCCGCTGCGGCCAGGATACCAATACACATACGAGCCCTAATCAAGGTCAGACCCATTCCAAGAAACATGCACCCGACCTTCCACGCGGGAAGAAGAGAGGCACGCGCGCATTACCACTCGCAGCACTATCCACCTGACAAACACACCGTGGATGCGGCACGGTACCCCGACAGAGCAGCCTTCGCAATCGCAGGCATTGCCTCCGCCACAGAACCGCAACCAGCAATCAAAGCCTCCGTCTGTACGGCAAACCCCACCACTGCAGAAGAAACAGCCCTGGCTCTCGCCATAACCAAGACGCCAACACCGACCTTCGTGCTATCGGATTCACAGCAGGCGCTTCGCAACTATGAGAAGGGCAACATCTCAGCCTCGGCACTAAAAATTCTTCTAAAAAAACCTCCCGACCAGCCCGTGATGTTGCTGTGGACCCCGGCTCACACTGGCGTGGGAACCAACGAGGTGGCTAATCAGCAGGCCCGAGCATTAATACCCCGGGCGAGCACTCCTCTTGGTCTTACGCGTGGAGCAGTCGACGTCACTGGGTACGCCCTCACCACATACCGAGACATCACACAACACTACCGCCTCACCCGCAGAACACTACCCCCACCCAACGCCGAACTTACGATAGAGGAAGCACAGATGTGGCGCACTCTACAAACCCACTCCTTCCCCCATCGCACGCAATTACAGCACTCCCACCCACACCTCTTCCTCTCCGCAGGGTGTCCGAGATGCCGCAGCCTCGACACGCTGTACCACTCTTTATGCGAGTGCCCCGCGGACCCCTACCCCCCCTTCCCCACCCCCACCCACTGGGAGCAGGCCTTGGGTAGCTCTTGCCTCGTGGATCAACGGACCCTGACGCAGCGGGCACTACAGGTCGCTTCGGCCATTTGGGCTGAGGCCACCCCCCCAACCTGAACCCGGTGTCTCACCAATAAAGTGTTTTTCTCTCTCTCTCTCCAGGCCGCCGCTCCGCGTGCCGCAGCCCCGAAGTCAAATGGGTGGGCGTGGCACGTCGCTCGTCCAAACGCGCCGTCGGCAACGAGAAGCCTTGCCGCCACATGCCCGATCGAGATGTATGTATAAATCTTTATTAAGAAAAGGGGCGGCCAGTGGCCTCAGAGGGAAGGGGGGGGGGGGTTGAAAGGAGGTGCAGGGCTCCTCTAGGCCCTAAATTCTTCGGGCTACGCCTGACTCTTTGGCGAACTCCCAAAGGGAAAGCAATCTCTCCTTGGCATGACTAGGATTCATGAGCGTAGTCCACTCTTCGTATGATGGCACCTGTTGGGCGTGTCGGGCTCGGAGTTCACGGAGGCCCCCACAGTCCCACAGGAGGTGTCGAATGTCCCGCTTGACTGTGGACTCCTTGCAGTACGGGCAGGGGTACGGTGGGTCGATGAGAGCGGCGGAGCCGTTGCGTCTGTCTGGATTACTACGTGCCGCCGCTTTAACGTAACAGGGCCACTTGTGCAGCACATACTCGGTAAGGGCGAACCCTGTTCGGGCCTTGTAGGTGAGAACTTGAGCCCCTCTGGGTAAGCCGTTTGGAAGAGGGTGCTCATTTTTGGGAGTCATGTCTCTCAGGTTTGCCTTCCTTCGTTTTCTCTCTTGTTCGACGAGGTTGGCCGGGTCGACGTCAATCAGTGGTGGCACCGGGTGCTCGGGAAGCGAGTGGAGCGTAGAGTTTTGCGCGCTCGCCATCGCGTGAGCAACCTCGTTTCCGAGGCTACCCGCGTGTCCCGGCACCCAGTCGATGCATACCTGGATGTTGTGGTTGTTCTTTAGTGCTCTGCACTCCTTCTTAATAAGGTGGCACACTGAACCGTCGATGCTTGGTCCTTGAAGTCGTTTGATGGCTTCTGTGTTGTAGCACATTACGGTGATTTTTTTGTCGGGCCGCCCACTGAGCGCGCCGCCTCGGTGCGTACCGCGAGTGTCGCCATACGCAAGACATGGGGCTCTAGTTGTGTGCTTCTAGGCTCGTGATATTTGTAGGCCTGTGACCCTCTGTGTGACCCAAGGGGTGTGACCACTGCACGGGTGGCCTCCCGTGTCTCCTCATTCCAAGCGGCATCTGTGTACACATTAGTTGCCTGAAGCTCGGGGTCGTTGAAAAAAAAGTTCGAACATGCAGCGCCAGGCATTTCGCGGATTTTGCTCAGCCTAGCGACGAACAGCTGATCTGACGATTGATGTCGTATTTCTATATGCGCAGTTCAGTCTGTATAGCTAGGCTACTCGGCGCTGGCGTGAGCTTTCATCGCGATGGTCGCTTGAGAGAGAGAGAGAGAGAGAGAGAGAGAGAGAGAGAGAGAGAGAGAGAGAGAGAGAGAGAGAGAGAGAGAGAGAGAGAGAGAGAGAGAGAGAGAGAGAGAGAGAGAGAGAGAGAAGCTCTTTATTAACGGAGGAAATGCACAGAGGTTTTGCAACACACGTCCGTCGACATGCTACTCTGCAGGGAGGGGAATGGGGAAAGGATAGATGAGTAGTAAAAGGAGGAGTAGTAGATGAAAGGAGAAAAAAAGAGACAGCGTCATATATAGGGACGTGGGATGTAGCGAGGACTGTCCGCCATTGACACCACTGACGCCCTCATCTGTGCGCCATATCTTTGTAGCGCGTGCTTCAGAAACCGACTCCACTATACAGTTGCGATTTTTTTTTTTATGGAAATGATGTCCTTGGTGTATTCTGATGTATTTTATGTTCTTCCTGCTTTGTCGGAAACGATGATGGTCTCGTGTTGCTTAGTTTTTTTTTTTTTTTTGTTGCCCCTCCTGCCTGGGAATAGCGGCCTACTGTACAAACAAACAAACCAGCACAGATAAATAAATAAATAAATAAATAAATAAATAAATAAATAAATAAATAAATAGATAGATAGACTGAATGATAAATACATATGAAACACAAAACACGGGAGAAAAAGGCAAACGTATACCTGCTACTGCAGGGTTCAAGACCTTGCGCGCGTTGCTCGCCATGCGCGCGTTCTTTTTTTTCTTTTCTTTTTCATTCGGCCAGGAAAGATGCTTGCGGGAAGCGAAATAATTTTGTTGTTGACAAGATACACTTCATCCCGCGGTTGTTTTTTGGCTCCTTCATAAAACCCACCAGGAAGCACGCGGCACCAATTAACGCGAGCGCTCTCAGCAGGCGCGTCCGCATAACGCACGTTTGCGTCGTAAATTTGAAGATGCCAAAAGCACGGAGTCATAAAAAATAGTATACGTGCTGCTATATTGTAAACAAAATAGTGAGGGGTCCTAGACATTTCTTGTTGGTTCAGGCACTCATTGAGCTGGATTATGCTAATCAATAACAAAATGCTTGAATGACAAAGAATGGCTGGTCCCAGAATTCATGAACTATACATTTATTAAACAATGTATTTGCACACAATGTATTTGCACAAGACTGTGATGTGGTCTCTGATAGTGTATGTCAGTGATCAAGAAACCATGCCATTGATGATTGCATAATTTCATTTTTCCTAATTTTGTATTGGCAACTCCGTGTTTGTGCTCTCCACCTAGCGGCCGTCGAGAGAATCTCCCTAATCAGGTCCGGTTGCGGACTTCCTCATGGCGCACTGCACTTGTTTATCGTCGTAACTGCGTAGTTGGCGTGATACCGCCGAAAGGAGACCCAAAGACGGTAAAGCGGACGTATAAGGAGTTTTTTTGCGTCCCCTTCGATGTGTCGGCACGATGGATGTACAGCAGTGGATATTCTCGCGCGTCGTCTGCTTGACACTAAATTTGACACTAATTGTCAAATTGTCTGCTTGAAGCTTGACACTAAGCTAAATGCGCCGAATGCCTGGCGCTTTACGTCCGCATTTATTTATCGCGATCGTATATGCGGCGACGACACTTTTCGCTGCCCACGGCGCATTTCGACGTGCGACACCACCACGCCCTCCTGTTTGAATTTGGCGCCTTCGCGTCATGGAAGCAGACGACGCGGCGGGGCGCATGCGCAGAGAGCAGTGGGAGGTGAGATCAAGTGTGAAAAACCGCTGCCACTGGAAAAAGGTCCATTGTAAAAGTTGTCCGCGCAGCGCGTGCGGGTAGGGAAAGCCAAAATAGAGCCGGATGGGACGCTCCCGCCACCTGGTGATAAGTTCAAGAAAGGGTGCCATTTGCTATGCCATTGGTTTCATACACTAAGACCGCCAGATCTGCCAGATGTTGGCGTTCGTCCCATTGAGCGTCACGTCGCTCAGAAAGCAGTAGATAGTTGTGTTTTCACATTTGCCGTCAGAAGTTCTTGTTGCCTTCCGGGAACGTCCGCTAATTCCTTCTGAAAATGTCTCCCACTGACGTGGCGAAAAGGCGAAGGCGCCTGAAGTTTTTCAACAGTGCTGTGTGTGTCTGTGGTGTTTTGATTTCGATCTATGCGTACGTTGTGGAAACGCGCTTCGAACGCGACCCCAAGTACCAGCCGATGTGCGATATTAGCCCCCACCTCAGCTGCACGAAGGCTTTCAATTCACGGTACGTGCCAGGTTGACGGCGCGTCATTTCCTCGTCCATTGGTATACGATGTGCGTTGTGCGCGACTTGGCCGGCTGCCAGTTGTCGTCGACGCCGCTTTAATGATTATCCACGAATGTCTATGTACGTTGTTGACCAGGACATAAACAGAATGCAGATGTTATTGGTAAAGAAAAAAGATGTTACTTGAGAGATCTCATTGGTGGGCATTATTCGCTGACATCTAGTACTTTCCTTTTTCTTTTCTAGATATGGCAAAGGATTGGGCCTTGTGCAACGCGTTGTTGGACCCGATTCCGTGCTTGTGCAGCCGAACAGCGTCTACGGGGTTCTTTTTTACAGCCTCGTTTTCCTGTGTGGTAAGGAGCGAAAGCCGTTTGGTTTCCGCTTTCTATTTTTTTCTCCGCTGAAGATCTGGAGGTCTCCACATCTTCAGTACTCGTGATGATTTGTTTATATCTCGAAGTCTGCGACGACCTCGAGCATTGATTTTAATAAATATCTTGTCATCTCCCGGGGAAAAAAAGGGGGCGGGGAAGGGCACATTGATCACTGATCATTATATGCCATATGGCTCAGCAAACTTGACCAGCATTTCATTGCAGGATCACAATATTGGCAAATCGTAAGGCTTGAACAGTCATCCTGTACCCTTCACCGTCATTCCTTGCATGTCGTGAGAGGTGAAATTTTCCGTAAGCCCCGACTACAGTCCTGAGCGATGCACCATGTGAATGAATCGACTGTTAGGTATTTTCAGGAAGCCATTTACTGCTTCAGCAACTTCTCATTGCTGCTGCAATCAGTGGCCATACCAGTGGGTGTGGGCAGAATGCGGGTGAGACTTTTGATGACGGATGTCCGCAGTAATGGTTACGGGATCCCAGCCAGTGACACAAACTAACATTTGGAGGCGGGGATTACATGCCGAATCTACACCTGGTGTACGAGGCGCACTGTAGTGGAGGGCTCCAGGTTAACTTCGGCCAAAATCTCAACACGTTGCACTTTAATTTTACACATTGTCAAGTCTCGATGCCGTTTATTTCTGAAGCGAGTCTGAGTCCAGCCGCTGGCTGCGGCTAAAACACGGGGTCGAAATGAGCATCCCGCTCTCGAGCCAGGGACGTGAGCGCGTGAACGCCGAGCCCGGCACATAGCGGTATGTAGCACACATCCATTCCAAAACGGCCGCTGTAACTTGACATCGTAGCCACCGAGCTACAGTAGTGTGTGCGACAGTAACAGCTTCGCTGCAAAAATGCTACTGCTACGTTGCAGTACTCATTAAGCCACGCTCTTTATCGCTTCAGCCAATGTGCGAATTCCTGAATGTGTCGCTGTTATCTCCTCCTCTTTTGCAGGCATGGCTGACGGAAAGCGCTGGAAAATGGTGCACTTGGGCCTGTGTGCACTCGCCACCATTATGTCCTTCTACCTGGCCTACATCCTCTACTTGCTCCGCGATATTTGCGTCGTGTGTGTTGCAACCTACGTCTGCAATTTCTTGCTCCTGGGTGGAAGCGTGCGTAGCTGGAAGTTGCCCGCCGCTGTGCGTGCGAAGAAAAAAGAGTAACTGGCGATTACCTGCATTTGTGACTGTACACTACGCTCGTTATGTGCCAGTTTATTAATCTCTCAGTGTGGCTGCTACGTGGCACGATACTTTTGGGGGTCGGAGCCAAGGGTGGCTGTATTTGCTCCTGAAATCGCGAATTGTGATACAGTTGTCATAAAAGGTGTTTGTGAAAGTTTGGCAAACACGTGTCCAACATGCAGAGTACAAATGCTTTTTACACTTCATAATCTTGAAACTGCAAAGGTATCTCTCAGAAAATATTTTTTCATAAGCAGAGCACTTGGCAAGCTGAGGGCCTCAAGATAATTTGATGCACCGAAGGATTAGAAATGTTCCTAACTAGAAACTTTTATTTCAGAGAATATGCTTTATAACCTGGTAGCATTCAATGTAACGGTGCATTCACAAATGAAATGGCGATGTTGACTGCAACGGTCATCATTATTATGTAGCTTTTGTACCACACTTATTAAATGCAGAAGTATTGGTTAACTCTGCACATAAAAAATCTGGCTTCCTGGAACAAAAGTAGCATACAAAAATTCCAATGGCTGCTTCATGAATGAAAAACAGGGTTACTGAGTTGGAAAGACAGTTGTGTAAGTTTGGGTGTGGGTGAGATTTACACCAGGGACTTTGGGAATGCAATAATAACATGCATCCCCAGCACCACTACAGCTCAGCAATTGATTGATTGTAGGGTATAACGAGCCGACACTACACAAGCAATGAGGCGCGCTGTAGTGGAGGGCTCCGGATTAATTCTGACTACCTAGGGATCTTCAACGTGCGCCGAAATCTCAAACACACGGGTATTTTTGCTTTTCCCTTACATCAGAAAAGCGGCCACCGCGGCCGGGAATACAGCTTAGCAACTCTAGCCGACTAACGGTCGACCTAGTGAATGCCTCGTAGCCTTCGAGTTATACAGGGTGTCCCAGCTATCATGCACCAAGATTTAAAAAAAGAGAAATTGCGTAACTCGAAGAAAACCTAGTGCATAATGTTTGCAGTACTGTGAAGAAGCGGAGAGTAATTTTTTCGTTAATGAGACTTAATTAATTAATTGTAATTAATTATCTAACTCGAGAAATACTGTTCTAATCACTAAAGTGTCAATGAGGCACTTGTAGGTAACCACGAGGGGCATCTAACTGTGCTATTTTCAGCGACGAACTAATTGCGTACTCATTTATTCTGACTGATAAAGGAAACCCGCGAAATATGAAAAATACCACGTGACGACGCTTACGCGCGCATTGTAAAGCAGCGTCCCCAAACAAAGCTGATTGAAAGCAACTGCTTCGCGTGTTACCCGCCCGAAGAGACAGCGCATCACCTTGATAATAGCATGCATGGAAGGAGCAGCAGCAGCAAGATTCGCGGGACGCGTGTGCAGATAAGGAACAAACTCGGTCGCGATTTCTTCTTTCTTTCTTTTGTCTATTTCATTCTGGCTAACTCAGAGGCAGCCTGTTTGAGGGCGTTGCTTTACGGTGCGCGCGGAGGCGCCGTCACGTGGTATTTTTCATATTTCGCGGGTTTCCTTTATCAGTCAGAATAAATGTGTACGCAATTAGTTCATCGCTGAAAATACCGCAGTTAGATGCCCCTCGTGGTTACCTACAAGTGCCTCATTGACACTTTAGTGATTAGGACAGTATTTCTCGAGTTAGATAATTAATTACAATTAGTTAATTAAGTCTCATTAAAGAAAAAAATATTGTGCGCTTCTTCACAGTACTGCAAACATTATGCACCTGGTTTCTTTCGAGTTACGCCTTTACTCTTTTTTTAAATCTTGGTGCATGATAGCTGGGACACCCTGTAGACATGTGATAAAGTCATGTACTGGGGCATACATGACTAAGTTGTGCTAATTACAGAAGTGGCAATTATGGGAGTAGCAAAATACGTCCCCACTAAACGTACACTTTACTTGGCGATGTGTGCGCAGGTATTTACTGTCAACAGAACAGGAGAAAGGCGCGCAACGATAATGATATAATATGAGAAGACATGTTCGGCAATTGGACAAGTTGGACACTAGTGCTATTGCAATCTTTACACCATAAAGAGTGCTTAGGTGTCCTTGCGTTATATTTTTACTAAATCACTGCAAATGCTTACAACATGGCATAAAATGCAGTCTTTAGCTGCAGTGGTAACAAGAAAAACTACTTAGATGAACAAAATTTAGAGATGTGGCATTTTATTACAATCCTTTGTAGCTAATACTGCAACTTTTCGCAGTTTGATGAGGGCATGAGCAGTGAAATGCATCGTTACATTTGCACAAGGTAGAGTTTTACATTTCATAAAAACTTGATGTTTGCTGTCTAGTCACTTAAAGAGATACATATTGACAAATAACTGTATAGCACAACCTTAGTCATGTGGACTACTTGGGCAGTATTACATTCTTATGTTTTCTCTAATATCATTATAATTTGTCCTGCGTTCAAGAAGCACACCCCATTCCTTGATATTTGTAACAGCCATTTCATAGAGCATGCCGACACCCGTGTGTGTTTTACCTTTCCAGTGTTTCAAAAAATGGCTTATTGTAAATTCTTTTAATCATGAATTGATCAAAAAGTGTGTTTGTCATGTATAAAATGTGCACAAAAATGTGGCGTACTGTGTGTTTGACACGCTCTGGTTGTTGCTGTAGGGGCGAAGCACCTTAGGGGCTCTGGCTGTCGGCGTCTCATGTCGTCGTCGTCGTCATATCCTTATGTGGTCACGGTACTAAAACAGCAGGACACTCATTTTCCAACACCTCGCGCTAGAACGATTCATCTCCATGGGCAAAAACACGTACTAAAAGAACACACTGGGACACTCATTTTTCGTTCGCGCTTGCTTGCTCCTATTTCGCCCCGTACTCGCTTTAACGTTAAAATTTCCAGTTCTTTGTTTCGAACTTCACTTCTCCTCCGTCTTCGTAATTGGGAAGTCGCGTATATGAGCGCACACCATGCAGCAAGAGAGAGACCTACAACCTTTGAACACACTTATGCACTGCATGCTTTGCCCCTCCCCAGATTTCACGTTAGTGGAGGTGACCCGGTTTTTTTTGTCTATTTAATGAGTGCAGTACTGCTCACAGGGCGTGGTTTTGAAACTGCAGAAGAGGGTTCGGGGGAAAAAATAAGGATTGGGGTTATTGTACTGAAGTATAGCAGGTGCGATTTGCCATCATAAAACAAAGAACATCCCAATGTTACAAGCCCTGTGTACAAAGGCCTTGGCGGCTTGCATTCCAACATGATCAACTGATAGTTTAAAAATGACTAGCCTGGCATGACCGCATTAAACTACTTAAAACTAGGATACCAAGCACACTTAATTTCTGACTGACAATTACTCATGTTTGAATGAGTGCTTTCAAATGCAGCTTTTCTCCTGAGGCTGTATCACAAATAGAAGCCTTTGAGCTTAAAAATTTGTAAAATACTCTTGCAAGTACATTAGTGTGTCATGCCATTACTTAGCAGCATGGTTCTTTTATAATTGTCCTCTTAGAAGAAGTGCAATCCTACGTGCTTTTGGTATGCTTGTCTTTTCGTTTCAAGTGTCACTTTTTTTTCTCACAATGAATTTCATTTTAGGTCTTGTTTAACACTAACAATTGCCTTGATACTGTATGAATTGTTCTTCGTGATGCTGCTTTACGCTGTCACATGTAGCCTGTGTTGCTTGGGTCCAAATTATCGACGTGCAG
This sequence comes from Haemaphysalis longicornis, assembly GCF_048455015.1. Taxonomy (NCBI): domain Eukaryota; kingdom Metazoa; phylum Arthropoda; class Arachnida; order Ixodida; family Ixodidae; genus Haemaphysalis; species Haemaphysalis longicornis. The sequence continues at coordinate 54,356,425 of NW_027526422.1, forward strand.
TGTGTACAAATAATAAATGAATGTTGTGCAGCTAAATGGTTCAATCTGTCAAGCTTTGAGGAAGCTCCTATTTCCCACAAAGCCTTTTCTTTTCTTTCTTAAAGGGGCCCTGCAACACTTACCATCGACTACTCGGAATGTATTTTGGGGTATAATCTATTGTCCCAGCAACCTCCTCCCGCAAGAATTATGAAAATCCGTTCACTATCACCGAAGCTACGCGCGATGAAAAATCGTGCATAAATGTTCCCTCTCAACTCAACCACGGACAACGCGACGAAAGCTGCGAGCTCTCTCCCGGAGAGGGGGGCGGCGCACAGTGTTCTGCTCGGCGGCCTTCGATATGTCACAGGCCGGGGAGTTTCGTCCTTTTCCCCGCAACGTGGACGGGTCTATTTCTGGTCTGGTGCAACAAAAAAGCAGGCATGGTGGCCTGCTCGCAAGCAAGCGCTCAGGCTGGTAGGGCGTTTATGGAACAATAAACGTTTGTTGTTGAGTGGGCTCGTTGAAAGTGGAGTATTTAGTTCGTCACTCAAACTCCGCGCATACTCAAAACAAAAGAAACACCAAAAGCATGCGGACAGGTTCAGACATAGAAGAGGTTCATACACAGCGCCGACGACGGCTGATCATCACAGGAAATGCCAGAATTTAGCCGCGAAGTTGGCCAGCAACAACCAATAGGACAGCCATGGCCCGATTGACGTCGCAGAGGTGAATTGAATGAATAATGAGGAGAATTGAAGAGAGCGCGGTTGGTTTTTCCGCGTCTTTCACGGCGATTTGCGCGCTTACCGCTTCACGTGCACGTGTAATATTTGGCTTGGGTGTTCCTGGAAGTCTAATCTAAACGACGCGCAGGTTTACTTGCACTGCACGAAGAGTGTTTCAGGGTCCCTTTAATGAGAAATGAGCCCAGTAATTAGAATGGCCACCAATTTGATAACATTTAACCTATATGCCCACGCGATCTTGCATGTTGGTTCTTTAAACAAAGCGCAGTTTCTTATGATATGCAATATAAATTTATTACTTTAATACATTTTGACAAGCAATGCATTTGTGGTTTCTCAGCCAAAAGGGTGAATGACAGTGGCATCGTTGGGTGAGACTTGAAGAAAACACTTGACACTGTTGCTTGCACAAAGAACACTGATTGTGAATTTACTATTACGGCATCCCCATTCTCTAGAAATTGGCAAACAGCACTGCAACTTGAAAGAAGCCTTATTTACGATGCTGATTAATTTCTCCGGAGCTAACTCCAGCCATCAAAGAGCATTAAAAAACAGCCGAGCAGCTTCAAACAGGTAACATGTTGTGCAACACGACGTTCATTACCATGTAACATGTTCATGAACTGAAAACTTTTGAAAGGATGCTGATGACATTGTGTTGGGTGTCAGGTATCCCAAAAAGATGCAAGCATTGCTTATGCTCCCTCTAAACCTAGATGCCAAGCTTCTGTTTTTTCTTTTTGCCTTTCAACAATGAAGGAAGGGGCCCGGTGAACTTGAAGGCAGTTCTGAAAAGAATAAAAATATCAAACGATAGATCACAACACATGAAGCTGGCACTGCATTCTACTGCAGATGAAAGTAAAGAGTTTCAAGCAGTGGCGAAGCAATAAAGTTCAACGTCAGCCAGAGGGTTGGAGGAATAGGCAAAATTTACCAAGGTGCTAAAGCCAAGACAGCCTAACTCGATTAAATTGCTGCTGTTGTGGTCTGCAAAAAGTCCTGGCTGCGATTCAACAGTACCTCACTCGAAGGAACATCCAGTGCAGGTTTCAACTGCACTATATGGTTAGGTCACTCCAGACTACTTGCACAGTAGTATTTAGGTGGAACGAGAAGTACAACACAAGAACTAAGCCCCCTGCTATCATCACAATCAACTGGCATGTACTTCAGCCTGGAAGATGGAAAAGTGCAGTAAGTATTTAGAAGAAAACGAGAAGCTCTGTATATGCTTCCGTGTGAAAATGCTACACTTGGGAGCATTTTGGGAACACTGCCTTCGCCAACACATTCTCCGGTAGGAAGAATGGCAATGCAGGGCTAGACACTCTGATACTGCACTGCTACCCATTTGCAAAAGGATTGGTTTTTGATGTCGCGCGGGTCAAGTGTGGGGACATCGCTGTGGCCACCCTTGATGTCAGTCTCGCAGAAACGTAAATGCAAATTTAAGACTTCCTCACCAAGCACTTTGTTTCGTATGCACCGGAGCTGTGACTCCTGGTCAAGACAACAGCCATGACAAGCTGACTTTGTTGGTTTTCACTGGACTTTAACATCAACCTTCGAAAACTGGCAAAACGGCCTTCATGGGAGATGTCTATGGCATGCGACTCCCGGCTATCAGTCTTGCCGCTCGCCAGTGCCTACGTCAAGAACTGGTGATGCAACTGGGATTGAGACGAACATTACGTCTAGTATATCTCAACACACTTGCCGATGCTTCGTTTCACATCGATTCCCACCTATGTGCGGTGTCCTCCACCTTTCTTTAATGCAAAGCATTGTTCACAGCTTCCCTATGATATTACGGAGTCTCCGTTTTCACGAAGCTGTCAGGAAAGGAGCACCGGGACTCGCAATCTGACATTCAAATCTACAAGGGTGGAGAGGAAGCAGCAATTTGGCCTTCAAAAACTGAGCAGAGTACACAAAGCGGCAGCATAGTGGGAAGGTCTGCAGGGAGTGGAGTAAAGAGTAGGGCAAAGTGGGTGAAGTGAATTATGTTCAACACAATCCTGTTGCACATGTTCAACCGACTATGTTGCTTAGAGGCTAGAATCGCCAATGTTTTTGGGAAAGAGCTGGGGTGAATTCTTGAGAAGAATTCCTGTTTGGTTTGCTCTCAACGTGGGCTCATTGACATACTTCAGGTCTGGACAGTCAGTCATAGACATGCTAAGCTTGCTCATGCCGTTTCTGACCACAAGTCCGCTAACGAGCACAGCTCATCCACGGCAATCGAGGGGTTAATGACAATTAGGCACTCTCACTACATATCGTGCACATGCAACACGACCTAATAAGCCCACAACATGCCCTTGCATACACGTAGCTAGATTACTTACGGAGGGTGACAAGCTCGGCACACAAGCCCAGAAGCAGAGGTGGGCAGTGATATAGGTTATAAGTCCCGCCTCTCCCATACCTGCCTACCCACTCTTGCGCCAGGTACAAAAACACAGATAACTGGAATAACACGTGCTTGACTTTTGCACTGAATCGTTGTGTTAACATGTAAGCACGCCTTTACATAATGCACACGTGCACAGAAATGCAAACCTGGATATTTTATCCCAAACTTTGCCGAGCTAAAAAAGAAAGGCTTGTTTGAAAAGCCTAAGCCTACCAACGAAGGGCCTGGGCCAGGTGAATAGCACTCAAGGATTTTTCTGCACAATTGTCTTGAATTCTGTGCCCTCTTCTCAGTGGTGCAGCCTTGGCATTCACAGTTTTCAATGCACACAGTAAGAGCACTCAAAAAAATCTCACCACAGTGGAACTGCTGCCCCTTAAGATTTCATTTGAGCAGGCTCTGTGCCAATGGCTACGCTGGTTCAGGAGCTGATTGGCTAGGATGCCGTTTTGACAGTGCAGTTTCAAATACTTGCCGCATAACTGCGAACTTGGAATGGACTTACTGCACGCACATCCAGGCTGGATGGGTCGATGAAGGAAATAGTGCTAGACGATAAAATGACGAGGTTAGATTCTAACGCGATGACTGTTTCAAAACTAGGCTCACTGCTTCTGAAACAGCATTAGTGTTAATCTATGGGGAAAGGGATGTGCAGATGCATGCACAAACAGCGAGCTCGCTGAGGCAGTAGCAGGTCATGGTAGACGTTCAACTACAGTGCAGACCATTCATAACGTAACCGCTTATAGTGTGGGACCGGATGTGAATGAATGAAACTTTATTAACGATACGGGGGGGGCTTGGTAGCCTAGTTGGGGAAGAGGGGAGAAGGGAAAGGGAGTGGGGCGGCCGTCAGAGTCGTCCGGTCAGGTCTGCCGCTCGCACGAACTCCCACAAAGAAAGGATCGTGCTCGCGGCGTCCAAGTGAGGGGGCGGGGTTGTCCATTCTTCCAATGATGTAACGCCGGCGCCCTTGTGCCTGTTCCTCAGCGGCGAAAGGCCGGGGCAGTCCCACAGTAGGTGCCTTAACGTTGGAGAGGCACCGGTACTGCACGTGCAGCACGTCGCAGTGGCTGCCTGGTCGCCCTCCTCGTTCTGATCGGTGATGTCCACTTGTGGGTCACCGCCACGAGCTCTTTTGGATGCAGTGTGTGCTCGCCACTTGGCCAGAACATCTTCCGTAAGTGCAGCACCTGTCCTAGCCTTGTAAATTAGCACTTCCGCACCGCGCGGAAGCCCGTTGGGAAGTGGGTGGGGATTGTGCGGCACCTTCGCCCTCAGTTCTCGTTTGGCTTGCACCTTCATCCGCTCGCGTTCCTCGTCCGGGTCAAAGAGCAGCGAGGCCTGAGGGACTGCGTCAAGGGGGGACGAGCGGAAACGTAACAGCTCGCTCGCCGCGTCATGGGCGGCGCCGTTTCCGATGCTGCCCGCATGCCCCGGGACCCAGTCCACCCGCACCATCACGCCGTAGAGCTCGTGAAGGGTTGCGCAAGCGACTTTCACGTTGTGCGCCAAAGTGCCGGCTCTAGGTGTCTTCGTCAGATTTTTGAGGGCGTCCAAAGAGTCGGTAAAAATTGTGAAGGTTTGTCCTCGCACAGAAAGTGGGCTGGTCCTTGCACATTCAGTAAACTTCTCTAGTGCATAAAGGATGGCCTGCAGTTCAAGTGACCTCACAGGTTGCTCTTGGCAGTATTGAAACGCCTGCGCATCCCGCTGCTGTCCTCGGACGGCAGCGACCGCTCCCCGGAAAGTGTCTGGGTCCCAGGCGGCGTCCGTGAAGATGGCGTTGTCCTGGAAGTCAGCCCTCTCAGCAAGGGCGGTTCGTTGGGCCGTGTGATCCCCTTTCGTGCGTCGGCGCGTGACTGGCTTCGTGACACGAACCTGGACGTCGTCCCAGGGAGCGATCGCGCGGAGCACTTCTATCTGTTCACCCAGCTGTTCCCCGTCCAGCTCTAGGAGCGACTGGCCCGCTGGCGTGTAGAGACGGCGGCGATCGTGTCCTGCCTTGCGTTCTGCGATGATGTCTCTGAGCGGCGGGATGCGAGAGTAGCGGTGCAGCTCCTCGACCCGGGCATGGCGGGGCAGGCCCGTTATCACCCGAAGACACTCCCGGTGTAGTATTTCCAGCTTGTCGTATTGCGATTTTGTCAGGTCAAAACACACAGCTCCGTAGCAAGCTTTGGACGTTAGTATTGCCATTGTGAGGGTACGAGCTGTGCGTGTGCTGGCTCCTCCGGATTTGTGGGCTATGCGTCTTACAAGATGCAGAAGCTGTTTCCACTTAGGCTCTAGCTGCCGTAGCCACGTTGCCGCACCTCCGCTTTCATGTATCGGGATGCCAAGAATCTTGATGTGCCGGTCTGGAGCTCTCTCGAGTGTCTGGCCGGCGAGGCAGAGCTTGACCTTTTCGTTTTCAACCGTGGAGCCGCCCAGGAGAATATATTTTGTTTTTTCCGGAGACACTTCCATTCCCGTAGTCTTCAAGTAGTCGGCTAAAGTATTGAGGGCGTCTTGTATAGCGTTGGCTGCGTCTTCTGTTGTTCTGAGAGGGTCACCAGGCTCCGTCCACAGCGTCACATCGTCGGCGTACATGGTGAGGCGCACACCATGAATTCGCCGCAGGCGTGTAGCTAGCCCTCGCATCACCAGGTTAAATAGCGTGGGCGACAGTATGGCCCCCTGGGGAACGCCAATGCTGCTGCTGTAAATCCTAGGGTTCCTAATGTCACTCCGAATCTCAAAGGTGCGTCCCTCCAGGAATGACCTGACGATGTTGAGGATGCGGGCTCCTGGCTTCGTGTCTTCGAGTGCGGAGATTACTGCCTCGTGCGCTACGGTATCGAACGCCTTCCGCAGGTCGACGGCTACCAGTATGCCAGGAACCCTTTTTCTTCCTCTCCGCTTTTGAAGACAACGGCGGAGCAAGAAAATGCTGTCTTGTGTGCAGAGGCCTGGACGGAATCCTGTCTGGCCCGGGTCGAAGTAGGGTTCTTTCTGTGCCTCTTCAAGGTGGTAGTTAAGCCGGGTGAGAACCATCCGCTCCAAGAGCTTGCTGAGTGTTGAGGTAAGCGAGATGGGCCTCAAGTTACTGATGCTGACGGCTGGCTTCCCTGGTTTGGGAATGGGGCTCACCACGGAGTGCTTCCATTCAGCGGGAATTTCGCCTGACAACCAAACCTTGTTAATTTCTTCAAGTAGCTGCATTTTCCCGTGTTCGTTAAGGTTGCGCAGCATCTGCCAGGTGATGCCATCCTTTCCTGGTGCGCTCTTGGCGTTGACGGATTCGAGAGCCATCACTAATTCTTGCATTGTGAAAGGCGACTCAACATCTTTGTCGGAAGTAGGTGCTGTGCGTTGATAAATTCTGGGGTCTGGTGGCACTGATGGCTGCGGGAAGAGCGTCTCTGCTGCCTTTTTTTCGAAGTCGGACGCCGAGTCGCCGGTCGCCAGCCTGACGTTTTTGACGGTGTTTCCAGTCTTGCGGTTGCCTGACATGGCCTTGTAAGTTTGCCAGAGCTTCCGCCCGCCAGTCCGTTCATTGAACGAGGCGCAGTGGTTGTGCCATCGCTCCCGAGAGAGCATTTTGGCGTAACGGCGCGCTTGTGCGGTCTTATTGCGCACCTTGACAAGGTCGACATGCCGTTTCCCCCTGTCAAGGTAAACTCGATGCAGCTGGCTACGGGTGTCCCACAGGTTGAGAAGGTGCTTGTCGGGTGTAGGAAGGTGTTCATCCACTTCAATCTCTCTAGTGGCTTCCCGGGCAGCTCTGGAAAGCTTCTGAAGAAACGGGACGTTTTCGTCGTAAGCGTCAAAGCCGGATCGAAACCTGTCCCAGTCGACAGCTGCGGTCATCCGTTTTTTCCGCCCTGTGGCTCTTACTTCAAGTTCAATCCAGATCGGATAATGGTCGCTACCCATTCCGTCTGGACCGCACCTCCAGTCCTTTACAAGCCTGGACGTTGTCCAAGTCAGATCTGGTATAGTGTCGCGCTGCCTGGAGTGAAGTGCATGACGAGTAGGGTAGTCTGTGTCGTTGGCCAAGGTAAGTCCTGCCGCTTCGGCCTCTTCGTAAAGTCGGCGCCCCCTCTGTGATTCTTTGTCGTATCCCCAGCTCTTGTGTCGAGCGTTGAAGTCCCCCCCGGCCAGCAATCGGTCTTTGGGGTACCGATGTCGGAGTTCGCGTAACCAAGCGAAATTTGCAGTCTCCGAATTGCCCTTTCTGTAGCAGCTGCTCTCGGGACGTAGGTAGGCAGACACCAGGATGGTCTGGCGACCGCCGAGCTCACATCGCACGGCAACCACCTCTTGTATTCTGTTGCAGTACTTCCCAGTGTCGAGTTTGACGTGCGGAACATCTCTACGAATGAAGATTGCCGCCTGTGCTTCGACTACCTCGTCTGGCTGCTGACCTTGCTTCTTCTTGTTTGTCTGTGTGTGCACAATGGTAGGTTGAAAATGCCCTTCGTATCCCTGGATGCATGGATTAGTACCTCTTGTCTCCTGTAGTAGAAGGGCCACCGGTTGCCCTACGTGTCTGAAAAGTGCTCCAAGCTCGGCAGCGCAGGACTTGAGTGACCGGCAATTCCACTGCAGGACGTCTGGTGTCCGCGCAGCCGGTTTATTCTGGCTTATGGTGGGCTGGCTGGCCATGCTGTAATAGTACGGCTGTCACTTGGGCCTGCTGTTTTTGAAGGATTTCTCGGAGTTGTTTTATCTCCTCCTGCTGTGACTGGTGCATGTCGGTCCACTTCTGCATAGCTTGATTCGTTTGAATAGCTTGTGTTTGTGCTTGCGCTTGCAATCGCATGGACTGTGCCCTTGTTTCTTGAAGGAATTGTGTGACCCACGGAGGAGCTTCGTAAGCTAGGGGAAGTGCTTGCTGTGGCTGCTGCTCTTGTAGAGTCGTTTTCTGAGCAGTAGTAATTGCAGTTGTAGACTTGCCTGCTGACTTCTGTTTTTGTTGCGCGTCTGGGGGAGCGGCTACTAGGGCTCTCTTGGGCGATGGGGACTGCCTCGACTTCGCCTTGTCAATGCGCGCCCTTTCCTCCTTCCATTCTTTCAGTCGGTGCTGAAGAACCAGTTTTTGCTCGTTTCGCGCGTTGAGCTGTTCCTGGAACCTTGTACGGGTCACGTCTATGGAGCGCTGGATTTCCGAAAGTTGTTTCTCTAGGCGCGCCAGAGTGTTCTCGAAATCCCTAGTGCTGACTTCTGTTTCATTGTCCAGTTGCTTCAGCTCACTCTCGATTTCTTCCTTGCAACGAGAACTGAAGCCGGATGATCCCGGCTTGCTGGCTGAAATTTGGACTCCGGACGCTACCGTGGCGTATGACAACGCGTCAGTTTGAGGCAGCGACTGATTGTCCCTGGGCTCCGAGAACTTGCTTTTTGGTGCGCGTTGCGAGCGGCCGCGTTGCGGTTTTCGGCTCGTGCTTGTGCCGTTTAGTGTGTCGGTTTCCCGGCTGGCAGACGGTGCGAAAACCTTTCGCCGTCGACTTTTGCTGCGTGACTGACGTTCCTGCGTCGCTTCCTTGACTTTCTTATTGAAAAGCCTACGCGCTGGGCACTTTTTGTCGGTTCCCAGATGACCATCCTTCCCGCAGTTGGCGCAGTGTTTTTTGTCTTTCTGAGGGCAGGCGTCTGGCGTTTCCTTGTGGGAGGAGCCGCACTGCGAACACACTGCCTTCTCCTTTGGGCACACATCCTGCTTGTGGCCTGGTCCGTGACAACGAAAACACGCTACGGATCGCGGCTCGTAAGGGCTTACTCGTTTCAGAAAATCCCAGTATTTCACGTACCGGGGTGGATGACGCGAGGCAAACGTGATCAACACCGCCCCTTTCTTTCCCATGGGACGGGCTTGTAGCACCTGGACGCTCTCAGAGTCCAAAGCTTCAACCAACGTCTCTGATGTTTCGCCTGGAGTGCAGTCATATATGACGCCACGCGACATGCCATCACTGGGAACCTGGTGTACAGTCACGGGAAAGGATGGGTTCGAGGGAGTGTCTAACGCTCTTAGTTTAAGTACTGCCGACGCCTGCTTCTCGTCGCAGGTATGCACGGTGAGGGTGTTAGACTCCTTGTTGAAGCGCAGAAGTTGGTGCTTCGATAACTGCTGGTTGTGCGAAAGGGCACAGATAGCCCGTCTCACTTCCTGAGGGTTGAGAGATGTGATACGACATCGCTCCTTGGGTCGTATTGACAACACGAAGGTGCCGAGTTCGGTGCGCTCAGCGGCTCTTGCCGATTTTGCGGACGTCCCGCTGCGCTGTAGCGCTGCTTTTCGTTTGGCGCGAGTAGTTGCGCGCTCCCAAAGTCCGTCCCCTTCAGCGCCATCTTCCGGGTCTCGGCTGCACCAGTCGGCCTGGAAACTTGCCGCTTTGCGTAATGTGGCTTCACCGGCATCCTCGGATTCCGTTCGCCGTCGCTTGCTGTCATGCTGCTGTCTGCGGTCACTTCTAGTTCTCGTAGTTAGGCCGTCAGCGGCCGCTACAGATGGTTTACGCCGCATGCGTAGCGCTCCTTCCGTCGTCGGTGCGCCGCCCGGCGCGACCTCCATGAGCTCCGCTGGCTCCGCTCCGCGGGGTGGCGCAGCGGGCGGGTGCGACGTCAGTTCTCCTGATGAAATCGCAGGCGTGGAGTTGCCAGTTCCAGCGATAGATGGCGACGCCATCCCGCCGCAGGCGGCCCAGCCGCCGCCGCTGTCGTTAGGGTTAGCTTTGGTCCGGTCGTGCACGCTCGAAAGGGAAGTGGCGTAGGGTGCCCAACGAGTTCACAAAAAAGAGCGAAATTTTCCTCACGTGTGCGGAAGGTCAGTTTCCCCGATTGTAGAAAGGCACACCAATGTCCGAGGACGGGAACCATGAAGTAAGGCTTTCCTCTGAAGCACGAAATAATCGTGATCCTTCACTCTGGCGCTACTAAGTGCAGTTATTTGGCGGTCCCACTGATTGACCAACGCAATGGGGCATCGCTTTAGGGTTGCGAGAAACGAAACGATGGATTAAGCTATCTGATGCAGCGCGCACTCCCTGCTATTCATCCCTGCTATCCATTCCTAGACACTAAGAAATGCGGCCGCGCTAAACACAAACACAACGGGGGTTATAGCCAGGCTCATGGTTTGTAAGACCGTGTATAGCAGCTTCTGAGACCCTGCAGCAGCGGCTGATGAGTAAAAAAAACACAAAATAAAGACCGTGCCTGTTTTTAAGAGGCTTTTGTTTGAGTGATGACAAACGAAGAATGATTGAAAGGTAGGTTGCAAAGTGGTTGGATTCACGCATGTCTTGTTTACAGTGTGGCACCACTTACAGTGCGGATTTTCGCAGTTCCAGCGACATACATTATAAGCGGTCTACACTGCAGTACCTTAAAGAAAGACTGCAAATAAATTGTCGAGATTGTCTGCTAACATGTCTTGCCACATGGATTGATAAAATTCATGCAGCTTGTGGCAACGCGTTCACCATCTTGATGAGGTGGCAAGGGGTCTCCCAAAAACAACAGGTACTCACTGGCACGTGGAACAGATGGGGCTGAATGCGCAGAAAACTGCAATGAAGAAAACACAATGCTCAACGTAAAGAAGAAAAAATTGCTGTGGGGTTGAATGCTTCCATGCAACACTCTACAGGTGTGTCTACGCCTGAAGCAATTGTCAAAATGTCATGCTAATTTGTATCATTAATAATGAAGCCTACACATCAGTTATTTAGTTACACTTAAGAGCTGCTTTGTCTACAAGGCTGCAAAGGGAGAACTAATTAAACAAAATGGATAAAAAGTATGGACAGGAAGACTAATATTGCACTTGCTTTTTCTTTTTAATTCAAACAAGGCGTGTCCTGCTGCCTCGCAGTGGACTCCATTTGAGCAAAACGAAAAGTTAAATAACTACATTCCAGTTACGTAATGTGACAGTAACATTGTTGACAAGGATTTCGTCGATTGTGGGGTTTAACGTGCCAAAGTGACACTTCGGCTATGAGGCACGCTGTAGTGAAGGGCTCTGGATTAATTTTGACCACCTGGGGATCTCTAACGTGCATCGAAATCTCGACACACGAACATTTTCACTTTTTTCAGCCCTATCAGAAAAGCAGCCAACACAGCCAGGATCAAACTCGAGTCTTTGGGCTCAGCAGCATAATGCATTAGCCACTGTTTTAACGCGCCGAAACTACCTGGTTATGAGGCGCACCATAGTGGAGGGCTCTGGATTAATTTTGACCACCTGGGGATCTTTAACGTGCACCGAAATCTCGAACACACAGCGTTTTTGCTTTTAGCCTCCATCAGAAAACAGCCGCCGCAGCCGGGAATCGAACTTGCGTCCTTGGGCTCAGCAGCACAACGCCTTAGCCACTGATCCACCGCAGCGGGTTGCATCAGCCACTGAGCCACCGAAACAGGTATCGTACTTACACGATTGTAAGTCAAATCGAACGTAGGTCAACCCCCCCAAAATTGCACCTCTCTCTCTCTCTCTCAAAAAAAAAAAAAAGTGAGCACAGAAAGCAGCTCGTTTGAACGCTGCTGTGAACGAGCACCGAGAGAGTTCTTTGGGCCCAGGGCACTCATGACAGACAAAACGATTCAGCACATCACGAAAGTGACACAAGCACGCGGCAACGCGGCCGCCTAAAAAGTCGTATCACAAAGAGAAGCTCTTCCCTCAACTACCAATACCCCCCATACGGCGGCTCTTCCATCATTGATCGATGCTCCTACAAGAGCCGTACGCTTGTGGTGCCACAGTAGATGATAAATAAGAAAAGCTTTTGTATAAGCACACAGCATAACCATGCAATGCGGGTTGATCGGGAAACTTCATCCCCAATCATGAGAACACATTCACTGCGAGATAACAACCATCGAAGCAGCGGCCACTGCCGCGTGATATCAAAACAAACAACATGGCGGCTGACAGAAGCGTCCGCTCGCAATTTCCTTTGATTCACAAGTACGTTACTCGCATTCAAGAAGCGTTTTGTTCGTCTCTAGTAAAGAAAATGAGTATTACCGAATCCCTAGAATCAATGCACGGCGCTGACGTAGACACAATCATATCATGTTCAGTACACTTCCGAATGCACTGGTAAAAGGTTAGCCGCTCTAGGTACGGTGGACGAAGGGCACAGATCGGGAACGCCAACTTTCAAAGTCGGCATCACCTTTATTGACGCCAGAATGTATGCAATGGTAAATGCTACGCTTCGACTGTAAGCATAGAAACGAGGGTGTTGCGCTTTCCCCAGCTCGTAGCACCCCTGATTTCTTATTTGTCTTGCCGTTACAAGAGGCACAAAGTTCGATTTCGATTCTAAGTCGACCCCCCAACACCAGATTGTCAAACTTCAAAAAAAAAAAAAGGGTCGACCTACAATCGTGTAAATACGGTACATTGTTGACAAGGAAAGAAGGCTGTTAAGTGGGGGGAAGGGGGGGGGGGGGGGGGGGTACTGTGCGAACTTCACGCTCCATTTTGGCACTATGTTTGCACTAACACCATGCATGCCTGTAGGGCTACAAGGCAACCTAATATTCTATTTTGCCTTCCTGTTTCTAGTGTAAATACGAAAGCTGCACTACATTACCTTTGTCCTGAGGACCAGCACTGTCACAAAGTGTGAAGTAACTTTCCTCACTGGCCAATGAAACGATTGATTGATTGTCGGGTTTAACGCGCCGACGCAACGCAGGCGATCAGGCGCGCCGTAGTGGAGGGCTCCGGATTAATTTTGACCACATGGGGATCTTTATCGTGCGCCGAAATCTCGTACACACGGGCGTTTTTGCTCTTCGCCTCCATCAGAAAAGCGGCCGCCGCGGCCGGGAATCGAACCCGCGACCTCGTTCTCAGCAGCGCAACGCCTTAGCCACTGAGCCACCGCGGCGGGTGGCCAATGAAACGGGTTCCAATGGTTTGAGCAGCAAAGTTCAGCTATCACCACCTATCAGTGGTTGCATCATAAATGACGTACAACCTGGGAGTCCTACCAAAATATCAAAATAAAGAGCGTCGACTGAACTAAAAAAAAACAGCATTGGCAAGTTGCTACAAGCGAAACTCCCTGTATATCATAGTGTGAACGACTGTGTATTCGCGTTTAGTCATTTTCATCCCTACACAAAAGGTAAGAAGGAGGTATAGACAGAAATAAAAACTGAAATTATGGGCTTTTACACGCTGAAGCAGCGCCTGGGCTGTGACATGCACTGTAGTGCAGGGCTCCGGATTAATTTCGAACCCCCGGGGATCTCTCATTTGCGCCTAAATCTCGACACGCAGGTTTTTTTTGTTTTTCACCTTCATCGAACCTGCGTCCTTGGGCTCAGCTGCACAATGCTCTTCTAGTCACTGAGCCACCGCGATGGATAGTGATATGGTGCAGGGAGAGAGATATATACAGTAGTGCAGTGTAGAGTTAATTTCTCCGGTTGTGATGTGTCCCTTAATGTTTGGAGACTGACAACAGTATTTCTGAAGTCACAGAAAGTTTTTACACTGCTCAACCTCAGTAGCAAGAAAGTTGTTCAGACTAAGAGCACCTGATTACATACAAAGCATATTATAATACATCTCATCATAGAGAATTGGCCACACAAAGCTTTCAATTTTTACGTTTAAATGGAGTCCACCTAACTCATAGCGCATTGAGAGACGCTTACTGGAGAGGCAGACGGAGCAAACGTAGCCAATCTCGATGAGGTTCCGGTGACAGAAGCAAGCCGCTCGGTAATCCACGTGCACGGGGGGTGGGAAGACCATGTAGTCCCTTGATGTCTTGTCTGGAAGAAACAGCCACTGCAAGGACGACACAAAGGGGTTAGCTGCTGCTTCTTCTGAAGCATGCTGAGGGATCCTGGTGAGTGTTTGGTCTACCCGCTTCACCCTTTACTTCACAACCAACCTAAGCCCTGGATCATCATGGTGGCTTAAAGGGACCCTGCAACACTCTTTGAGCAGTGCAAGTAAACCTGCGCAACACTTAGCTTACACTACCAGAAATACCTGACCCAAATATTACACGTGCACGTGTAGCGGTGAGCACGCAAATCGCTGTGAAAGACGCAGAAGAACCAATCGCGCTCTTTTCAGTTCTCCTCATTATGCACCCCTGGCATGGCCTAAACAACGTCAGAGTCCGTCAATGCTTTTCTGGTCATGAAACTCCCGGCTGAGTTTTGTTTGAGGACAAAGGCTCCCGCGAGAGGCGCCGCCGCAGATCGGAGGGCTAGAGTACCTACATTGACGCGCGTCCGCCGTACAGAGCGGAGACACGTATGCATTGCACCGCCATTTTGGTTCGCTCGCTCGCCGCCGCAGCAAGTCCTTGTAACAAAACCGCACCGTAATTATCTCCACAACGCGGTTTACTGGCAAAGTTTGAACCATCGTATCTGTATCGCATTGCTGCGTCTTGTGGGAAACAAAAAGAACAGCGCGTTGAGCACTTCGACCCAATAGGGGCGGCACGGGATCGTTCAAAGGGTGTCTCCACCCTGTACAGCGGTCTGTTCTCGAGGTATCCTACGGAGGGCATCGGGCCGCCGCCGCTGCAGCGCGCGTTCAGCTGTGCGCGGCAGAACTTGCGTACGTGTTTGGCGGCACTTTTCTGGATAGAAACGGTATGCTGGCGGTTGTGCCTTCAATTGTGGCTACAAAACAAAGCCGTCAGGATTGCAGCCCTTGCAGGGAAGCCGTATGCGGCAGAACGCACGCTCAAAACTGCCGACTGCTATCTGCGCATGATTTTTTAGAAGTCCCCACGAGCCCTGCTAACACCGCAAGGAGCGTCTGCTATGCGCCGCGCTCCCCTCCGACCGCTTCGCCGGCTGCCCTCCGATCAACGCCAGCGCTGCGGCGCGGCCTCCCTTAGCAGCGTACGAAGCTCTCCCATAGCGTGACGGCGAAGTTTCACGACTAGAAAAGCATTGACGGACTCTGACGATGTCATTGAGGCCATGCCTGTCCGATCGGCTGTCACTGGTCAACTTCGTGGCTAATTTCTCGCATTTCCTGTGACGATCTGCCATCGCCAGCGTTGTGTACGGACCTCTTTTATGCCTGAACCTGTCGGCACAGTTTTGCCGTTTCTTTTGTGTTTTGAGTGCGCACAGAGTTTGAGTGATGAGCTCAATACTTCCCTTTCAACCAGACCACTCGATAACAAATGTTTATTGCTTCAAGAACACCCTACCAGCCCGAGCGCGCGCTTGCGAGCAGGCACCCATGCCTGCTTTTTTGTGGCACCAGACCGAAAATAGACCCCCTCCACGTTGCAGAGAAAAGGAGAAAACTCCCCAGCCTGTGATATATCGAAGGCCGCGGAAGAGAACGCCGCGAGCCGCCCCCCTCTCCGGGAGAGAGCGCACAGCTTTCGTCGCGTTGTCCGCGGTCGAGTTGAAAGGGAACGATTATGCGCGATTTCTCATCGCGCGTAGGTTTGGTGATAGTGAATGGATTTTCATAATTCTTGCAGGAGGAGTTTGCTGGGACAATAGACTTTACCCCAAAATACATTCCTAGTAGTCGGTGGTAAGCGCTGCAGGGCCCCTTTAAGTTTACGGCGTCGCATTAGATAAACCAAGTTTCAACTAGTTCAGCAACCATCCCAACTTTTTCAGCAACTGTGGCAAGAGCCACTTATAACAGGGTGTACGCAGCGCAAGACTACTGTATTTTTTTATCTATAAGTCGCACCCCCTCAAAAACGACAGTTTTTCCATAAAAAAAGAAAAGGAAAAAAGTCGCACCGGTGTATAACACGCACCGGTGTACAAAACGAACTTGTTAATCAGGTAAACTCATAGAGGATCAGTTTGTTAGAAAGTACGGCGAAAGTACATGGCTGCGGCGGCCGCCGCCTCTGAACGCATCCCCCGGTAAGCAGTGCTAGGCATGTGCATCTATTGTCCAAAGTCTAGAGAGAACTTTTCAAAAATGGTTTATTTATACACAAAGATGGCACGTACTTACAGACGTCGTTTAGGCAAAACCATCGAAGACTTCTCCCTCCCACCCACTAACAAATAATTCATTCATTTAGACCATAGAGCTGTGTCTCTTAACATGCGTTGACATCACGCAGCACATAGGCACCTTTTCGTGCGTGGACCACGCGCGGCCGCCCCGTACCGGATTTATTTCATACAACAAAAATTTCAGAAAAAATTCCCCCGCATTTCCCCGAGGGGGAGAATGTGAAAGTGCGAATGCACGGTTGTCGGCCCGCTTGCGGCGCTTGCGCTCGGCCCCCGCAGCCCACCGCCTTGCCGCCTTCTCTTCCATCTCTTCCATCGGGTTTGTAGTATCACGTGTACACCACGCAGTTATCAAGCCGCTATAACGCCGCTGAGTCGCCAACGCACGCCGCTGACGACGTAGTTTGAATGCGTTAAAGATATAAGGCGCGTCACTAACACTGATATCAGCGTCGCGTCCGTGGCTTGGTCGGTAGAGCGCCGCGCTGCGGCCGCAAAGTCCTCGGATCGAAACCTGGCGCCGGATGCTGTTTCTTTTTTAAATATAGAGGAGCACTGCGGACGCCGCCGCCGCCGCCGCCGCCGCCGCCGGCGGTGGATGGTTTGGGGTCGCTTATAAAGTGCATTCGCACTTAAAAAACCACGACCTATACACTGGAAAATACGGTAAATAAAATGATGCATTCCTCCATCTAATGACGGTGATGGTTGAACGCGAAGCTTTCTCGTGAAGGATTCCTCTGTTGATACGAAAGCCTAAAGCAGGCTTCACCTGTGAAAAGGTATAGTTGAGGCAGAGTATGCTTTGCAGTAGGGGTGTGCGAATCTCAATTTTTTAATTTCGAAGCGAATTCGAATAATAAAAACAAAGTTCGAATCGAATATTTATCGAATATTTTTCGAATACGAATACTTATGGTTTTTTGTAAAATTAATGTTTTCACCATCTAGAGACACAAAAACTGCAACTTTATTGCACAACAAATCGCACTAAGTAAAATTAGGAATTACACAATACCATTGCACTCAACAACTCACTTAAATGTTAACATGGAGAAAGGTTAACTGCTCGACATGTTCGGGGAGCAGTGACAACCTCCTGCTCGTCACCACTTTACCAGATATCGAAAACAGCCGCTCACTTGAGACACTAGTAGCTGGCATGCCCGAGCCCGTGCACATTGCCGCGCGCTGATACAGTAAAATCTTGATTATACTAATCTCGCGGGACTGCGAAAAATATTCGTATCATCCGAAATTCGTATGAACCAACACAGACCAAAAAATTTAGCGCTGAAAAAAGTTTTCGTTTATTTCTTTTCCTACTTTTGCGTGAAGAAATTCGTGATTTTTCTGCTTTTTTTAACCCCCGTGTCGCAAAGCAGTCCTTTCTAGAGCACGTAAAGCTTCGCGCTCGTCTCCTCACTCGGTGTGCCCAAGCTCGCTACACGCCGCAACAGCCAAGCGTGAACCGCATGATGCGGTTTTGCACGCGATTCGCTCGCCTCGGCTCTGCGAGCGCTGTATTTTCACGCCCACATCGACGATTTCGCGCCCGCTGTAGCGCCTACCTCGGTCAGAAAATGACGCAGTACGCGCGCGGCAGAATGGAGGAGCCTGACTACTTGCGATGAGATCGAGACAGCCGGCTTGGCTCCGCCAGAGACGGTTAGGCTTAGCACCCCGGCAAATATTTTATGGGCGCTTTCACTAGCGGCGCGGATGATGTTTTATAGTACCGTTATCGCATGAATTATCAGCTCCTTTACCGCACAAGCAACTTCGTGTCTCCCTTGAGCCGCATTTTAAAGAGCGGTTAGAAGCGGTCGCTCGAGCGTCCGCGCCAATTCGCGGCTGGAGCCGACGCCATGTTGACGTCGCCGGCCGCGCCGCGCGCAGCGTGGGGGTAGTTTCGCGGCGGTGTCAGCGCGTTGAGCGTGCGCAGAGCGTTTTCGCGAGCAGAAAACAACAGCCCGGCCGTTTCTGGAGAAAGAGTGACAAACAGGGGAGCGAGAGCCGTCACTTGCTCGTTCAGCAGTCGGGTGCCTTGCCGGCTCGTTCGTACCTTCCGCCGGGCCGCGCAGGTCCGTTCGTAACAGCCGAAATTTTTCCCATTGCAAACGATGCAATTTCGCCGGGACTTTTCGGAAATTCGTATCATCCCAAAATTCGCACCCCCAGAATCGTATCAACGAGAGTCCACTGTAAATAACACCGATACAGACACGCTCTGAATTTTTTTTTTAGTTTTGGGTGGTTCGAATATTTCGAACAATAAAAGTGTCGTTCGAATCGAATCGAATACCAAAAAATTCGAACCGAATATTCGAAGTTTCGAATATTCGCACACCCCTACTTTGCAGGTCAAAGTTGGCTTTCCTGCAGTAGCTTGTGAGGTAGACTACAGATGCCATCAGAGAGAGAGAAAGCTTCACTTAAAGCTTTGAATGTTGGAAAGGCACATCGAATAAACATCGGCTCCATAAAGCGAGGTAACCAGATTCGATTCCGACCACAGGAATCGTTTTTTTTTCTTTTACTTTAGACGCGATTATCATCACAGTTCGAGAAAGTTGGCTTTCCTGCAGTGGGTTTTGATATAGACTACAGACGTTATTAAAGAGAAATAAAAAGCTTCACTTTAAAACACTTATACCCCTCCTACATGGGCGTTTCGAAGGCCGTTGAGTTGAATGTCATTTGATTCAAATGCCACCTTTGGGCTGATACATGACGTTTTTCAAAGGCATTTCGTTGAAATGCCGTTTGAGTCAAAGGAGCACCACCATTGACCTTTGAGGTTTTCAAAGGCCTTTGAAACGCGAACGGTTGTACTCTCGGGTGCAGTTTCTGCATGCCATAATTACAAAAACAATTATTTATGGTTAAAAATTGGAATTTAAAGCGCACAATCATTATAAGTTTCACTTGTTTTTGTTTCCTATTATTCGCTCTACGATTACAAGGTAACTTGGTACTCTCAACATTGGTGGGGTGAAAAAAAAAAAGGGACTGTTAGTGCATGTCTTGTGCGCGCTTGTAGATTGTTATCAATTTGATCACTAATAGTTTTTATGCTCATTCTAACTCTCAAATTTGTGTCAATAGCGAAACAGGGCAGCAGTGGCAACACCAAAATATGGTGGGTGAACACGGAAACTTTCAACTACCTTCGAGAATTGTCGTGTAAATCGATGGAACTCCTTCCAGTTTGAATGGCATTTGAAATTTCGAAGGCCATTCAACTGAAATGGCATTTCAAATGCTCGTGTAGCCCAGGCATTACTGCCATACTGCTCAGGATCAAACTATGGTTATCACGGTCGACAGTTAGGTGCACCTGCCCACAAGGACATTAGAATAATCAGTTGCAAAGGCAAAAGGAGAAAAACTATGGCTACGTGCACGATATAAATCTGGTAAAAATGCGGCCCAGAGAAAGACAGGTGGTCTCTCTTTTGCTTAGTCTACAAACATACCTTACAACAGGCAATAAGGTAAATTTGCAGGCGAACATTAAACTGCAATACTTACTGATAGCCCCCGCCTTTGATTTAGCAGGAAGGACAGAGGCATCAATCAATTTTTAAAAAAGCTTTGCTATTGTGAGAGAGATGAGGGCTGTGGCTTGATTGATTGAAGGGTTTAAAGCGGCGACGCAACGGCGGCGATGAGGCGCGCCGTAGTGGAGGGCTCCGAATTAATTTTGACCACCTGGGGATCTTTAACGTGTGCCGAAATCTTGTACACACGGGCGTTTTTGCTTTTTGCCTCCATCAGAAAGGAGGACGCCGCGGCCGAGAATCGAACCCGAGATCGTGCTCAGCAGCGCAACACCTTAGCCACTGAGCCACCGCGGCGGGTTGAGGCATTTGTCCAAATATTAGGCCTTTTAATGCCTGTGCTACGTGGCTGTTTCAAGGCCTTCCAAAGCCGTTGAACCAAATGTCTATCGCGTGCGCCATTGTGAATACACAGGGTGCAGTTGTGGGCGAGAGTTCAATTGTCAGTCGAAAGATACCATGCAGTACAGGCATAAAAGAAACAATTGCTCAGATTGGTGGCATAAGTCATGGCTGCAGCAATGAGTCCTGGGGACTAACTAAAATGTAGTTTATTAATGAAAGATTAGGTGCAAATGCATATAGTTAAAAAATTGGTGCAGCTTGCGCTAGTGGTGCAAGGCTGGAGAAACAGCAGAGCTGGCGGTCCCACTCCCTTCGTCAGAGACCTGGCTCTTGCATCATCAGCAGCAGCAGCAGCCCACTAGGTCCACTGCAGAATGAAGGCCTCTCCCATCGACCTCCAACCTCTCCTGCCCTGTGCCGGTCGAGCCCGTTCTTTTCCTTCAAATTTTCTTATTTCATCCCTCCATTGAGTAACAGGCCTTCCTCTTTTTCTAGACCTGTCTCTCACTGTCCACTCTCTTACCCTGGTAGTCCACCGACAGTCATTTCGCCTAATTACGTGGCCAGCTCAAGTATATTTGTTTTTCCGTGTTTGGACTATCATATCTTCCACTCTAGTTTCTTCTCTGATTGAGGAAGCTCGTTTCCCCTGTCTCTAAGTGTTACTCCGATCATTATTCGTTTTATAGCCCGTTCAGCCAACCTAGGTTTGCTTTCAAGTCGTTTAGTAAGGCACCAAGTTCCCGCTCTATATGTCATCACCTCACACTTATTTCCAAAACTTTCCGCTGAAAGTTTCCGTGACTGGCAGGCCTGGATCGTTTCGTCAGCAGGCTTTCACATGTCTCCCAAAGTGGACCCGCTTAAGCACGCGCTAGAACCCGCGGCCAAGTCCAAAGCAAGTGCCCACGCTACGAATCCAAATGAAATGCTGTGTGCTTGGAATGCGATGACAGCTCTATCAAAATAGACGGTTTCATGACATGAGGGACCCAGGTTCGATCTTGTCAACAGAAAGCGTATCTTTTTTTCTTTCAAATTGGCTGCAGGATATTGTTCTCCACCGCTGCTAACCCGTACCCCGCAGGCCTTTGGGGTGGCCCAGTGGCTAGGTTGCCGGTTTCATGGCGCAAAGTTCCCGGGTTCAATTCCCGGGACCTGCCTAACCACATTTTTTTCTTGAGACTTCGGGGTATTCTGTTTACTACGGTCAGATTTGTGTCGGCCTAAACAGCTCGGCTGTTAAAAAAACGTAAACATACCAGCAAGTACTGCAGCAGGCCCGTGTGATTCGGAATCTTCATGTACTTTCCACCCGTGATGTCGCATCCCTAAGAAAAAAGGGCAACAGCACGTCACACAGGACAAACGTACTTAGAGTATACAAAAATGTGCAGTTGAAACTTTCTTAGACACGCCAATACAACAAGGTTCACTCTTTGCGTCTATGGACGTAAAACAGGGTACAAAATATACTTCTCTAACTTTACTATCTGTAACATTCATTCTTACGGAAGATGCAAGGCGAATCCGCTCCATGTGCAAACCCTGGCCCCCAAAAAGACAGCTGGATAAAGACAAACACCATACGAATGATCAATTTGAAATCTCACCTGTTGCAGTAACCCAGAGTCTTTTTCGAGAACGCACGCATCAATGATGATGTTCTGAAAAGTAAAATTTTAGTTATTTTTTGGTCCCTGCAGAAGGAGCATAACAAGATGCCTGAGTGCGTGATGCTGCAGTATTTTTGCAAACACCTGTCAATAATAACTAGGTACTCCAGAGAAAGCTTACGAAGGCACTGCATAAAACAGCGTAGTACACACCCAGCTGAACGATGCTGATGCACACCTTTTAAACGCATGTCTGTGATTCATAATCATCCCTGGTACATAATAAAGGGGATGACTATGCCTTTAGGTTTTTAGAGAAGAGATTCAGAGGTATACTCCTTTTAAAGAGCCCGCAGTGGCTAGCACTAACCTTTTTCTGGCAAGTGAAGAAGACATTCATGAAGTTGAGGTACTGCGAAGCACTTTCTCCAGATGCAGACAGAACCTGTCAGGAAGCGATGGGGAACATTTCGTCAGCACTGAAGGACATTGCGACGTGAAATCACAGTGGGGCTTACGAGTATCCGGGATGCTATCTTCTTCTGCCCGGTCGTCTCTTTTTCTACCCTGTTAATGTCTGTGGCATCATTTCTAAGCTAAGGAAGATGCAGACTCAAACACTACCACAAGCCACACGTGCACGCAAGTGAGCACACAAAAAACATGGCAGTGCAAAAACAGCAAAGGATACAGCAAACAGCAAGGCAGAGCCCTCCTGTTAGCAAGGTTTCAGAACCCTGGGTCCCACTTTCATCTGTGAACAAAGGATAAAAAACCACATACAAGAGTTTGTCATGCTCGGTTAAAGGAAAACAGGAACAAGATGTTTCCATATTTCTATTTAAGCTTGGTCCCCACGTAATAACAACCTAAGACATCATAGGAGTGCAAATTGCCAAAAGTTTTGAAATCACAGCCCTTAAAAAAAATACGGACAAACTTTCTGTACACACACTGTAATCTACCACAAATGTTTGAAACTACCCTAGTAACTGCGAAATTTCGAAGTCATAGCTTTCTATCGTAGATCACAATAAAGCAGCCTCTGAAAGGAAAAATCAAAAACATTCAATCATGAGGACCTTGTCTCAGACTAATAGCTGTTGCATCATTCTTTTTTTTTTTTTTTTCAAGAGCTACTTGAAACTAGGAACATAAAAACTTCTTTTGGCAGCCCTGTTAAACAAAAAAAGGGTGGGAGGAGACGTCTTCTGATTACCGTGATTGTGTTTGCAACCCACAAAGTCTGAAATTTATTAACATGAACATAGTAATCGAGAAAAACAGACCAAAGAAACTAGTCTACCCCTGACACATACTCTTCGACGAAAAAAGTAAAGTTGCTGCATGCTCTATGCAAACAGCTGTGAAGCCGGCCGACCTGATCACTGTGTTTAAGTATGTAGTTTTAATGTGCATCATCCTTTGCTGAGTACCCCTACAGTCAGGACCGCGTAACGCTCTGCATTTCCACAAAAATGCAGATATTGTGGAAGTTCCGCCTGTAATCCTTATAATAGTGTAAATTCAGGTAATTGGTCGAAGAAAATTTTGAAAAACTAAAAAAATAAGAAAAACATATCAAAAATTTCGTAAAATGGCAAAACTGTGTAACGCCCTGCATTCCCACAATAATGCAGATTTCGCGAAAGTTCCACCTGTAATCGTCATAATAGCATAAATGGAGACAGGACAGGATTGAGCAAAAACAAAAAACTCTGGCTGTAAAAAACTCAAGACAAGCAGCATAAGAATGCTATGCATTAGTAGACAATTCTTTGAATTTCTGCCGAATTTTTTGATTTCCCAAGCAAAAAAAAAAAAAAAAAGCATTTTAAAATAAGTCATTATTACTTGCCTTGACAATTGCAGAGCATTCATTTCAAGAAAATAAGCTTGCACAGCCTGAGAACTCGTCATCGTCAGCAAAAGAATTAAAGTACACGAATATTCTTTGGAACATTACCGAAGCTTTATTGTTATCAAGTGTAATACTAACACAGTGTTGCATTTAAATGTGGCCGCAATCGACACCAAGAGTAGCTCAAAGTAAACTGCAATGAAAAGCTGTTACTGCAAGGCAGCAGCATCTCTTCCTTACGTGGAGAAGGTGCTACAGCCGGGTCTGGAATAGGATTACTGGCACAGTTTTCACAAGAAATAAACAAAGATATTTACCTATTATTGCTGCCAACAACATTTCTGCCTGAACAAACAAGTGAGGTGCACTATTACAGACATATGTAAGAGAATGTTTATTTGTTGCACCCTCAATTTTCTCGTTAAGATAGCTGCACGTGCGTTGTGCCTTCAAAACGTGAATGCAGTCTATTCTACCCATTCCCCCACCAAGTGGTATATCAGCTAAAACGGATTATCTTGAAAGCGGCCATGCAGACAAAACACAAGTTTGGTTCGTTCGAAAGGTTGCGTCGTTGGAATCATACTGACACCACCATTAACGCACACTCCGCTCAGATAAGCCACATAATAAGGAAAAAAATGGAATGGCCATGCGACCCAGTTGCTCATTTCCCAAAACAGATTCTATGATGTCATATGTGCTCAGCTGTGTGATTGGCTGAGGCCGGCAAAAGCAAACACAAATAAGGCACGGCTTATAAGCTTGCCAAACGAGCTATTTGTGCTTAAATGTAATGCACATTCGTTTTACAGCAGTAAAAATGGGGTGGTGTGGGGGGTGTAAGCAATGAAAGTTAATAAAATGCATGTAAAAATTGAGGTTCCGATGCGCATTGCTGTTGGTACGGGGTGCACTATGCTTGTTTTAGCTGTACAACACTTCGCCGCTCTGGAGTTGTCTTACACGACCCTCACCGATTGGCGTAAGCAACGTTGTCTTACGTGACCCTGTTTGCTGAGCATACCCCATGTCTCACGAAACAATTACTTTCTACCGTAACAAAAACAAGCCAGGTACAAATACGGTCAAAAACAAAGCAACAGCGGACAACGGGCTGTGGCTGAGTACAATAGCGCCCTCTGGGACGACTGATGGTAAGCAAGGCTGCACAGCTGAGTGACGCACTGGAAGTTCAGTTGGATACCCGCTTTTGTGACTTCATGGCAGACGTCACCAAAACACACGATTTGGCGGGAGAATCGAAATTTTAAGCGAAATTGATTCATTTCTCAGTGAATACGGCATCATTTGCTGCCGGACAAGCGCTGGAGGCACTATTCGCCGCGAGCTCGACATGTAGGTGGCGACAGCGTCGCGCTGCTAGTGTGGATGCTCCGCTGAGCGGCCCGTACGAATGCACACTGTGGGCGCGCTTCGTGCCTTTTTCCCGCAGTATGTGCGCACGAAAGGTGCAAACAAGAGTGGTATGCTGTAGTTCGGTTCCTCAACGTTCAATCTATAGCATGAAAGCGGCAGTAAGTTTTCATTACTACGCCAGAAAAGCGACGACTCATCGGGAATCTCAGAATGGCCGTAATTGTGACAATGAACTTGTACACTGTGGCTCGTAGCAAGCTCGATCTTTCCAGACTATGGCTTTGAGCCTTCAGTAAAAGCATAAATAGAAATAAATCAGGAAGCCTCGATCTCTGAAATTCAGTTTACAAAGCCTCAATCACTTTCACTGGCAGCATGACGCATTCTCGCATTTGTGGGATGCCCTGAAATGGTAACACTACTTAACTGCCCCGAAATTCTTTCTAAGAGCTTGCGATATTTTTTGTGCGTTCAAAAGGCGACATAAAATTACTGAATTTTGATCAGCGCAGAGATATAAATGTAACCGCTCTAACGGGTCTTTTAAATGAAATTTCAACGACTCTGAAAGAAGGTTTGATGAATAACGGTTTCGGATCACTTATTTACGGATTTCGTCGCAAGTGAACTTGCGAATTGAATTGTCAACGCACGCAGTACAATCAACATCTCATGTTTAGCTAGGTTTTCGCAAAGTGACAAGCAGGTTTACAGTGTGCAAACCAAGCTTCTGGGACCTCACAGTGAGCACAAATTTTCTGTTACGGCTGCTGTTGACCATTTGCGTTCCTTTTAAAATCTAACAGGTGCCTGCAACAGCGAGATGTGTTTGCATTCTTGCGTATAAGGTCGCTTACGAACCCGAAAGATGGCAATAAATGAAGTTGCACTGTTGCAGATGTAGTAAAACATTTCCTTTTTATTTCTCGTTGCGAATCAGCGCAACGGGTTCCCGGTAACTACTTTATTTCGTAAACTGAACTTCGCCTTTGTCTTAGCATTTAATTCTTGAGGATTGGTTAAAAAATGAAATTCTGTGCATTTATTTTTTTTTTTCGGGAAGGGGGGGGCGGGGTGGGGGTCCTGCCAACGTTGCAAGAGCAGCGAGAAGAGAACGCATGTAACGCGGAAAACCAAACTATGGTTATCAGTATTACTTACAATCGAAACTGCACTAGGCGTCGTGTTCTGTAGCGGTGAAAAAGCAGTACGTATTTTCAAAACTGATTAACCCCCCT
Source organism: Haemaphysalis longicornis (assembly GCF_048455015.1). Taxonomy (NCBI): domain Eukaryota; kingdom Metazoa; phylum Arthropoda; class Arachnida; order Ixodida; family Ixodidae; genus Haemaphysalis; species Haemaphysalis longicornis. The sequence continues at coordinate 54,382,577 of NW_027526422.1, forward strand.
TTGTTCCGGGATTGTCCAGGAATTGTGGCTCGCCTTTTTCAAAATTGTATTGAAAGCAAGCATTGTGAAAAAAAAAAACAGCGAGTCATGGCACACACCCCTCACACATGTGGGCAACAGCGTGCATTATATTACGCGTTTTCTTCTCTTTCTTTAAACTTAGGTCCACCTTTAAGAGGTTAAGACGTGACCATATTAGACATTTGGTTATGCTGAGTGAGACACGTTTCTGGACAAGGTGATTCATGTCGGATTTGAAAATGATATATATGAAAATGACACACGAAATGCCACATGACAGACGCAAACTCACAACTGCTTAATTTTACCGAAAAATCCCCCCTAAATACTCTTGCGCATCCATAGAAACGTATTTTAAATAATACGTAAAATTAGCAACGTGATACAGTTGAATAAATATTCCTCCTCCTCAGTATAAACAACGACTGTCCAAAAACGGTACTTATTTTAGAAAAGGTACGGGAAGGACGTGATCACACAGGCGCTTGCGGGTGTAAAATACGTGTCCGGTAATGTATGGGCGATAGCGCACGGGTCGTGTGCAGTGTAAATGTTTTTGTTCGTTTCTTCTTTCTGTAAGGACACAGCGCAATTTTACAAGGGTGTGGAATTTGCACGCGTGTGCACAGGTCTTGTCGCTTCTTACCCGTTTCGCGTACTAAACTTTTATCCTTTAAATAATCACCACGCCACCTTCAAAAAGCACCCTTCGACGTTCCCGAAACGGCAGACGACTGCACTCAACAATACGAAAAGTGCAATGTGTGGAAGCAATTTTATAACACGTTTCACACTCAAGCGGTAACCAGGGCGAAGATGTTTCGTGGAATTAAACCAGCGCATTAACCCGCAACGGCAGCTGGTTATTGCGTATCTAGAAGAAATGCGCAAGCAGATGTAACTATGTCATTGATTACTGCCAAACGAGCCCACATATTGGTTGTTTTGTCGTGTGCAGCACGCGTCTTGCTCCGCACGCAACGTGAAAAAGCAGACGACGCGAGAGCGCCATCCACACTAGGAGCGGTTCGTCCCGCCGCCGCCAGGGGCCGACTGTGTTCGCGCTCGGGGCGAATAAAACATGGAATCTTGCGAATGAAACAAACTTGTATTTTGTGTGCATGGCCCCTTTAAAGAACTGTAGCAATGACAGCGCACCCAAATACTTATTAATTTGTACTTCACTGCTTAAACTGTTGGTGTAGTATTGCAGCGAGGTTATGGTAAAAAGTGGTGGTTAGCTAGCAGCGGTGATGTAAGGGTGCTTGCACATGGTTTTCCTATTATACCTTCATCTTCCCCAAACAGGCTGCTGTGGTTCGAGCATAAAAGAGCAACGTCTGTGCTCAGAGGCACAACCCACTCTGTTACTCCAGCAAGTAAGCTGTCAGTCATTAAAGTTAAGCACTCAAGCATGTATTGGCACAGCAGACGTAAAGGAGGCCCCAGAAAATAAAAACAAACTCCAAGGACACCTAAGTACTTCTTACAAGCTGTGAATGCGAAAGTTTCCAACTCAACACTGCAGAGTTTTGTGTTGTGAGTAATGTTTGCAAGCTGTGCGATTAAACTGGTGTGAAGCACATGCCATGGAATGTGTCACATACAGCACAGTCCTTTTCTATGTTTTATAATACAAAGCACGTGCTATGGAATGCTTCCCAGTTACACTAGTTTACAAGCCACCGAGCTGCTCCAGAGGCTGGCTTGTTTGCTCAACAGGCCGTTTAGTGCTCTCACATTAAAACAGTGGCCAAATTTCATGGTTACAGCTTTGTCAGCTTGGCGTCATTCAAAAGCGCAGTCTAGGCCTTGCATTCACACAGCCCGTGACCTTCTCTGTTACGGCACTGTCACGTCAAAAATTCACGACTGAGACGTAAACGGAGTAGCGTTCGTACTGGAGCTCTCCATCAGAGTACAGGGTCGTCTGCCTAGTGATCAGTTTAGCCTAGAATTGGGCGTGCTTAATCTAAAAAGTAAAGAAAAATGGCTTAGATTTTTACGTGTGCTCAGTTTTTGCTAAATTTGGCCACACAAATTTGTTTTCTGATTGACTGGTTAACCACGGGGCAAGGTCCCGTCATGTTGTCAGAACAGAAACATAGAGCTCGGCTTCCCGTCACCGTCGCACCGTTTTCGGTGAGAAATCGGCCGAGAAACCGTCGCCCATGACGGAAGAAGTTGACATGACGGTGATGTGATGGGGTGAAAAACGACTGTGTGAATGATGCCTTAGAGTGGATTTGCGCCCTCACAGCAGGACTCCACCGCTGTTTTCATTCATAAGCTGTTCGGCAGGCCTATCTCAGCTTCTAAAATCTACAAATGGAACCTTCATTCATGCTGGAGGCTGCTGCGAGTGAATCAGCTTTGTACTACATGGTTGGGTGCCACAACACTAATGACAGTGGTTTGAAAAGGACTGCTGGTGTCAATTACAAGCTTGTCTTCATTGACGGACCAACAAACCTAAATAAAATTCCAATTGGGGTTTGGGGTTGGAATGACAGCTGGAAAATCACTATGCTAAGCATCCAACTCTGCGAACATCGCACTGTAAGCCTCAACAAACTGCGCAATGAGATAGATGCCTTGGTTTAGCTCCCGAACCATGTGGGGATGAAAACAGTAAGCATTTGCGCCGTCACTTGCCTGAGAGCACCAATTCTTTGACGCCGTCCTTGATGGCAGTTGTGACGTCGGTGAAAAGCTCGTACTGGCCATCTACTGCGCAGCTATCTTGAGCGGAGGCTTGAGCTTTGGGGTACAGAAAAACGCTGGAAACGACAACAACAACAACAACAAAAGTCAGATACAAATGAGTCAATTTACAACCAACAATGAGATTGAGGACTGGGGTCCGTCTTAATTATACAAGCAGTACCTTTTGTGCGAGTGGCAGGCGATGACAGCCAATTTATTGCACGGATTGAGCATGAGATGGGAGTTGCAGAACACGGTCGCAGCATCGAGAAACTTGCCCAACATTCCCTGCAACAACAACAAACGAAGTAAGAATTTGCGAACCGCAGCGTAAACCACTGCAAGGAACACGTATTATTCTGCGTCTCAGTGCTAATGTAGCGATATACCGATCTTAAGAAAAAAAACAAACAGACAAACAGAAACAAAGCTTAGAAAATAAATTAAAAGTGAGTGTTGCTGTACAAATTCGGCCCGATCGCTACCTGGTCGCATCGCCACTGACCTCTTCCCCCTGAAGTAAACTCGCACACGGGTTAGTGTCAATGATCGTGACCAGCAAGCTTCCTTCATCCTCTGTAACAAAAACAAAAAAAGCGCATTATTTGCATGCTTTCTGTCTGCAGAGGCGACGGACAATTCCGTGTGAAAACTTGAGTAGACAGTTTTCTCGAGCACAAACACAGATGAAATACCGCACCACAAGGCATCTTTGCAAATTGAGAGTCTCTTGCGAGAGTTGTATTGACGACTACAAAGTTGTATTAAACAGGGATGAATACTTCGTTCCACAATTATTTGTTTCTACGCGGTACTGGCATACGACAGAGCCGGCGTGCATTTCGCCGGCGTCGTGCACTTCGCGAACTGCGCGAACTACGCAATCGCAGTCTGAGCTCAAATGATGATGATAATTTGCGGCAAAACAAAAAGGGGGCAAACTATCAATCTTAGACAAAAGGTGTTCCAAACTACAAGGCACCGCATAAAAATATTTTAAACGTTTCTCCATAAATTGTGTGGTATTTTATTTTACAGTTATAAGAAAGTAGCCGTAAGCCGAAGGCGGAAGCAGCCGAAGCCGAAGCCTGTTCTGTGATACCCTCTGCAAGTTCTGCAGCTCGCAAGGTCGCCGGTGTCGACTTCGTTCCGTGCACAGCGTGCTGCGTTTAGAAGTTCCTCGCCATGGCCGGCGGTTTTATGACCACATTATACAACACCGTCTTCAAGAGGACCTCGACATTTGCGTTCGCAACCATCGTGGGCGCAGTCTTCTTGGAGCGCTTCTCGGACGCCATAGCGGATGGCATCTTCGAGTCTGCGAACAAGGGGGTATGTTTGAACTACGGCTATGTTACCCAAGTATTGGACGTGAGGTGATGAAAACAAAGTTAATAGTTTGAAATAGTTCGTTTTAAGCAAGCATCTCTAGCTGGCCCGACATAGCCAACCAACCACGTCTACCAAGACTCGTTTTAAGCATCTCTAGCTGGCCCGACATAGCCAACCAATCACGTCTACCAAGACTAGACCCATGCGGTCTGTACGCAACAATGTTCGATTCGGTAGCATAGAGGATTACACTAAAAGTGTTCTGGCGTAATTTTTGTTTATATAGCTATGCCGAGTCACTCTTCGCACTTTTTTTTTTCGTCTTCGTAATGCTAGAGTCTTCACCCGTGCACTTCTCGATGTGGTTCGTTGCCGTACCATGCCTCTGAACGAACCGCTTTCGCTCACTGACTAGCCATTCACGGTTAATTATCGGCAGTGACTTCAGCTAGTCAAAGAGCGGAATCGGTTTGGCCGGTTAGTAAAAATCAGAATGCTCCCGTACAAGACGGGCGGCACGAAGAAACTGTATTTAAATGACCCAATTGCTTTAGGGCTGCTGAAGAGTGCGGCTGGCGTATTCAGCCACACTTTGCAGCTCTTTGGACCATTTTAAGAAAGTTGACCGATTTAAGAATGTGGACCATTTAAAGGCTGGTGTTCAACAACCCATGCATACTGCGAACTGTGTTGTTGCGATTTCAGTTGTGCACTTCATTTGGCAAGTTGTTTGTTGCAGCGACAAACCACAATGGACCGAAACTTTATTATTTATCCCTGAAAATGAGATATGTGGTGCCTGAACTCTTACGAAAGTGTTGTCTCTTGTCTTTGCAGAGACTGTGGAAAGACATCAAGCATAACTACGAGTAGCAGCGGCGTCAACACAACCGGCATGTGCAGGACTCCGGAAGAACCATTGTGCAAATGAAGAACTTGGAACTGTAGGGAAGCTTCTGGGAAACAACAAATTTACATCTTCCCAGTAAATGCCATATTGACATCAAAGTTGCAGTTGTTTTTCAACATCTTTACCTGCACCTGTTTTATTGATATGCTTAAGTTCCAGGCATGAGTACGAATTACAACCAAATGCAGATATGCCCGCATCTTCATTGACCACTTGCGTTCAAAGTAGACAAAACAAATCCATGGTGAAAATGTGGTTAAGAAATTGTTCTCGTGGAAATCATTCTTGGTAAAGTTTGAAAACACTCGCTTTACTGAACAAAGTAAACAATAGGGCTCTCGCTCTGGAACAATGTTGGCTAGAGTTGTTGACGATGATGATTAGTGGGCCGTCCCTTTGAATTGGGACGTTGGTTGTCAGCTACCGACTTGCCTGTTCTATTCCTTTGGTTGCTAACGGTATCCCCTATGTAACAAGCTAATGACATGTCATCTTACCAAAGACACTAATGTTTCTATGTTTTATACTCTTTGTTTAATTATAGCGCTAGTCGTAGGGCATGCTCAAAATACTTTTTTTCTGTCAGAGGTGGTAGCTGTCCTAAGCCATATTCCCCTCTCTGCTTTTCGTCCACCAGCATTCTAATCTTCCTTTAGTCGTATGGACAGCCTTGAAGCTAACTCCCTCTGTGCTACCCTTAAATCCTAGGGCTTCTGGTTCCCTTATGTAGATTTGGATGGATACACTCACATTCCAACACAATATGCCGTGTAGTTTCTCTTCCTTTTCTACAGACCACACATACCTCGTCATTTTGTCTGCACTTCCCCACAAAGCTCTTCCTTAGTTCTTAAGCATCATTTGGCGGACATGCAGCGTCCTCTCGAGATTTTACGGTGTGGGTAGTACAAGAGCAGACGGCCCGCGTATGTTTGCATTGACCAGCAGAGAGAGGCAGTTAAATTTTGTTTATTGGCAAGTTTAGCAAGCTTTATCGGTATCACAATGGTTTAGCTATCACAACTGGATTCAGTGGTCGTACAAAGTCCAAAAGCTGCGGATTTCTTTTTTCTGCAGTAAACAGCGCAGTGAGCTCCGGTAAATGGTGGAATGTGCGTTCGTTTGGTGCTTTCAAGCCGCTTTTTCATCCATGGAACCGTGGTGTCATCCCTTGGGAATAGGTCCTTCGGCGGCGGGCGGTGCATCAAGCGGAACTGAATAATGCAGAAGTAGCCTGGCCTGTACAAATCGCCGCAGTCGAGGCACTGCTGCCATTGTTAGCCCCATTCACACAGAGGCCGGAATTATGGCGTGACACCGTGCAGTCGGCTTGATTTTCATATTTTATGCGTGTGTGTACGCCCCAATCGATATAAATCTACGGGAATACCAAACCGGTCGATAAAGGCCGACCTATATATTTACACGGGGGCACGAAATCTTGGAATTTTGGCCCTACATATTGCTTGTTGAATTTGTTGATGTGCTTTATTTGTTTCTGGTGTAGCTGCGTCAGTGTTTTAACGAGCGTAACCTCTGGGAATGGTCTGTACTGTTGTTCATTGGTTCACAAAATAATATCCACACAGGGGTTACCCTGCCACGACTTACAGCGGCAAGCATGTGCGCAGAAATGAGCACTCTAATGCTGTGCAATGCTTGAAGCACGGATGAATTTTACTCGCCCTGAACTGGCCCTGAATTTTACTAGCCCAGTAGCGTACAAAATGGCTACAGCATTGCAAATTTGGGCTAAAAAATTTACAATTAGGTATTCCGCAAGCCCAAACTCGCGCGAGTAGATTTTTAACACGCACCTGTCATGTGAAAGCAAGGTGCCTGATTCATGTGAACAGAAGCTGGGCGACATAAAAGGGCTAATTAGGAGAAAGGGCCAATGAGTTCAGCAAAAGCTTAGATCGCGGGCTTAGGAGCCAACATACGTGATTTTGCTTACTTTAACGACAGGTCCAAAAACTAGATTGTTCTGTATTTTAGTGACTCGCACGTAAAAGTCAGCCTGAAAACGTGACGCTTGAACGCTTTCAAAATGTCTACCATTTTTCTTGTAGGATTGTAGTCCTCACAAAGCATCAGGTATTCATTGAAAAGCCTGAAAGCTTTTAGTGCCAAACCCTCCAAGTCCCGTTCCAAAGCGCGGTCAACATGAGCCAAGAAAATGTCACTAACAGGAGAAACTTTTGAACCTATGCAGTTTTCAGACCTCTGTGCATAGACACTGTCATGCCATCCTACAATAGTTGATTTTAAGTAGAAACCAAGCAACTCCAAGAAGGCCTGCACTGAAATCCCACAACTTTGCGTAAACTTATCCTCGTCGTTGACTGGGATGCACTCTTTTCCAACACACTTTGGCAGTAACTAGTTACTGGTAACACATTACCAGTTACTAGTTGCTTTTTTCAGTAACTTGTAACTGTAACCAGTTACTTTCATGTTGGAGGAACTTGTAACTGTAGCACTGTTACTTTTTTACACTGTAGCTGTAACTTTAAACACCGTTCCCAGTCTAAGATCACAACAGGAATGCCGCAAAAACCTAGAGCCACTAGATCAGGTTTCACAAGAATTCCTGTTGTACGACAAAAAACTTTTTTGTGACAACAGAAGTCCTGTTGTTACTACAAAGCCATCTTGTTACGGCACATATTTCTGTTGTAACAACCAAGTCAATTTTCTCAACGACAAGCATTCCTGTAGTCGCAACAGAACTGCCATTTACGCTACTCTTCACAATGGGCAGTACCATTCAAACCATGTGCAACTACTGATGGAACACCAGGAATTCGGCACGACGGAACATCAAAATCAGGACAGGAATACGAAACACGGCAGAACACCAGAATCACGCACGACAAGAATACGACAAGACAACAGTACGACACGTGAAAATATGACAAGCTACAGAAATTTTTCTTGTCTTTTTCGACTAGGTTACACTTCCTTTGTATAAAAAATACTATCCTGCAGCAACATTCGTCGGAGGTTGAGGTATAGATCGCGCTTTCCACTTTTTCGGACTTTCTTCTTCACCATATTCTCCCCACCTTTCACCTTTCTACTACTCTGCTCTCCCAGTTTAGGTGAGGATGTCGCAAAGAGGACTGAATTCCCTACAGAAGGCCGATGTTGGAGGTGGGTTTTTAAGATGATTTCTCAAACTTTTTCTTCTTCTTGAGGGGGCAGAAACAAGAAAAAAAATTAAAGCCGTTCTACTCAATGTAAAAGCTATTGGAAGTGCAAAGCAGTGATTCGCCGTAATGGGCAGTAGCGCCGTTATCCACTCACTGCTACTACCCAATGCAATTCAAATTTCCCGCCTTTGCAGTGCTCACGAGTCCCCTGCCTGAAACTGCGTCAGCGGGAGTTCTGTTCTTTTAGTGCTTGATTTTCGTCCCGCACGTGTCGGCATTGCACTGCCACTTTTTTTCGCTTAGAGTTTTCATTGCACTAAACAACGGGAAGATGTATGACAAGTGCCAGCGGCTCACAAGTTCCGAACGCTTATAACTATAAACCACTTAACTTCCAAAGCCTCTGCGTTACGCCGCGACGACGGAATGCCGTGTGGCTCTACTTTGGTCCAGCGAGCGAGCTACAATGACAGGGCGAGCCCCTAAAGTGCTCTGCACTTAAAAGGAATCTGGCATTTAGACCTCCGCCTAAAAGGAAGCTTTACAAAATGGGCAGAGATTATACTTGCAACTTTGTGGTGCAGTAATGTGAAATATCGTACCAAATAATCTCCAATCAATAGCCTGTATAAAAATTTGTACGAAAAAAAAAGGAAAAAAATTGCGAATGAGTCATAAATCTCTAATTTATTCTCTATCACACGTCATCCCGTTACTGTAACTGGTACTTGCTGCTCAGCTAAGCATCTTAACAACAGTGTATACTTTGTGAGAAACAATGTTAAAAAAATTTAAAAGCCTTTCCTTTGGAAACTGCATAGGTACCTGCAGGTCTGACCTCTTCTCCCCCCCAGAAAAAGGGACGAAAACGTCTAAGCTAGCATTCCTTTACGGTGTGAGAAGCATATGTTAGGGTGGGTACGCTGATGCTGCTGTCATGGGGTTGGGGAATTAGCCTAGAGCCTTTGGTAGCTGCTGTCATTGTCATTAGCCAATCCCCTAGCTCCAAGAGCGATGTGAGAATTGCGAGTCGGTATGCTGATGTCGCAGCTGAATGGGTACTGGCGAATCGGCTACAAGCTCCCAACAGCTGTTGTCATCACCCTTGGCCAATTTCTTTGAGTGGTTATGTGGGAGTTGTGGGTTATGCCGACTTGGCAACCAAACTGAAAGTGGTGAACTGGCTGTGAGCTTCTCACGGCATTGGCCAATCCCCCTGAGCGGGCCAATGATGGGTGGGTACGTTGATGCTGCAGCTAAATGGCAATTGGTGAATCGGCCATTTGCTTCCAACAGCAGCGCCTGTCATTGGCCAGTCTCCTTGAGTGGATGTCAGAATGTTATTAGGCCTAACAACGTGCCAGGCAATGTCGCTCATTGGACGTCAAGCTGTGGGTACCGGTTGACGACACTGGCCCTCAGAGCACAACATTAGGGCTAACGTTGGCCTGCCATTTACCTTGCTCGTAGCCACACAGGCATTAATGATGATGATGATTGCTATTGGTTTCCCCTTTGTAGCGAGGTGATGATGTGTCATCTTACCAAAAAGGCCTAAATACCTATGTTTTATACTCTTGGTTTAATACTAGCGCTGCTTAGGGCAGGCACAAAAAACGTACTAGGCACACAATACTTTTTTTTCCTGTTACAGGTGGTAACTGTCCTAGGCAATATTTCCCTCTCTGATTTTTGTCCACCAGCATTCCAATCTTCTTTTCGTCGCCTCGACAGCCTTGAAGTCAACTTCCTCTGTGCTACCCTTAAATCCTAGGGCTTCTGGAAGCCGAATACTTTCCTCATGTAGATTTGGATGGATACCCTCGCATTCTAGCACTATGTGCCGCATAGTTTCTGTTTCTTTTCCGCAGACCACGCATACCCCATCATTTTGTGAATACTTCCCCACAAAGCTCTTGGTTCACAAGCAACCTGCTCTAGCCTACATGTTAAACCCATGTTAAAGTTGGCTTCATTACTACACTTATATGCACTGCTAGGAAAGCTGCATTGCTACTTAATTAAACGCGAACATTTTGGTCTGTCTGTCCCTCAATTCAGCCGCCAGGCCAAAAGTTGAAGGAATACTTGAACTGGACGTTTATATCGGCAACTCATTTCTAACGTACTACACCTGGTCGCAATATTATAGTGTCCTAGAGGGAACACTAGAACCCCTTCTAGAACACTATAGCCCAGCAGAGCTCAACCGGTTCTCCTGGCTGGTGGGAGGAACAAGCACCCGGCCGGCAGCAATGTCACTTGCGCTTCATGGCTGTACGCATGATCCGCCGGCAGGTGCAGTGTCTGCGGTGGAGCTATTTTAAACATTTCCAACTGATTAACAAGGCATTTTATGGGGCAGCCAGTGACGCCCCAGTTAGTTTGGTGGTACGTACTGTACGCTCAAAATAAATTTGGCTGAAGTGAAATTTTACTGCAGTTGGCCTTTAATTAAGCCCTGCAATTTGAACAGGCTTTTCACAAGTGGCAACCCCCCCTTCCCCCCTTTTCAGGAAACTAGCGGGATGCACCAGCCTCCATCTTTTTTAGTTGCATATATCGAGATAAGGGCAGACACTCGGGGCAAGTGCAGTGTCACTTCCTTGGCTACATTGTCTTCGAACATTTAATGTCATGTCTCAGCTCTCCTCTAGAGCACACAAAGGGCAGTGTAATCCCTAGCGCCAAAAATCTGCAGGTATTAGAGCAGTGCGCAAACATCAGGTAGGCAAGGTTGATGGGCTAACCTGTGTTACTGGTGGCCGTGCGTTCCGAAAGCACTTGTACAGTGCCAGCCTGCCTTTGGGGGGGCATTGCGTTGAGATGCTGCCATTGTCCGTTGGTTGCTAGAAGTGGTGCAGCTACAAGGCTGCTCATGTCCAGGAAATGGTTCATTTCTACCACCGCAGTGTCTGCATTGGATTCGCTGTGGGCACCCAATGCTGAAGTGTGTTGCTACGTACAAAGTTGGGGGTTAAATTCCCAGCCATGGTGGCCGTTCTTCTTTAATGGGTACGAAAAAAAAAAAAAAAACCATGCATCGATATTATCAATTCGAGATACTAAGGGTGACCCCAAACATCAGTAGACCTGCATATAGTGCATACCAGTCATGGAGTAAGATAAACAGGAGCGCCGACTTCGCTCTCTTTGACGGCCCCTTAATGTCCCTCAGCCGCGGAGCACGATGTAGATGGCGCTACGAATGGCGCAGCGGTCCCTATGCTCCGAAGCTGCTAAGTTCACGGGGCGTGACGGCGAGGCGCATTCTGGATGAATTTGTCGTCTGCTTCGGAGGCGGTTCGTTTGGCGCAGCTTCGCGTCCGTTGCGGGCCTGATTAACTGGTTCTACAGCGCCTTCTGCAGGTAACCGGTACCCGACGGAATTAAGTTGTCGTACGGCGAAGATACGTTAAGTATTTGTTTGCGGAACGGGAATACGAAATATAGCGACCACATTCAGACATCTGGCCGCTAAAGAAACGCTTCCTTTTCCGCACTTCGGGCCGCGAATGGCCCTACATTCCGTAAATTGGCGAATGGGAATTCTGTTGTGCGCTACATGTATTACAAAAGCCAACAGAAGCCAAGTAGTTCTAACAAATAGCGATTTTAAAAGTGCCCTCCACCTTCTCGCCACTTGCAAACTAAACTTGCTGGCTCAAAATTGGAATGAATGCTAAACAGTGAGCTCACATGCCGAATTGTTTCAGTATCTCTGCTCGTATCACGCGGGAGCTTTTTTTCTTCTCTTTTGAAACTGCATACGACAGCATGCATTGCATTATGCGTACTGCTAGTACTGCATACCACGCTACTGTATAGCGCGTGGCGCTCCAGAGAACTACATCCCCACAGACGAAAGCAGCTTGCTCCTTGGTGCAGAGCGCACTTAAATTGCGGAGTGTTTGAGAAATGATGATTGGGGCTAGGTGCTTTTCAAGGCAACACTGAGTTTCAAATCAACTTAACGATTTGAACTGCATGAACAGCTGCTTCTTTCGTCAATTCAGGCTAGTTGTGAGTAGTGCCAGAACAACCACGCCAGGGGCACGCGGGGGACGCTTCGATAAATGTTTCCGTATCACAACTCCACTTAGTACCAATATGTTGCACGCTTTTTCGACACATCACTTGCCTTCTCCCCTCCCCCTCTAATTTCTGAGTACTTGCGACCCTTCAACTGGTTGTGCACCTGTTAATTACGACAGGTAGATACGACATGCACGGGGCAGACTTCCGTCAAGCCATTAATAAGATAAAATAATAAGACAGGTGCAGATTTGGCACATGATACAAATTTAATTTAATTTAAATTCAATGTAATTTTAGAAAACACGCAAGCACTTCTTATGATGCACTATAGGTCATTATCCGGCTTTGTTCTTTATTCCAGAACAAATTTATTTTCACAAATCAGATCATCAGAACACGTTGCTCAGCAATGCATCTGGCGGTATCCGCTGGCGGCATCGACAAGATTACATGACCGCACAGTGACAGTGAACATCGGGCAGCAAGTTACGACGCGGGTTGAAGCTAAGATAGCGTTAGAAATTCTTTGCTCGCGTAATGACGCGACAGCGCCTTTCCATACTCATAGCGAGGTGGCAGCTGTACATTTCTTGAGTGGAACTGTATGCATCATTGCCGCACGCCAATGTCGACTGCGGACATAAACGTTGCGTGTGTGCAGAAGAAGCATAAATCGTTCAGCGTGCGGCAGGGTAGCGCACACCAAGAAGGAGCGATATTTGCGCTGTACCGCTTTAACGTAAGCCGAATCGGGCTAGAGTGCAAGTTGCAGTGTGCGATATTACTCTGGCTCATTTCTTGTGTGGTTCTTCCGAAATCGTTGTCGTACGATTTCATCTCAGATCCCCTAGGATATATCGATATTTTTCAGCCCACCTTGACTATTCCACACTAAATGCTCCCTGTTAGAGAATAAGCAGTCATCACATAAGTAGCGGTACGCGATTACCCCGCCGCTCATTGCAGCCGCGCATCGTGATTTAGATTCCGCGTGCGTCTCGTGAGTGCGCGCAGAGTTCGGCATGTTAGAAGACAGATGTCGCGGCGAAGGGAAACAAGCCGCTGCGGAGAGCGAGCAAGGGGAGAGCAACGTAAAAGCCGCAACTACGAGAGGGACGTGAAAGAGGAAGAGAGCAAAATGAAAGTTGGGTGGACGGTTGCGCGGGGACATTATTGTCCCTCGCAAATGATTTTTTCTGGGCCACAGTCGGCGCTCCTTTTTATCTTACTCCGTGATATCAGCCTTAGTGCAACTGCAGCACTTAAGGTCCTTAAGTGCTCCCCTAAAGCGACATCCACTGGCGGTTCGCGCACTACCCAGGCACTACTTCGCTCTCCCTAATGTAGCGTAACGTGCCCTAACCTAATGATCAGAAAGCAATAATTTAGAACATCAAAAACATACCTAAGCCATGAAAATTATAATTAAGAGGAGGCACAAGCTGCACTCGAACTACCACTCTTGGGAATCTGTAACCCAAGACGGAACCACAATGGCACACGCTCTGCCCTGTGCCAGCCTAGTCTTAAATACTATTCAAAAGTCATACAAATGGCCATAGTGCTGAGCCAGAGTGCCATAGGATGGCGCTCTAAACAATGGGATATTCACAGTAGAAAAAAACCTGCGTTCAGTGATACTGCTGTGTTATCTTTAACTCCAGAATATTTGGCACCTGACGTAATCTTGCCCTCAGTTGCATCAGTATGACTCTCGTACAATTTCGGCGTTTACATTTCTTCGAAAGTGAAGCACAAAAACTAATTGCGCCTGTAACCACACTGGCCATTTTGTGGTCGAAAGGCAAGTTGCAGGGGCTGCACCACCCAGTGATAAAATAAACTAGTGGGGAAGGGGGGGGGGAGGGGGGAGGAGAGAGAGAGAGCAGGCAAGTCTCCACATTAGTTAATATGCCAGAAGCTGCTACTTCGGTGTTGGCAATGCAGCTCAGTTTGGTGCCCGTGTAGGCACCCCAATTTGTAAAAGGGCACATCTGCCAGGTGTGACGGTCCGAATATACATCAGAAATCACAGACAGCCAGCCGTGGTTGCAGTTTTCCTTTTTTAATTTACACAGCTCAGAATTGAGTAGCGAAGGAATGACAACATATAAATGCTACAACGTCACTGGTTTCCACTTCCAGGTGTTCAATGACATGCAGATGCGCTTTCCTTATGTACAGACTTCGCAGGGAAAGAAATGCCCGTACAGGGCGGGCAAATATTACGAACAACAGAGTGCACAGGCCAAGGCAAATAAAAAGGCAGGCCTTTAGCCCTGAACTGCAGCAACCCTGCCAGTGGAGAAAGAGATTAGTTACCCTATCCAGGCATAATCATGGAGAAATTCGGCAACGAGTACACTGCCTGCAGGCAGGCTGCAAGAACGACTAAAACAACAACCTATTTGAGCTGCGCTATTAACAGCATACTGACTCGCATGAGGCTGTCTGTGCACAACCGAGCACCTAATGGCAAGTTTTGAGGTACTTCTGCAGTGAAAAGCACAACCCAACATGCGTATGTACAGGTGCTCTGAACCATGCCCCAACATATATGCTCAAATGGTTGGGTAGAAATGCCCGATAGCAGCCGCTGTGTCTTTGAGCCTGAGCACTCTCTCGCATTTTCCTTTCCAGTCACCCTGCAATCCATGGTTCTGCAGTGCAGTAGTCGGCACATGACGATGACTCCCCAGAGGCATTGCTGTCGCGTTACCATGTTGGAGCTGTGTTGGCGAGTCTTCTCATGCGGCTGCGAGAGAGAGGGAGAGAAGACACTCAGAACAGCCGCTAGTCTCTGGCAATGCAGTTGCCAACAATAATCTCCAGGCAACACAAGTCGAAGCACAGCTGAAGGCCAAGGCCGAGAGTGCATTTACCCTTCGGCCCTGGTGGTGTCAATTGACCCCATCACCTAAAAGTTCTTCTAGCGCATAGGGAATGAAATCAAAACTGATAGTTCTCTGGGGAATCGTTCTTCAATGATGCCTATTACGACAGATATAACTGTTGTTTAATTTTAGTGGAGCTGGACGCTACAAAGAAGAATCTGCACTGAAGACGTAAAAACAACAGTGAGGCTATAAAAAAAAATGGCGGTCCGAGTTTTATTACCAAGCCTGTAAATCTATAAATACGTGTACTACGAAGCCCATTTTTTGTTTGAAGGTTCATGTAGTCATAACGTTTAGGAAAATATGCAAATGTGATGTCTTTGCTCAACATAAAATTTGTTATTGCCAGATGTCCTATTATTTACCACAATAAATGTTAATATTTGCACTTCTGGCTCTATTGTTTGTTTGTGGGCTTATGGGACTTTAAAACTTAGAAAAACACACAGAAAACATTGTTTTGCTTGAAATAAAAAAAAATTAGGGCTGAAAATGTTAAGAAAGGAATGTGTGCACTGCGAGAGAAAAGAAAAGTTGCAGATGGCATTTATGAGCAAGTTGTAGCAGCGCAGCTTCAAGTAAAAAATTAAAGGCACGGCTTATGGAGTCACCGTTTTGTCCTAACATCACAGAGAATCTCTAGTGTGCTGCCAAGAACAGCCTCGACAAAGAAAACTTGCAGTTGTCCACAACAAACCACACTCCTTTCTAGTGTTTTATCCCAAACTATTGCTGCAATGTTGCTGAGCCCAAATATGTGGGTTCCATATCCTGGCTGCAGTGGCTGCTATTCAGGTGGAGGTGAAAAGCAAAATGCTGTGTGTTGATATTTTGGCACATGTCGAGGATTACCAGGTGGCCAAAATTTATTTGGAGCCCTCTACTACAGCATGCCTCATAGCCCATGCTAGAATCCCACTATTCCTTTTTTTATAAATTGTGTTTGTGCACACTGACCTCTTTAGGCAACAGCTATGCCATCAGTCATGCATCACAGCTGCCAAGCATCGAAAAAACTCTGTGCAGCCTTGCCAGAAAGTTGTTTCCTGCGTTTTCTATTACATTAGGCCACAGTTTGTATTGTCCGTGATTGGCTGACAAAATTAAACTCAGATAGGTGGCAACACGCCATGTAACTGCAAATGCAGCTTTCACGCCACTCAAGCCCTTGCTCCGCACAGTGATGTCTTGGAAGCTGACAGCTCTTCAGTGATCTCTTTCCCCTATGCATGCTATATAACCCCTTTCAACTAGTTCTGCCCAAGCAAGTCCTCCTTCTCACCGAGTATTTCTGTCCTGGTCCCGGATCTTCTTCTCCATCTCGGCGTCTGTGAGTGTCTCCAGGAACGGGCACCACTGGTCGGCCTCAGTCTGGGTCCGGAATGGAAGCTCTACCGTGGGCAGGGGTGCCTCGCTGCACAGCAAAGGTTGACACACACACACATGGGCTCAGGCAGGGGGCATTTCTATGCTGTACTAACATGACAAATGGGAACACACTGTCTCCTCGAGGGGAGCAATTACGAATACGCCCATCATTCTGCTTAATAGCACATCACTGCCTCGTCATGAAGGGGGATGAGGGAGAGGACAATGGAGAGTCATTCTACTTCATACCTAGGTACAGTGTAGAGCGCTCATACCGTATGCTGTGGGAGCCGCAAAAATCCACACTATAAACAAACCATGCATGAATCCAACCATATCGCAACCTACCTTTCACCAAACACCACTTAAAAACAGAGGTAGAACCTTTATTTCATCTTTTGTTTTTCACATCAGACGCTGCTGTGCAGTCTCACAAACCGTGAGCGCGACAACTTATACTTTGTGTTTGTGTTTTGGGGGGATCTGCGTTTCTTAGTGTCTAGAAGAATGGACGCCGCAGGGAGGGAAAAAGCCAGACTTATGCCAAGGACACACCGTGACAAGACACGAAAGAAAGCGACCCGAATTTTGTTTTTCACTCCGCCTTGAGATGCTGAAGGCTGTTGCAGCACAACGTAAAGGTAGTGGAAACCTCAGCTCACCATCTCCAGATGTTCAAAAAGGGAAAGGGCAGTTGCTTATCTGCACAATGGGGGGGCTCGCTATCTTCAGAAGTGTGCCGAGCCCAGGGGCGGTTGTGGTTATCGCAAACTAAAGGGTGTGAGCGCGCATTGTGTCGTACGGTTCAATCCATCATTCTTTCTTTCCTTCTTCCCCCCCCCCCGACCCTAAAGCGACACCCCAGCTGCGCTGCTCGAACAGTGGACCCATCCCAAGACTGCACTATAAACGGTACTATGCTCCAGGCAACTGCGTTTGAAGCGGTATGCTTATGCGTGAAGTTCTATGGAAGGCCAACCAGCAGTGGTCATAAAAACCCGCGTTATATTTGGTCCTGCACTATAAGCGGTTACGTTATAAACGGCCTACACTGTACTCGCCTCTTGCTCAGGAGGTGCCAGTCGTCTTTATTGGAAGTTAAGGGGTGACTCATAACTGCCTCTGATGATAGAGAGGAGCAGCACATAATGGCAATGACGATGCACCATGTCATATGTACGTTTTTTTTTTTTTGCAATAATGACATTGTCTTATGAAAAAAGAAGGCGTAAAAAAGAGCTTCACTCAGCAATTCTTATAAGGTCAACTAAGCTTTAAATATCTTTCAATTGCACCACTTCTTTTAATCACACCAGTTCAAGCTGAAAGAGGCCTGATCTGTATGACAATGCCAAACAGACTATGGGGCACCCATCAGAACAGACAACTGCCATTTTCATAACAACTGTCTGTGGGCACTCAGAACGTTGACGTAATATAGTATTTTATGATGATGGTAGGGATGAGCGAATATTCGGTATTGTCGAATATTCGATCGAATAGCTCTCTATTCGTTATTCGCTTCGATCCGAATGCAGATATTCGATATTTTCGAATTATTCGATGCTCCCGAATAGGCAGCTAAAAGCCAAGCTTTTCGGTCAAGCTTTCCGAGAGTTACCCCAGGCTTGGCTCAAGACCCACCAACGCGGACATTTCTATTATCAGTGCCGGCACTGCCGAGTTGCTGCCTTGCCTAGAGGTTCGACGAAGCTCTCGGCCGCCAGCACACTTTAGGTTAAAAAAAAGGCGGCACTGAAACGACACCGCTCCGAACATAGCGGCACCAAGCCAGCAGCATGCCAGCAGACTTGTACAGGCCGCCACTTTGAATAGGCATGCCGCCATTTTGAATAGGCTCGCTCAGTGCCGCACTAAGCGAGCCTATTCAAAATGGCGGTCAGCCACTTGCGCTTTGCTTGGCTACGGCCGAGGATACTAGTGGCTACAATACTTCTTTTTTTAGCGGAGCTTCTTGGCGGCGCTTAACTCTGCGAGTTTCTAGGCGGCACTTAAACTTGTGAATGAGCAGCCGGCGGAAACTGCTGCACCTAGAGCATGTGGCGCAAAAGGCATTTCTTCATGAAAACTTGTGAATACAGCAAAGGAAAGCTGTGTGTAAGATTTTGCAATAAATGTTCAACTGGTAATAGTTTTACACAATGCTGTGCCTACGTGAGTTCTTATTAGAAAAAATTGTGTACATTAGTCAGGTCACAAGTTGCTCATTTGTCTTTGTGATTTGTAATGTGTACTATTCGAACTATTCGATTCGAAATTATTCGACCAAACCACTATTCGCTTCGAATTCGCTTCGAACCTCAAAATCTATATTCGCCCATCCCTAGATGATGGTGGCTTAACAGATATATTCTTCGCGACTTAATCCAGACCCTTTATAGACACATAGTTCAGAGCCACAAGAAAGCAGTGAAATAAAACGACGACCATTAATGAATCGTTTTACTTCCCTTTCGATGCTATTTTTTGTAGCTTGGTTGAAAAACTTGATATCTGCAGCGCCTTGCCATATATAGCATATCTAGCACCAAGAAGCTACAGACGATTTAGTGCAAATACTTTCTTTGTGAGGACCACTTACTCATTTTATACCTTTTGTAAACACAGCAAGCACCCTTAATAGGGCAAGAATTTGTCAAATTTATACAGTTAAATCCATTTAAATTTCAAAGTTTTTATTAAGCAGTACACTGCCAAACAAGTAAAAGTAAAGCATTGTTAGTACACAGCCAAAAATATAGGCTTATAAATCCTAACACACTATTCTGCATCAAGACAACCTCATCAAAATGCCTTGAAAATGTGGAGGCAGCGTGATTAAATGCCTCACAATGGTACAGTACCCACTTAACACGTTGCACAACTCAACAAAACAATCTCAGAATGTTCGACTTATAATACATCAGTGTCATTTGTTTCCAAACACCTTTCTTATCTCTGGTAAGTAAAGAAAATTTGTATGCAGCACAGACACATATTGTGTATCAAAAGGTTAAGCTATCTTAGAAAGCCTTGCACAGGGAACTACATCAAAAAATAATCAACGCTCAATTTGAGTAGAAAGGACGGAAAGAGCAATGAAAAACACAGGGTAAAACAACTGAAAATACTGATGTCTGGGCGAGCAGTGCCACACAGCAGGCCATTAAGAGGGACGAAATGTTGCAAACTTGAAGGGCGGCCACCCACCTGAAGGCGTAGGTGCGCTGGTGCCAGGAGAGCTGTCCGCGGATGCTGTAGGCGATGGCGGTGACGAACTCACCGCCCAGGCCCAGCTCGGAGCAGAGCTTGAGCGCAAACTGCTCGGGGCTGTTCTCCTTCTCGGACATGTCCCACTCAAACTGGTCCACCAGCGAGATGTTGCCCACGTGGATGTTCAGCTGGAAATTTGGAGCAAGAGGGGGCAATGGAATGAGGCAGGTTGGCCTTTTGCGAGTGAAGGGACACCTTTTGTGTTAATTGAAAGATCACGCATTCCGTAGCTCTCTCAGGGTTTGTTCAACAGCCAAGGATGCTTTGTTTGAGGAGCGACAAATAATTAATTAAAAAGCTTGCATTTCTCTCCCCTGCTTTCCCTTCCATTTTGGGGTGATGTTCTTTTAATTAAAGAGCACACCAGAAAGCACCCAGAGTTGATTGATTGATTGATTGCAGGGTTTAATGTGCCGACGCAACGGAGGGGATGAGGTGCGCCATAGTGGAGGGCTCCAGATTAATTTTGACCACCTGGGGATCTCGAAATCTCGTACACACAAGCGTTTTTGCTTTTCACCTTCAGCAAAAAAGCGGCCGTGGCGGCCAGGAATCAAACCCGCGACCTTGTGCAAAGCACCCAGAGTGAGCCTTAGCCTTTACTATATTGTTGCCATCTTTCTGATAATGTTTCCTAGCTGAAGCTTGCTTCTGTTTAAGAACATATCTCACTCTCTCTCTCTCTCTCTCTCTCTCTCTCTCTCTCTCTCTCTCTCTCTCTCTCTCTCTCTCTCTCTCTCTCTCTCTCTCTCTCTCTCTCTCTCTCTCTCTCTCTCTCACACACACACACACACACACACACACACACACACACACACACACACACACACACTTCTATTACGTATACATGTCCCTACTTTAGTGAATATTTAAGAAGAATGCTTAGGCAAGCTTTATCGGAATCGTTTCACCAATAACTTTTTGTGATGTCACAAATCACGGTGTGGGAAAGTGCACAAGCCAATTATACCTGTTTTCGTGCTTTTGGCATTTTCTGCGTTAATAAACAGTTGCTGCTGCAAATGGCATACGCGTATTCATGGCACTCCAATCTACAAATATAGGCTAACTTGATTTGACACTTTAGTGTCCCTTCAATATGCTGCATACAAAATGTCGAGAAAACGGAACATGCCTTAATGATGACCCGTTGGTCAGTCTGGTCATCAAGCAGGTTGTCGGTCGGGAAGGCGTCAATCTGCTGACGAATGGACTGGGAGATGGCCGGCACAAATGACAAGGGGGGCAGGTCCAAGTCATCACAGAGGATCTCGGCAAACTGCTCCGGTGTAATCTGCGACTCTAGAAACAGAAAGGCGAAAAAGCACAAGGTAAGAGCTTGAACTTAGTGCCAGAGAACCACTCAGGAAAACCCCATAAAGTCAAGTCAAACTTTTGACATTACACTGGTACACCATGTATCACCATGTATCAAGTATGACAACCTTTCTGACCACACTACGTACAAAGCTTTCCCTCTACTGTAAAATACACATTACACGAGGCCTGCTATCACACAACAGTGCCCGTGTGCATGATTTCTTGTGGAAGTGCTGCAGCAGGTGTTGCGAAACACGGCCTAAAGCAGCAGCAAAGCCCTGACAGTGAAGCATAACCATAAAATGCGAAGGCAAAAATAACCTGAAACCCACAGTGAGCAAACCAAAAAAGTAAAAAACAAGCCCAGATGAGAATGAATGGCGACATGTGTTGCTCATGGTCAATAAGGACACTCCTCAGAAATAATACCAAAAAAAAAAAAAAAAAGCACAGTAGCACAGATTTCCTCAGCCCTCCCTGGAGAAAACGATGTGGAGATTTGTAACACAAAAGCTTCAAGGCCACGCCACAGACACGTGTGTAGGAAGCCAGGGTCCACATGGACTCCGCTGATCGGAGCTGAGACGTGTTCTAATTTCAACACGAGCATCCAAATGCAGGAAAGAAATGGACTCGGGCCAGGCAAATAATGGAGAGACTGACAACAGGTGGAACATCTGGGTAACAGGGGGGCCACCGAGAGATGGAACTAGAAACAGGTGAAGACCGCTCAATGGAGGGTTGAACTAAGAAATTTTGGAGGCAAGGGATAAATTTGCACATCAAGAAGTCTATGCGCGGGGCCTTTGTCTTGCAAGTATCACAAATAGGATGATGATGATGACCCAAACACCACCGCATAGCACTGAAGACGCTGAGCTCAAATTCTGCCCAGTGCATGATTTCTCAGCTTTAGTAGCCAGCCTATGAGCTTGCACTAATTCACCCACAACACATCCAGTGGATGGTACAATGGGGAACGAGACAATGCTTTTTGGACACGTATTACACTCATGCCCATGAGGTGAATACTATCACATTCAGAGTTACAGTAGAACCTTGTACACTTGGTTATGAGGGACATTTGAAAATGGTTTGGTTGGTTTTCCTACGTTCACCATGTTAGCAACATTGCATACAAGACATGGTTACAAGAGACACTCTGTTACTAATGGCAACTTTTTGTGCTCCCTTGAGTAAATTCTTTAATATTTAGAAGAGACACGATGAAGGGGGGCCTTATATGAAGGACCTTGAGGAAAACTGCCCTAAAGAAGAAGGCATCCAAGAGGCTGCAGAGGTTCCAGAAACTTTTGAAAACTGTGTGTTCGAGAAGCCTACAGATCATGTGATCCCGGCACAAGTAAATAGTGCCCTAGAGGATGAACCAGAGGAGTAGGATGACGAGGGTATTGTAGGACAGAAAGGGTCGGCAGTTAAGGCTGACAATTGTCTAACAGCCCTTTAACAGTATAGTGAGATTGTGAGAACAGGAACACTTGCAAAGTGAAGTGCTTTACCTAAAAGTTAGGAAGGAAGCTAACACAGTCTGCAGTCCCTAGAACTACTATGAATGACTTTTTACTTTTTTTAGCCATAGTGAGAAATTTATTGTCGACCCGTCTGAATACGCTTCGATTTATAACAAAGTGGTCATGTTCGACTACGCACTGTTTTAAGAATTTTTGGTTACAAGAGACCTTGGCTACAAGAGACAAGTTTCCTGGGTCCCTTGAGTGTCTCTTGTAATGAAGTTTTACTGTACCTTGAAATACCATTGCAAACAATACTGGACAAAATTCACTTGTTTTCTGTTCGGGCAGGCAAAAGTGAATGGACCCAAGGCAGTGACAGCAAGAAGGCATTTCATGCATAATGATAACAAAAAAAGAAAAGAAATTGGACACCAGCAACTCACCATTCTTGTTCCAGGTGAAGGTGTCACGTAGCTTGTGGCCCTCAATCTCCATGTCCAGACGAATTGGAACAAGAACCTCTGGCTGGGCAGAGTTCTCGTGCAGTGTAGCCGGGTCCAGGTCATCATATCTGGGCAGGCATATTCACAAATTACCACCAGAGGGAGAGAGAAGGATAGACCAGAGCCTACTAGTGCACAGTGGGCATGGGGAAAAAACAAATTCCTCCCTTTCACCCTTGCCTTACCCGAAAATTTTCAGAAGAAATGGCCCCAAGTAAACAAAAACTAGAAAAGAGTGTGCTCAGTGTTTGGCATTCTGCACGACTTAATCATGAGGTGTATGGGTTTCTAAATCATATACTGGCAGGAAAAACATGAGGGCATAAATGAAGGGAAAGAGAGAGGGAGAACAAAAAGCTGTGTGATTTTCTGGTGACCACAAGAGCTCTTCGAGGGCCACTTTTGCATGCCTATCATTCAGGACCACTGCTTATAGGCAATTTGATCTGGGGACTTTTCTTTCTTTCTTTCTTTCTTTTTTCAGCGTATTTTCCCACTCCCAACTACACTGAACATTTCCCCCTGAACTAGACTGAGTGGGTGACAGGGTGACAGCGCATACAGCTTTGTGTATGCTAGGACACAAATTCTTCGGTTGTTGTGGCCGTTGCAAAAATGTCCACTTTGAGTGGGCCTTGACTGGCTCAAGACAGGCGACACAGATGCGACACAAAATAAGCAAGGCATGGGTTTCAACACAAAACAAGCAAAGCATGGGTTTCAACACATATGTAATACACCTGTCACGCGGGCACTTCCCATCCGGATTGAAGCAAACCATGATTGACTTTTCAAGCGCCCTCGACGCATCGCCGCTGCTACACGGCACATTTCAATCCTGATTGAGAAGTTGCCCCAGTTGCACTCATGTACGCCAAAAATGTATTTTGTGGCCGGCGCCTGGTAACTTTGCATGGTTTCAGGTATACCTATATAAATGCTATTGCACGTTTATTTGAGTTAAGTTATTTGATACAATCTGTGGAGTTAGTTAAAGTTGTCACCTTCTGTGCCATTACTCAGTGGGGACGAGAGTATCACCGCTTTTGTTCGATCGCGCTTGAGAAACCAGGATTGAGTTCGAGCTCGATCAGGCTCGATCGCGATTGAAACTGGCGTGTAGCAGCGACCAATCCGGATTGAGCTCGATCCGGATCAATTCAATTGCGATTGAAAGTGCCAGTGTGACAGGGGTATAAGAAGCTCTGCAACTAAAACTACATGATGACTTGAAACAAACTCTAAACAGACAACTTTAGAAGAGACACGTGTGACTGAGAATTTATTCTAGCAACTGTAAAGTGCAGTGAAACAGATAGAAATTTTATAGAAAGAGAGTCACACTGTACATGCATGAAGTTTACAAATTTAACACGAGGAAAATAGAGTGCCTTTCAAAGCTTGCTCTTCAGAGCATACCTCAAATCTTGAGAAAACCACACGGCACACAAGTAACTCGTTCCGTGCTCACAAAACAATGAATGTGGCACCGGTGCAATAGCTACCTTGACATGACCGCTGCTTCCTCCTGCTATGCTTACTCGTAAGGGGCTAGAAAGCGGTACTCACAAGAGTGGGAAGGTGCGTATCTTCTTGTGGGCAATCCTGTTCCGATTGACCGGTGTAGAGCAGGGAACGGCATCGAGGTGGTGGGAGCTGTTTGGCAGAGTGGGCATCCAGGTGGAGCCACGCTTGGATTTGGTCTCCCTGGGGGGGACGAGCAGGTCAGTTAGCCAGGAGGACCACCCCACCCCTGTGCTCAAACACTGTCTACAGTGGCACTATCACTTGGACTGCAATGGGGCGAATTTTGGTAGGGCGTTACAGACAACCGAGCAAGCATCTTATTACATACTTTGCACGGACAAGGCCACATGGATGGTGCCATTCAAAACTTTCAAAAAATTTTTGATCAAGAACTCAGTGAACACTAAAAGGTTTCCCAAATTTCAGGTGCGTGCTAAACTGCTGTTGGCATTGATCTGTTTGTTATTGTGAATGTAGTCAGTAATACGAAATCTGTCCAAGCCAGTAATCTTAAATCTGTCTATTTACATACATATTCCCAAGAATGGACCTTTCTCCAGTACCGGTCCTCCTAGCGGCCACAGTAAGGCACGCCACCAAGAAAGTCGTGCTTTCATCTCACTCGTGCACAAAATATCCTGGTCCGCACCCACCCATCGCCCGTACCTTTCACATGAATGTCACAGTAGCGGCGCACGTTCCCGTGACTAACCTGCAGTGGTCGAAAGAGCCCCTTTTTCTTTATTTTTTTTTTATTTTAGTTACTCCCTCATTGGCAGGCATGTGCTTGCAGCGTGGTCAGCCTCAAAAGCCTTTTTTTGTGTGCCCGCACAAACCCACCACGAGCTGCCAAAAAAGAAAAAAATAAAAACACGCAGTGCTAGACAGCATAGCCGTTCCTCAAGCAGAAAGCTAAGGGGCACCCTTTTATTTATTTTGCCAGGGGCGCCTGCCAAGAATGGCGGACCGGCAGCCCACGCATAGAAGATTGCTACTGGAAATAGGTCCATGGCAGAATTGTTTCCCGTCACACAAGAGTGTCATAAGTGTGAAAGGCCCATGTAGCAGAGCTTTGTGTTGTTTCAGTTAAGTGATAAAGCTTAAAACTTGATTGCTTTGCACAGATTAATATGCTGTTCATTGATCGATCTGATTTATATTTAGTGTTGTGCGCACTTTACAAAACAGTGATGCAAACTGGGTAAGAGTGGGTTTGGGCACCATTATTTGAACCCACAAAAAAGTTGATGACAGAAAATCTGGTGAACAAATTCACACGAAATGTTACAACATTGTCCGCACTCTTGTTTTTTCCACGAATACTCCCATGGCTTAGAACCAGGCATATTTTTTACCCCACAAATTGCGACACTAAAGATATGGCTAAGCAGAAACACGCATGCTGAAAAAGCGACAAGTTTGTTCACACAACAAAACCAGTCATAAATTGCACCAAAGCTGCATGATTGCTGACAACTATCACTGCAACAGCATAGGGAACACGACTTTCAAAGTCCACAAGCACCCAAACACAAAGCAAAAACAAATCTACAAACATAACAAGAGGCAAAGCAATACAATGAAACTTTAATAGTAATGGATTGGCTTCGTGCAATCTTGTAATTTCTAACTGCTTGTAATTTTGGTACCAGTGCATGTGGTTCTCAGATAACAGCCATCGAACAGGTCACAAAGGGACCAGCCAGTACAATTGTATCCATTTACACTCCAAGCATCATTGCCATGTGGCTTCATCACTCCAGTGCCCCAACAACAACAGCAGCTGGAGCTTTTGCTAGCATTCCCATACCCAGTGAAGAGAAGAGGAGGCGGTGACAACATAAAAGAAACACTGTCAAGAGATTTATGCTGGCCTTGAGCCATCACTGGCTGCCCAGGGGAGGGTTGGGCTCTCGAAAAGCACAAGAGACCACAAACATAGACAAAAGGCACATTAACTCAGAGAAAAGCCTAAATACGAGCATTACCTCAATACAGCGGCTCACATGGACTTTTGACAGGATTGATTGAGTGATTATGAGGTTTAACACACAGATGCTACACGGGTTATGA
Organism: Haemaphysalis longicornis; assembly: GCF_048455015.1. NCBI lineage: Eukaryota > Metazoa > Arthropoda > Arachnida > Ixodida > Ixodidae > Haemaphysalis > Haemaphysalis longicornis. The sequence goes on from NW_027526422.1 coordinate 54,409,175, forward strand.
GGCATGCCATGGTGGAGGGCTCCGGATCAATTGCGACCACTTGGGGATCTTTAACGTGCGCTGAAATCTCCAACACACAGGTTTTTTTGCTTTTCGCCTCCACCAGAAAAGCGGCTGCCGTGGCCGGGAATTGAACCCACGCCCCTGTGCTCCGCAGTACAATGTCTTAGCCACTGAGCCACTGCGGTGGGCTCTCTTGGCAGGATATTGACGAATAAACTGTTCGAACGAACATGCTTCTTTGAGTGAACTTAGACGTTCACCAACAAAAGCAGAGTTCCTACAGTTAGCCTACAGCAGCTTTCAGGTAGTCAGTGACCAATGGTGCGCAAAAATGGAGCCTGCCGAGACGTTTTGCGCTGAGCACCTTCAAAGAAATGCGAGGACAAGAAATTCTAAGGCTGGAAGTTAAGACAATGGTCGACCATGCGGTCCATGCCATTGCAGGAAATGCTTTTCGGATGTGAAGCAAGCACAGGAGTCAAGCTAGCAGTCACCCCACACGAAAGAAACAAATTACAGATATGGAAAGACTCCTGCTTTCCAATGGGAGTACAATAGTTGGCAAGAGTACTTGACTACACATGCCAGCAGTGCCGCCTGTTTTCTACTTTAACCAAGAAAAAAACAAAAAAATGAGGGAGGTACTCAAGCAAAAGTTGGCTGCAGAACAAGGTGTTTGTGGCCACAGACAAAACATGGATACACCATCCCACCCCCTGCGTAGAAGCCGCAGTCAAAGCAGTTGACAGCGCCAGATGAAAGTGCTCAAAAGAGAGCAAGGACCATTTTGTCAGTTAGGATGGTGATGGCCACTGTTTTCTTTTTGGGTTTTTGGGATAACCAAGAAATAATATTTATTACCTACATACAATATGGAAAAACAATAAAAGGCTAGCATTGTGCAATGTTACTGAACGGTTCAAAAGAATAGATAAAAAAAAATGGCTGATTCGCACACCAGAAAGTGTTCTCTTACCAAGACAACCCACTGTCCCAAGAAATCAATTGCCACAATAGCATAATTGCATGAATTTGGTTTTTAACTGCTTCCTCACCCACAATGTTCTTCAGATTTCATCCCATTTGCTTTCTTCCTGCAAACTTGAAATTCTGTACAATGGCTCTAACCTGTGCGATTTGTACATTTCTTGGCAGAAAGCAGCTTGAACTTCGATAAAACAAAGGACAAAAAAAAAAGGACGCACTGCTGGCTAACAGCTAAAAATCTGGTTTCGCAGGAGGAAAAATTTTATCCAATGAAGACGTCAGCACTGTCAGAAATAAGTATTTCACTGCACATGGTAACTCCTAATTATGAGATGAGATAAAAAAATAAACTCAATAGACAATGTGCAGCCCTTAATAGAGATTATGTTCCAAAAAAGCTGTCTAACTTGAATTGTTGACCAAACTTATCAGACTGCCCTCTGAACACCATATAAAGGAAGACTTCAGGAAAAAGGTCCAATATTTGAGATTATGTGTGCTTCAGGCACTGCTGCCATGAAAACTAAAGTACAGTAAGCATCTCTACTTCTCAATAGCATTATAGGGGCACCTATAGCCGCTATTCAATGGCGTGGAATGCATGCAGGCAACCAAGTGTGCGCCGCCATAAGTGTGGCCACACGTCTGTTGCTAGGCGACGTTGTGCGCACACAGCCCGCAAATCAGGCACACCTCTTCTCCTCCATGCAACCGTGTGAGTGCGCCCACGGCCGGGCTAGAGCAGGGGCGTGCGCGCGCTGGTGGCAGAACTTTACATCGAGACTGGGCTGCATTGTTCTCGCCGCCGCTGCAAAGGCCATATCAACACATCACGCGCCGCCACTCTAGTCCGGCCGTGGTGCGCCGTCACTCGTTACGTCGGGCTCCGCGGGATGGCGGTACTTGTCCATGCTAAGCATGACTGTGAAACACATGACTGTGTTTCACGTTAGAAACTCCACCTCACCGAACGCAAAGTATTGCCTCGAGTTCAATGTGAGTGCGATTAATAACATCTCTGTTGACGCCACCGTTTAGAATCGGATTGGAACGGAGCAGATGACGCATGCCAGTGTTTTCTTCAGCGTGCGGGCGCAGTGGCCCAAGCCGCGCCATGTCCGTGGCACATCGGCCATGTCTGTGGCCGTTTCCAGTGTTGCCAAGCGAAGAAATTGACCGCTTAACTTTTCAACGAATACCGCCTATAGGTAAAGCAACATAAGATCTCGGTGGAGAATAGTGATAGACTCAGTAAAATCACTGACATCCCTTTCCAAATCGAGTTATTACAAACCAGAGCAACATCAGGGCAACGCAAACGTGACACAATGGAGGGTTACGGATCAATTTACAGCACGTGATGGTTTTCAACGAGCGTCCAAATCTTGATGTGCAGGTGTTCGGACACTGTCCTGCCCGACACCAAAGTGATACACCCCACAGCACACCTGAATGCTCAGATTTAAATGCTTGAGCTAGATATACATGGCAAAACAGATTTTGTAGCGTTCCCTAGCGTCTATTTTTATCCAGATTTTTACGAATCATTAGTAGTTCTAAGACAAAAACGCAAAAAATGAAGGAGGCACAAACACAATGGTCCTGTTCCAACCTCCCTCCTTCCCAGTGTTTTGTTTTTGGCGCCGTTGTTCGTTTGTCATGTAGGCCAGCTCTCCTGATAGTCAGCTCTGAGGTTTTTATGTTATCTTTCTTTATTCACCATCACACAGTTTTGTTTTCCACCAATTACGTTGTGGCCCACGCAACCAAATCCAAAATATGCTGCTCTATGCCATTTCGGATTCGTGCAGCCTCATTGCACACACAACATGTTTACTAACGTACAGCTAGAAACGATTTTCAAGCCCAACCGCTGGGCCCAGTAGTCTTGCTGCATGCATTGTTCTCAATGTTCTCCCATCAAGCAAAATGTTCCGATAACCAAAACACATTATATCTCGTGCTGAAACATACAGGCAATGTGGAAAAATAAAAGTAAATAAAAAAACTGGAGCGAAACGCCGCACTTCTTCCCAGTCCCTGTGTTCACACCAACAAAAAGTGCCCCCCCCCCCCCCCCCCTTTTTTCAACCAATGCTAACCTTTCTTCTTTTCTGCTCATAAACCCTTTGAGGGTCAAATTTTTTTATTTAAGTTCTTCAGCCGAATTTATTTCAAGACAAAATTACAATTTTTTAGGGTGACCATAAAGTGACAAAAAAATAGTTTGTGTCGTTACATACACGTGGTTTATTCATGAGTAACACAAGAAAAATTCTAAAAAAGTTTCGCGGGCACAAGAAGGGGGACAAGCGCAAGAATCCCACCAGATTCGCGAGCGCAAGAAGTAGGAAGCGCCTGGAGGACAAATTTGAAACTAGCCGCTGCGCACCCGCACGTTACCGGATGCGCAAGCGATAGCCGGCGTACCGCTGTAGTAAAGCATAAAGAAAGAAAAGAAGAGCCATCGACGCAAGAAAGAAATTCCATGTATTTCCGCAGTATGGCAGCAGATGCCAAGCGAGAGAAATAATCGAAAAAGGTGCGCTTTTTAAACATACAAGCGATGACGTTTGTAGAATTTCGCAGTTCGATATCTCGGAGTACGGATGTGCTAGAAGAATTGTGCCAAATGAAGCATAGAAACATGATTGCTTCCAACTTTTCAATACAAACGTGCCTGCTTATTGCTGCCACTAAAAAGTTAATTACTCAATTTTAGTTAATTAAGCCACTGACATCGATAATTACCACCCAATCATATGTCCCCCTGGGCGCATAACCTCACTGTAGAGATGGTCTTCGCGTAAAGCTAAGCGCCTAATTAAAAAAAAAAAAAAACCTGTCGAATTAATTTTGATCACCCTGTATATTCTGGTTCACTTTACAAGCGGGGAACAGCATGAAACCTCAACAAGAGATGTGCTTCACCTGACGTCTCCTTAGCAATGCTGCCCTCCCCACTCTTGAAGGCAGATATCTCCACATGCTCTCTCTACTATACTTTTGTTCCATACTTCCGCTTCCTTGCAGACCTACACAGAAATTCTGCCAACGTGCCCCATCTATTGCTCCCACGATAATAAAAACCAATGAATCTGGAATTGTACAGCAGGCTTAACATTGGCAATCTTGGTGTCGGACTACTACATTGATGCCTAAAAGTGTCAGTACAGGTGGGCTTTCCCACCTGTACACTGCAAAAAGGCAATTGGTGGTCTGGTGCCTCCTCCAAACAGGTGGAAACATCCACACCAAATTTCAGCTGCCCAAGCACTTTTTATTCCTAGGCGCTATCGACAAAAGATTTCAAATTACAAAACAACACGTGTACACGTGCCGTGCTTCTCTTCAGTAGTACGGGCAGCTCATTTCTAGTTGTTCCTCAAGATGAAGATCTTCTTTCAGCCTGGTTAGCAAAGCTCCCTGTTTTGCAGTCTTGGCCACAATGGTCACACCATGGTCACAATGGTCACACGTCGCCTCAGTGTTTCCTTAAAAATGCTCAGTTTAGTAATTATGCAGGAAAAAAAAATAACACAATGAGTATAAAGCTGTGCTTTCAATGTAATCCGGCTTTTGGAGTGAAAATATGCAGTTCTATTTTACGCAACTTTTTTTTTAAATGTGGTGTGCAGAGGTGAGACAGCTCAATCAGATTTGGGAGCAGCGAAATCTCAATTTTGGAGCAGAAGAACCTTGATTTGTAGCAGGAGAACGCCTTTTGTTATGTCACCTTAGGATCCTAAAACAAATTTTTGGCAACTCGGGAAGAGGAGAAGGGGGGGGGGAGTGCACTTTTTTTGAACGTACATAACCCTGAAACAGTTTTTCAATAAATTTTTTTTTCTACCAGAGTATCACAAGGTACGAGCTGCACTACGTACCTTTTTACAGATCATTTTTAAATTCTTAGGATCTGTAGAGCCTAAGAATTTAAAAATGCATGGATACGGTGGAGTGCCCCTGAGAATATCAAGTTGAAAAAGTAAGCAATTGTAAGGCATTTTTATTATCATGTGAATGCCGAAATTATTTTTGTAATCCAGACTCGGCTTTACACACAAGTATAGAGCCACGGCAAAAGTTGCGCGAAGTGAAGTGACAATCGTCATTTCGATCCCCAAGGTGCATATTCACTACGATCGTAATTTGAGTAATGTTAGTATGTTTAGCCACCTCGCTTCTGGCATTAAATTTCACTTCAAACAGATGAATCATTAATACTAGCGTAGAATAATAGCCGGTCCCGCTATCGGACACTGCTTGAACATTTTGCAGCGCTGTAGCTTGCGCCGCCACTTCTGCAGTGTCGATCGTCCCATTCCCGCCGCTCGCAAGCTCGCTGTTAAAGGCACCAATAACTCGGCGTTTTATAACACCGCAATGAGTCCGAAATTTCACTTCAAGCACGCACTGCACCTCCCACTTAAGGCCGAAACACGGCGAATTCGCGGGCCCCACGTTGTTTTTGATGAACTCCCGTCTTTCGGGTCGCGCAACTACCAGCAACAGATCAAACAACTAAATGTAAACGTAGCCACCCCCATAACCAACACCATGGTAGAAATCGGCGAACCACGAGCCTGAACCACGAGCAACTGCTTGGCCCGGCGGCCATGTCTTCCAATCTTCACCACACGAAGATGGCGGCGCCCAGTGAGGTCGTTCCGGAGAAACGGCGCTCCGAAAATTGCCCTTTCTTCATCACCTTGCACAAGTAGTTTGTCGCCTCAGTACGCATAAGTATTTTTTCTACAGAACTTTCCATTGGTTTTCAACGGGAAAACTGTGTGACTCGATATTGTGACTTTCGAAAAAGCTATCTCGGGGACAATGTTATGCAGGTTATTTTATTGAATGATCAATCAATTAAACCTTTACAAACAGCATTACCTTGCGGGTGCTGGAAAATTATGCCGTCAGTAAGCATTTTTTCCCACTGACACTGATGGGAGCGTTACACTCCCTGGCTCCCAAACTGTGTTGGAGCAGTTTGGCACAATGTTTGCAATTTTCAACCTTTTGGAGCAGCCTGGCGCAGGATAGCAAATTTGTATCAAAACTGCGCAATATGCACAGCAGTCTCACCCCTGGGTGTGTTATCTTGCTGTGGATGTGCTTGAACCTTGCCGTAGAAGTCAAACGTTTAGCGAAATTACTATTGGCGATGAGATGTTTGAGTGGCGCCCCCTGGCTCTGACGTCAGCTAAGGGACTGGGGCCGCTGTCGTCTGCTACACTCCGCTTGTGAGGGGCAGCAGTGCCTGCGCTATAAATCGCCCGCTTTGATGCTTTAGGGCATCAAAAAGCGTGTTTCTAGTAATCCAGTTATTTTTGCCAGCTTCTGACACATCTGAATAACTTCAGTCTGTATCCCCCACAAGTTTGCAATACTTGGAGAGAGAGAGAACAACCTTCTTGAGAGCCTCGGTCAGAAGATCGTTTATAACTCGTCCTTCCTTGCTTATTCGCGGGGTTCAGCGCTCAGAGCTCCTCGATAAGTGTTCGAAATGCATAGGCTTCTCTGAATTGTTTTTGAGATGCTCTTATGAAGACTCAAGAATCTAATGCTGCGCGCCCAGCGGCGGGTCCCTCCGTATACACGCGCATCGCACAGCAGGAAATAAAACGGCCGTCTTCTATTTCTTTCATTGTTGTTGACTAGTATCAGATTAATGTTTTTTTTTCTTCTGTTCCCAACGCATTAGTTTTTCTGCACCATCACAAATGTCTTATTAGCACGTTTGGGAATGTTTGGTAGGCTCACGAAGATTGTGTGTATATTTTCTTAAGGCTGTATGGCATACATTCCCTTTTTCACAAATTGGCTTTCGTTATGAATGCGTGCAAGAAGATGCATATCCGCAGCGTGCGTTGCGTATTCACATGCAAATACAAAGAGAAGGTTTGTGCTACGCCACTGCGATCGCGCCCCAGGCAACGTTGTCCAGAGTACTCGAAGGCAGCTTTTGTGCTCTGAATTTCTCTCGTAACCATCGTTACCACAACGAACTGACTCTCAACCCTACCAATTATGACATGATTACGGTGTTGAAGGCTTGATATACACGCTAACAAACACAATAAATAGCATACGTGCATATATTACTGCAATCGAAACCGATAAATATTTCCTAGCAGCTCTTTATCGTTTTCCAACGCTTCCAGGTGTAAAAAATAAATCGTGGTCTACTCGGGATGACCTCCGATGGACTGAAGAGGATTACTTTTACTCTCTTGTCCTGGACTGATGACCCAGCCCACTAATCAGCTCGATTTTAAAGTTAAAGTTTCCCCCTCCTCCCCCTCCTGATCTTCCATATTCTCTTGAGTGCAGTTTTCCTATAACGCATATCTGAATATTGGGAAGATATGGCTGCAGGAAATGTAAAAAAATAGCCCCCACAGGTCTGAACAAGCATAGTGTCACTGCATCTTTACCGTAGACGTGACTTGTTTTGTTCAATGAACCTCCATATTGGTTGGAAACCTGGTATAAAGTCAGCACACGCCTGTACTTACAGAAGGTTATTTGGAACTCAATTTACATTTTTTGCGTACCATAGCGCATGTCGGCATACTTTAATGTCATGACAACGTAAAGTGATGTGATGCAACACTTTCGAGCGTTCGGCAAGGTTGCAAAAACTGTTCTACCTTACATATGATTACCGGGAATCGCAATGCCTTCTGCCAAAGCCGACAGCCCCAAAGGCCTGGAATTTGTTTTGGTCTTGTATTTTCGTTGCTGTCGGTTACTAGCACCTGGCTGTTTTCTGTGTTAGAAAGATTGCTCAATACAGAAGTTGACGCCTAGCTCCGACTCTTCCCGCTCCGCATAGGACCGGCTTCGCAAGGAATGGGGTGACGCCGGCAATGTTTCTTCCGTAGCGGTATCCAAAAGTATACTTAAACTCACGCCCTGAGCTAGTTTATGTGATTTTAAGTCTGTTGTTATGATAAAAAGTTGCGCACTCGCAAAATCTGGTGCGCACAAGCATCAGACGTCAACTGAGCGCAAAGAAATAGCGGGGAGAGCGAGCCCGAGTGAAGCAGACGACATATGCGAGGATCCCTAAGCTGACGTCACGGAGGCGCGCTTCGCAGCGCCGCCCGTGGTCGAGCTCACCGCCAATAGAGGGGTACACACCATCTACACTGTTTAAGCTGTGAATGCTCCATATAAATGACACAAGATATGTGACCCTGATAATGTGGCAAAGTTGGAAAGTGAGCCCTACCGAATTTTTTTTATCCCCCCCCCCCCCCCCCCCCTTATTTATAACATTTCGAACCTCTGGACAGAAGAAGAGAAAGTGAGGTTAAACTTCCACAAGGTTTGGAGCGACATTTGTATAATACGAGAATTCGGCCAGAATTTGAGAGGCTCCAAAAAATTAGAGAAAAGTGGAGTGAACATAATTACCAGAAGGATGCCTCAGCAACAAATCATTCTTCAAAAACAAACAAAAACTGTCGCTTCTAACGAGAGAGAGACAGAAATAACTTCTACATGCACCCGTCTAAAATGACGAGGGAGAGAGCATTAGCTTAGACCCTCGTACATCCCTAATTATTGGCCGGAATTCCTTGGGATTCGGCGGCCGTCAGGGCGAGACCGATGATTTTTCGTTGCTCTTCTGCTTTGTGGTTGAGTAATAACGTCTCCCAAGATTCTACATTACTGTTCGGGTCGTTATAGGACTGGGAATGTCCAGACCATTTGGACGAGCTCTGCAATGCTATTGCAGTGAGTGCATCTAGGATTAAGGACTTCCAGATGCCATTTACTGTACAGTTGAGGGTATGAAAACACCCCCGTTGGCAATTCCCTCCATATAACTTCCTTTTTTGCTGAGCTGCTTATCTGCTGCTGGATAGCATCCTTAAATCCTAGCATCCTGTAATGGCATCCTTGCATATCAAGGATGCTATTACAGGTTCACAATACCCACACACAGTGCACCTCTCTACCTACAAAATTAAAAACTGCAGCAGCGCAGTCCTGAGGTGGACTGCCATGCAGATAAAAATCAACGTACAAAAGGCAAGTAAGGAAATTAATGACTGCATTCATAGACGGTTGGAAAATGAATACTCAATGCAAACATTTCTAATGGTTTGCGGGCCCTCCCTTTCTGTTAAAGCGATGAGAAACAAGAACCAAAGTTCTTGTTATAGCTTCAGGAGCCAACCCACTGAGGAGAAGAATGCTGACTGCATAAATGCTATCGCATTTACTACAGTTAAGCCTCATTATAACAAAATTGGAGGGGCATCACTACCTGCTCTTATAACTAATATTTCCTTACAGCCATAGCGATTATTTACTCCAAATATTGGGGGACATAGCATCTCGCACGCATGGCAGGACAAAACAAAATAACTGCATTCGATCCGGATATAAAAAGGAAAAGTGATGCACCTACTTTAATTGCCGTTCTAAATACGCAACTCATATTTCAGCAACTCATATTTCAAACAGACTTAGCTGCAAAGAAGTCCGTAATTGGATATTGATGCATCTTCCTCACTCGAACGATGGCTCACTCAGCTTTGTGCCCGATGTGACAGCTTTTATCATAGCCGCCTTCTGGCCTAGCGTTTTAGTCTCTCTCTCTTTCACTTCCCGCCTGGCACATTCATGTACCTCGAGTCACGTGCACAGCACGATAAAGGTAAAACTAAAGCAACTAAAAAAAAAAAAAGGGCGCAGCTTCTACTAGTGGTGCAAGGCTGGAGAAACAGCAGAGCTGGCGGCCCCTCTCCCTTCGTCGCAGACCCGGCTGTTGTACCTCGCATGGATTCCTGAACTTGCCACTGAAAGTTCTCCAGGACTGGCAGGCCCAGATCGTTTTGTCAGCTGGCTTTCACATCTCTTACAAAGTGGACCGCGAGCACACGCTAGAACCGGTGACAACTGCCTTCCCGAACTCGCATCCGTAGCGCGAACTCGGCGTTTGTGCTTCCCACTTCAGGCGCGAACGCATGTGAACTGGCGAAGAGAAGACCACGCGAGAGATCATGCCACAAACACTGGGCAGAGTGTTCTGGAAGGTCGAGTTGGACAAAACCGGACGCTCGTCACGAGGTGCACGCTCACGTGTGCTCGGTTATTATTTCCTGGTATTTTTTTTTGCGAGTTCCTCACACGGCACAAGCACTCCTCACGAGAAGCACGCTCAAGTGCGGTCGGTATTATTTCCTTGGTATTTTTTAGGTGAACGCAGACAAGACTGAGCTCAAGTTTAAACAGCACTGCTCTTAAAACACGCACCGAACTTAAACGATACAGCTCCTGCGACGCAAGTCGGCAGTGAGGTGCCGCCAGCCATGCATACTGCCGGCATTGGCTGCTTGTTGCGTGCAGCGAGAAAGGTGGGAGTGGCTTTGCGGACGGAGCGTGCGCATGGCGCGCCGTCCAGCTTTGCGTGCATTGCTGGAGGATGCATGGCGGCAGTTTTGAACTGCTAAATACAGTTGCTGTGTTGCACACCGCCTCAAATCTGCGTTGGCACTGTCGTGAAATTGGCTGAAAATTTTATTTCCTAACGAAATTTGTTTGTTATATCCCGTAACAAACAAATTTTACCTAGTTAAAACAATGTTCTAAGTACATGGGTTTCTACAGAAACTTTCAAGGAGAATTACGATTTGCTCGTTATATCTATTATTTTGCAATAGTCCATCTCATTATAACAAGGTTTAATGGTAATTGTACGTACCATACTATGCAAAAACAAAAATGGCTTCACAGAAAGGCACCAGACGGGATAGTTACAAAAGCGCAAGCATGAGACAGATGTCAGAAGATTAAAGAAAAGAAACCTAAGTTTTATTAGGTAAGTAAGAGCTGCTGTTGTATGGTCACAAGAACATGGTGGTCTTCGTTTGAAGTTTTTCTTTGGCTACAACTACAAAGCTCACTCTCACGTATTGTGGGTGACTTAAATTACTGCCTGGATTCACTGAGTGCTGGAGTCCAAGTGTATATTAACAAAATAACAGCAACCTACATTACTTGTTTTTTTCTATCCCATGCCTCTTTGGTGCCATAAACAGATACAATAAAATTTCGCTGCATGCGAGCTGTAATATCGTATTCACTCGCATTATGATCGCACCCCTGAAGTTCGTCGTCAAAATATGACTTTTTTTATTTCCCGCGCAATGATCGCACCCGGAACTTGCCGCACCCTGAACTTGCCGCATCATCAACTTGCCGCAGCCATATGTCGTTGTGTGCCAAGTCTAGACGACGATGGTGCTGCTTACGCTAGTTTCCTCCTTTTTCAAAGCGGACATGGCTACGTTATTGCCGCAGAATTGATAATATTAGCGATATCGGCAAGCGTGCATGAGTTCATTATTGGTGCGGAAGAAACTCTCACAAATGCACTTAATGTACTCACAAAACATAAAACAACGCGCTCGGCTTGCTGCGTCGGCAGCCGTGTCTCTATCTCCAACACTGTGACAGTAGCAGCCACTTATTGGTTGACCTGTTCTCACCTCACAGCAAACTAGTTCCGGCACGTTCCGTAGTGAAAACACTGCATTTCGCATCACTCGGTGGTCATTCGGTGGTCAGTGGAGTTTTTATTATGTTTTTATTTGTTATGTTTATTATGTTCATGAGACTGATCGTAAGCATTCTGACCTGCAACTTGCATTTTATGCGCTGAAACTTTTTCCCAAAAAATTTACCTTGCATAATGATCGCACCCCTAACTTTGCATCATATTTTTGGAAGAAAAAGTGCGATCATTACGTGAGAAAATACGGCAATTGACATCTGTTTCATAACCCAGAGGTTCCAGTTACAGGAACTTATACTAGCCAAAGAACTTTACTTCTAAAATCAACAACTTTGAGGGTGCTGTTATATCCTTAAGCACTCACTGTAGGTGGCCTTCCCCCCCCCCCCCCCCCCAAATATCCGTTTTAAAATTCAGTAAAAGATGAACGTACAAGACCAAACACAAATCTTCAAACGCGTTTAAAACATGAACGGCACCAATTTGAAAAGTGACAGAACCTATACTTACTTATCTGGGGTATGCGAATTAGCATCCAACTTAACTGACAATTTAGCTTGCTGCCTCCTGAGCATATGAGCAGTGCCATTTGAACTGTCCATGCGTTTGCCCGATAGATTTTTAAATATAAACCTTGGTCCGTATCCCAGCCAGAAACAAAAAGAGAGCAGGAACAGGTAAGAAAGCACTGTGGCACAGCCCATTAAAAAAAAAAAAACAATAATTTCATTCCTGCCAACAACCCTTTCGTGATAATGTGGTGTTTGCAATGAACCACACAAAAAAACTGCTATCAAGTAACATCTATTTGCGCCGGATTAGCATCATGGAAAAGATGTTTTAAGGGCAACACCAATACGCCTAGGAAAAATTAATGCAGCTTAACAATACAACTTAAAGAGGGTTAAAAAACAGGTATCAAACTGACATTCATAGATTCTCTCCAATGTACTATAATGATAGTGATAATAATAAAAACACCGAAATTAATCTACTAAGGCTTTTTACCACTGAGCTGACAACTACATGGTTTAGGAGTACTGTTAAATATTAATAATACCTGTGCCTCTAGAGTGAATGTTAACCTCACTTACTCTGCATTGCACTTTGCAGCCAAACACAAGAGCAGCATGGGCAACTCAATTTGGACAAAAAAATCCAAGGACACCTAAGCACTGCTTATGGGTTCTGAATGTGACAGCATGACGTACACCCGAACGCTCAAGACACCTTGTTTACCTAGCTTCACATTGTCAAAGGGCTTAGCAATCTTGCTGCTGGAGGTGCTTTGCTTTACGATCTGCCTTAAAGGGGCCGCCATGCAAAAAAAGTACACATTAGTTTTATTTGAAAGATTTGGTGTTTTATAGTGCCCCCAGCGCTTGCTTTATTCACTAAGAAATTAATCAATCAAAGTTTTAGTCACTAAGAAATTAATCAATCCAAGTTAATATTTTGATTCTCTCACCAAGTCATGTGTTTTGCGACGTCTGTGATAATGCAACAAGGACAGGACTTCAAGCGAATGTTAGTACACCATATAGTCTGCAGCAGACTCTGGAATGTCTTGTTTACTGTCAGTCCTCCTAGATGGCACCACCATACTATGCAGTACAGCTATCCACCCTCCCTTTGCTTCTGACTATATCTGCACCTGGCTTGTTTTTGTTGCGGTTGGAAGTAACTGCTTCGTGAAACATTGGGTATGTTTGACAAACAGGGTCACGTAAGACATGTCGCCTATGCCAATCGGCCAGTGTCATGTGAGACAACGCCAAAGCGTCGGACTGTGGTGCAGCTAAAACAACATAGGGCGCGCAGAACAAACAGCTTCACAAACGGGTACTTCACTTAGAAGTACCCGTGTGTACAAGCGTGTACTTTCGTAACTTCCATTGCTTAGCCTATCCTTCTTACCGCTATAAAAGGAATATGTATTACATTTAAGCGCAAATAACTCATTCTGCAAGCTTGTAAGCCCTGCCCAACTTGCATTTGCTTTTGCCGGCCTCAGCCAATCACACAGCTGAGCAAATTACGTCATACGTTCTAGTGCGGGAAATGAGCTAGCGAATCGCATGGCCATTCCCTTTTTTCCCAATTATATAGCTTATTTGAGCGAAGTTTACTTTAAAAGCAGTGTCAGTATGATTCTAATGAAGCAATCTTTTGAATGAACAAAACTTGTGTTTTGTCTGCATGGCCTCTTTAACGCTTTTGAATGGCTTCGATCTGCCTCCTACAAGTTGTGCAGCTGTTGGTTCATTTCACCCCATAAAGGGAGAGTTGATGATGGTGAATTTTGCTGCCTGTTCTTCCCCAATTTTTATCTGCAGCCTACTGGTGGGGCCAACGACCTCTTACTACTGCCAAGTGTAAGCTCGCGGTGTGGAATGCCTCATGAAGGGGCTGTTTTTCTATGAGGGATGGCCATGCTGGCCCGGCTTTCTAGCTCAATCGTGTGCCACGGATTGCCTCGTCGTAGAGGACACCTTGTGCTATAAATGTCACCGAAGGAGCCGTTTTTCTGTTACGAAATGAGTTTTGTTTACTCAATAGGCCAATTAAAGCATCTGCCTTAATTCTTATAACGAGTGGCAGCTGACCCTTCTCTACGAAGTGCACGATATGGGGGAAATTGTACACATTCTTGAACTATGCAGGCTTGCCAATACAGCTACAATTCCATCGTCCACAACAGTAAAGGCCCGGTTGCTGACACTTCAGCTGGGTCCCTGGGAAGGTCAGTGGCTGCTTTTATCATTTGCTTAGGTCTGCGGATTGCGTTGGAAATGCTGTGCTTGGGTTTGGCTCCTTGTAGCACTGGCACGTGAGCAAAGCTACTACTGGGTTCATTTCCCCCTTCGACCCACTTATTTTGTGGAAGAATTTTCTGAAAATAGTGCTAATGGCCTGATTAGTTTAGTGAGCTCAAGCTAATAATGAATGATGTCACTGGCTTATGGCAAGAAAAAACAAATCTTGTTGTTAAATTGAGCTTTGCAAAATCCGGTCTTCAACTTTGTGCTGCTAACAATTACGACTGATATGCAGGCTAGGTGAAGTCTCACTAAGGGTTTTTGCTTTTACCCCCAAAATAACTGCGGTTTCGTGCTACCAAAAATAGTGGTTCAGGGATACCTTCTTGCCTTTGGTTCAACCCATCACCCTTGTGCCACACTCTGCATGCACTGAGCTGGATGCTGCAGACAAGACTATCCATATCCGGTCCACAGTGAATAAATGCAGGGGCAAACAGAGAGCGACAAAGAAAACGAGTGAGAGAGAGAGAGAGAGAAAACGCAAGACTCCAAGTTCAACTCTGGGAGAACACCTCAGGCCAGCACCACGCAACAGCACCCGCACTCAACATGTGTCGAAGACCGCTTACACCAGAGGGCCAGTTCCCACCAGACATTCCCGGCTCCGAAAGATAACCTTTTCCGAGACCGCACCAGGAGAACAGCAAGGTGGCCCCGGAAATGTGTCTGCCACAGCGTGACGCAGTCCAGTCCCAACTCACCTGGGTGCCGGAGGCTCTGTGCTCACAGAGACCGCCCGGTACTTGTCGTCTTTGCCGTCAAAGATCTCATCCACCTCAGTGGCCCTGAGGAGGCTGATGCTGGTCGCGAGACTGTGCGGCCCCAGGCCTGGGGAGGGGGAGGGGGAGGCAGCGGCCGAGAGGTGGGGGAGAGAGAGAGAGGAGGAGAGAGAGAGGGCGCGCAGAGGAGTGAGCGGCAACTCACCTGGACACAGGGGGCTCAGTGCTCACGCACACTGCCTTGTACTTCTCATCGTTCCCCTCTACTACCTCATCCACCTCAGATACCCTCAGAAGGGAAATGTTGGTCGCCAAACTGTGAAGCCCAACACCTGTGGTGGGAGGAGACACACAGACCGCCACACCATTGCAGCACCGCCTCTCTGCACCATGCTTCTTACTTATGTTCAACACAGCAGCCAATGGGAGACCCAGCAGGCAGGAAGGCCGCCAAAGAGAACGCCCCGCACCCGGACACACACATACACACCTCCGTGCCTACTCACGCTACGCCCTGACCCAAGCATATCCGTACCACCACCCCCTGGGAGAACAACCGTTACCAGCACACAGCCAACACTGTGCTGTAGACGACCCATGCTGTCATTTAAACGGTCTGTTAAATTTATGAGGCACTGGAACTAGCGGACTCTGTGCATCAAAAACTCAAAAGGGTAACGACAGGAAAAAACCCATCTAGCCAATAAACCATCAACAGATTAAATATAACGGCCAGGGTGTTTTTGTGATGAGAGAACTGACAAAAAGCTGTGTGCGCGCAAAATGTCTTCTATGCAAAAACCGCCGTGGCTACCTCAGTGATCGAGAGAAACCAGAGAGAGTGCAGAGCCCTTGAGAGACACAGCACAGAGCAATACAGCAACAAGCAGGACAATTTTGAACACACACACACACACACACGAGAAAAAAAATGAGGCATGGTGCAAAGAGGCGTCACTACAAGGACTCTCCGTCCACCACAGGAAGATGGGTTGCAGTTGGGGGATCAAGTGATGACTGCTTACTCTGTATTTCTTTTTTAAGGTAGAAAAAAAAAAAAAGGAAGCGGTGCATGTTAGAGCCATGCAATTTGAGCCAAGCCCCACCACAATGTCTCGATAGAACATGTTTATGCCATATGCACAAATAGGGGAATTTCCTGGTTGAAAATAAGCATTAGACCCATGCAGCAGAACATTCAAATCATTACCATAGACAAAAAAAAAAAAAAAAAAGCAAGGGAGAGCAACTCTGAGCAGGTTAGAAGATTGGACACTGGAGCAGGCATTCGGGCTTATAACACACTGTGTGTAGAGGGCAAGAAAGCTGACACAAGAGGGCTTTGTGGTAGTTAATTTTCCTCTTATTCACCTGCATATTTTTTTATGCTAATGAACACAGTATGTCAAACGTTCAGTCAGATAGCCAGAATAAAGCACAGCATGCTTCGGTGCCAGCTTTGCAGCAAATTTACCAATGTTCATGCACAATAGGACACACAGGAAGCCTTGGAGATAAAAAAATAAACAGGTATTAGGATCACCCACCTAGCTAACACACCAACAGAATCAACTTGCACAGGGCACAGATCTCGGTGTCTATTCTATTTGAAGCCCTGCACAGTCCAATACTTCCTGTCACATGGTGTACATCAAGTACCTTCTTGTTTCCAATTCAACAACAAGGCCAGAATTGCACGTTACTTTTGCAGTTTTTTTCTGTTAATCAACTTTGCCCGATCAAAAAAATTTTTTGAGCAAATGCACTTGAAGCAAGCGTTGTTATCACTTTGATGAAGGCAGTCAGAGACTGATGCATGAAACTCTGTTAGAGGCTCTTTTACGCTGCGGTGCCAACAGTATGTGGAGTCTTGGCTCATTCAGAGAGCACAAATAAGAAGAATCTCTTTGTGTATGACCTTATAAACACGCAAGAGCACTTATTGCTAAACTGAGAGCACATAATTCTCCTGAAAATAGATGACAGGTTAACAACACCAATAAAATTTAACCCCGACTTTGGACTGCACCAGGCACATCACATGAAATGGAAAACTCTGGCAAGGCAACATGGTGCTGGCCTGGACAAAAAGAAAAACTATGATTTACTAGTACATCATGAGCAAAGACAAATAGGCACCAACTCTTCAGAGATGAAAATGTTGCCATCCGATTGATAATGGTAGAAACATTGCGCTTGAAAAAATTTAATTTTTCAGCTGTAGCAGCCTCTTTTCTTCTGATCAATCAGATTCAATACTCTAAAATGTGAGGTGAAGTTTGCAACGTCGTGAAAATAGCCCAGAAATTTAGGAAGAGTTAGCAGCTAGACTAACTGGTATCTCCCAAAGGCATTCTAAATTATCAATGTTTAAAGCAACTTCAAGAGCTGCACCTGTGCGGATAACTTTAGGACACCGGTGCGACATAAAGCACCTTAACTACGAAGTCTTCGTCGCCCTCGTTTATGCGAGTGTGAAGAAGGGACACCTTTTCTTCTCAAGTTTCTGTGGCCGGTGGTTATGCACATTATCTTGACTGACAGCTGTCTGGCTCTGAAACTAAGGAGCCCATTTATCGTATTGGCCTATTCTCCGCAAGAGTATATGATACCACAGCATGGCACATACGGGCAGCCACACCACTTGAGTCTTCTATAATCCAGTTCAACCGAGAGATGGGTGTCGCTCTGGGAACAGGATGTTACGAAAGTAAGCGAAGACTAGACGTTCTCGCAGACCAACAATAAATTTTCCCAACATTAATTGCGATGCTGTAAAGTAACTCACTCAATCAGAAGCATTAGTCAGTCACTTTTGGTTATGATACCACTCATGGTGTCACATCCAGTATTAGGGGCGAAGCACCCTAGCGGCTCGGTCTGTCGGCGTCTCCTGTCATCTCATGTAGTCACGGCACTAAAACCGTGCTACACTCGTTTTCCAATGCCTCGCGCTAGAGTGTTTCATCTCCGTGGGCAAAAATGCGTACTAAAAGAACACACCGGGACACTCATTTTCAATTGCCTCCTGCTAGAACGCATGCTGCGGCGTGCGACACGAAGACAACTTACAGCCAGTCTGTCTCTCACTTAATTGCTTAAATCCGGTTCAACGCAAGAGAGGGCGCCACTGCCACAGCAAGCGCACGATTGCTCCTCCCACCAGCACGCGCCAAGTGGCAAGAGAGAGCCTTACAATCTGTGAATATACTTATACACTGCATGCTTTGCCCCTTTTCAGGTTTCACGTTAGTGGAGATGGCCCGAGATGCTTCGCAGCAACTGCTAAGCATATACATTGTTGATACTAAGCATTTCAATGTGTCACCACATGACAAATGCTGTGCTGCCATATGCGTAATCAAACCTTGTGCTACAAGCTCGGAAATTTTCACTATTACAATTATGCTGGGCTGCCCCCATTGGTTACAAGGGCGCGACAAATGATGTAACTTTCATTTTTCCTTTGGCACAGAACGCATTTTTACATATGGCTCTACACACAAAAGTCGGTGAACTTTTCCGTGCAACTGTGCCCCAAATTTTTGAAAAAGCCGCTACTCAAAGTGCTTTGCGAACCAGCCATGTGACAGAAGTATTGGACGCCCTACACAGCAATAACCAGAATGCAATGGCAAAACAATCCATTTTTCTCTGCCTAACATATTTTGCTAGATTTTCTGCTGACACCAAAACTGCTGTGGCCCATTGTGTAGCATTCTAACCCCTGCTATTTTTTTCTTCTTAATGCAGATCATCAAACGTGATTAATGAAACAAAATAAACTCGGCGTAAAGCATTTGCCCACTCTGGTGTGACTGGAATTGAACTCTTAAGACTAACTTTTAATTGCAGTCCTTTATGCGCAAGAAAAAAATGTTGGATAACACAAACAAACGACACAGAAATGTTGCCCAAAAGGGCGTCTTAATTCTTCAGTAGGAATCCGTTGCTGTGCCATGACTTCTACCACCTCCAACGTAAGCGGCCCTCTTAAATACAGTAACTAAAGGTGAATTTTTCTGGCAAAGACTTACACACGTTCAGAAAAGTGAGGCGAAAAATACCTAAGCAGGCAAGAGCAAATGAAAGGTCACCTAAAGAAGCGATCTTCTTTCGTTCGTCGACAGTCACCAAACGTCGCCACAGTGACGGATATTTCTTGTACAGTGAACCACGGAACATGCGAAGGTAGTTGCCCACCTATAGTGAAGGAATAAGACACGGTTATAAGGTATATAATGCCGGATCGTCAGCAAATAGTCATCGAAGAACTTTCGTCCATTGAAGCCGGCGTACGCAGCGAAGACGTGTGAAACAAAGCCTACCCACCTCGGAGCCAATGTAATAAAACTCGCCATCTTCTTCCAGTTGGAAGGCTGTCGGCTTGTCTCCGAACGTTCTCATCGTCATTTTGAACAGTTTTCGCGAAGCTACGGGGCGCTAAAATTAGAGGAAAAGATATACACGCTAACCGACTCCCAAAAAGCGACGCTAATGGACACCGCCGCCAATGGCTTCGGTTGGCTGGCGTCTGGCTCACATTGGCTGCTTATTTGTACTTCTGCTAACTTCTGCCTCGACGGTCATAGAGTTTCATACTAATGAAACATATTAGTATGAAACTCTATGTCGACGGTGGCTCGTCCGGTTTGCGCAATTATGGCGCGATGTTCAAAGTACAGTGGCTAGAATTCTAGCCACTGTAGTTCAAAGGAACGTTGATCGTTGATGTTCACTGTACTGTTGCGCACATAAAAATTTTCAGGAAATGAGTGGTTTTCTAGGCCACTTTAGTTTTGGTCACGGTTTTTGTCTCTTGTTTTGCAATATTCATTCCACTTTATTGAGCTTTCTGTGAATTATTGAATATATGATTGCGTAGACAACGTAGTGCTCAGTACCACACCAAAACGCGCACACAACGTCGGGGATACTCATAAACAGATAGACAACACCGTTGCCGAACACGTCTTCGTGATCATATTAATCGAAGAACCTGAAAATCAGGGCGAAGGGCGAGGAGGACGTGTGTGTATGGGGAGGGGGTGGGGTGCTAGTAACTGGGCATTTCTTCACACCGGAAGTTCACCATATGAAGGAATGCTTACTGATTTTCGTGAACCAACTTCGTAATGAAAGCAGCAGTAACATAAAATAAAACGTATTTCCTGCCCCACTTTCACGTCCAGATAATTTAGTCGAGGCCAAAAATTTTGCGGAAAGCGGCTTGTTACCCACCACCTGTGCTCAAACAATTCAATCACTCATTCAGTGTATATGCTGCATGTCTGCGGGACCTCATCACAGACAACCTGCCGAGGTGACTCAGTGGCTGGGGCGTTGTGCTGCTGAGCCCAAGGACGCGGGTTCGATTCCCGGCCACGGCGGCCGCTTTTCTGATGGAGGCTAAAAGTTAACACGCCCGCGTGTCCGAGATTTCGGCGCATGGTAAAGATCCCCAGGTGGTCAAAAATAATTCTGAGAAGTCCTCCCCGACGGCGCGCCTCATTGCCTGTGTAGCGTCGGTGCGTTAAACTTCATAACCATCATCACAAACAGAATGCTTCAAAAAAGACTTGTCGTCGAGGTGTTGACAATATCCCTTTGTCCAGGTAGCTCTACCGGAGGCTTCACAAAATTTCTAGATGAGATCGGGTGATGAGCTTTCCACCTCAAACCATAATGAAAGCACTATTATAGCGCGAAAGCACGGAACAGGAGACGGAACACAGTGTGCATCATCTGTGCCTGTCACGTGCCCCATATTTTCGGCCGCGATTCCATTTTATCGTAGCACCGACTTGCTCAACAATACACGCCCACCAAACCACCCCTTATCCTCTCTCCGCAATTTGGAGACGTCAGAATCTCCAGAACGCTCTTACATACAAACACCGTCTCCCTGGCGAAATGTTAGCGATAAATGCGAAGGGCTGCAAAGATTTGAAAACAAATGCTTTTCTCACCACCGCTACGGTGTCCGTATTGCAATCTCAATTCTTCAAAGTAAGGGCTTTAGGTCAAATAGGAGTCACGTTTTGCGACTGAGTTGCTACATTGTAAGTAGAAGTCCCTGTGCACCAGCCAATCTACAAACTGCACCAATGGCAGGATCATGCCCGGTTAATATTAGAGAGTTTTGGCTGACCGTTTTCGACGGTCCGCTCCGGTACCGACGGCTCGCTCTGCGCGACCGGAGCCTTCGCTTCCAAACGCGCCACGCATGCGCAATGGCGCTTCCGCTCGCTGTCGGAGCGGAGCGGACCATCAAAACGGTCAGCTAAAACTCGCTATTGTACACAAGATCGCGCCTGGTCGAGAAGGCTGGGTATGACTTTAGCGGGGCGGTCCGATCCAGGCCACGTAGAGCCTTCAGGGGCCTCTTGGTTAAACTGTTGAGGTAAGAAGCGCGTAATCTTTATGGGTATGTATCCTTTCTTGATACGAGGAAGACGAAGAAGGTATGTTGCAAAAGAAGGGCAATGGTATTTTGCCTGGAGATGCATTTAGCATTTTCGTTCTTATAGCTGCATCGGCTCCCTTCTCCTTCGCTGCTATCGACATGTCTGCAGGTATGTCGCACTAAACAAATGCACGCCTTTGCCCCATTTTAATGGCCCGTTTTAATTCTAGCTTAGGTGATTCCCACTGCCTATCCGCACAATAGAAATAACAATTAGTCCTAATTGCTGCCTTGATAGCCCTTAGGTATTAATCATTGGTCGTGTTAACGCAGGACAGGGCGCCTTCGATTGGTGCGTTATATAGTCCGCAGCTAGTCCAACTATCAGTCCCATCAGTCCCATCAGTGCTCGCTCGTAGCACTACATGAGAATAACGAGTACAAAAAAAAAAAAAAACGCAGACAAGACCTGGATTGAAGATTGAAAAGAGCAGCAAATGCGTTGATTCTAAAGCAAAGCGTATATTTTGATATCGAATATATTGCAAACATACGTTACCCGGTAAGCGTTGCACACAGCTGACTGCAGTGTCATTTAGTCCTACTATGGTGGATAATAATAGCTTAACTGCTAGCGAGGCGCAATATCATCATCATACTTGGAGCCGGGCACACAAAGGCACACAAGGGACGAACACCATCCCCAGGTCGAAATGAGTTATACCTGTGCTACACGGCCATTTTAAAGGTCTTCCGAAGGCCTTCGAACCAATTGTGTATCGAGTGCCCATTCGTAAATGCATAGGGCGCACTTGTAAGTGAGCGTTCAACTGTCAATTGAAAGTCACCGCGTAGCAGATGTATTATTCGGAGCTAGCCTCAACGCAAAAGCGAACTTTCCCTCTTGCAACTTGTTCCTGACCCATTGCGAAAAGATGTTAGAATGTGTGTGTATGTATGTATGTATGTATGTATGTATGTATGTATGTATGTATGTATGTATGTATGTATGTATGTATGTATGTATGTATGTATGTATGTATGTATGTATGTATGTATGTATGTATGTATGTATGTATGTATGTATGTATGTATGTATGTATGTATGTATGTATGTATGTATGTATGTATGTGTATCCATTAAAATTATACGCTTGTTTATCCCCTGTGTTCAGATTGTGCGTCCGTAAAACGGCTGAACTCTTGAACGTTTGTTCCTTTGCAGCGAAAATGAAGGAAGAGTATTGCGACGGATACAGATGGATTCACACAAAGCCAGACTGCATGAAAGGAAGGCCCGACTTCACGCTTTTAGGTACGTTCTAGTTAACTGCGGTTTGACTACGGAACTTTCTACTTTCTAAAAAAATCTACAGTGGGGAAATTAGACCCTTTTATGCCCGCTGGATGGATACTCTATGCCCTGTCCTTGTTCGGGCGGCGTTGAATATTTCGGTTTAGCCAACCAGGAAAAAAACTTTTTACGTTGAGAAGGAAAGGGATGTAGCGATATGTAGAACAGTCATTGTTTGCTGTCGTAGGAGCGCGCTGGAAACTTGCTGAAATTTCACGCGCACAGCATTTGAAACCAGCCAGGAGTCCTGTGGCTCAGCTCACCAGCGGTGGATAGGTCTTAACAAACAGGTCACCAGAAATACTTAATATTATACCAAAAAGATCACACTTATTCACGAAAAAGTTCGGCAAAAGAGAGCAAAAGTTTATATCGAAAGTTGACTATACGACAAGATGACTTCCAGCACTTTGCGCGTCGTCACTGCCGCTTTCCGCCGACGAGACACGAAAAGCTCGGTGCGCAAAAGCCTACCTCATAGCCAAATGCCGTCATCATCGTTGGCCTGTCACGAGTTTTCCTTGAATTCGCTCAGTAAAGCGCTGAGTTTCTGCCCTGTTACGCATCGGGTTGTTGACACTGCGCCCGTGCTTCAAAAACGCGCAGAGCGACTCGGCGGCGAGCTCTTCCACGGAGGCTCCGCGTATTGAGGAGAAGCCAGCGGAGGACACTCGCGTCGGGGACGCCGGGCGATAAAACTTTATTTTTTAATTTACTTTTTTGTTTTTCAAAATTCTGTCGGTCCAGCCATCTCTATTTACTCTATTATAACGATTAAGGGTTAAACTTCCATCAAGCCTGCATTTTTCTGGGAATGCAGGGTGTTACACGGTCCAGGCTGTGGGGGCCCCACTCGGCAAAGAATGCTACGCAATAAAATACAGAGCGCACATAAGCCTGCGCCTTGTGAGGAGCGCCGGCGTCTGCCAGCTCGACCTCCGCGAACACGTACCCTGCCCCGCGAACGCGGCGTGATCACTCGCGTGCATTTCTACTCCCCAGTTCACGTGCGTTGGCGCCATGAAGTGGGGAGGCCCAGACGCCGAGTCCGCGCTAAAGACACCGAGTTCGCGAAGCCTATAGTTACCGCGGGTTGTAGCGCGTGCTAGCGCAGTCCACTTTGGGAGAGCTGTGAAAGGCTGCGGACGAAACGATCCGGACGTGCCAGTCGTGGAGAACTTTCAGCGGCAAGTTCCGAAATCCATGTGAGGTGGTGCTCCGTAAATGCGAATTATGAATGCGTATCTTCACTTCACTTATCTATGTATTACCACGCCCTAGTTTTCGCTTATTTCTCAGTTCGAAACTCGCCTTCGCTTCTTTCTTGGACCACCGCCGCTCGACGCAGAGCAGCACGACTGGAAGATCAAGTACGAGGCGTGCGGAGACCGGATGCAATCGCCCATCCACGTGCACTACTTGGACAGCGAGTTCCGCCAGTTCAAGCCACTCTATTTCACAGGATTCATGGACCACCACAACTTCACCGTTGAGAACGGCGTGCACGCACGTGAGGGATGCTTTCGATAAAAACCTGCTGTCCGGTCTCTTGGATCATACTTCACACTTCGAGAGGAGCCGCTCCTCGGTGTAGCCGTCGCTGGGCCAGCGACGGCTACACCGGTGACGAGGCTTGACCAGCGGTGATTTGCAGCTGCTTATATCGTAAAACTAGGGATCCACTCGTTTACCCTCAATGACCCTCAATCCCTACCCTCAATTACCCAATCCAATCCCTTAATTACCCTCAATCCCTAGAGAAGGCAAGCATTGCAGGGGGCGGCAGAAAGTTAGATGGGCAGATGAGATCAAGAAGTTTGTGGGGATAAATTGGTCGCAGTTAGCACAGGACCGGGGTAATTAGAGAATAATGGGAGAGGCCTTTGCCCTGCATTGGGCGAAAATAGGCTGATGATGATGATGATTTCGTAAAACGGCAGACAAATATCCTTTAGGGAGCATGCGCCAAAATACCAGCCTTTGGGATTGCACACACATACACTAAACGTATCTTGGAAAGCATGCTTTCTTGCATGAATCGATATAAAGGTTGCGCTCTTGCACACTGAGGAATTACTTGTAACAAGGAATGTGTTTCTCCCGCTCACCTTCCACGAGGTCTCTGATATTTAACATCTGAGGTTTTCGAAGCTCGGGAACACGACCGCACGTCTTAGTGTGAAAAATTCAATGGGAATGTGAATTATGTTCAGTGTGTTAAAATTTGGCGAATACGATGCTCTAGCGTTTACATGTAGCACATCGGCTGTCGCTCCGGGCAGCAAAACCCTCTCAGGGCTCCCCTCTGAGCCAGCTTCCATGTGCCTCCCGCACGGTGCGTCCACTGCAACGAATTGAACTCCCCCCCGCCTGGAGCAGTTTTGGGCTGCGCTACTGTCACATTTATGTAAACGCGCGTATTGTGGGAATAACTGTAGGGGTATGCCTGCCTTGTGCCTTGAAGAATAATTTTCCTGCCCTTGCCTAAATAAACCGTTGCTAGTCAGCGACTAGCTGGCATTCCCCTTGTCTCCCGGCGCCAAGCGTTCTTCTCGCATCGATATTTCCATATATACACCAAAACATCAAGGAATAAAACCAACCTGGCCTTCCTGTGGCCGTGTCGTGGGTACGTGGTTTTACATTATTTTTTGTTGACGCTTTTAAATTAGGCAATGGTGTTCAGTCCGCAGATATCATTCTCCCTGCGATGAACTGCGCCCGTATTAACACTGCATTCCCTCTGCAGTCTACCTCACCTTGATGGAGGGCACGGTCGGCGTGTACGGCGGACCCCTGCCCGTCCGCTACAACCTGTCGCGGGCCATCCTAAGATTCGGACGTTTCACAAAACGCGGTTCCGAGCACCAGATCGACGACGAACTGCACGTGGCGGAGGTGAGAGGTTGTTACTCGGAGAGAGAGAGAGAGAGAGAGAGGAGAGAGAGAGAGAGAGAGAGAGAGAGAGAGAGAGAGAGAGAGAGAGAGAGAGAGAGAGAGAGGAGAGAGAGAGAGAGAGAGAGAGAGAGAGAGAGTAACATGTTCTTTTTTAGAAATGAGGCACGTTCTTTTTTAGAGCTTGACACTTCTTTGCGTACTTCTGAACAATGGGTCAACGCATTGGGGGAATCGACAGAGAGGTTGATTTTGCGGAGAGAATCTGTAGGCTGACCAGTATGGCTTCAGCGAAAGAGGAACGCGAGAGCGATCACGCCAGAAACACTGGTTAAGAAGAATGTTGGTAGACAGTCCTTTCAGTCACGGCGACGTAGTTGGAAGCACGTTCTGAAAGCACATTCTCGCACCATCGGCTCTACTAAATACCCTTCGTATAACCCCAGGGTTGACGGAGAAATTTCGGGCTACGGAAACAAGGCCAGATTCATCTGCAGACTTCCTCCAACAACTAACCGTGGACGGGAACTCTGGTAGGCAGTTCAGGTTAGGCGGACCGCGTTCCACAAGAATCAGCCGTCATGAATGGGTGAAGGCAAATTTACGCCACTGGCAATGGCATACCACGGGCCCTGGCACGAAAATTTGCTAAGCAACTATAGGAAGGGGTAATTTCACAACAGTAGTGAACGCTTGGAGATCGTCCGTTATTGTCTTCACAACTTGATTAGGTTGATGCGTTCCCACGAAATGGCGCTTAACCATTCAGAATAATTGCTGCCGACTGGATTATTCGGAATCGGCGTGGGCTTCGTGCTCCAACGGGGATTCCATTCGCGACAACCTAATACGCCCATCACAGTCGGGTGCTCACTTGAAAACCTAATATTGGAGCATCATGAAGTCGCCACAAAGAAATATGTGATGCGTCACCAGCACAAATTCTTAAGTTTAAAGTAGCAAATCACTCACACAGGGCGATAACCTTTCTAAGAAGTGTTTCTAAATGTGTGAAAATGGGTCTGCTAAAAACTTGATACTGGGCGTTTTTTGCAGTTACAGCTGCTGCTCTCCTCCAGGAAACCCACTCCTACCAGCTGTCTTTACGAGAACGCTGGCGTCGCCGTAATGTCCATCCTTTTCCGTGTGAGTGCACACCGCGGTGATCGTATAACAACTCGGGCTGCCGCGATTGGTTTCTGCCAAATACTGCAGCCCAAAAGTTTGGATTCATCCGCCAAGTTGTTCCGTATACGTGTTGGTTAACAACAGCCTAAACAGAACGTGGATGGTATATAATAAATTTTGAAGAGCACCCATCCACCATCTTCCCTTCATAAAAAAAGACCGATTATCAAGACGACATGATGCTTAATTTATGACACGTGGTACGCTTGAAAGCGCAGCAAATAACTGCGTAGTTTTTATTTCACGAAACAGAATAAAAAGCTCTGCAAGCTAGGAATGGGTGGGGATGTCAGGTTAATCACTTGAAGGTGTTACGAGTCGCCAATTGCCGCATATGCTGTCTTCCACGAGGTCCGAGGGCAATGATACCTTTGTTCGTGATTTTCGCTGTGTTGCAACACGGTATGATACCGTGAACATCTCAGCGTAGAGACAACTGTGTCCTAAATTCTCGAACATTAGACGTATTCGGTAGTAGTAATGCGCAGAACTTTCGTAGTATGCTACACAAAGGTTACAACGAACGGAAAACACATACGTAGCGATATCCATTGTCTATCGTCATTTCCAAACCCCCTTTAGTTTAAGCAGAAGGATAGGTTTCACGCATGTAATCCGCCGCGGTGGCTAAGAGCTAAGGCGTTGTGCTGCTGAGCCCAATTAGGCCGCGGGTTCAATTTCCGGCTGGGGCGGCCGCTTTTCTGGTGGAGGCGAAAAGCAAAAACACCCGTGTGTTCGAGATTGCGGCGCACATTAGAAATCCCCAGGTGGTCACCATTAATATAGCGACTTTCACTGCGGCATGCCTCAACGCCTGTGTAGCATCGGCGCGTTAAACAGCACGGCCAATCAATCAATCAATCAATCAATCAATCAATCAATCAATCAATCAATCAATCAATCAATCAATCAATCAATCAATCAATCAATCAATCAATCAATCAATCAATCAATCAATCAATCAGTCAGTCAGTCCGCCAATAAGTCAGTCAGTCGGTCAACAATCAGTCAGTCAGTCCGTCAATCAATCAATCAATCAATCAATCAATCAATCAATCAATCAATCAATCAATCAATCAATCAATCAATCAATCAATCAATCAATCAATCAATCAATCAATCAATCAATCAGTCAGCCAGTCAGCCAGTCAGTCAGTCAGTCAGTCAGTCAGTCCGCCAATAAGTCAGTCAGTCGGTCAACAATCAGTCAGTCCGTCAATCAATCAATCAATCAATCAATCAATCAATCAATCAATCAATCAATCAATCAATCAATCAATCAATCAATCAATCAATCAATCAGGTTTGAAGCATGTAAAATGCTAAACGTGATCCTCCACGCCGATACAGTCTGCTTGGTTTCGCTCCGCGTACACTCGCAAGACTGGCTCACCTTGTTTAGGGCTATCAGTTGCGCATGCGCAGAAATAGCCTTGTTCGCACATTCTGCAGGAGACCACGGACAACAACCCACACCTGGAGCCTCTAGTGCAGAGCACGAGGCAGGTACGCGGCGTGTGGGGCGCGCGGGCGCAGATCTCCGTGCGGCCTAGCTACCTGATGCCGTGGCAGGCGCAGTCCTACTACGTCTACACGGGCTCGCTCACCTTCCCGCCCTGCACCAGCAACATCCCCACGCTGGTGTTCGCCAGGCCCGTGCTCATCGGGGAGGAGCAGGTGGGGAACGTATACGCGGGCCCCGCCTTGGTGCTGTTTGTCTGCACTTCTCGTCTTGATCATATCCCTTTCAGTCCTGATTTTTTTTTAGTTTCAAGCAAAACAGTGTTTTCTGTGAGTTTTTCTAAATTTTAAGGTCCTGTAAGCCCACAAACAAGAAAGTAGAGCTGGAAGTGCAAGTATTAACAGAGTTATTAATAAGTCAATTATTTAGGACATCTGTCAATTAAAAATTGTACGTTGAGCAGAGCACATCATTTGTGCATTTTTTCCTAAACGTTATGACTACATGAACCTACAAAGAAAAAATGAGCTTCGTGGTGAACGTATTTATAGATTTACAAGCTTGGGAATAAAACTCGGACCGCCATTTTTGTCAGCCTTAATGTCATAATTTCGTCTTCACCGGAGCTTCTTCTTCTTTGCAGCGTGCAGATCCACTAAAATTAAGCAACAGTAATATCTATCGCAATAGGTATCACTGAAGAACCCCACCCCCAAACTAGCAGATGCAATTTCGTTCTCTAAGCCATAGAGTAACTTTTATGTGGTGGCGTCAATTGACACCACCAGCGCCGAAAGGGACATAGATGTAGGTATATTAAAAACGATAGTGTTTCTTGGGCTACTCAAACCCGAAAATGTAGGTCTGTCTGCCCGTCCGTCCGTCCGTCCGTCCCTCGATACAGCAACCCGGCCAAAAGTTAAAAGAACTTAAAAGAATTACTGAACGAGACGTTTATACATGGAAAACCTTTGGAAACTACTACAGCTTGAACCACGCCTCATACTTGCAAACGTTGAGCCTCCTCGATTATCATTCGTGGATCGTCCGCGGGCTGCCCCGGAAGAGATCCTGCTCTACACTTCCCCCATGCATTCCTACGGAAGTTCCGGTATGAAGGCAGTCCTTGTGCTGCCCGCGGACCGTGTGCTAAACTGAGGAGGCACATTGCTGAGCGAAAAGAAAGCATTGGGCAAAGTTGAGGCCAAGCACAGGTACTAGGCAGTGTTCTTTTAATTCTAAATAAATGTGTGCTCGATTTTTGCGATATCAAATTAAAAAAGAAAACCGTTGAAAACAATGTTTTGACCTGAAATTGGCGTGCGAGCCGATATCTCGAAGTGAATTTCAAGTACAACAGCAACGGAAGGTTCAGATAGATGGCGCACGGGCAGTGCGAAGGCGCAAAAATTGAACTGACTTGAGCTAACCAACAGCGTATTAAGTAGCATTCTTTGCCGAGTACCCCCACAGCCAGGATCGCGTAACGCCCTGCATTTTCACAGTAATGCAGATTTCGCGGAAGTTCCTCCTTTAATTGTTATAGCAGCGTCGTCATCAGCATATCTACGCCCACTGCAGGTACAGTGAACTAGTTCGCTATAACTGCAGGGCAATAGCCTCTCCCAGGTCCTGTGCGAACTGCGAATTATCCAGGTCCTGTGCGAACTGCGACCAATTTATCCCTGCAAAGTTCTTGACCTCACCTGCCCATCTAACCTTCTGCCGCCCTCTGCAACGATTGCCTTCTCTAGGGATCCACTCTGTTACCCTGAATGACCAGCGGTTATCCTGCCTTCGCGTGCAGCGGTGGCGAAGAGGTAGATCATCCGCCTCGCGTGCAAAATGAACGTGTTCAAATCCCGGTGCCGAAAAGTTCCCACAGGACTTAAAAAAAAAATCTGCGTGTTGATGGAATTGCAGAAGGAGGCTTGGGGTACGGCCTGATCCCGGCGACCATTGCCAGTAACGCGCTACCTCACCACAGCAGGATTAGCCACCCTGGTGTAGTAATGGCCACGACTACCCATGACTCGCCAATTAACCCTCGGCCCTCAGTCTCCAGTGGCAGTCAATCGACTGACCCCTGCGGCGGCCAGACCTCTGACGCAGCAGAGGGTGCTAAGAATCCCTGGATCCGGACGCCATTGGAATCTGAACCTGGCAACGTTTAACACGAGAACTTTATCTGTAATAGCGTAAATGGAGTTAATCGGTCGAACTGAATTTTGAAAAACCAAAAAAAAAAGAAAAATATAAAAAAAATTGCGAAAATTGCGAACCGTGTAACACCCTGCAATTCCACACACACACAAAAAGCAGATTTCGCGGACGTTCCACCTTCAATGGTTCTAATAGCGCAAATGAAGACAATTGGTCGGACAGAATTAAAGAAAAAGCAAAAAAAAAAATGGCTGTAAAAACACACTGACAAGCTGCGTAACAATGCTACGCATTAGTAGATTATTCTCGGAATTTCTGCAGATCCGGGAGAGGCGATATGGGAGGGTAACAGCGTAGCAGGTGGGAAGAGCAGGGAAGAGAGTCATTTCCGTGCCACAGGTGGCAGAAGCTACCGTCTTCAGACGACAATAGAGAGTTATAGCAGAGCGGAGAGCCGGTCCCGGTAAGGTACCCGATCCACCTGCGCATGTGCACAACCAGTTTTCCCGCCTCTGCGCACGCGTAGTAGCGCCGGTGACCTACCCGGTACAGTACCAGGACCGCTCCTCCGCTCTGCTATAACTCTCTATTTTTTTCTTAGCAGGCACCGCCCTTCTATCGGTGGGGATCACCCCTTTTCGCGCCGTTTACTGCCCCTTTGAAGCACGAGCGCGCACTGTTGCTCGTCGTCCGCAGATGAACACCTTGCGGAGCAACATGTACGTGTCGCTGAACTACTGCACCTACCATCTGGCTGGCCAGCTGAGGGCTTCCTTCGAGACGCACGGCCGCAGCGTCTACAGATCCTTCAAGTACTTCAGCAGCAGCGGTGGCGGCGTCAACGTCCGCTCGATTCGGTGTCCGGGCCAGCTGCTGATAGTCTCTATGCTGCTGGCGCACGCCTTCGCTCGTGCTGCGCTCCTCCTACCAGTGTCCATTGGAAGCTCAACTGACGGAACGCTAGTGGCCACTCGTCTTCGGTCCGGCTGATTCGCTGAAAGATATGTGCGCTACAGACGCACTGAACAACGAGAACAGCAAGCTGAGGACTGCCGCAAAGACCATCACTAATGATGTCTGCAGCGACTCCTGTAGAAGTTCCGATAGCGTGTAACACTGTTGGTAGTACCCCAAATACGGATAGTATATATTTCCTACCTTTCCATCGCCTCACTACTTGAACGATTTTGAGACAATAAATAATAAAATTTGTGTATGGATAGAAACGTCTGGATTACGAGATAAACGAAATAGATTGAACACACGAGGGCCCGCTGTGTGAACAGGCCTCATGAGGGAAAACCATCAAGGACCGGACCACTTTATTATAGAATATTTTTAGCTCTGTGACCAATCCCCTATGGTCGTACTGGCAACGCAACGGCTAATGATGATACTTCTGCGACCTACCGTTATTTTTCCAGCTGTACAGAGCCCGCACTTTTATCAGGGTTTAATGCGTCAAATAGATGCAGTGATAGGCTGTGCGTTGCATTTAAAACAACATTAGATATACCGGACCACCCTTATTTGCGAAAGATGCGTGTAATTAATTTGAAAACCTTTAAATAAAAAAACACGGGCCATCTCCACTAACGTGAAACCTGGGGAGGGGCGAAGCATGCAGTATATCTGTATTCAAAGATTGTAAGTCCCTCTCTTGCCACACGGCACGCGCTGATATACGCGACATCCCAATTACGAAGACGGAGGAGAAGGAAAATTCGGAACGGAGAATGCAAATTTTAAAGTTAAAGCGAGTGCGGAGCAAAATAGAAGCAAGTAAGCAAGCAAGCGCGAACGAAAAACGGGAGAGAGAGAGAGAGAGAGAGAGAGAGAGAGAGAGAGAGAGAGAGAGAGAGAGAGAGAGAGAGAGAGAGAGAGAGAGAGAGAGAGAGAGAGAGAGAGAACTTTTATTAGAAAAGCATTGAAGGTCTCTAGTTTTATGGTTGCCCGGTAAGGGAGTAGGAGAGGTAGGAGTCCCCCGCCCATTCTCCCTCAGCCATCAGCCAGGAGCTCTTGGTCCCCGGCGGCGGCTTCGGCCATCCCAACTACTTGGAGCTGGATGTCAGCTTCCGAGCAGAGCAAGGCTGTCTCGCAGGGCTGGGGTGTGTTTATGATGAGTGTTTTGTGATCAGTTTTATGTATTTTGGAGCAGGACCAGATGATGTGTTCCAAATCCGCTCTCTGCTTGCAGTGTTTGCACTTAATTGTCTTGTATGGCTGGGTAGTAATAGCTATGTAAGACTGGGTTTGCGTACGTCCCAGCTTGAATCTGTCTCCAAGCTGTGGCCTGCTGCTTGTTGAGGGTTTTATGCGCTTCTAGGTAGTAAAGTATGCATGTTTTGTAATAATAAAGTATTTTGCTATAGGTTACCATGCGATATCTGTCTGCTCTGCGGAGAGTGAGTGGCTCGGTGGTTTCATTAGTGCTAGCCTGGTCTGCGAGTCCTCGGGCTAGCTGTTAAGCGTTCTAATTTCCGGCTAGGCCGAAATGTGCTAAGGCCCAAACTAGTTGAATGTTTCGGATGTTGGTAGTGCCGTGGCTGTTGAGTATCTAAATCAGTGCGATGTTAGAAATGCGCCATTTCGCGAAATTAGGTATCGCCGTCTTAGAGTCGCCAACTATGAACTTAGCCTGGGTCGAGGCAATGGCTAAGGATATGGCTGCTGCTTCTCCGATCTCTGTAGTCGTGGAAAGTACTGTTACTGACGTCAGGAGTTGTCCCTTTTGATTTAACAACCTGTCATGCCTGCCTGATTAGAGGAATCTGCCGCGTCTACATAGACCACCCCGTGAAGGTTTTTGAAGGGTTTATGGAAGGCTTTGGATCTTTCCATTCTTCTTTCTTGATTGTGAGTCGGGTGCATATTACGGGGTGGCGAAGGTATGTAGATTTGTGTCCGGATTTCAGCTTGGATTTCTTTATTGGGTACGTGCTGGGCGTCGCATACGATGTTGAGGTTTCTTAGTATGTGTCCTCCTGTGTTGCTCTTGGTAATTCATCCGAGCTGCGATGTCTGCTGGGCCTCTATTAACTCACTTAGTGTGCTATGTAGACCGCGTGCGTCGAATTTATTATTGGGCGTCGTTATAGGGATACCCAAGGCTTACTTGTAATCTTGATGAATCATGTTATTGATCTTAGTCTTTTCATCCGTAATTAGTGATAAGTAAGGCGTGGCATATACCACTCTGGAGAGGATGAAGGTTTGTATCCGCCTGATTGAGTTTGATTCCTGGAGTCCCTGGTGTCTCTTTGCTACTCACGATCAGTCTTGTTGTCTGCAGCACACTGTATTCGGGTGTTTTGATGGCTTCTGTATTGTAACCGTTATCTTGAATCTTGAGTTCCAGCACCTTGAAGGTAGAGAATGCTGGTATAGGCTTGATGTGTGTTCTGAGCGTAATCTGAGGGGTCTTGTGAGCTTTCAGTCTACTCCTACCTGACGTGCAGTAAGATCTCCGATTTCTCTGGGGAAAATCTTAGTCGTCTAGGTTTTACATACGATTCTACTACATCGATGGTGGTCTCTAAGGTTTCTTGGGTATGACCATCACTGCCCCCAGTTACCCGGAGTGTGAGGTCGTCCGCATAGATGGTATGGTGTAGGCTTTTGATCTTATTCTATTCTTCTGGTAGTCCTATCATAGCGATGTTGAATAGGAAGGGAGAGGGTACGGAGCCTTGCGGTGTACCTCTTCCCCCAAATTCAAATTTTCTTGATTCTATGCTTCGTACTTGTAGTTTTGCCTTTCTGTCTGTTAATAAGTGTGCTACATAGTCGTAAGTTCTGTTGCCAAATCCCGGTTTCTCAATGTTTAGTAGCATGGCCTGTGTCGAACTTGATCGAAAGCTTTGGTTAGGACCAGTCCTAGGATGGCTCTGGTGTTTCTGGGTGAGCTACCCTCGCCATCTATAACTTGATGCTTAAGTTGTAGTAGTGCGTCTTGTGTTGACAGGTTGGCTGTAAATCCTATCATAGTATGATGATACAAGTATTTGTCTTCCACATATCTATTCAGCCTTTTCAGGATAACAAGTTCTAACAGTTTGCCCAGGCAGGAGGTATTGGTTTCAAATTCTCTAGTAATAGTTTTTTCCTGACTTGGGTATCATGACCATATTGGCAATTTTCCATTGATTGGGTATGCAACCCGTCTCCCATACTCTGTTCATGCTTCAACGGAGTCCTTATCCAGTTTACTTATTATTTTGCTAGCTATGCTAGCTATTATGTCAGGTCCAGGTGCAGATCGCGTCTTGAGATATTGTATGGCTAAGGTCGCGGGTTCGATTCCCGGCCGCAGCGGCCGCTTTTCTGATAGAGGCAAAAAGCAAAAAATTGCCCGCGTATCTGCTCCCTTCGTTGGAAATGTCGTCAAAAGACGATAGTCTTTGTAGACATTTGCCAAGGAAATGCCCCCCTTTGCTTTCCCGCTCACCTCTCATGCTGTTCCTGTACCGTGGCGCTCATTCCAAGGTAAACACACTAAAGGTTTGCGCAAGGCGATTTGAATTTACCGCGTTCCGCTTCTACAGGCCGGGTTCCTCGATGCCAGCGCTGCAGTACGGCGGAGACGCGCGTGAATGGAGGCGGCCGACTAGAAGGTTTATAGCAGGGGTCTCAAACACGCGGCCCGCGGGCCGCATGTGGCCCTCGGACCCTTTTATTGCGGCCCGCGGCCCTCTCATGAGTGTCTTGGTTCATTTATTTTTGTTTTTTACACAAATGCGTGACTGCGCGCCGTGCTTGTGTAGCCAAAGACGCAGATGGCCAGAGAGTGCTCGAAAACGCGTGGATATCGTCTTTCACGGCTTTGCGTTACCACAGTGGACACCCCTGTTTTCCGGAGGCCCCTCAATTCGGGCGCCATTAAGTTGGGTGCACAATGGTTGCCAGAAACTGCGACTTCTGAATCGAGCACTCTACAGTGCGCACAAGGCTGGGCGAGCACAGGCCGCGGAGAAACTGCCCGCGGCGTTTTATGACCCCGCAAACGGGCCTGCACGCCGCTAATGAGAAGACACGCCTTGACCGGAGTTTTCCAGGCTTCGAGAAAGTGCAAAGGTTTCCGGGCGTTGTGTAGTGTTTGCGAATATTTTCTTTCCTGTTCGTCTTCGTGTCAAACACTTTCAATCCGCTGCAGCTCTGGTGAAAATGGCGCAGCCACACGTGGGATTCTGCGTTCGGGCTCCAAAATGCGCCCACGTGCGTTTAGGGGCGGGTCGCAGCGTTATTTATGGCCTGGGAGAGAGCGACGTCGCGCTCCTGACGAAAAGACTGCACATTGCATACCGAAACTGTGTACTTCCAGATATCAACCGCTCCATATCGAGACACAAAACTAAGCGCCTCTTCTCCGACTCGCAACCTGTTGACAGCACTGTGAAAGGTAGCGGCGCCCCAAGTCAATCATGATAGAGCGCACTACATAATTGTGCTCCTACGCTCCTGTTGCCTCTGTAAATGTGACAGGTGTCTTTTTGACCTGTTATTTTTTGGAAGATCTGCAAACGACGAAGGTTTCTGAGGAGGAAGTCTAACGGGCCACAATGTCGTTGTCCAAGCAGTCTGCAAAACGCAAAGTGGAAGACGAGAAGAGGTGCTTTCAGGAGCGATGAGAACTTTCTTATTTCTTCCCGGAATCAAGAGACAAGGTGTTGTGCTCAGTCTGACACCAGACTGTGGCTGCGCCGAAGGAGTACAATGTTGAACGCCACTTATGTCTTGCCATCACGAGAAGTATGGTGCTCTTACTGGCAACGTTCGCGAGCACACCGTGACTCAACTGAAGGCGGCGTTGGGAAAGCAGCAAAACCTGTTCAAAAAGGCGGCCAAAGCAAGCGACGAAACGGTAAGGGCTTCGTCATTCGTGAGCCTATCGCCAAATCATCCAAGCCCTTCATTGAAGGTGTGTTCGTGAAGCAGTGCCTGCTCGGAGTCGCTGATGCTACCTGTCCCAGCATGAAAAAGACATTCGAAAAAATAAGCCTCTTTCCAAACACACTCGCCCAGAGAATTAACGAGATCAGTGGAGACATTGAAAGAGGATTAATCAACCGATGCCACGAGTTTGAAGCATTTTCTATTGCAGTAGATGAAAGCACTGACATTACAGACAACGCACAAAGTGCTATTTTTGTAAGGGGTGTCGACAAAAACCTGAACGTCACTGAGGAACTCCTGGACTTAATCCCAATGGAGGGCACGACCGCAGGGGCGCATAATCTTTCTTTTCTCGAAAGAGTGGTCGAACACACTGGACTACAGTGGTAAAAGTTGGTTTGTTTGGCTACAGACGGTGCGCCTGCAATGGTGGGATGCAAGAGCGGGCTTGTTGGTCGATTGCGGACGAAACGCGCTGCACTCGGAATCACCAATCAATTTGCCGCGGTTCACAGCATTTTGCACCAAGAAGCGGTGTGGTGCAAGTGTCTGCAAATGAAGAGCGTCATGGAAATCGTGCTCAGCGCAGTGAACTTCATCCGTTCAAGAGCTCTTAACCACCGCCAATTTGTATCTATTTTAGAAGCGGTTGGCAGCGAATATGGTGAAATTGTGTAACATACAGAGGTGCGATATCTGAGTCGTGAAAGATGCTGAAACAATTTTTTGATCTCCGAGACGAAATTGACGCCTTCATGAAGAGCAAGAACAGGGTCATTGTTGAGCTGTCAGACGAAACGTAGCTTCTCTCCCTTGCGTTCCTCACTGATATCACTGATCATTCGAACTGCCTCAACGTTAAACTTCAGGAAAAAAACAAACTGATCACAGAAATGCATTCAGGCCTTTCAATTCAAATTGCAGCTTTGGGAGAGACAAATAGGAATTCAGAAGTTTGATCATTTTCTATCCCTGAAGTCGCTGGAGAACGTGGGTAAACAATCCTGTGATAACTTCGCTGCCCTCTTTCATGATTTCCAAAGAGAATTCGAGGGATGCTTCCAAGACATCGCCAGCCTAGCCAATTAATTCCGAATTTTTTCGTTGCCATTTTCGGTGCCGGTGGATGACGCCGCGCCTCAGCTGCACATGGAACTTCTTGAGCTGCAGGCTAACACCCCGTTGGAGCAGACATTCCAGGACGTGGCTGTACCCGACTTCTACAGGTTTCTTGACGACACAAGTTTCCCGGCGCTACGTAAACAGGCTGCCAGGATCATTGCCATGTTCGGAAGCACCTACTTGCGCGAACACCTGTTTTCCTTGTTGAAGGTGAACAAGTCAGCTCTCCGGTCGAGGATGACTGATGAGCACCTGCGATCGACCATGAGGATCGTTTCCGCGCAAGAAGTTCTTGCGGACATTTATTCTCTATTCGTAGCGAAGCCTTGCCAGGCGTCAAGCCAGCATGTTTAGAACAATAGTAGCTATATTGTTCTTCTCGAGGAATAAGGTTTTGTGACTTTCCTGAATGATACTCGCAATATTTTCTCGTCTATTACTATCAATAACGCTTTATTCTAGTAAGGTACACAGAAGCAACTGCCTTCAAGCCTTTTTTTTTGTGAGGCACCCAATGCGGTCACCATGTGTTAAAGCACAATTGTGGAACAAATATTTTATATTTCATAATCGGCGTTCCCGTTTTAGTCATCCTGTAGATCGGTATCGATATGTGTCTCAAATTCTGACGCCAATTCTTTTCAGGAATGACCAAGCATGTGTACAAAACATGTGGGAAAGAAGGAAAGACGTACTTGTTTCTTTCAAATGGCAGCGTTATCTCACATTTTGGTAACACACCCCCCGCCCCTTCGTTTCAATCTTCTTGACTATCCCGGCCCTTGCGGGACTAAAATTCGGGACTGCGGCCCGCTAACTCATGTGAGTTTGAGACCCCTGGTTTATAGGGTTTATAGAGCCGCGTGGCCGTGCTCAACGTGCGTTCCAAGCAGAACGTGGAACCTAGCTAGTGGAACCTTTCGCTGGTGTTGCCGCGTGATTTTTCATATGCCGCCAGGAGGCGGCGGTTTTCTGCAGTAGATGTAGAATATCATTTTGTATCGAAAAACCAAGCATCCATGAATTTTTACATAAAGAACACTGTAAATATCCCTTGTGTACTAATTTCCTGTCTTATATTTGCGTAATGTCTTGTTCTTGTTCAACAAAGTTGACAAGTGTGAACCGGGCTTTGGCCGGGTGGTGAATCGAGTCACATACAGACAGACCAAAATTTCTGGGTTTAAGTAGCCCAAGAAAGACTATCGTCTTTAAAACGTCCATGCGTACGAGATTTAGGCGCACGTTAAAGATCCCCAGGTGGTCCAAATTAATCCGTAGCCCTCCCCTACGGCGCGCCTCATCGGCTGCGTTGCGTCGGCGCGTTAAAACCCTACAACCAATCGAGATCTTGTATGGCATCCTTAACTTCTGCTACTGTGATCGATTGAACTAATGCTGGGTTAGGCAGCCCCTCGTATGGTTTTTGTTTCTTTTTTGGGTCCCCATTGATGTACCTGTGCTTAACTTCCTTGATTAGGTCGTCGTCTGTGTTTGGGTATCCGTGGATGAGCTTATTAAGGCTTTGTCTCTGGGGCAGTCTTACATTTCCTGGTATCAATGAAATGACGAAGATGTTCCAGGTTCGCTTTAATCCCGTGTGCAGATCCATCCTGTTGCATTGTACTGTACCAGTTTTGTCTTGTGAGCTGATTTCCATACTCTTCTATCTCTCTGTTGAGAAGTGCTATTAGTCGCCGTAGACTTCGGTTCAATAATTTCTGCTTGCTCATCCTCTTCTGTAACTATTGTTCACCTCCCACATACGTAGCAGTTTGGCATCTAGTTCTTGGAGGTCTGCCCCTTCAGGAATTGTCTTAGTTGCTTCGCTGGCATCTTTCTGCAGTTGCTACACCCACTCTATGTTTACTATCTTGTTGCTTGACCTGTCAACATTGTTTTCGGCCATCCTGATTTCTATGAATCTGTCCCATTTTTAAAATCTTAATTTATTTCCCTCGTTTGTGTTGGGCTGACGCTGCGCTCACTGTGTTTTCCACGATATAATGGTCACTGCCTAAATATTCTTGCAGGTTAGTCCATTCTATGTGGCCACCGATGTTTTTGGTGAAGGTCAGATTTGGGGTCGTGTCTTTACAGACGCTGTTGCCAAGTCTGGTAGGGTAGCTCGGGCCAGTTGCTAGTGTGAGTCCTCCTACTTGTTCGTTTTGCCAAAGATTTCTGCCTTTGGCTGTTTCCTTTCTGTATCGCCAGGTAGGATGATGGGAATTGAAGTCCCTAATGATAATAAGAGCGTGTTTCTTGGTGATTTTCAATACTTTTCAGAATTTCCGAGAGAATTTATGCTTGCTCCTGGGACTGCTATATTTATTTTTAGTATAAATAGACTACCATCTCTTGTCTTCTTGATGGGCCCGATTTCTGTCAATATATATCATCAATTGTATCAAGGCCGGTGTCGTTCTGTATGACAGTCGTGTTGCTTTTAACTAAGATAGTGACCGTACATTCCCTGTTTGCCCCGCTATTGGTATTGCTTGTGGTTTCAAATGCTTCGTAATTGGGCAATTTGGCAATTCTACCTGTTTCTAGTAAGCATATGGCATCTGGCTTGCTTGCGTCATCGTTGGTTAGTATATACTGCGCAAGGCTTCGGCGTTTGCGAACAAATCCCTTGCAGTTCCACTGCCAGACGATGAATTTGTTGTTAGTGACCATGTTTAGTCGACTGCATGTTGTCATGCTGGGCTCTAGTTGCTTGTGCCCCATGGGGCCTTGCATATGACCTTAGGGGGCCTTGCATATCCTTCTGACCTTATGACAGCTAACAATATTTCACCCCTTCAGATACGAAGGAAAACATTCCGCCTGGATTATCTCGCCGAACTTGTTAACAACCAATTGGCCACTGACGTCACACTACATCTCTCCCCTTTAATGACTCGACAAACGCGCCATCACCACCCTCATTCCCTAACACCGTATTTCGCTAGAACAGACACATTTCAATTCTCTTTCTTCCCTCGTACAATAGCCGAATGGAATTCCCTTACAGATCCCATATTATTTCCTGCTTTGATACTATGTAAACACCCACCCTGCATGGAGCTTCAATGGTCCGCAGTATGTAATAAATAAATAAATAAATAAAATATGGTTTGGTTGTTTTGATCGGACCTATTTGTCCTTTCAATCCTTCAGTGAGTCGTGCGCTTTCTAGTGCGACGAGCCATGCATTGCTGTTGCCAACAAATTTTTCCAGCATGCGCTCTAGCTGGTCACTAATGGATGCATGCAGGGCTTTATTTTTGCAGTATATCTCCTCTCCTAGTACCTGTAGGCGCGTATCTAATGTTTCCTCGTCTACGTATCTTTCCTGTGATGGCTTGTTGTTGCCTTCTTTCTGAGTGTTCTGGGTTGTGGCCCTTCTTGACTGGCTCCTGGGGCCTGCCTCTGCCCTTGAATGTCTGATTGTTGCATCACTTCCACTTCCATGGCTTTGCCCTGCATACTGGGTGACCCATTTTGTTTTAGTCTTGCGATTTCAGCTTTGAGATTTCTGTTTTCTTCCATCCCTAATTCCAGCATTTTTTAATCTTCGCTAACTCCATTTGGCTCCCATTTTCCGCTGATGTTATGTTCTGTTTATAATGATGTGTGGAGTCGTGGGGAATGGCGCTTGCCCAGCTCACCTTGTTGTGGTGGTTATATTCATCCCTACGGTGGTCTCCGTGTGATGCCACGTTGGTCCCGTTCCGTGCTTAGGACTTGGACGACCACCCGGACCTGGATTCATCTCGAGGCCGTGATGGCGATCTTGAGGTTCGTTTGCCGGATGACGGGGTGCCCCGGAATTTTTCTATCAAGCGGCCGGGGCACCCCGGATGACGGGGTGCCCCGGCCGCTTGATAGAAAAATTCCTCTTCTCATCCGGAGCTTGTCTCTTTAACAAAAAAGAGCCGACATACTACAACACTACACACAATACATACTCACACATAGACTTGGCGATCGGCTCTTCTGTCCTCTTTCCGGCTGTTGAATGGGAAGTGGACGACAACCCCTATGGGAGCGACCACTTCCCTGTCATCTTGAAAGGCATTGATAAAGCCCGTAACAGTTCCATCTGCCATAAAAAGTTTAAGGAATCTGGTGCTGATTGGTTAAAATTTAAACAATTATCTCAGCTTTCATACACGTCCTTAAGCTATTTGGGCATTGACGAAGCCTGTGAACTGGTGACTGCACACATTCTTCATGCTGCCGAGGGCTCAATTCCGCAAACATCTGGTGCCACACCTAACACTAGGAGGCCGTGGTGGAATGAAGAGTGTAGGCTTGCACGGCAGGCTCAAAATAAGGCGTGGGGTGTCCTTCGCAGGTACCCCACTACGCAAAACTTGATTTCCTTCAAACGTGCAAAAGCGCAAGGAAGACGCATTCGCCAGCAAGCAAAAAGAGATAGCTGGCGCTCTTTCGTGACTTCTATCAACTCGTACACAGATGCAGGCAAAGTATGGAACAGAATTAAAAAGTTTAATGGACGGAAAACACACACCCTACCTTTGGTCAACAGTACAGGCGATACCCTAGAGGACCAGGCAAACACACTTGCGAAATACTTTTCATATGTATCGAGTTCTGTTCATTACACGAATGCTTTCTTACGACACAAAACATCTATGGAGAAGAAACCGATTCGTGATAACAAAAGATCTGACGAACCATACAACACGGAATTTTCCATAACAGAGCTTTTGGTCGCCTTGGGAACATGTAAGGCTTCAGCGCCTGGGGCAGATAGTATATCATACACAATGATACAACATCTGCACCCAGAAACTCTCCGAACACTCTTGCACTTGTTCAACAAAATATGGGCGGCAGGATACTTTCCGAGAGCTTGGAGAGAAGCAGTTGTAGTTGCCGTATTAAAACAGGGGAAAGATGCCTCACTACCTGCCAGTTACCGACCAATAGCTCTGACAAGTTGCTTAGGAAAGGTTTTTGAAAAAATGGTAAATAAGAGGCTAATCCATTTTCTTGAATATAACGGCATCCTGGACAGTTGTCAGGCTGGTTTCCGATCAGGTCGAAGCACAACTGACCAGCTAGTTGCCTTTGAGTCGTATGTCAAAGATGGTTTTATCCACAAACAGCACTGTCTTTCTGTTTTCTTTGACTTAGAAAAAGCATACGATACAACTTGGCGTTACGGCATACTGCTTGATCTCAAGGCATTCGGTGTGTCTGGACATATGCTAAACACTATTGAAAGTTATTTGTCGGAGCGGACATTTAGGGTAAGAGTAGGGACAGTGGTATCAAGAACATACATACAAGAAAATGGGGTTCCCCAGGGTGGAGTATTAAGCTGTACTCTGTTTATAATTAAAATGAATTCACTTGGGAAATCGCTGCCACCCTCAATCTCCTACTCAATGTATGTTGACGACGTCCAAATAAGCTTTAGGTCATGCAATCAGTCCATATGTGAAAGGCAGATACAGTTAGGTGTGAACAGGCTTGCAAAATGGACGGAAGAAAATGGTTTTAAATTGAATCCTCACAAAAGTACATGTGTTATTCACAAGACAGCGTGGAATTCGTCGAGAACCCGATGTCACACTGAACGGAGAACGGATTACTGTCAAGAAAGAACACAAGTTTTTAGGTGTTGTACTTGACGGAAAACTAACGTACGTACAGCACTTAAAGAAACTTAAACAAAAATGCCTAAAAACCATTAACATTTTAAAAGTGTTGTCACATCAGTCTTATGGTGTTGATAAAGACTGCCTTCTACGTCTCTTTGTGAGTTTAGTTAGGTCACGTATAGACTATGGAAGTGTAACATACGGGTCCGCGTCTAAAACTGCCTTAAAAATGTTAGACCCAGTACTACATTTGGGCCTTCGCCTTGCCTCTGGAGCCTTCAGGACAAGTCCAATCCAGAGTCTTTATGTAGAATGCGACCACTGGTGCCTAGAGCACCAGCGTGCTTATACAGCACTCCTCTACGCTATTAGGACAATGTCTATGACGAATCACCCATGCAATTCTATTGTGAATGACATCTCATCCGCCCATTTGTATTTAGCGCGCCCGTCGATCCCTGCCCCTGTAGCCTTGCGTGTCAAAGGCCTTGCAGAGGAGATAGGGGTGTCTTTAGATGATGGCATAAAAACCTGTATCGCCGATATAGTCCCACCTTGGGACATGTCAACTATTCATTGTGACACATCCTTTAAACAAATTGACAAGCGTCGTGCACCCCGCGAATTGATTTTACAGCATTTCTTAAGTTTACAACACAGATACCCATGCGCCTCTTTTTACACAGATGCTTCCATGTCTTCTTCTTCTGTGTCCTGTGCTGCACATGGCCCGGACTTTGCCAGCACAAGGACATTGAACAGAAATTGTAGCATCTTTACAGCAGAAGCCTATGGTATTCTAATCACAGTGGAACACATTACACAGAAGAAAATACAACAATCAGTCATTTACAC
Source organism: Haemaphysalis longicornis (assembly GCF_048455015.1). Taxonomy (NCBI): domain Eukaryota; kingdom Metazoa; phylum Arthropoda; class Arachnida; order Ixodida; family Ixodidae; genus Haemaphysalis; species Haemaphysalis longicornis. The sequence goes on from NW_027526422.1 coordinate 54,453,201, forward strand.
AGACTCCCTAAGCGTAGTAACTGCATTGGATTCCTTTAAGCCCACAAAAAACGTTATTCTAAACCGCCTTTTTAAAGCTCTTATTACTGCCTATAAGCCAAAGCTAAAAATACTTGTTTGCTGGATCCCTGGACACAGTGGCATTCTGGGCAATGAAATTGCTGACCAGAACGCCACTTTGGCGGCCCTACGTAGTGGTGTTGATGTAGCGCAGGTCCCTCACCTCGATCTGAAACCAGTAATCCGGAGGGGAATCCGTAAATGCTGGCAGCACATGTGGGACACACACACAGACAACAAGCTCCACTCAGTAAAACCAAACCTAGGAAGATACACAACAGAAAAACAAAACAGATTCATTGAAGTATCCATTTGCAGACTGCGAATAGGCCACACTTACGCTACACACGCATATCTTTTGAATGGAACACTCCCACCTGTTTGTAACAAGTGTGGGGAACGGCTCACCGTCCTCCATGTATTAATTGAGTGCACATTATGCAATGAAGCCAGAAAACGCCATTTCCCGAAAATATATACCTACAGCATTCCACTACATCCTTCACTGTTTCTAGGAGATGAACCTATGTTTACAAACAAAAGTCTTTTAAGTTATCTTGCAGACATCAAGTTTTTAAAACTCATCTCGTACAGTGCGTGACCTCAGAGCCTACGAGCAGTGAGTGAGGCCCTCATGCTCCCTTTGTCCGCACGGGAGGCCCACTCTCGTCGCATGCTCTTTGGCTCGAGGTGCATCACGTTGCACCCATAATCCATTTCAGCCACCATTATGAACATCTTCATGCTTTAGTGGACGGGCCCTCTACACCCATATATACAGTATTTTAAGATGTATCATACTCATTTCATACATATTTTAAGCACAAACATGACTATTGAAAGACCACATAACATAGTTCTGGCGCTCTTTGGTCTTAGAAACCCTTGCGCCAATAAACCACAAACATACATACATACACTCTCAAAAACTATCATGGCTGAATTTGTTTACCCCATCCGTCTTCTTGCAGGTTCTTTGGGTTTTTGTCTGTAAACTAGGCTGTGGGTGATGTCATCATCCCTGTCTTCAGCCTGAATATCGTGTGTTTCACCCTTGGTGCACTCCTCTGGCGGCGTTACATAGGCCATGATCTAGTGCGTTTGTCCGCCAATGGACAGTTCTGTAGACCTATTATACTTCACTGCGCGTTCCAGGCTGGGGGTGCTAGCGAAGATCAGACCAACGGCCGTCAAGTTACGGCGAGATCTCTAACCTAGGCGAGCCGAGACTCGCCGTGAGGTGACGACAGCGCCGACGCTTCTTGGAGGTCGCCCCAGGCACCCCGACAGCGAAATGGCGGCAGTGCAAGTTGAAGGTGAGCCAATTACACCGGAAAAAATTCTTAGAGAGGCGGAAAGGATGACGAGCCATCGCCAGCGGGGCGCAAAAGCCCTGAACGAGCTAAGCCTAACGCGAAAGCAGAATAACATTAATGATGGCGGCGGCTCCGGTGCTGTGCAAGGAAGTCCAGACGGGCGCTTCAGGGGCCGCAAGGAGGTGCGCGCGCTGCGCCTGCCGAATCTTTCAAAGGAAGATATTGAAATAGTGTTGGGGCCCAGGGAGCTCGGGATCAACGTCTCCAGGATCAGCCAAGCACTCCTCAAGGACGGGATACTGCGGGTAGCATCCTTGAAAGCCGAAGAATGAATGAATGAATGAATGAATGAATGAATGAATGAATGAATGAATGAATTTATTGTAAACAAGGAAAGGAAAGACCACCAGCAGGCGTTGTTTGTCTCACCTAAGGGTGGACACCGGAACGCCTGCTGGTGTGGGGGGTGTTGGGAATGGGGAACACAGTTGTACAGGGAAGGGAGGATAGAGAGAAGAAGAGGTTACATATATACAAATATAAAGGAGACGCGGAAGTTACTTTTCGCACCAACAACGTTAAAAACGAAAAACGAATGCTCCGGTGTGTTCTGTTAGTGCGCGTTTTTGCCCATGGAGATGAAACGTTTTGGCGCGAGGCGTTGGAAAGCGAGCGTCCCGATGTTTTAGCACCGTGACCACATGAAAATACGACCACGAACGACGACGACGACATGAGGCACGGACAGCCCAAGCCACTAAGGTACTTCGCCCCGAAAATATGACTTACGTGGACTTGAACCACACCCGTCACAACTTAAACCAGAGACTGCACCTCAAATCCGCTAAGGTCGAACGGCGAGTAATTTTCATCAGTCGATCAAAGGGCTGCCAGAATGTGATGATGATGATGATGATGGTAGGGTTTAACGCGCCGACGCAACGCAGGCGATGAGGCGCGCCGTAGTGGAGGGCTCCGGTTTAATTTTGACCACCACGGGAAATTTAACGTGCGCCGAAATCTCGTACATATGGGCGTTTTTGCTTTTCGCCTCCATAAGAAAAGCGGCCGCCGCGGCCGGGAATCGAACCCGCGACCTCGCGCTCAGCCGCGCAACGCCTTAGCCACTTAGCCACCGCGGCGGGTACTGCCAGAATGTCACTAGTGTTGAAAGCAAGCCGGTAGATGGCGCTATGTGCCTGCAGGAAGTGTCAGTGATGTACCGCTTAGAAAATGAATATTGCGACACTTCTCCTGACCCACGGACGATGGCCGATTTTCAAGAACCGTTGAGTATCAGCAGTAGGAAATCAGCAGCGGAAAATAGAAAATTTTACGGTCTGCGCTGTGAAATTGTTGACACTTGCTACGCAGCAAGAAACGAAATATAACCACTGCATGATAACATGCCTTAAAGGTGCATGCGAGTGCGTGGCAAAGTAGAAGAAGACGCACGAAGTCGGCTTGAAAAAGCAGATGAAGAAGAAGCAGAAGCAGCATGGAGCCTCAGCCTTCGTCAGGTGAAACAACGACGGGAGCTTCGACCTCCAAGACCCGCAGGCGGCCTAGCAAGTCTCTGAAAGCCGCGGATAAGACCAGGAGAGGCTCCACGACCAGTTCACAGCGGCGTGCCGGCAGGGCGCGAGCACCGAGCCAGGCCGACGTCAGTGGAGCAGATGAGACCAATTTTTTGACAACCGGCTCCAACGCAGAGACGTTGGGGCATTCCATCCAGTCCGAAGCAGATACGCTGGGACGTTCCATCCAATCCGAACCATCCCGGGTCGACCGACATCGTCCCCACCGGAAGCGGCGATCGGGATCCTCGGGGAATCTTCCGCCATCCGAAGGTACGGCAGTGTCGGCTGGCAACGAAGGTGGTCGCCCCAGCATTCACCCTCAGTGGCTAAGGCGTTGCGCTGCTGAGCACGAGGTCGCGGGTTCGATTCCCAGCAGCGGTGGCCGCTTTTCTGATGGAGGCGAAAAGCAAAAACGCCCGTGTGTACGAGATTTCGGCGCACGTTAAAGATCCCCAGGTGGTCAAAATTAATCCCTAGCCCTCCACTACGGCGCGCCTCATCGCCTGCGTTGCGTCGGCGCGTTAAACCGGACAATCAATCAATCAAATCCCAGCATTCACCATCGTTTCCATTTATGCATCCAAGATTAATGAGAGGCGCTGAACCCAAAATTATCATTCGTTTAAAGCAACGGAATGAACAACAGCCATTTCATTTCTTGCTCTGCGGTAAGAATTTTTTCGCGTAGATTGCTGGCTGTGGTGGCATCAGGAGGTGGCCTGTTGAGGTGGCGTTCTCTGTATCTCTACACAAAAGAAAGAATTAAAACAAATAATTAAATAATAAAGCCGACGCAGTATGAATTCTTCATAGGCAGCGATGAGCGCTGATTATAGCATGTAACGTACCCCTCAGCATTGAACATTAACTTGTCGAGGGGCCCAGCCCGATTACCATCTTTGTACACTCCGTTACTCGTCTCTCATTTATCCTGGTTAGCGCTCTCACATTTGTTTTTGCGGCAGGTCGTCAACCGTTTTTTGTTTCTGCGGGACGTACAGGCACCTTTCTTGCGCACTGTGTGTCAGATGAAACTAGCTAGGTCACTGCCTGATTTTATTGTTTCGACAGCGTGTTTTTCATTTGGCGCACCCAGAGGTTTTTTCCGGGAAGTGGTTCTGGCAGTCCAGTTCTTACAAGCCGGCCGCTTCACTCTTGAATACTTGTCCAGTGTGACGCGCAAAAAACTTTACCATGACCTTGCAGATATTTTATTACCTGTGCCATTGCACCCGTCGCCAGCTCTAACCCCGTACGGCCAGGCGGCCGCCTTCAGCAGCGGGGGGAAATGTGTGGGTATTGGGGGTGTACTGTTGTGATATTTATGCGTGGAAGCGACATGACCATTGTTATATCCAGTGTGGAACACGGCGGGATCAATCTACCGCGCAGGACCAGGCCAAGATGTTCTTAAGCGTGTCAAAGGAATGGCGGTACAGCCATAGGTGGAAACATTTTTCTTTAAACTTCACGCTGGCGTGATACCCGTAAAGACGTGGCAGAAAGAGAAGGGTTTGTACCTTCCAGGGGGCGTTCAGTGTTATCCGTGCAAGAAACCCGAGTCGATCGAACATGTGTTTTTAGAGTGTTGGGATGAGGTATTTTTCTGGGATGTGCTTCAGCGCACATTAAAGAAAGATTTCCCGCTAGACGCACACGGAATCCGGGTTTTGCGCATCGAAAGTGAGGATGGTGTACCGTACGACCTCGTCATGGTTCTGGCCCTGCACGGCATTTGGAAGTCGCGTATGGCCATACGCCATCGTGATGTTGCTGCCAAACGCTCTAAGGAGTATTTTTCTGAGTCCATTCGGTTGATTATTGAAGTATGGAGGGCTCAGCCCGAGCCTCCAGAATGGTTGCTTGTGATGGAAACATTAACAAGCACGAAACAATTTTAGCTGGCTTTCTGCTACCCAAGCGTCGGTTAGCAGTTTTATCAATGTAGTGTTTTGTTGTGGGTGTTTGTATTGTCAAAGCAAGGCAATAAAAACAAATTATCCTGCTTAGCGTGTTGTTCTACACGAGAAGTGTACGATTCTGCGGCCACAGGAGTACTTCTGCATAAATATTTCTTTGTTCGTAGTATATATACCTTCCAAAATTTCAATTTGCTATCTGTGCATTTTTTTAAAAACACCCAGCTTTACGTGGGAGCTGCTACCGATGTTATCAGAACATGTACGATTCTGGGCGGACAAACTTTTTACGGGGTTCTTCTGCAGTTTTCTTGGTAAAAGTGATTTGGATGCGAATGCGGAAAATGTTTTCTCGATCACGCCAGTGCTCGAGGAGCCGACTGGTCGCGCGCTGCCCTGTGACATCCGGCTTGTTTTCCCTACCAGGCCAGCCATCCACTGACCAGGCGGAAAAGGTCGAGTCCTCATCGGCTGCAGCCCGCCGACGGTCAAAGCATCGGCCACGCGTTTCGTTGGCCACGCACGAAACAAACCCACCATCCCAGCCGGACTCACAGCTGCCCGTGAAGCCCCGCCAGTCCGTGCACTCCTTGGAGGAGGCGCCGTCCGCTCCTCACCGAGCAACCACGCAGTCACCGCCTCTGCCCGAGAAACAAGTGATAGCTGAGCAGAAGAGCAGAGCTCCGGGAATACCGACCGTGTATAACCGAGCCTCTGAGCCGCGGATCGCTGTCAATGGACTGGCGAAGCCCGTGGTTCTCAACGCAGCTCCAGGGAATGGGCCTTTGCCCCCTGCGACAGCTCGTCGCCCCAGTTTTCTCCCCAAGAGCGAAGTAAACGAGGGGGTCAGCCGGCGCCCTTCTTCAGGGACATTTCGGGAGAAGCAGGCACTGTCGGAGCTCGGCCAACCCGAGATTTCGGAGCGGGCTCTGGGCGAGGACCCGTGGTCTTCGTCGGGAACTTGCCAGACAACGCAGCCGCAGTCACCGACGTTTCGGCTCTCTCACTATGGGTCATCGGCGTTTCTGCTGCCTCACTATGGAGAGAAGCGCGGGACGTGGCGTGGTGCTCGAGCTTGGAAGCGCATCCGCCGCGCGGGAGGCAAATTGCGCCGAACAAAAGAGGTTTGGGCATCACATACCATTAAGTTCTTGTCTAGGGTACCTAGCCTAAAATAATCCATTCAGAACCGGTCCACACAAATTAAATGCGACACATCCAAGATAAACCAGTTAGATAATGTAATATAGGTAAGGCCTTGTTTCAGACAAGTACCCTTTTAAAGGCTAGGGAGTGACACAGGAGTAAGTTTTGGTTAAAGATCCTGCTTCGAATACTTGCAGGAAAGTTTTGCGCTATTTTACCAGAAACATTACGTGGCACTTCCTCGTTGACTTCTTATTTAGCGGCCTTAGAGGGAATGTAAATACCCAGCGGGATGGCCTCTAGTCATTGCATAAGCATGGACCACCCTCGAAAAAATTCAAAGCCTGCAGGTGAACGTATATGACGCATCCATTTGTGCGTGACCCAACGATGCGCCACAAAGTTGTCTCGTAATTCTCAACGATGGCGAAAGACAGAGCCGGACTGGTTAACAAAGGCGCATAGTCTATCAACCTTCATGTGGTTGACCAATGGTCCCGACTTCCGCCAAACTCCGTCTCACTCAATCCCATGTCATGCTACACACTAGACAATCCCGTGGTTCATCTTCGCCTCAATGCCCTTTACCACAGTTAGCCCTTTACGGTTCACTGTATAAGGTTTTTTTTTGCATTAAAAAGGCTAACATGCGTGAAACCGTTCACCGGCGGCAGTTGTAAGAAAGGTTAACTTGCATATACCTCTTATTCGTATGCAATGTGGTTGCTGGAGTGATTTTCGCCGCTATAGTATTGCGGTGATTTGAAATTGGCATAAAAATATAATGCCGAAATAGACATACGATATTTGTCAGATTTTCGCACACATATTTTGTGTATGTATATATATACACACGGTGCAAACCTAATGTCTATATCTTGTTCGCAGGTTGTCCAAATGCCTGGGTTTAACTATTACCTGACTGCGACCGTGGTGGGGCTAATACTGGCGGCAGTGATCTTCATTGCCGTTGCACTGGGCCGGCTGACGCTCGAGGACGGCAGGGACAACACGTGCCACACGCACGAGTGCCGAGACTACGCTCGGCGCCTGGCCTTGTCCCTCAACACTTCGGTCAGCCCCTGCCACAGCTTCACTCGCTTCGTGTGTGACGGCTGGCAACGCGACAACAGGATATCGGTGAAGCGTGACCTCGACTGGCAGCTCCTGGACCGCATAGGGCGCCTGGTGCGTCGCATGGACATTCCCACGACAAACCAGAGCGAGCCACAGAAGGCCGCCGCTTTGTACGTCACCTGCGACGACATCGTACACGGCAATCGAGACGACCTGGCTGCAGTCAAGGCAACACTGGCAGAAGCCGGAATAACGTGGCCCCATCGAGGACAAAGCATCGATGTCGTTCGCTTGCTGCTCAGTGCGAGTGTCAAGCTGGGCTGGGACGTTTACCTGCGGGTAGTTCCTGGGCGATTCAAGGATCGCGACGGGGTGCTCATCGATCGCGGAGCGTTGTTCGGGCTTGTTGCAAGGCGGCCGGCAATGCAGGCCGCGGACAAGGAAGGCTACTTCAATGCTCTGCGGGAAAGCTTCGCAGACAATGTCACGGAAAGCGGAGACAATAACATGGCGAGCTTTGAAGAAACGATGGCCGCGGAGGACATACTTATGCCCATACTTCGGAGGGCGTACGGTGAGGCGAGGAATCCCATTGAGCTGTCTGCTGGAACCCTGAGTGGTAGTGAGTGGGGACTAAAAGATCTTGAAAAGCGGTGGCGCCAAACCCTGGAAGAGTTGGGCTTCATTATACCTGTTGACACCAATGTTCATGTGGCGAGACCAGCCTACGTGAAGACGTTCGCGCACATCTGGCGCCTTCTGGGTGACGCGAACCTTCACGACTTAGTCTCTTGGGGAACGGTGCAGGTGGCAGCCCTTCACGCAAACCGGAATCTGACCCTAAACTTCTACCGAGGCCACCAGCCATTCCTGAACCATGGCGCCTTCTGTCTGAGCGTAGTCTACCGCCTAATGGGGCACGCGCTCTTCCGGATGTACAGCGCCAAAGTTCTAACTCGATTCAGACTTAAAGGGGCGAAGTTAATTACCGGGAGTGTTCGCGAAGCTGTGCGCCAAAGGCTATCGTCGTGGCGTCATTACGCCGACCACATCACCGTAGTTGCGAATTGGACGACACTCGATACGGCCTTGGCTGCATTCTCTTATACGAGCAACGTAACGCGCGTCGCTGACTTCAACATGAATTATTCGCTAGTGGCCAATTGGCAGAGGTTGGTCCGGATGGCTGATGTCGACGATAGGGATATCAGCATCGCTGACGCTCTTGCATCGCGGCAACTCACCGCGTTGCTCTCAGGCGATGACTTCCAGGTGATGCCGTATTCCATGTGTTTTCTTCACTTCCATCCAGACCTCGACGTAGCTCTTAACTTTGGAGGTCTTGGAACCGTTGTCGCCCTTGCGCTCGGCAGGCTCTTCATCGCCGCATACGTCCACGATGCGTCCAAAAGCAGACTCTTTTCCGCGTTCTCTGATTGCATCGCATCCGGCGCCTTCTCCTGCGGCCAGGACGTGGATATCACCATGGCCGAAGTTTTCTCCTTAAGAGCCCTAGTCAGTGCCTACAAAGAAGTAGTGGTGCCAGGCAAAAGCGGGATTGTGGATTTGGAGGCGTACAACGGTTTACAGCTGCTGTTCATTGCGGCCTGCTACCTCAGGTGCGAGGGAAGTGATGTCGGAAACTCCGCCAGGTTATGTGACATCAGCTTTCAGTATGTGCCTGAATTCGCTGAGGCCTTCAGTTGTGCCCCCGGAACACCACTGAACCCATTCAGGCAGTGCACTCTGTCCCAAAAGTAGGTAGTTTACTCGAAACTGGCTGTATCTCGGGAAAGATGTCCGAGAACCCGAATGTCTCAGTGCCAATAAGAGCACTCATCTGAGCGCTCATGTGTACATGAGGCATTTAATTTCACCTAAATAGTAAATGTCTGCATTTGCTTCAGGATATTCAGGATATTGACCTTGCAGCGCGGAATGCATCATTTGACAGTGCTGTGTATATTTTATGCTCCCAAGTAAATATTGTGAGCTTTGCGGCTACAGCTTGTCTTGTCTGCCACCGTAGGTAGCAATTGCTCACTATAATCCCCACCGGCTTGAGGTCATCACTTCTTCATTCCTTGTATGCATACTCATATTCATCGACGATCCCACTTCATTGGAGGTAATCAACAGTGCGTGGCTTGATCGCCACCTTGGGTTTTCTTCCGACTCGCCTCCGAATAAAGAAGCTACGAAGCAACGGTCTTGTCGCCTCCTATCTACGGCCTCACATTTTTTAATCGTCAATCTTCAACTTTGTTATCTGAGCAACAGAAAAAGTATTTAAGAAACCTTGATCTAATCGACGCTTGCTTATACATTATGACAAGAGCTGATTATCACCATTACAGTCGTCCTGCTCGTCGTCACGGACTTGACTGATCAGCAAAAAGCAAGCAATTAGAAGTTTCGTGATCGCTTTTAGTGAATAGGAGGCATTGCATGACGGTCGGAGCTTGGAAAAGGCAAAAATGACTGAAAACGCTTGTTTCAGCAAAACGAACAAACCATTGAGGCAGAGACAACTTTGTATTGAAATAGCTAGCTTGAAACCGAATCCAACAATGTCCGCTCATCATGTACCCGGAAAGTTTGTCCCTGTGTGTCCTTCACCTGGTTCCATAGAGCTGCGAAAAAGCAGGCTACCTAAAGGACGCAGAAAATTTACTGTCCGGACTGCCCAGTTTAGTGTGTTTGGCCTAACGCAATGGGAAACTGACGTGAAAATATAAGTTGCCGTAGATCTATACTGGCTATACTGTGCAAACTACATCAGAAGTGGTTGAAGTTGCGTGACAAATATTTTAGCAATATGCTTTCACAAGTTTGTGAACATTTAACTGGAATTTTTGTAGTGTCACGTTCGATCGTCGAAAACCAAAAAAGGAAGCTGGAAACATCACGGCAGCCCAGCTGTTAGGTCACGCAGTGACCCCTAACGCCATGAAGTTAGTTTTGTTTCTGTGCAATGAGTGGTGCAATACTCGGCCAGATAATTGTGTGACCCGCATACAATACTGTTAACAGCCGCTTTTATTATAAAATTCTGCGTGCTGCTTATTCTGGCTAAAATCAGTGTTTTGATGTGTACGCAACATCTCGTGTACGCAACGGCTCCTCTGACTGCCGCTGGATGGCGCTACTCAGCCACGCTTGTAACGCTTGCGCCGATACAGCTATGCGGAGAGGTGCGCACGGACGGTTGGTTAGACTCCAACATTTACGCTGCCTAAAAAGGACATTTTTGCAGACACAACGCAAAAGTTGACACTGGACGAGTCTGGAGATGGAATGTTGAAGAAGGGGGCTAGGAAGAGCCAAGAGGCCCACGGCGTAGCAGAACTGGGAAGAAGCGTGCTTCCACTTTATTTGCGTGCTACGCGCCGCACGCACGTAGTCTACCTCTAGTTCTATGACATCCTCCACAAGGCTCTTGGCGAGCTCCGGAGGATAGATCTTTTGAACAAGAGGGGTCAGGAACCGTCCATTCTGGGTTCGGACCTTGCACGCACGAACTATGCCGTCACGACCGGGATGCGCTTCCGCTATGATTCCTGACGTCCAAATTCCACGTGGAGCCTTTCGTTCGATGCGTACGACGTCTCCAACTTTAAGAGATACGGTCTTTGATTTCACGCGGTGAAACGCTGACAGTTGAAGGACGTAGTTCTTTGTCTATCGTGACGAGAAAAGGTTTAGTAGTGGTAGTCAGTAATACCATTTTTTTGTAATTTATGCAAGTTCCTGCCCTGAAAGTTGTGCGTATACTGTTGACAATGATGTTAAACTCCTGCCGATGATAAAGTGAGCAGGTGTGACGACTTCTGGCTGGTTGATGGAGCTTTCCACGAAAAGTAGGGGCCGAGAGTTAATGACGGCTTCAATCTCGCACATGAGTGTGCCCAACTACTCTTAGGTTACAGATGCCTCGCCCAACGTGATCGTACGGCTAGTTTTACAGAACCGACCAGTATTTCCCAAAATTCACCCCACGAAGCGCAGTTTCCACGCTAAACTTCCATGGGATGCCACGTTCAGCAGCAAAGTTCCGCATTTCGAGAGAAGAGCAGAGTCTGTATAGAGGACGCAGCTCTTTGCTTGCGCGCTTGGACGTGAGGCTGTTGTCTGAACAAACTACACTTGGCACGCCTCTTCGAGCTACACACCTCTTGAAAACATGCATGGATGCCTCTGTGGTCATACTTCAAACTAATTCCAAGTGTATAGCCTTTAAGGCAGCACATGCAATGAGGAGGACATACACTTTGACATTTTCTCCTCTAACCAGTAAGGGCGCAGCAATGTCAACTCCGATTTTACAAACGGGTTGGACTTTCGCAGGATTTCGGCGGGAACAGGTGCCATTGGAGCTGAGGCAGGCTTTGCCTTGTATTTTAAAGCAAAGCTTTCGACCTCTACCAGCCAACGGTTCCTTCGTGGCGTGCGGGACAAGAAACTCCCAACGCGGTTGTGGAGGCGGAGGGCGCTTTTCACTCACGGAGCACAGTGTATATAGCGATAGGGCGCGTTCCGCAATCCATCCCAGTGTTCCCCGTGCTCACCCCGGTGGACGCGTCGGCGGGACCCTTCCGTCGGCTTTGTCATCTGCTTTAGCGACCGTGCTGGGCCTGTCTTGGCCTAGCTTCGCGTCCATTGCACGCTTACTTCGCACGGCTTGATCAACTTGTCCGACATAATCTCCCGGGTAACCCGGACCCGACGGAATTAAGTGGTCGTACGGCAAAGATACGTGGAGGATTGGTTTGCAGGGCGGAAAAACAAAATTTAGAGACCACTTACAGACGTCTGGACGCTAGAGAAACGCCACCTTTCACGCACTGCTTGTCCGGCATGGGACGGCGTTTTCAAAATTGCTTAATACCAATTCGGTTGTGTTTTAACAGGTATTACAAAAGGTGACTGGAGCAACTGGTTCTGCTAAATAGAGATTATAAGAATTCCCTCAGCTTTCTTGCAATTCCCAAACTTACGAAACTATTTAGTTTAAATCTGCATAAATGGAATATCTAAGCTCCCATGCCGGATTGTTTCGGTGTCTGCGCTGGTGTCGCGCGGCGGTGTAGCCCCGAGCTAGCACATCAGGATGGCTAGGTTCTGCTTCCTCACCATTCGAAACACGCGCCTCTCCGTTTTCTTCCGACGCACGGCCGTCCCAAACGCTGCAGCGTCCGCCGCTCGAGCCCGGCCATGGCCAACGCTGCTGCGTTTGGGACGGCGCCCCCGAGAATTCCAGGTAACGGCTGGCAGAATCTCTGCTGCAGGTATCACTCTTTCTAGAGCGACGTGTATGAATTCAAGTGACGTCGCATGTGTAGTTGTTAGGGGTGGGGGGTCGTTCACTGCTTTGCTTTCCAACCATCTTCACAGCGTTGATTGGAGCCATTTCTATTTTTCAGGCGAAATGTATTATTCTCGCCATGATGGTGCGTGCTTGCGGAAACGGCGGTGGGAAAGTGGGAACAGGTTTGCGCGACACGTCACCAGCGCGTCATCACACCCACCACTGCCAATTGGCCTTTGCCGTGTGCGGAACGGCAAAAATGGGTATCGGTTTTATTCGCTCTGCGGCAAGAAAAAGGCACCGTTCTCGGCGAAAACAGGTTTTCCAGCCAATGCCGACGTCTGCAAGCGGCGCGCGGCACCACCGCTAGTGTGCACCACTGCCCTGAAATAACTCAGAATTACGACTGATAACGTTTACAACAAAGAAGTACGATTTGCGCGATTGCGACCTCCACGTCAACCACGAGCACAGGTTGCTGCGGAAATCACTCCTACCTGAATTCGTTTTTGTACCGAGCCGCCATGTACCGAAACGTCCGTGTCCCGCAACGTCCGTATCCCATCTCACGCTCTCCCTCTCCTGCCTCGCTCCTCCCATCGTAAACGCAATGATCATTTGGTGAATTCTTTTCTTTTTGTCTTCAGAGGTGCTATTGTTTTAGGCCATGATGCAGGCCTCGTTTTTCGCGCGCTCGTCCATCGATGTGCTGCTATACGAGTGCGTCAAGGTGTACCTGAATGTGACCTATGGTGTTTGTGTAAACCTCAGTGAATTTTAGCAGTAATAGTGTGAACGCTATACTGCTAGGAACTGTGGTAGAAGTGAAGTGTGGCAAAGGGTCGGTGTAGTGGTGGTAATGTGAACAGTGGTGAACTGTGGTGACCCAAGCAGTACTGGTGATCTGTAGTAATGTAGTAGTGTGTAGCAGTAAATATCTGTTATGATCTCGCCATCTGCTTTCTAGCAATGTGCCACAAGGACGGGATTTATAACCACCGATGCCTCACGTGTGTAGGCAGGGATCCCCGCTCAGCTGATTGTCACGCTGCTCAAGCAGGGACTGCTGTTTCTTAAGCCTGATAAAGATGTTTTTATATCCTGCACGGCTCGTTTTAAGCGCACTCCATGCAGACTGCGATCAGAGTGGCCCATCACAGTAACATTAGCCACTGCTGCAAGAGCACAGCACGACCTATCGTGAACAGGCTGAAAAAGAAGTACCAGATGATGATGATGATGATGAAGAAGAATGATGCTACAGGTGCTATAATATATACAGATGCCTCTCAACGAGAAGAAAAATCCGGTATAGGTATCTTTTCCCTTTCCCTTAACTGGTCCTTTTCGGTTCGTCCGGTTGATTTTATCCCCATATTCTTCGCGGAATTCCTGGCAATCGTCCTGGCACTACGAAAGCTGGATGCATCAATTACATCTCCAATCATAATTTCAGATTCTTTTTCTGTATGCTTAGCCCTTTCTTCCCCTAAAACACTCCCCTTCTGCGGACGTTTCGATCACTCCTGCCACCTCACCTCACTGAAATTAACCGTCTTTGGGTTCCTGGTCATGCGAGGATCACACTCAACGAGACCGCCGACTCTCTAGCGAGGATTGCACTTTCTGGGCCTGTAGTAGACGTCGTAGAGCCGACACCTTTAATAACAGCAGCTAGGTACCGTAGGATGCTGAAACTCCAAGAACAGCAAGAATCAGTTTTATTGTCATTAAGAGATTTTAATTATCTTAAATTCTCATGGAAACCTGAATGGTGACCTTCACGCAACTTAGAGCTGATTATTACAGCCCTACGTTGTCGAGTACCCCAGTTAAATAGGTACTTACACAGGTCTCGTCTGGCGCCAACAGCTTTGTGCAGCTATTGTAACGAAGACGGGTCTGTAGAACACTACCTTTTGACATGTCGACGTTTTTCACGACTCAGACGTCAGTCCCTGGAGGTACCGCTTTGTAGTTTTGGGATATCCCTAACAGTGCCGGCTCTACTATCGTTCGGGGCATCCGAAACGGGGTTCTGCCGCCAAGGTGTATGCTCTACCCTACTGCGCTACATTGAAAATTCCAATAGATTCACTTTATGATTGCGATTGGTGACCCTCGCCTTGATTTTCCAGTGTTTTTTCTGTCAGTTATGGCACCTTAACTTTTTTTCAACCGGTCTAAATGATCTTTTCTAAGCGTCTCGTGATTAGATAACAATTTAATTTGTTTTAACCATCCTCTGTTGATTGGCCGATCCCCTGATTGGGTATTTGCCATATCCAAATGCGCAACAACAACAACAACAACAACAACAACAACAACAACAACAACAACAACAACAACAACAAAAACAACAATAACAACAACAACAACAACTATTGGAGGCGCGGTGGCTGTCTGTCATCCTCGGTTTCTGCATGGTTAGCAGTAGGAAGCTTTTTGTTTGCCTTCTTGTGTTTGTTTCAAATATTTACCACACGCAGCCTCACTCTCTCAAGTTGGAAATTACAGCTTTTGGCTTCAATTGTGGCATACGCGAATAACTGCGAAAGCCTTGCGTGTTACCCGTTGCCAACGTGACCAGTTTTCACTAATGATGCAGTCCAAACCTAGCCGAAATTTGCGTTTCGAACACCTATGCACCTCGCAGGCTATCTGGATGTGCCACAACGTGAAACTACAAATCAGTTTAAATTAAAATGAGTTCAGTCTTCCGCTGAACCAGGAACATGATTAATTCGTAATGTTAGTTGAAACTCTCCCAGTTCAGAGAGCGCCGTCCATGCACATGACTGGTTGATTGCGCAAGGCAGCCCCGACGTCATATCATATGCCCAGGCATACCGTGTGTGAGAATAGACCATCATATGTCATGGTGCAATCATGTATGCTATAGTACGCCATCATTTTCCATCATACACGAAACTGGAGCTCTGTTTGGCGCGTTTTTATTTTCTCGGAAATTCTGCGTGTATTCTTATTTGTTTTTGTTTTTCATTCGAAGGATGTTTACGTCAGTGAACCTAGCGGTTTCTCAGGCACACGGGTGGGACTTACTTGTTCCTGTACGCCATCCGGGCGGAATGGCGCATCTTGCGCTAGGGAGAGATGGAATGAAAGAATGCCAACTCAGAAAATTTTGCTTCAACATAATTTCTCGGTAGTGATTTGCTGCCCAAACACGTCGATTTCGTTTTCGTAATTCATTTGTCTGATTCTAGAAAATCATAGAAATAAAATTAATTATGATTGTGTTATTATGCTAAGAAAACACGTACTCAGATATTTTTAAAGCTTATACTTCATCATTTCGACGTGCACATTGGGCTGTACAAATGTGTTTCTGGGTTTGTTTCTGCTAGGTCATAAACAGCTTGAGCTTGGGTCGCTACATTGTCGGACGCTACAGACTTCTCGCGCGTGAATATGAAAGCTGGCACTGTTGTAAATCTGATTCTCCATATTTAAATTCTGAAGACTCTTACGCGTTTTGTTATGCCATGACCCGTTTTCTATAAAGGCCATTATAATAGGGCCAATCAACGAACCGTTCACAAAACACGCAATGCAGCGCATCCCGCCATGCGCGAAAAAGTAATCGACTTAGGATTTTACTTCGGACAGTATACCTCTACCAGCGAAGGAAATTTTCGTGTCCGTTTCAGCAAAAAAAGTAAACATCCCCCTCGCGAGGGGCACGATCAAATGCAGAGCATTTCCGTGGGGGGCGCGCCTGCAAGTCGTATGGATTACGTATTGGTTGTTGTTGTTGTAATTGTTGTCTTCCAGCGTAGACATTGTCGATGAAGTCGATGGTGAAACGTGAAACGCGCCGTGAACCCCCTGCCGCGGCTATGACGCAACGTGGCGCGGCTATGACGCAACACAATCCAACACAATCCACTGTAATCCAATCCAATCCAAATCCAAACCAATCCAAGCCAAGCCAAGCCAATCGAATCCAATCCAATGCCCATCGCGAGAGAGTGTTATAGCGCCGAAATCGCGCCACCGCACGAACTCGTGATGTTGCCGTCACGATCACGCCACAGATGTTAGCGACTGGAGCGCGCGCGAACGACATATGTGGTTTAAGCGCGAACCGACCGCGGCGAGAGAGCGCGATGCGAGCGCCCCCACCTGTTCTTGCGCGCGAACCGACTGTTGCTCAGCGCGAACCCAACGCGGCGAGAGAGGGTGTTGCGCACGTCCCCACCTGTTGTGCGCCCGAACCGAACGCGGCGAGAGAGGGTGTTGCGAGCGGAGAGAAGGGGAGGAGGACGCGGGGGAGAGGGCGCACCTGTGGCCGACGGTTGAATGAGTCAAGGATATAAGGCGCGTCCGTTACCTTCCATTCTGTGTCGGCTTTGTAGGTAGAGCACCATGTGCCTTGCGTTCCGCCCGCAGAGTCGTGGGATCGAAACCTGGCGCCGGTAAGTATTATTTTTTTATATAGTGTAGGGGGAGCGATGCAGACTACGGACGTCAACGCCGGTGACATCGTGAGTTACTGAAATGCTCTGCATTTAAAAGAAGTAGAGACACATTTATTTGGGAGCAAGGTTAGTTGACGATGGTGGCAGTCTTTTTGGCGGCGACTGCGGCCGCCCAGGCGACCAGTGAAGCTTGAGCCTCCTTGTCTGGGAAGCACAACGCATCCTACCACTGCTCACATGTGGTTATTTTCGGATAGGGATCTCTCGGACATCCCCACATTAGGTTCTGAAGGCTGCCGAGGGACTGGCAGGCTGTACAGTTAGGTGAAAGGTATGCGGCTGGCTGAATTAGATGTAATTTAGTGGTTGAAAAACCTCGGCGGCTGAAAAATACCCAAAAGCAAACTGTTCATGCACCTGCGAAGCGGACGCCGCAGCCGAGATCTCCTCACCCCCCCTCTCAGACTCAACGAGCGCCGCTAAGGCCGGCTCTCACGAATCCGGGAAAGAGCCTTTGTGTGTGTCTATACTATTTTAGGGCCGCGTGCAAAAGCACTTGGAAATTTGTTTGACCGTTAGCGCTTTGGGAATAAATACGCGGTTCTTCCTAGGGCCGAACGGCATTCGATTCACAGCGTCGGATCCCGTTGTCGCTCTGTTCGAGTCCTCCTGTAAGCTCTCCCGTAAGGGTGATGTTTCTATATCGTCACTGATTATCTCTCGCTGTGCAGTAAACCAGTAGAGTTTGCCTTCGGCTTCTTGTCGTCATCACCAAGGCAGCAAAGTTTGCTGGCCGCTCAACCACCACGCTACCACACTTGACGGAGGCGACGGAGCCCGGTTTCGGGGACACCTTCCCGAATGTAACAGTACGGACACAAGAAAAAAAGGGACTTGCGCTAAGTGTGCCCGATCTCTCTCCCGCCTGCATTTCTTTTTCAGCAACCGTACTCAAGTTATGGATCGCCAAGTTTCCGAGAATGCTGTCGCTAATACTTCCGTGCTGTACTCTTCCCTTTCTCGCAGGCCTACATCATGCAAGGCAGCTGAAGAGAGCCAACGTGACCCCTCTTGTCTTCACAATTGAAAGATACGACCTGGACATTGAGAAAGCGGTGACTTTTACCGACTATCACTCACAGAGCGTCACGTGTGCGGCTAAGGAGTTCGGGATTAGGGAAACGACGAGGTCTGAAATTGAAAAAGTGATCTAGCAAAAAAAAATGCCAACGTGTTCGTATCTGGCTCTGTGAATGATTACAGAGTGGGTATAATCAGAACGTTTACACGATTTTATTTTAAGTGCAAGTAGAGAAGTCATCATGTGGCCGTGGGGGCCATCATGCTGAGTTTGAAGCATTATAATCGATTAGCTCCCGTACATTGTTTTCGCTGAAAGAGAAGGTTGTTGTGCATTGCGTTTTGTGGCTATACGGTAATGGCATTTAAATAAAATAGCTAGCGCATGCCCTGCCTTTATTTATTTCACTTCATTTTGAGTGCGAAGCTTCACCACTGTTGCAAATGCCGAATTTTAAGCACTAGCATGAAACCGGCGTCATTCATTATCTCCACTCGAAAGAACAGCTTATTGTTTCCTGAATTTTTCAGTATGTGGCTAGACGGTAATAACGCATTGCGAAAACAGCGTGCAGCGTGGCTTTCTTTTATTACCTCAGTGTACTGCTGGGAGCGCCAGATGTAGCCATCATTGCAAAATTGCTTGGAAATTTTTGTCAACTATTACGAAGCGTTCTTTAGGTGCCTTGGAGGGTTTTCTATCACAAGAAATTGCAAACTCGCTTGAATAATTTTGCTAAATGCTCGACGCTACATCCTTTACACCTTGCGAGATGGAGTGACGGGAAGTTTACCGACAGTGACTGAGGCGTCGTGCTGCTAAATCACAAGTTTGAGTGCTGGCAGCAGTGGCTGCATTTCTCATTGACGAAAATTTCCAAAGCCAGCACCTCATGGTAGCGCAATGTGTATGAGTAATGCGAGAGTAAAAGAAATTGGCTGGCGATTACGATAATCCCTAATGCGGTATTTGGGGGCAGCAGCAGTGCGCTCAATCGTGGGTTCTTTCGACAGCAGCGGTGATGAGCCCTCTGCGCCGGCGGCGGGAAGTGCGTCTCAGGAAGGGACGCTACCGGCGTCTTAGGCAGGGAACGCACACCATCGTCACGCGCACGCTCCGCTCCCGTTTTCGCCAGCGTCGCGCGGACCAGCCTCTCGTGCGAGCACAGCATACTGCCCCCAGAGCCTTCTATTTATAGAAGGCTCTGACTGCCCCCCTCCTCCACCGCACTCTTTCGGAGAGCGCTGGCTCGCTCCGTCATGGCGAACCACCCTCCCCTCACAATTTGGCGACATTCTCCTCCTTTGCTTGCTCTGATTGATTGTAGGGTTTTAACGCGCCGACGCAGCGCAGGCGATGAGGCGCGCCGTAGTGGAAGGCTCCGGATTAATTTTGACCACCTGGGGATCTTTAACGTGCGCGGAAATATCGTACACACGGGCATTTTTGCTTTTCGCCTCCATCAGAAAAGCGGCCGCCGCGGCCGGGAATCGAGCCCGCGACCTCGCGCTCAGCAGCGTAACGCCTTAGCCACTGAGCCACCGCGGCGGGTCCCTCACCTATCTTCCGTTTTTTTGCTCGCTGAATCGTCCTCAATTTAAGTTTAACCCTTTCGGTGGGCCTCCAAGTTTCTTCCCTGTTGGTGGGTACCGGCAAGATGCGGCTGTCATACACTTTCTTTTTCAGGGACAATGGTAGGCGGCCATTCATTATTTGAGGAGCCTTACGAATGCACTTCAACCCATTGTTGTTATTTTAATCGTCTCAGCCTCATCGACCTGAGGCGGAGATCCTGAGCGGTTTAGGCCGACACCAATCCGTCCGGCGCAGAGAAAAAAATGGCTGCGGCATGGCTCAGCTAACCTCGGATACGCAAAGCGAAAGCTTGGCTTAGTCTGGTTGAGTCTTGGTTTCGCTTGGTTAACTTTTGATGTAGTTGTGCCTACCACGGCTCCAAGCCGCTCGGTCCCGGGCAACGCTCACAGAAGGTGCCCGGGCCGCGCTTTCAATCACGGCGATCGCGCCCTTCCTTTCCGCAGGGCGTAAGGCGAGTCACGTAGGCCGAGGCGACCCAGCGGCGCATGCATGGGAGGCTGCGGGGGTGGTCGGCCGCCGCTCATGCTGAGCAGAACGACTGAAAACGGGGCCTTGTGCGCAGCACCGAAAGTGGGCCCGGCGAATCACGCGATTTGCTTCGAGGGGTGTGTCGCAGGTGGTGTGTCTGCGGTCAAAACGTGAAATTGCGCATCCGCGACGAAACCGCTGGACGAAATTAGTAACACTTTGCTTTAAAACCCTCAGCAATCGTAACCGCGTGCCTCGCGGCGACCGCCCGGCGTCGTCCAGGCTTGCGCATGGGCTCACGCCACAGGACGACGATCGTCGTCTTCGTCGTCGTCGTCATGTAGCAACCGCCTCGTCACGGGGCCGCCGCGCAAAAGACGATGACGACGAATCTGTCAAGCCATCCCTTCATAATCCACACGTGGAAACAGCATGCGAGGTAGCAATCACTAAACTTCGGTGCAAAATTCCCCCACTAAATTTTTATCTTTATAAATCTCGTCTGGCTCCATCTCCGCAATGCCCTTTCTGTGACGAACTGGAAAATAAAATCGATTTTGTAGAATTCAAATTTGCCGCCCTTGGAAGACCGCCTCATAGTCTCTATAATGGCAGAAAGAGGGCGCCAGGAGTCCGCTAGAAGTAGGAGTTCCTGTATAAACATCCCCCTCGCGAGGGGCACGATCAAATGCAGAGCATTTCCGGGGGCGCACGACGTTAAGTAGTTTGCGTTACGTTAATGTTGTTGCACTTGTGGCAACTGCTGACGAGAGAGCGCTCGTCAGCAGTAATTTGAATGAGTCAACGATATAAAGCGCGTTAGTAGCGTCCCATTCTGTGTCGGCTTTGTGGCGCAGTGGGTAGAGCACCATGTAGATTGCGTTCCGCCCGCAGGGTCGAGGGATCGAAACCTGGCGCCGGATACTATTTTCTTTTTTATATAGTAGGGACAACGACGGTGCGGACTACGGACGTCAACGCGGGTGACATCGTGAGTTACTGAAATGCTCTGCATTTAATAGAACATTTCCTATTTAATTGCCGCAGCTTCTCCCCAATGCGACGCACGCATCTGGAGTCAACCTTTAGACGCCTTAACCTTCCGCTATCTAGTTCCGAGGTCCTGTCACTAGGCGCTTCCGCCCTAGGAGTCTGCCACAGGGATGTTGTGTCTGCCCTCCATTCTTATGTTGCGGCGACAGGCCGGTTTTCCTGCTAGCCAGCTAAACATTCACACTTAGCTCATTTTTCTTCCTGAATCTACTTTCATGTTGTACATATTAAAAAAATTCTGTTGGGTATTTCTTTTTCTAAATTTTGGGATCTAAAATAATATAGGTCACATCCTCACTAGGCACAAAACTTCTTGGCCAATCCCCCGCGTGGGTATGTGCCATGGTGGGAGGCAACCAACCAACCAACCAACCAGCGCAGGACGAGCTGACGAAGAAGTGGAGCTCTACCGAGGTGAGGATGCGCTACAAGGGGATTTGCCCTACGCAGTTGTGCCGTCGGAAGACGGCGACGAAAGGTATGACGAGGATTGCTACAGAATAAAACACTGTACACACTTTATATGTCTTCGCTTTACAGCGCCGCCCAAAACGGCTTTGCAGTGCTGCGGTCCTGCTGCTCCCTCTCTCCTGGGATACGCTGTCAGTGTGGGGAGAAGCAAGGTCCATCCCCAGCTCTGATGTTTCTCCAGCCATACTACCACTAATGCAAGCTGCGCCAATTTCTTTTTTTCATTCCGGTATAGGATGGGCACCCATTGCGCCACATTTTAACCAAAATTCCTTCCCCTCTTTTCTCAATAAACGTTTTAAACAACACAAACAACACTGCCCCCGCTTCATAGCAACTGGACGATTGCGTTTGGACGAGCCGATTCGCCACGTGTGGGCGACCCTTTCTATATCACTCAATTATTCTTCTGGGGCAGCGAATTCTGGTTACGCAAAAGGGAGATTTGTGGTTTTATCCAAGTTTATCCTTCTGTTACAGGCCGCTTGAATAGCTAACTGCTGATTGCTAATGGCTAATAAGCGATGCCAGAGGGCTGACACATTGACGGTAACGAGCTCAAAATCAACCCACTTTTAGGGGCGAAGCCCCTTAGGGGCTGGGGCTGTTGGCGTCTGTTTCCGTCGTAATCATCGTTCGTCTCACGTAGTCACGGTACTAAAACACCGGGAAACTCGTTTACGTCTCGCGCTGGAACGTAACGCGTGCTAAAAAAAACACAGGGACACTCGTTTACGCCTCGCGCTAGAGAGCATCGTGCTTCAGGGACAAGAGACTTTTACAGCAAAGCTGTATACCTCTACCCCCCAACGGTTCCATCTTCTTTGACAAAAACACCAAGGCGCCAAGGATACACTTATACACTGCATGCTTCGCCCGTCCCCATATGGTTTCACGTTAGTGGAGATGGACCACGATTTCTTATCAAAATGGCTGCGCCATTTTATATTCGCTCCATGGGTATCCTGAGTGTAAGAAGCTAGGTGCATAATTGTCCCTTTCTAGTGGTGATAATGCTACACAAACTACGTATAACAAATGTACATTCACAACAATCCAATGGGCAAAATGACTAAAAGAAAACACCTAAGTATGGAAACTCTGGGGACTTGTCTGATCCCTTTCTTCTGTTTCCTTCGCGGGGCTCACTTTTTTTACAGCGACAAGTTTGCCTGCAGCCGTACACGTATACGGTTGTTGCAAGTGTGAATAAACGTGCTGGAATATGTTCTACTCGGACATGAATTCTGAAGCGACGCTGTTACAAGTGTGAAACAGACAGCGCTTGTAGACTGGTGTTCAGCCGGCATGCAGTTCCACCCTAGCCACACTAGTCACTAGCCAAAAAGCCGCGGTAGGGAGAGCTGATCAGTGCAAATCCAGAAAGGGTAGTTAATGCTTGAATTCGATCCCTGCAAATAAAACAATGGAGCAAAGGAGAGCAAAACAGTTCTCGTCGAAGCAGTGACCGGACCCGTTCCTATTCATGTGTGCAAGCTCAGGCTTTTGCCTTGCGCTCTGTTTTTTAGATGCGGAGCATCTCATGCTCGGGGGTGTGTCCCTCCCTCTTTTGTTGTCGTTGTCCGCCGTCCGCACTCTACTGCGCATGCGCGTCTCTTCAGCCCCGTCAGCGTTTGGGCTGACGTCAGCGCAGTCCACTATAAAAAGAAATAGCTAGGCGGCGTCCGGTTTCGATCCCACGACTCTCTGGCTGCAACGGGAGGTACGTGGCGCTCTTCCCACTGCGCTACAAACCGAGACGGGAGCATGTGCTACGAACGCGCGTTATGTCCTTCACTCATTCAAACTACGTCAAGAAGCTACTGATACAGCGAAGGCACGCGAAGCTGAACGCCAACGGAAACGACGAACTGAAAACTAATGTGAACTTCAGTCGACCCCATGGCTGCTTCGCATATAGGGTTTCCCTACGGGAAGATGTGCTACCGGCGGGGCTATTTTTCGTTTGGGGGGGGGGGGGGGGGGGGGAAGGGGGTGTCCACCGTGCCAGCCGATCTAACAGTTCAACTGGCTGAAGATGCCGCTCTCGCCCAAGGGATGGAGGCCGCCATGCGAGGGGGAGGAATCCCGGAAGACTCCCGCCTCTCCTTCCTGCTATCACCCACTTTTGGGCAAAATAGAGTTACCATCATCAGCAGCAGGGAAGGAGTAAGCACGTCGAATAAAGAACTTGGGTTCGGTGCGCACTGGTACCCTCCACCGCTCCTGTGGCTGGGCTTGGCACGGCGGACACAAGTTAACGCGTTAGGCTTTTCCAGAAAAGATATACTAATTGCAATTCTGTTTTGTGCTGACTGGTCGACTATCCTGCACGCTGGCGGTTTTTTATGCACGTGCGTTTTTTCCGTCTTTATGCCTCAATCTGCGCTTAAAAAATGAAAGCCATGGCAACAGTGGCGTAGCTAGAAACAGTTTTCGGGGGGGGGGGGGGGGGGGTGGGGGGGGGGGTTATACCCAGCCGGTAAAAAGACAAACAAAAAAAAAACCGGCACCCAAATAAAATCTTAGTCATTCTTCTGCTTTAATGACCTGACGCCATCGTTATTTTTAATTTTGCATAATTTTACATCGATGCAGCGTGTAAACAGCATGGGCAAGACAAAATGAAGGAAGAGGCAAAGGCAGCGCTCCGAAAATTTCGAAGGGTGTTTTGACACCGAAACATCCCCCCCCCCCCCCCCCCCTCCCCTGGCTACGTCCAGGCAGCTCGGAATATTAAGA
This sequence comes from Haemaphysalis longicornis, assembly GCF_048455015.1. Taxonomy (NCBI): domain Eukaryota; kingdom Metazoa; phylum Arthropoda; class Arachnida; order Ixodida; family Ixodidae; genus Haemaphysalis; species Haemaphysalis longicornis. Next base: position 54,477,460 of record NW_027526422.1, read on the forward strand.
TCGTAAGGCCGATGTACCGGTCTCTACCGGCGTGAGTAAGATCAGCAGTTGCGAAGAACAAAAATGCGAAGCAATCCGGCGGGCTTGCTGCCATCATTGCCTCGTGGCAAAGGTTTCAAAATTTATTGCGATGATGAGGCTGAAATTCCCCGAACTCCTTTGAAAGTTACTAATACTTACCTTTCTCGTTGGCGGATCTATTGTGTACTTCCAGAGAACCACCGTCACGATCACTGTGGTAACGCTGAAGAAAAGGAAGAAGAAAGCTGCGTGCTCACGCGACGTTACTGCTGCCGCTGCCCGTCCCGCCTGAAGACAAAACCTCGCCTGCGACGTCGTAATGGGTGAGACCGGTTTCCTCTAAGAAGGGCTGAGATACTTGCTATAGCGCTCACGCGAACACATGCAGAGTCGGAGGCCAGGCTGATGCCGAGGGCCGAGGTATGCTGCCAAAGAACAGGTTGAGGCCATGAGCCAGCCTCTTGAAGCCTTCATGAAGCTGGCCTGAAGTGTGCTGCAGTGGAATAATTGGTGCATCTTGGGTTCCTTGGTGTTGGTATTCGCACCTGCATCATTTTGCCGGACGTCGTCCGTACTAGCCCACCTTTTGGTAGTGTCTATTATCGCGGCAACCGTGAGAATTACCGTCAGAAATTTCTCACGGCAGTCGCCTCTCATTGGCAAAGAACGCTACCCGCAGATTATATGGGGTCAATATTCCCCAAATAGCCATGTTTGCAGCTACCCTTGTAGCGCTGTGGTATAGTACAGTCGCGTGCGATTTGAAGGTAATCGCGCGAGCATCGACCGGCACGGCGATAGCGCCCCCGCGCGGCTTCTTTTACTGCGCCTGGTTCCTTGTCTACACATTCTTCTCTCCCTCGGTCGCTGTTTACTCAAGCGACCATCACTCCCACGGCAAAACCAGCAAGTCTTTCTTTTTTTATCACACGCGCAGCGATGACACCCCACTTGTCGGGTCTTACAGCAGCTCTCGAAAAGGTGCGCACAAACACATTGTGGGTAAATACTGCGCATTTATAATAACGGGTGTTATCGCTGTCCACAAAAACCAAGAAGAAAGCCCACACGTGACTACAACCACACAGAATCACAACAAAGTGGAAAGGGTGGTTTAGTAGCCGCGGGAGTGATGACTGCTTGAAGGAACAGCGACCGAGGGAGAGGAGAATGCATAAACTAGGTCCCAGGCGCAGTGAAAAATTCCGCGCCGGGGCGTTATCGCCTTTATCGGTTGAAGCTCGCGCGATTACCTTCAAATCGCACGCGACTGTACCTGGTTTTAAACTAGAAGGCTCAGGTTCGGGTCCTACATTGCGATGTTGTGTTTTTAGCTTTCAGAATTATTCGGTCATCGTTATTTTGGTAATTCTTTCATTTACTCTAGTTTTTACTATATCAAGAGATCGGCGCAGAGGACTTCTAGAAGGGTTGGAATTACGTTTAGTATAGGTTATGTTCTGCGTCGCTGGGCTCAGTTAGTTTAGTTTTGTTGGAGTTTGGACGGATTTGGGTAGGTTGCGTTAAGTGAGGTTATCTTACGTTAGGTTACGTTGGGACGTAATATTATTGAGCAAATTTTAGGCCAGCCAGCTTTTATGAAAACTGCCATGAGAATATCCCGGAGGTAATTCTCACGGCTGCCGTGAGATGAGACGCAGCCCCACCTTTTTCGCTGGCTTTGCGGTGATCTTCCAGTTCTCTCACACAATATTTCTAGGAGTTGTACCAGGAGCACCTACGGATACCGATTTGCCAGTCGGTCTGTGACGTTCGCAACAATATAAGGTTTGCAAAATATTCCAGCTTTCATTCTGTTGTGCTAACAAAGCAGCAGCAGTTTTTAAAGCCGAATGTGATTTGATTGGCGGGTTTAACGCACCGACACAACGCAGGCGATGAGGCGCGCCGTAGTGGAGTGCTCCGGATTAATTTTGGCCACCTGGGGATCTTTAACGTACGCCGAAATCTCGTACACACGGGCGTTTTTGCTTTTCGCCTCCATCAGAAAAGCGGCCGCCGCGGCCGGGAATCAAAACCGCGACCTCGTGCTCGGCAGCGCAATGCCTTAGCCACTGAGCCACCGCGGCGAGTTAATTACGAATGTCATGGCTTGAACAGAAAATACGTCCACATGCACGTTCTTGAGGATTCAAGGTCGAAACAGGAAAACATTTTTCCGCTGTGTATGCCTTCTGGCTACATTGATGAGGTCTACGGTGAGAAAGCAGACGAGGCTTTACAAGTCCTATGTTGTTTTCCTTTCGTCGTTCAATTTTACTTTCTTCATATATGCCTATAGAAGAGGACTCGCTTAGTTGCCCTATTACATGCAATCCCCAAACGCCCCAAAATGCAATTAGAACTGGAAACGTTACGTTGAACACGCGTTATTGATTCGCACGTGACCCGCCACGGTGGCTCAGTGGCTAAGGCGTTGCGCTGCTGAGCACGAGGTCGCGGGTTCGATTCCCGGCCGCGGCGGCCGCTTTTCTGATTGAGGCGAAAAGCAAAAACGCCCGTGTGTACGAGATTTCGGCGCACGTTAAAGATCCCCAAGTGGTCAAAATTAATCCGGAGCCCTCCACTACGGCGCGCCTCATCGCCTGCGTTGCGTCGGCGCGTTAAACCCCACAATCAATCAATCAATTCGCACGTGTTTTATGTACTTGAATGGCTGGACAGCGCTATCAGCTTTCTTTCAGGTTTTGTCTTAAGCCGCGCACTACTAACAGAGTCGTGCAGTGCCTTCCTTTGTGCTGCAGACTGACCCGGAACTTGGGTTCCGCAGCCGCAAGCCAACGAACGGGAGACCTAAAACTTTGGAAACAAATATTTTACATCACTATCTAAAACGTTTACGGCTAGATTAGTAATTTTATAAGGAGTCTAACTTGTCACCTATTCACGATGTTCGTAGTGCGAGTTACCACTGAAGCAGTTCAGGTGGCATAAAATAGAATTTGAAGTGTGGTAGTGTTTTCAGCGGGGTAAATGAGAAATAAGAAAAGGTATGAAACACTTGAAACTGTCACGTCGTGTCTTACCAAGTTTATTAAAGGCGATAGCCTTTTTTGGGCTACTTAAACCGAGAAATTTTGGTCTGTCTGTCTGTATGTCTGTCTGTCTGTCTGTCTGTAACTGGATTCAGCCATCCGGCCAAAGTTAAACAAAGTCTGCGCAATAGTCTTATATACTCACAGCGAAATCTGAACGTCTAAGTCCGGTTCATACGTTCATGCTTGTCAACATTGTTGAACAAGAACAAGACGTTACGGAAACATATATAAGACAGAAAATTAATACACAAGGCATATTTACAGTGTTCCTCTATAAAAAAAATTCGTGGATGCTTGATTTTTGCGAAATGAAGTACTACATCTACTGCAGAAAAAGAAATCACACTGTCGCCTGCTGTCGTCGGCGCCACTATACGCCTCGAGCTTCGCGATCGCTGCGCCGCCTGCCGCCGCTTCTCCGCGGCGTTGACGGGATTTGCGCTGCGTGGCTGATAGGGGCGCGTGCAGTGTTTTGGTTCTGTTTCGCTTCGTTTCGCCCTTTCGCGCCCTAAAAAAACTTGTTATGGTGACGTCTGTAGGCAAAGAGCACGTTTAGGTCCCTTAAAAAGCAGCTGCGTTTTCGTAGAGTACGCGATTGCCTTCAAGAGCTACCCGGGGACGCGGTTCTGCGCGCTTCGTCGCCGCTGTTACGGGCGTAGGAGACGGCCGCAGTATACCACCCCTGTCACCTCCAAAACATCAGGCACAAGTGAATTCTGCTGTCGCCTCGTTTAGACCTGATACTGGCAAAATGAGAGGTTGGCCTTTTTTTTTTTTTTTTTTTTGCAGCGTGGACAACGTATGCGGCTTCGTTTCGAATATGTACGTCGCAGAAAAATATGTTTCGGGGATGCGATTACCCAATCCCGGACAATAACTTATGCCTTTTATAAGAATATAAACCATGCGAAAATGTTAAGTATATTCCAAGCTTGTGCGTCGTTAAATATGTGCCCATACACGCCAAGAACCAAAGCAAGTTAATGAATCCACGAAAAAATAACTGCTGCGCAAGTGCGGAAAAGAAACATAATAGCTCTAACGGAAATGAAAAAAAAATGCAGTGCTACTTCTGACATGCTTAAGATGTTCGTCCAAACTTAAGCCAGGTAGGGTTCACTAGACCACGCGAAATGCACTTCTATTTCGCGAGACATCGGTGGGGGGGGGGGGGGGGGTAGGGGAGGGGGACGCTGTGTACAAATGCGGAGCGGAATCAAGCAATGAACTTTTTAGTAATCACACACACAAATCTCGCGTTCACTTCCCTTTTGTTTTTCTACTTCAACGAACAGCTAATCGTACGGCGGACGCATTTTTGGAAGTATATAGAGGACAGGCTGTTCAACAAGCGGTGAAAGGTGTCGTTGGAAGAGTGTGGTATATGTGATAAGGCCCTCTAATTTCAGTTTCTGCTTTATTCTGCTGGCTCCCTGTGCCATATGACGATATTTCGAAGTATTAGTCGCGGACGCGGATTATATTCTAAGCCCGTCGCCGCGCTGCTCGCAAAGTATATGTGTAGCAGCTATGTTTGCGGGCGCTCACCTCACGAAAAGACGACTCTGTCGTGTGCTGATCCCCGAGTATAATTATGCGGTTCCATCGCACTTTTGTTGAATATTCCCGAAATTAACACAGACTGGCTTGTAAATGGTGGTGATCAATATCTCAGGCAAACGTAACTGGCGTGCTGTCAGGTATGAGTGCTCCGCTGATTATGTAAGCGCACAAAACCGATCTAAATCGTAGTGTATAGCCGTAGCATGAGCATCTGAGGAACCGGTGGTTACGGAGAGACTGCTAGTAAATTCAGGTCATTGTAACTACAATCGGCTCCATCATACGCCGGTTCCGCGACGCTGGCCTTGTGACACACACCTAGCGCTTATACAGACCGAATATACCAAACTAAGATCGCGTCAGAAACATTTGCGCTCTCGTAAACACACCCCATTTGCGAACAGAGTGACTGCTCCACATAAACATGGATTTCCAACGCCCGCAAACGGTAAATGTCAGTCGTGAACGTGCCGCAAAAGCAGCGGCGGCACTGGGGAGCGGGACGCGGACTCCCGCGCCTGCTTTCGAAACGGGCCGCTAGGGGGATTTCAGTGGCGCCCCGACAGGCCGCGCTCGAGGCGTATAGCTTCTGGCGGCATTTTAAGAAATCAAGCGTCAACAGTTACGAAAGGTTCCTCTAGATAGATTCCACGTTCTGCTTGGAACGCACGTGGACTAGCGCAACGCAGTTCTATAAACGTTGAAGGGTGGCGCCTCTATTTACGCCTGTCTCCGCCGTACGGCAGCGCTGGCATCGAGGCACCCGGCCTGGAGAAGTGGAACGTGGTAAATTTAAATTGACTTGAGCAAACCTTCAGCGTGTTTAGCATGGGAGGAGTGCGACGAAAGAGGAACAACATGAGAGGTGAGCGGGAAAGCGAAGGGAGGCATTTACTTGGCAAAAGTCGATAAAGACTATCGTCTTTTGTCGACATTTGCGAAGAAAGGAGCAGATACGCGGCCAATTTTTTTTGCTCTATAATTATATCAAGCAAAATATAATTTCAGCGACTGTGAAACGAAACTCATCAATCACGCTTTTTACGTTTATTCTTCCCCTACCCGCATTTTCGAAGGGCACCTTTCAAAAGGGCGTAGGGCACATTTTTTTATGTTAATTCGGAAGTTATACGATGAGACGTTCAGCCGCACTGGACCTGTGCCTCTGGTGAACGGCAATGCTGTTAGGCAAAATCTTTTATGTTTTTATTTATGGTCTATGCGAATTTAAAAAAAGGACAACAAAAGCCTTATAAAGCCCTAACAATAAATCTTTAACTGTTTCTTTGGGTTACTTTTAGCGCAATAGCTCCGACGGTTCATCCGAAAATATAGCATCCGTATTCTGGGTCCTCTGAGCGTACTCTATGGCCTGCCAAGGTGTCACGAATTCATAGAGTATACCACACACCCTTACAAATGTATTGGACAACGCGCGATAAGCAGGAGTGCAAAGCGTACAACGGCATGTAGTACATTATCATCATCAGCGAGCGAACGCTAGGATCGGCTCACTCAGACTCGCGCTATACAGCGACTACACGACGCATCTCAGGTGGTGCGGGTTGACTGTCACGAAATCGCTTGCCTCCCGTTTCAATCCCGCCGGGTGATTTTATTGGGGAATTCTCTCGGACCTCATTTTCATTAAAAAAAAAAAAAACGCGCTGCTTTGGCACTACACTCTATCGTGTCATCCGATAGCCAACCTTGGCGCTCTGCCACAGATACGGTGACAACGTGGTCAACGCGCCAGAAACCGGCAGGGTGGTCTATGCACTATCGCGTATGCCCGAGTGTGAGCTTAGGGTCACCGTATAGAACTACGTCCACAGTCTCATGGGATTGTATAAGAGCAATGTGCATCTATACATCGAACTCCCATCACCTCGATCATTTGAGAAACCGAACTTCCAGTCCCAGCCCTTCTAAAGCGTTTACAGCAGCAGCGCACTTTTTGCTTTGAACATAAGCTCAACACAGCGAAGCGCTGGTATATGTCCTTGTCATAATGCCTTTCATTATTCAGGGCACTTCGCTTCCTTTGGGGTGTAGCTGTACTCTACTGAAACAACAAAAATGTAAACGAAGAAGTTCCAGCAGTGGTCCGCAAAAGGAGGCCATTCATTGTCGCGTTTCGCGTGCTGTTTATGCGAGAACAAACGATGACTGGCCCTTATAATAATGAGCCTGGTTCATTCCCGTGTTTCTGCTGACGTCTTTTCCGTTCACGCCGGACACATGCAGTCGTTGACTACGACTGATTTCTGGGATCCTGAAATATTGCGCTACCAAAAAGTTATTTTCTTTACTACAACTACGTAAAGCTGCAGAGGCTGAATTTGTGTATTTTGCCATCCGTGGCCTGTTGCGGCTCAGGCAGCTGACATTTACCAGCGATGCAGAATGCGTAAAACTGCGCGGTCGGTTTTGAGGAGTTGCGTGTTTGTGAGCCAGTGGTGGAGATAGTTTGAGCTGGTATTTTTGTGTTCTTTTTTTCCCTGCTGTTTCGAAATAAGCGTGCAATTGTTTTAAACGTGATTGGGGCTTGTGGGTGCCTCTATACGACAGCTTACGCTAGCAAAATTTCTTCTATTTCTTACAGTTTCCTAATATCTTATAATCGGCTATATATCCAAAGATTTTCCAATCCCCAGAAACGTTTTTAGCTCTCAGTGCAGTTGATTTTTTTTTGTTGTGCAGCGCGAAACACTCCGTTAACGCCTGCCACTCCAGCGAACCCGCCGGCGAACCCGCCGGCGAAGCAGCCGCCGATCCAGCCGGCGATCCAGCCAGCGATCCAGCCGGGGCCAAGTGTCCAAAGCACTGCAACACAGGATACAGGGAGCTCGTCATCACCCGTGGCAGTGTAAGTTGCGAGATGGCGGTGAGTTTAAAAGTGGGAGCGCAAAAGCATAAAAAATTGGCTGGCGATTACGATACTCCCTAATGCGATATTCGAGCGCAGCAGGAGTGCGCTGAGGCAGCACTCACTCGTGGGTTCTCTCGACGGCAGCGATGATGAGCCCTCCGCGTCGGCGGCGCGACGTGAGTCCCAGGAAGGGGCCGCAAACTGCGTCTTAAGCGAACTTACGTCATAGTCACGCGCACGCCCCCCTCCCGTTTCCGGTAAGGGTCGCGCCGTCGAGCGCCTCGTGCGGGCACAGCTCCATGGGGCACAGCATACTGCCCCCTCCCCTCCTCCACCGCACACTTTCGAAGAGTGCTGGCTCGCGCCGCCACAGCGAACCGCCCTCCCCTCGCAATTTAGCGACACTCTCCTCCTTTGCTTTCTTTCGTCGTTCGCTTTCAAGTGCAGAGCCTTGTCGTCGTAGCTCGCTAACGGTCGATATCAAGAAGCGACGCAGCGAGATAACGGGCCCAAGTAGAGCCTGGTGTACCGTCGTTAGGGAGCCACGCTGAGGCTTCGAAAACCACGCGGTTTAAATAGTCATAACCGCTTGAACCTCGTGAACCGCTGGCGCTTGTCATACATCTCCCCGCCGTTTAGCGCAAAGAAAACTGCAGTACTTTTCAGGCAATATTGGTGTATATAACCGGAAGCTCCCGCGTTTATTTAGTTAGGAACACTAGTTGGGTTGGTTTCTACGATATTAAGCGAAAAAAGCTGCCGGTCAAGAATAAAATCGCTATTTCGAAATGCCGCAGAAAGGCTCCAGCTGCGCAAAAAAAGAACAAAAAAAAGGCGCGTTTGAAATGACACAAAAAGGCTCCAGCCGCGCAAAAAAAAAAAAAAAAAAAGCGCGTTTGAAATGACGCAGAACGGCTCCAGCCACGCAGAAATGCTAAACAGCTGCATCAGAAACAGAGCTACTTTCCTCGCCCTCAAACCGCAAGAGCACGCCAAATCGACATTCTAATTCTAAACTCCTAAACCGCGCTTGGCTTGCCGGTGTACACTCCGACCAGACGGCTGCTGCAACTCAGTCTCCATAACAATTTAAGAAATGATGGACGCCCACATCCAAAACCAGCTGCAACGACTACAGCTCACCCCAACGGGCCGACACCTGCTTCATTAAGTTTGACCGACATTTGGCGCAGACTCCCAATATCCCCAAATGAATTACGCATGAACATACACTGATTTACGCATGAACATCCGTGCGCCCTTCCAATCTCACGCCATACATGCACACCACATACAATATTGAACGCAGACAGCATCGGTTCTGCCTCCTGTTTGGAAAACGCAGTAATGACTTGACAGATCTCTACACCAACGCCGCTCCCTATTATTGACATTGACGGGCGCATGTAGATGCCGTAGTGCGCTCCAACGCCAGCAGTAGCCTGTACACAGCATCAACGAACACGGCAAGGAAGCCGGTACAGCCCTCGCCATGACTCAAGCTACGATTCCAACCATCACGGTTCTCACGGACTCCCAACACTCCACCCGCCACTACGCTCAAGTCGAAGTTAACACCCTAGCACTCCACATCCAAACCCAACGCCCCAGTCTTCCCTTTACCCGCATCGTGTGGACACCCGGCCGCACAATCCTCCCCGGTAACGAAGTGGCTCACGCCATGGCCCGCGATCTCCATACCCGGACACTCCCAGTTGAGGCAGGCCATCCCAACCTCGATCCCGATTCACCGGTCTGTTCCCCCTCCCCCAAACTTACACTGACATCCCGTCCAACTGCAGAGCCTTCCGACGCACCCGTCCCCTCTCCACCCTGCGCCCCCCTTTTCCGACCCTCGTATCTGACGGAGACTTCGTAGTGACACCCACCACAACCACGGTGCCCTCCACCGCATTTACGTCACCTATGCCCCGAACTGCCCCAGCAGCGACACTGCTAACACCACCCCGTAGATTTTCTGGATGTGCCCACTTAACCACTGCTGTGGAACGATGCGAGTGTGAGTTGCGCAGTTGCAAGCTCGAAGACCAGCAGGCGGCCCTGATCACTCGGGTGGAGGTGACGGCGACGGCCCGCGGCCTAGCGGACTAGTATGGTCACCTACCACTCCTAACTGTTTCTGTCCCCCTCCCCTCTCTCTTTTCCTGAATAAATGAATGAATGAATGAATGTGCTTTATTTAAAGGAGGCACGAAGCCCTTTGGGGGGAAGGAGGTAAGTGGGGAGGGGATGAAGTGGGATACCACTAAAGTTCATTGTGGGATCATAGGTCCTTTCGAGGGCGTCTTCGTTCTTGGGTGCCGCCTAAAAAACATGGTCAGGCCCGCTCTATACTGCTGAATAAATGCTTTGAAACAACAACAACAACGTTAGTTCGAAATTTCATCAATTCCAACAAGGATATAGCTTCCCTTGCGTTTCGTACAGTTCGTACAGTACTAAGCTTTACTGCATATAATGCTCTATCGATAGTGAAATTTGCGTTTCTCTGTGCGCAGCGGTACTTCGCAACAAAGCGCAAACTCTGAGGGGGTGGAGGAAGAGGAGAGGAGCTTTGGTCACTACACCTTCGTGATGTGTCTACTACTGCTCTTCCTGTATGGTCTTTTCTATCTACTCGCCTCCGTCGGCATTTTCACACGTAAGTGCGCCGTTACCAATCAGGAGCCATCTCGGGCATTGGAGAGAAGGCACGTTATACCGCAGTACTCCTCCATACCTCGGCGGTTTAGCTGCAAGATTTCGTAACCATTTTATAGAAAGTAACCTTAACATTGATAATAAGGGAGCAATAGAAATTTACCCAACGCTTTACCACGCTCTGATGCCTACACCACACGAGGCCGAAAATGTCGCAGTGGACTTTCACCACGGAATGAAAGGACAGTTGCCCTTGAGGGTGGAAGCACGTACATCTCGTAAACGTCGAGATTAGCTCGTGTGACTCAAGAAGCTGACGGGGTGCACGAAAACGCCTCTTGCAACTACTTCAGTTTGCACATGTTTGATTTCTTGATTCGGCCCCTCTCTGTATCTCAAACAAGCCCATGCAGCGGAATTTTAAACGGTAGCTGGCGTCTAGAACGGCTTCACGTACCTGGAAAACAAATTCAAAGTTTCACATGCATGAGGGTGAATGTTCGAGCACATATAAAATTGAGAAGGCGGTGTTGAAATGCTTAGAACTGCTCACGCTTCGTATAACCGGAGTTCTGGGCTGGTGGCTTTTACTGCTTTGAAGGGACCGACAACCGATTTCTTTCGAGTATATATTCTCTATCCCAAATGAAAGGGCAGCACTTAAAGCCCCTTGACGAGAAACGGTTTTGCTGATAACGCCCTACAACTTTTTGAATCGAAATTTTTAGATCTATGAGCCGTATGTGTCCCTCCGAAAAATAATGCTGTCAACCATGACATAGAGTAGCTCGGCAACATACTTTTGTCTGTATGCGAAATGAAAAATGATATTTAAAAACTTGTCCCCAGTTAAAAACGTTTGAATCGCACGCTTTCCTGTTCCTTTATGTGTTTTTTAATGCAAGGGTATATTGTGCACGAATGCGCCATCTGTTGGGATATACGATAGGTAGAATCTGGCTTCACGTTGTGGAGGTGGGAAGTTCGATTCTCCCCGGGCGCGACGTTTTTTTTTTTTTAAGCTGCCTTGGAAACTGAAATCAAATATTTTGGCAGAAGAAACACCCCTGACTCAGGCAGAATCGTCAAATCTCCTTCACTGGGTCTGTTTACTGAACGCTGCCGTTGATTCTGGGCATGGATGCTCAGTTAGCCACACTGAGAGCAACCCAGCGACGGTGGGTGGCGTGTCTTTAAAATTTTCAAAATAATGCTTAAAAATACATATACAAATTAAACTTGTACAAATACTTGTGTGAAAAGGTTTTCAATACGTAAATAAACGTTTCAGCAGTTACAGTAGCTGCTAGGTTTGCAGGTCACGTGACAGGGACACATATTGTAGTGTCAAGTTTCGCCACTACGAACCGCCACCTTTCCGATTTCAGAAAGCTTGCTGCCAAATTAAATTTATTTCCGCCAATTTGTTTAGCAATTGCTTGTGGTTACCGGGCTATATAAAACGCTGGCTTTCATATGAGCTAGAGAACATATACGCGACAAAAATCAGTTGTCTGTCCCTTTAACTATAGGTCGTCATGATTCTTCTTTCGCGATTGCAAAGACGCCGCCTGTTGACAGTTGACCGTGCTCTGGACATTTCAAATGAACATCGTAAACATGGACGTTCATTGTTTCCAGTGGAACTTGGCGATGAAGGTAAGTAATGCCCACATTTCGCATCATTTTTCGAAAAGCAAGGAAGGCTATCGGACCTTATACTTCCAAATAGCTGGTCCTCGTAGGCGTTTTGTTATGCCGGGAACCGAAAAAGAGCTCTAAAACTTTTTGACCTCTGGCATTCGGAGAAATGTGGAGTCAACTAAATGTGTGCATTCCCATTTCCAGATACAACTGAGTCGGGACCTCTCTTCGGTAAGTAAGCATTGTCCGCGACACTATTCGCTTCCTGCTGGTGCTTTCACCTGAGTAGTATAACGAAGTTATCAATTCTCATACCTAGCGATTACGCCCTTTAACCACTTTCCTTCGGCGCTTATAACCTAGAACTAGGCGTTAGTATTTCGTTGCATGTCTAACGAAACTCTGCCAATGTAGTGATGCAAAGTTTAATTAGCTTATTTGTATTGAGGGGCATAACCTGTACATTTTGTTCAGAAAATGAAACTGTAAACATGATGCGCAGCAATTACCAACTATAAGCTGAAGGTGGCTTCTTTTGTTCTACTGTTCTCTGCAGTCTATCGTACCCCGGGTAAGTACCTTAAAGGGGTCCTGAAGCACTTACCGCTGGTACATGGGGTACATATAACCAAATAAAGCAATGCATTAGTAATCACCTCCTTCAGGAATTTTGTTAAAGCGATGAGCATTAGCGGAGGAATTGCAAATAAAAGACGCTAATTGTCGCCGCTGCGCGTTTTCTATTGTACTTGTTCACGGCGCGCGAGCGTTCCCTCCCATGACGCTTCCTTCCTCAAAGGTGACGTCTCAAACCAGTCCAGGTTTTGAGCTCCGCTGTCTGCACGGTGCAATAGGTGACCGGTAAAAAGCGCAAAGTCTCAGGGGTGCATTGTCTACTCCCGCGGAGTCCCGCCACTTCCGGTTCGGAAGCTCTCCTGGCATCCCGTAGGCCGGCGGCTTTCACGCGAGCGTGTGCTTGTTGTTTATCTTTTTCCAGCGAAAAAAAAAAATGCTCATGCATCGCGCATTCAATGAATAACAACGATGAATCCTACTAGGGGCTCCTCTGAAAGGTAAGCACTCTGTGACGAATAAACAACACGCACACGCGCGAATAAAAGCCGACGGCGTACGGGAGGCCAGGCGACATCTCAAAACGGAAGTGGCAAGAGCAGACGACGCACCCATGAGCCTTTGCGCTTTTTACCAGTCACCTATGGTTGCTATCGACGGCAAGTCAAAAAGACAGTTCAAAATGGTGGGGAGCTCGTGATCACGAATGCACCGGTTACAAATGCTTTAGCAGCCCCACGGGGAGTATGTTTTCTTTCTCACGCAGCGTGCGCAGTGTTTATAGAAAAAGCGCCGTCTTACGTACCTCGCCCGTGCGGGGCCTTGCTTCGCGGTATTTCGGTAATTCCTGCCGGCGGCATGTCAACAAGACATTTTAAACCGGCGGAGAACCCGTGCCAGAACCGCGCTGTCTCTGACCGCTTCATTAATCGCGATTTAATGGCTTTCCTCCGAAGGCGCACAGAAAACCAGCGACGCACTCAAGCAGAGTGCACTTTTATACATAACCTTTACATATGGTGATTAGTGGCCACTCAGGTGTCCACTGCAGAGATTGCCGACGCTGCGCCCCTATCTTTCGCGCAACAGAGGTCATAGCGAAACACAAAGATATAATAACCAGATAAATAATTGAGGCTGCAGAAACACAGCGCTGAAGAGAAAACTGTGTGAGCGTACCCTCGTTGTCCCTCTACCAAGAAGAGATTAATTCCTGTCCCACAGATAGTTAGCACGGGTTCGTGGCCCGTGGCGGTGGTGTGGTGGGACGATTGCCCGGGTTATCGCCAGCATTCATGTTATTTCTTTTTTTTGTATTTTTTGACTGTCAGCGTATATATGTGACATGGAGAAAAATGAATTTCAGTTGGGTTTCGTCTATGCTGCGCTGTTCTTTTCTTTGTAATTGTCTGTGAAGGCGGTGGTCTTTGTTTGGCTACCAAAAGGCTAGAATTCTGGTCCGTCTGCAATCCTACTCAGGCGCCCGAAAGAAGTGAAAGAATTTTAGAGCACGCATTATATACACATATAGGACTGTTACAAACTACTGAAACTGCAGGCATAGCTGATACGCTTCCGGCCTCTCTGCGTAATGGAAGCCTCAGACATATTTGAGGGAAAATGTAGCTACACAACCGAGATAACCAGCGTTATTTTACTTAAGAATACAGTTCGGACTTAATTTTACGATAGCAAAATGAAAAACACTGCGCGTCAAAACACGGCGTCAAAGAGAGGCGAGGTGTACGAAAACTCTAAAGCAAATATGTTTGCTCGCGCTGTTCCAAGCAGAACATAAGAAAAGCACTGCGAACGCGGGAAAATTGAGTTGAATTGAACAAACCTCAACTGAATTGAGCACGTTGCTATGAATTAAGCAGTAAGAGGAAGGGGAATATTTTTTGGAGAGGGTGAGTCGATAAGGTGGCAGACGACTGGTCTTTCAACAACATTTCTAGCGGAGCAATCAGCTAGCGAAAATGCAGCCTATTTAACATTAAGCAAGTCTTTTCGACGTTGTCGCACGCATGCCTGACCGTTAGCGCATATGATTTCTCTGGGAGAATTAAAAAAAAATGTTTCACCTATGGAAGAAATAAAACTCTAGAAGGTCCTAGAGTTTCCCGAACGTACAAAAACCGAAAGGGGGGGGGGGGGGGAGTGAGGACATTTTGAAAAAAAAAAAAGGTTCATAGTGTTTTTATATTTTTTACACCTACGGTGGCTACATCTGGCTAGATGCCACGAACACTTTTTACAGTACTCCGTGAACAAAGTATAGGCGTGAACACAATAAGAGTTAGTGATTGATTGTGGGGTTTAACGGGCCGACGCTACACAGGCGATGGGGCGCGCCGTAGTGGAGGGCTCCGGATTAATTTTGACCACCTTAAGATCTTTTACGTGCGCCGAGATCCCGAACACACGGGCGTTTTTGCTTTTCGCCGCCATCAGAAAAGCGGCCGCCGCGGCCCGGAAACGAACCAGCGTCCTTGGGCTCAGCAGCACACCACCATAGCCACTGAGATACCGCGGTGGTCGCAATCAGAGTTACCGAAACTACACCAGTTGCGAAAGTCCCCACGGGCCCCGTTTATAAAAACCCAGTCCGCGGTTCGCCCTCCTGCGCTTGGTCAAACCAGGGGCAAACAAAGACGGGGAAAAGGTACTGGGCTCCGTGGAAGTCTTGGCATGGTAGGACCGCTTCCACAATAATTGACGCCAGGGGTTGTCCTGAGCATTTTCTTCATTTTAGGGGCGAAACACCTTAGGACCTCGCTCTGTCCGGGGCTTGGCGTCCGTGTACGCTCTCTTGCGCATGCGCGAGGAGCATTGGATTGGATTGAATTAGATGGAAATGGATTCGATTGGATTGAATTGGATTTGGGTTGGAACGGATTGGATTAAATTTAATTGTATCGGATTGGATTTCATTGAAATTGTATATACTGTACACACGTGTTGTCACACATTTACATGCGCGAGTGGGCAATGCCGCGGGTGAGTTACGGTAAGAACGATCCCCAGTGCTTCGCCCACTCGTCATAATCAACTTCGTGGAGATGCGTGAATTTTTCTTTTCATTTTTCATCCGTAGCATGCAGATACGAGGAAAAGAAATTCCGTACCCTTCCCCTCTGCGGAGAAGGACGATCAGCGGCGCTTAACGGAGCTCAAGAAGTGCGCAAAAGAAAGACGTATTTGTAGTTTGCGATCGAGCACACTTTACTTTCTAGCTCAGCAGCTGAATGAAACTTGCAAGTACTAGAGTATTCTACAGTATTTGCAACTTCACTGTGAACTACTTAATTACGAAAAGGAAATTATAAACTCGGGCAAATGTTGGGTTCTACTTAGCGGCTAAGTGCAATCTAATTTGTTTGGAGATAGTTTCGATTGGGGATAGTTTCGATAAAAAATCTTACCATGCTCCCTCGGTAGATGGCACTGACGGTAACTATAATTTTTGCAGCTTTACTGTGAAATATGACAAGCAAATGAAACCCGGCGTAATGATATAGTCTCCCTAGCCGCCAATCTCAGAACGACTTTTTAAAGGTACCCCCTTTAGATTCAGAGCTACCTCAAAGCGTTCATTTCATTTCATTTATTCAACCTTAAGGGCCCGAAGACATTACATAAGGGGGGGCGTACATCGAAGTTGGAAGTTTCATAGCAAGGTAACAATATGAAGGTACACACTGATTACAAGAAATAAAGAAAGAAAAAACGAAAAGAACACGCATAGCAAAACATGAAAATACATTATAGGCGATAAATTCTGCGAGCACAGTAAAGACACAACTATAAACGCGAGAGGTAAATGTGCTGTTAGGACGTATCATTTGTATTTTGAAAACGGGTTAGTTTATCGCGAAATATTTTGTGGTCTCTGCAAGTAACAATGTTATCTGGTAGTGCATTCCAAACTGTTATGGCATGGGGGAAAAATGAGCTGCTCATCGCCGCCGTCCGGAATTTTATGGTCATCAAAGGGTGCGTATGGGACAGGCGAGATGATGTTCTTAATGGGCATTTTAGGAGAGGATGTCCCGATCTGCTGAAGTAAAAGAAAGTGTGAAGGAGGCAGACACGAGAAGTTATGCGACGTGAAGCGAGCGATGCGAGTGACAAAGTTTGTTTTAGTTGACTTTGCCACACGAAATTGACTTTGCCACACGAATAGATTTTGCCGAAGCGACTTCTTCTACACACTCTCTCGACGAGCGCCATTTTGGTCAGAACCTAGCCTTCAGCAGCTCCGCTTTAAAAGACAAAACAAGTCAAATTATGGACGCAGTTTCAGAAGTGCGAGTAACGAAGCTTATGCAATGCGACCAGCTAGAGTTTCCTGCCTCATTTTTCTTCACATTGATGCAATTTTGAGAGACCTAGGAGCCTAGGGGAAACAGTTGCAGAATACCGCGGTAGAAAAACAATTTAGGAAAGCTTGCACTCACGCGCAAGACTTGAATGGCGAAGCTGTTGAGGGTGAACACAACCGGACATTTTTTAAGTTTCAGTATCATTGTTTGTTTGCATAGTTGCGATGCTAGTAATCGTCGTCATATGCATCGAAGCGGTCTTCGTCGTCTTCGCGGCGAGTAATAGATGCAGTGTCATTCTCAGCACTGTAGAATTTTACCAGCTGAACTGGCGAAGCTAGCACTAAGTCGTGCAAGGCTTCAACCATAGCGAAGCTGCAGGATTTCTTTACACGTGAGCACTGAAGAACACATCAACGTGCATTTGTACAATTGTTTGAAGTTGTTTATTTACATGTTCACTAGTTGATTTGCACTGTACTAGTAGTAGTTGTCGTCACATACATCCCTATATCGTGTTGTTCCTCATGCCAAGCGTTATATGCGCGGTAGCGCTTGAGGACAGTGCTGGATTGGATTGATTGGATTGAACAAACTTTATTTAAGCCGGCAGAACGACGTTTTTACGCGCCGCGACGCGGGCCTCGGAGTCGTCCTGGGGGCTACTCATCCGAGACGTGAGCTCGCCGTTGCCGACTCGCGAGTCTCATGCCTTGCGAGCGCCCGCACGACCTGCTGAACGGCCCAGTGTTGATTTTCGTAGGTGTAGCTCCTGGCGGCTTCTGCAAGCCGTGGCGGGATGGTTCTTGACATCGCTTCCATTGGGCTCGTGACACAGTTCCATAAGATGTGCTTTTGGTCTGCAGTCTCCTTGCAGCAGAGCTGGCACTTGTCAGTAGGGTATGCTCCGGATACATTCGGTGCATCAGAGCCGGGGTGGGTAGGGACCCGGTTTGAAGCTTTCTTATATAGCACTGCATCCGCCCGGCTCAACCCCGGGTCCGGAGGCGGGAAGGTCCTGCGAGCCAGGTGGTAGGCTTTGGTGATTTCGCCATAGTCTGTCATTCGCTCCTTAGCACCGAACCACGTTGGACGGTCAGTTGCAGGGCGCGGTTGGTGAGGGCTCGCGCCTCCGCGTGTGCCGTCTCGTTGTGATTTGCGTTCTTACTCGACACGTCCTTGCCCGCATGCGCCGGGATCCACTTCACTCGAACAGTTCTTGGGCCTTCTAGACATGCATTGCGTAGCACCTGCAAAGCTTCTTTGCAGATGCGTCCCTTGGCGTAGTTCCGAACTGCTGTTTGTGAGTCGCTGATCACCGACTGGCAGCCTGCGTCGGTAATGGCCAGGGTGATGGTGGCCACCTCCTCTGCGCGTTCTTCATCGGTGCAGTTGACACTTGCCGCCGTCACAGTGTCTCTGGTGGTGGCCTTTATGACAACGGCAAGGCTTCCTGTGGATATTCCGCCGCATCTACATAGCGAGCGTGCTTATCCTGGGCGTGTACGTCGACGAGGGCTCTAGCCCTTGCCACCCTCATGCCCTTGTTGTAGTCAGGGTGCATGTTTTTCGGTAGAAGATCTACCCTGATCCGGCGACGTATCTCATCCGGGATGGTGAGTTTGTTTGTTGTCACCACCACTGTGGCGTATGTATCCTAGGTCCTCTAGGATTTTTCTTCCAGTCCTCGTTGTAGATAGACGCTCGAGCTTGGCCGTACGTTGTGCATCCGCTATCTCCTCGAGCGTATTATGCACTCCTAAGTTGAGGAAGAGCGGTGTGCTTGTGGATTCAAACAGGCCTAGCGCAGACTTACAGGCTCCTTAATGATGGCATTGATCTTACATCGGTACGCCTGTGCAAATAAATTTGAAGATTGGTGTCCCTGATGCAATGCTATACTTGACATATTACGCTCGTGTTGTAACCAGTTGTGGTATGCAGCGACATACGTGATTTGACTGATCACAAAGGAGTGAACTAGCCTGATCAGACTGTCCTCCTTCATGCCAGCTTTCCGTGATGTAACTCGTCGGATGAGCCTCATTGCGTCCGTGGACTTGGCTGTGATGCGTGCGATAGTCTCGCCGTTTCTTCTGTGCCGTTCGATGATCATTCCGAGTACTCTGATCTTGCTGACTTCGGGAACAACTTGACCAGACTGTGTAGTTATCCTGATCGTGCCTTGTTGCCTGTCCGTAGTGCGACCTCTCCGTGGTGGTATAACTAGGAGTTCTGATTTGCTTGGAGAGCGAACAAGTCCTGAACCATCCAGATGTTCTTCAATGGCGTTGACTGCTTCTTGTAGTTTGGTTTCAATGTGACCGTCGCTACCCCTGTTTATCCACAGTGTAATATCATCGGCATACATTGTGTGCCGGATTCCCACTGTGGCGAGTCTGTTGGCTACTCCTATCATTACTAGATTGAATAGTAATGGCGATATCACGCACCCATGCGGAGTGCCAGTGCTTCCGAGCTTCTTATCGTCGAGTTGTAAATGGCCTGCCCTTAGCTGAGCGGTTCTACCCGTTAGGAAGTCCTGGATGTAGTAACTGCGTTCACCCATGTTGAGCTTAGAAACTTGCGACAATATCGCAGAGTGCTTGACGTTATCGAAAGCACTCTGCAGATCAAGCCCTAAAATTGCACCGTAGTCAAGGATTTCGTGCTTCAACTGAATCATCGCACCTTGGGTAGCTTTTTCTTTTGCTAAAACCACGGCGCCAGCAGGGCACTCGGGGAACGCAGCGAGGCACGCGCTCACGAGAGAGAGAGAGAGAATCAACTTTTATTGAGCCCAATGAGGTATTGGCTAGTGCACGCAGGCACCGGATGGGGTGGAACCCTCTTCTCGGGTCCCATATGCGTCTAGCAGCTCCTGGCCCCTGGCTGCCAGCGCGAGCTGGATCGTCAGGTCGGGGCTAGACAACAAGGTCTCCCATCGCTCTCGGGGGTCGGGTGTGGGAATAGGGGTGGGGGGCGGGCGGATCTTAAGAGACTCGCACTCGGCTAGGACGTGTGCCAGAGTGCCTTGTCTCTCCTTGCAGAACGGGCAAGTACTCTCGTACCTGACAGGGTACATCTTGTTTAGAAGTGTGGGATGCGCTAGCGACCCCGCCTGTATTCTTCGGATTACGGTCTGCTGTTTTCGGCTCAATTGTGGGTGAGGCCAGGGAAATCTGCACCTACGCTCTCTGTACATTTCAGTTATTTCTCTATAGCTCGTGACGGGGCGCAGCTGCGCCGGCTCGTCCTCGGCCCGGACGGATAACTCTCGGGCGTGGTGGTCGGCCAGTTCGTTTCCTTCCACCTTCGAGTGAGCCGGCACCCACACGAGCTCTAAGGCTCGCCTCTGGGGCCTTCGCTTGGACAATATCGCATGTGCCGCGGGGGACACCCTCCCTTTTCGGAAGCTGGCGTACGCCTTCTTAGAGTCCGTTACTATAGTGCCGGCCCTCGGATGTGTTAGCGCGAGGGCCACGGCAACTTCCTCTGCTTCGATCGATTGAGTCGTGCGGACCGATGCGCAGGTCACCAGGGTGTCTATGGTGGTGACCGCCGCCGTAGCCTTTGTTCCGTACTTGGGAAGCGCCGCGTCCGCGTAGAGGACGTCGGGGTCCTCTTCGAGCTGGCGGGACAGCGCCCTGGCCCTTGCGGATCGCCTCCCTTCGTTTTTCCCGGGCTGCATGTTCCTGGGAAGGGGCTTGGTCTTTACGACGTCCCTCCACTCGGTAGGTAATGTCTCGGTGTCTGCTTGTGGTTCGATGCTCCATCCCACCTTGCGCAAGACGGCCCGTCCGTGTTCGGTCTGACTTAGTCGGATTCTTTGGTTAGAGAGGTGGGCCTCCACCATTTCGTCTACCGTGTTGTGCCTACCCATGCCCAGAAGTTTCTGCGTGGACGAATGCACGGGCACTCCCAGGGCGAGTTTGGTCGCCTTTCTGACCACCGTGTCCAGGGCCTCACGGTCCGCCCTCGTCAGCTGGAGGTACGGGGCAGAGTAAGTGATGCGGGACACGATGAACGCCTGCACCAATTTCAGGGCGTCGTCTTCCTTGATTCCTCGGTTCCTGTGGGTGACTCTTCTGATCATGCTCGAGATCTGCTCGGAGACGCTCTTGATCTTGTGTGTGGCCGTGGTGGCCTTGCCGTCGTCGCGCAGCAACAGGCCCAGGATGCGGACCTGCTGTGTGGGCTCGATCTTCGTGCCGTTAATCGTGACGATTACGTTCGGTGGCGGTTCCTTCTTGGGCCTACCTGGCTGCACCATCAACAGCTCCGACTTCTGCGGGGCACAGCTCAGTCCGCAGGTCGTGGCGTACTCATGGACGGTGGTCGCCGCCCTCTGCAGGGTTTCTTCCACCCAGGCTTCGGAACCCGCTCGGGACGTCCACACCGTAATGTCGTCGGCGTAGAATGCGTGGTCCACGCCTTCGATCTCTTGGAGTAACCTAGGCAGGGGCAGGAGGGCCAGGTTGAAGAGCAGCGGAGACAATACCGACCCTTGCGGAGTGCCCCTGTCTCCGAGCTCGATTGGGTCGGACCGTTCCTCTCCTATCCTTATGGTCGCCGTACACTTGGTCAAAAAGTTCTGGACGTAGCCGTACGTCCTGCGGCCGCAGCCCGTCTTGCGGAGGTTCTCGAGCACGCTTCCGTGGGACACGTTGTCGAAGGCCCCCTTGAGGTCCAACGCAAGTATCCCGCGGGGCGAGTGTCTTGTGGCCTTCTTGAACACAAGTTCGTTTAGCTGGAGGAGGACGTCTTGGGTGCACAGGTGCTGGCGGAACCCGTACATAGTAGCCGGCATCTGGTTCGTTTCGTCCAGGAACCCTTGGAGTCTTCGGAGAACCATGCGTTCCACGACCTTGCCCACGCAAGACGTGAGCGAGATCGGGCGCATGTTCTCGATTGTCAGCGGTTTGCCCGGCTTGGGAATAAATCTCACTTCTGCTTCCTTCCATTCCGCGGGTAGTTCCGAGCGTTCCCAGGCCAGGTTGATGTGGTCCAGGAGCTCGGCCGTCGCAGCGTCGCTCATGTTGTTCAGGAGTCGGTAGGTAATGGCGTCCGTGCCGGGCGCGCTCTTTTTGTTATTCTCGTCGATGGCCGTCAGTAGTTCTGTGGTGGTAAAGGGCTCGTCCAGCTCCGGATTTTCGGGTCCCCCGTATTCCTCCGGCAGCGGGAACTGCCCGCGCTCCGTCTTAAGATACTTCGCCTTCAGGTCTTCGATGAGCCTCTTGCCGTCCCCGCCGTAAGCGTTGAGTACCTTGGTGAGGTTTCGGTTCGTGGCCGCCCTACCATTTAGCGGGTCGACCAAGTGACGCAGGAGGCACCAGGTCTTGCGCGCGGACAGCATGCCCTGCAGGCCGTCGCACGTGCTCATCCAGTTCTCCCGGCAGAGCTTGGCAGCGTACTCGGAGATTTTTTTGTTCAGCGAGGCTATGCGCTTGGGCAGCTTTGTGTTCCTTCTCTGCCGTTTCCACCTCCGAGTCAGCGAGTGTCGAGCCGCCCACATGTGCGCGAGCTTGGCGTCGACGAACGGTGTCTTTGCTGTCGTGGCGACGGTCTCCGTGAACTTATCGAGCGCGGCCTTCTGTTCTCTTGCCCACTCCGCGTACGGTCTTCCACTACTCTCCTCGGCTTCGGCGGAAGATTCGGCTGCTTCTGCCCCGCACTTGCGCATGCGGTCCCAGTCGGTGATCCTCGCCGTGCCGATTTCCGCTCTGAACTTGGGTCCTCTGATCGTCACGCTCAGGATGTCGTGGTCGGATCCCAGGCTGACGTCCTCGTTGCGCCAGGTCGCGTCGAGAGTCCCCGCGAGCCACGAGAGGTCCGGGACGGTGTCCCGGTTCGTGCCGGTTCCCCTTCGGGTCGCTACCCCAGGCTCGTTGAGGAGCGCCAGTTCCAGGTCTTCCATCGTCTTCGCGAGGGCCTTGCCTCGCTTGGATTGAAACTTGTAACCCCATGTGGTGTGCGGGGCGTTGAAGTCTCCGAGGACCAGGAACGGCCTGTTCCCCGCTAGCTGCTTCGCCTTCCCGACCGTCTCGTCGAAATCCAGGTCCCTGCGTGACGGCCTGCAGTAGGCGCTCATCACGAACAGGTTCCCTCCGCTACCTATGGTTCTCGTGTGTATCTCGACCAGGGTGTGTTCGCAGCCCTTCTGGGCCGTGAGGTGCTGGGTGGCCGCCACGTTGCTGCGTACCAGGACCGCCGTCCCTTCTTCCGACGGGTCCGTGTAAGTCACGTATCCCGGAATTCTGGGTCTGCCGCGGGTCTCCTGGAGCGCGATCACGTCCGGCTTCTGGTCGAGGCTCTCGATGTGTAATTGAAGTTCTGCCGATTTGTTCTTGATTCCCCTGCAGTTCCATTGGTAAAAGATCGTGGTCTCCCCCCCACGGTTGCGTCTATTGTTGTTCCTCTTCATCGTCGTCCGAGGTCACCTGGTCGCGCCTACTTGCGACCGCCCCCTTTATTTTACTGGTACTCGCGCGCTCCCTTCTCTTCCCAGAGAGGTCCGTGTACCGCATTTTTGCTTCCAAGGACGAGGTCTTGGCGGCTTGTTGGTCCAGCTTGGTGGATAAGTCCTCCATCCTGCTCTCAATCTCGACCATTTCGTGCTTCAGGCTTCCCACTTTGGACCCTAGGAGCTCCAGCTTCGTTTGCATGTCGTTCTGCTGTTGGGTTAGTTGGTTAACGGCCGCGAGGACCGCCGCCAGGCCATCCTGTAGCTGTTGCATCTGACTTGGCTCTAGCGACGCCCCCTCCGGCTTCGAGGTCTCGGCGTCCATTTTCTCGTGACGGGGCGACAACGACGTTGACGGTTCCGCCTCCCGATCGGGTAAAGGTGCGGGGTCGCGCCGTGGCACCTTGCGTTTCGTGTTGGCGTCCCCGAACGCTTCGTTTGATATAACTGCCCCAGCGAGCCTTCCGCTAGCTAGCGCATCCATTTTCTCCATTAACGCCCTGATCTGCAGGTGCTGTTGGTGGATTTGAGCGTTCTGCTTTTCGATTAGCTTTTTCAGATCCGCGCATTCGCTACATTCAGCGGTTGGAACGCTTTGGTTAGAGGGAGGAGGAGGGGAGGAAGGGGGACTGAGAGGAGGGAACTCCTTCTCGCATGCGAGAGCGACGGAAGACCTGTCGGTCCAGCCCACCTGTTTTTCGGCGTTCCTCCGTCGAAGGGACCCGGTCCGGGACTTGGACCTCGATCTCGAACGGGACCCGCGTCTGCGGCTGCTGCTCCGGCCACCCTTGGCACCACCCGACGTTGGTGCACGGCGGCGACCCGAGGGGCCGCCCGATGGAGTCCGGCCCGTGCCCCTTGGTCCGCGGGACGTGGAGCGTCGTCGGCTCTGAGCTCGGCGCTTCTCGCTCCTTGTGGTTGTCGCCAGTTTTCTTTTTTCGGCTACAGACACTGTGCGTGCCGGGAACGGTCAGCGGTCGCCGCGAGGCACGTGCTCACGAGCGCTCCGCATTTTCTTAACCGCCGCGGTGGCACAGTGGCTAAGGCGCTGCGCTGCTGAGCACGAGGACGCGGGTTCGATTCCCGACGCGGTGCACGGTTTTCTGATGAAGGCGAAAACCAAAAACACCCATGTGTACGAGATTTCGGTGCACGTGACAGATCCCCAGGTGGTCAGAATTAATCCGGAGCCCTCCGGTACGGCGCGCCTCATCGCTTGCGTTGCGTCGGCCCGTTAATACAATCAATAAATCCGCATTTTCTTGGTACTTTTTTCTGCAACGGCGGACTTATGGTTTGTGCTACAACTCCGCTGTGAACAATTTACAGAGTAATGCGGAAGTCTTGAATGTAGCAAAGCTGTACTCAACCTTCACGACCATCACGATGGTTTAAGTCCACTGTTTTCAGCCAATGTGCTTCTTCTTCGCTGCTGAAACAATCTGTACTGCATCATTTTTGCTATCGTTGTGAGCATATCCTTCATTTTTTTTAAAGTGATGATCATTGGACACTGGACATTAAACATTTGAGGGGCGTACGCTATGACGTGTCCTTCTCGTTCCGAGCAAGCGTTGCTATGATTATGGCGAACGCTGGGGTTTTTCTCTTGGGAGGGCCAATTTTGGCCAATCTCCCTAAGTGGGTATGCCTGGATTGGCAAACGTGCGCCGGGGACTCGGGGCGGTCGTCGCAAAGCACGCACACACGAGGGCTCGGCATTTTCTTGATTTTTTACTGCCTGGTGGTTGCCGCGAGGCACGCGCTCACGTTCGCGCGCTAGGCATTTTCTTCGTGTTTTTAACTGCGGACCGGAAAAATTACGATTTGCTGACAGCTTCGTTGTTCAAAAATTCCCCGAACTAAACTCCTAAACTTTCTATCACGGTTTAAAACGGGAAACCTTCTTCTAGCTTTTAAACTTGGTTATTACGGGTCAAAGCAACGGCTCTGCACTCAGTGTTTTGTGAAAGTTTGCCTTAGCTTGAGATTTCGCAGCCTTTCGCAGTGCTGCCAACCTGCGAAGCCACTTTTCCCCTAGCTCAGATGCAAAAAATTCCCTAGATTTTCCTAGATTTTCGCCGAATGCGGTTATCAGATGTTTTATCTCAGATATTGGGTCCGTCTTATACGATATGACTGCCCAATTTACTTGTAAGGCATAATTATGAATTCGTTTGAAACCATTTTTGAAGTAACTGAGATGAAGCTGAAAAAAATGTTGGACTTCAATTTGTAATGCTTTAAATATTTTATTACATCAAACCACAAAAGCAATTTGGGGTCATTACGTGGCGGGGGGGGGACATGTAATAATGAATAATACATATACAATTACCTTGAAAGTAAAACCAATCGCTCGGCGCACACACAACGATACGACATTCCAAGGAGCACTACGTGTTACAGCGCCTTGTATATAAGCCGAAGGCATGTTAAATTATAAAAATAACATAATCAAGAACACTGCAGTTCAATGCAAAATACAAAAATCTTGTACTACAACACAGAGCACTTGTAATAGCATCCAAGTATATATGAAAGAAGGACAACAGGAACGACCACAGACGATGCGCACTGCATGAGATATTCAAGCGAGCAAGTTTATGAACTTCATCAATCTTCTTTTGCTATTTAAACCAGCAGTGTCAAACGTAGGAGCGATAGCTTCGCTCGATGCACATTTATGGGAAATAGATAGCTGCGCTTCATCGAGAAACTTAAATGCATAGGTACATAAAAAATAATAAACTTAACAAAGTAATACACCATTACACGACTGAAGGCATAAGTCCATGTGGGCGCAAAAAATTCCCTAGATTTTGACAAATTTCCCCTTTTCCCTCAAGACAACCCAAATCCCCTACATCTAGGGAAATTTCCCTAGCGTTGGCAGCCCTGGCCTTTCGTCTAGCACATCTGCTGCATGACTGGATGCTACTTTCGCTTGCGCTGAAGGGCGCCCTCAGACAGCACAGCCGGCGTGCCATCGGTGCCGACCGTGAGGAACCAGGCGCCGGCAAAGCAGCGCCTCCGTTTGCGGGCTTCCTGTGTGCCCCTACTCTTAGTTCCTATAAATTCAATCACCGCTGTTTTCATATACCAGTCCTTAAACCCTCGGCTACTCACGCGGCTTGCTTGGGCTAAGCCGCGTGCACAGACGGTCCATCCGTCGAGGCGCAGGCAAAGCAGCCGTTTCACCCTCGGGTAGTCGCGGTGTACCGCAGCGGAGAAGTTCCGAGCAAGCGAAGCGGTAAGAAAGGTGCGACTCGCGCGCCTGCAGCTAGAAATCCTTGCGACGCGATGGATTACCTCGGAAGGTGAAGCATATAGTAGTGTCTTCGCTCTAAAAATTAACGCACCCCTTCCCTGTCGGAAAGAGGGGTGCACGCGAAGCTTGAACCTGGTGAAAACGTAAAGCAATCCCCTCTGTGAAATCAAAATGCAAAACCCTCGATCAACAACTACGCAGACCTTTCCTTCACTGAGCTAGACCCGAGCGCAAATGTTCGGTGTTTGTCATTGTAGGTCGTTCGGCGATTTCTATTTTCTGCGATTATGCACCCGCTTTCGTTTGGCCTCCACGGAGACTTCGCGAAACGCTGGATCGGCTCTTCGTTGCCGTCTAGCTTGGGCTTGCCGAACCCCCTCATCGCCCCCTTCCCCCGTTGTCCTTTCTCCTGTCTTTCTCCTCGCCGAAACTTGGGATTAGCTCTACGAGCGCGCGCACGTTCCCGGTCACGCTCCCGTTTGCGTTCTTGCATGGCTTTCTCCTCCTCGGGAGAGCGGATCAAGCGCGGCCTACCCATGCCACAGCCGACGGTGAAGTGACATCGGAGAGAACAGCGCAGCGAGCGCTTTCGATTGCCTCGGAGTATGGTGTGATCCGCCGCGACACTTGCGAGAGCGACGACCTCTCTCCGGAGAAAGGGAGTGCAGGCATTGGCGGGCCGATAGCCGTCACCTGCGGAAGAGGAGCAACCGCAGCGAACGAGCAGAGAGAGAGAGAGAGAGAGAGAGAGAGAGAGAGAGAGAGAGAGAGAGAGAGAGAGAGAGAGAGAGAGAGAGAGAGAGAGAGAGAGAGAGAGAGAGAGAGAGAGTAAAGCGAGGAGGGACGCCACCGACGGTACCATTCAGGCATCTCAAGCTTCGCTTGAAAAAGCCTCTTGGTTGCGTCGTGCACTGGCTGCGTTCATGTATAGTTAAGAGTGGGCGGTTACAATTGCGAGCTCGCGCCCATTTATATACAGGTTTGTTTCCTTTTTTATGGTGGAAGTTTGCCAATCAGTATAACGAAACTATTGCAGGGGTAGTTTTAAGCGACGTAACGGAAGCCGCTTAATGCAGTGATCCACCGAGTTCAGCTCAGTATGAGGTAGCCAAAGTACATTATGATTCAGACTGCGTTTCTGTAAGTTACTGTTTCTTTCCTCTTCGCAATTCCGAAAACGTAGCGGCCATTTTATTACTGCATTTACAAAATTAGGTAACCAGATTAGACTGGCTTTCCTGAAGGCTTTTTCTTTGTAATTCTGTTTCTTTCGTTGCCGTTGTGCTACTTACGCCTTTGGATGTCTTAAAATGTTTTTCCCGAATTTTCTATCCGATTTCTTTACAGCATCAGGATATTCCCCAAGACCTTCACGTACTAAGCCACGTAAGTATTCTTTGCTGCTTCACGAAGACAGAATCTACAGCACGTAACCATGGAGATGTTGCAGCAATTCCGACAACAGCCAGCCTAGACTAAACCCTACACGTTGTTCGGCGTAATTACCTATACTAGTGTGAGGCAGGCTGTTGGTATCGGCAGATAACTGTTTATAGTAATAACTAAGATAAGCTCTTCTACGAGGCACTCGAACAACGCCCCTGAAGTGCTTTCTCTGATTGCATATGGACTGGGAAGGTCCGTAACTTTTCGAGGTACATTTGTGGTATAGTTACTGGAAAGACTCGTTTATATCACAGGATCTTCGAATGCGCTCACGCCTTGCAGTGAAACGAGTTAAAAAACAAACAAACAAACAAACAAACAAACAAACAAACAAACAAACAAACAAACAAACAAACAAACAAACAAACAAACAAACAAACAAACAAACAAGCAAGCAAGCAAGCAAGCAAGCAAGCAAGCAAGCAAGCAAGCAAGCAAGCAAACAAGCAAACAAACGCGGCAGACTTTTCTCACTCCCGAAGGGACGCTTAAAGTTCATAAGAGTAGAACGTTCAGCCGGGTATTGGGTTCCGTTGCGCACTACAGTTCGTCACCGGCAACTTCCGGGATAATCAGGTGTCTTTAAAGTAGTGCTGGATATTATGGTTTTGTCCTACCAGGGGAACAAAAATATTATTCAAAATATTGCGGCAGCTAATGCTACAGCTACGCTATAGCTATAGCTATAGCTATATTTATAATATCTATAACCTATAAGTCTGGTTCTCAAATGGGGGTCTGCGGACCCCAAGGAGTCCGCCAAACCCTCCCCGAAACTTTTCGACCCCCCCCCCCCCCACCATTCATTTTTCTTTTTTGCTAAACCTTTCTGGAAACGCAAAAAGGAGGCCTCGCTATATGACGTTTAGGCGTAGCTAATGTAGCGTAGCTCCTGTTTTATTGGCCCTTTGCACGACACACCAGCTCTGCGGAAAAGCCAGACACACAAAAGGCAGCTTGTATGCGCTTTGGTGACTATTACCTGCAAGAGAAAATTGTTTTACAAAAGTACACGCATCAGCATAAAAGTGAGACACAAAAGGCGGCAATTGATGTTGCAGGCTATAGCTGCAAGTGCAAATTCTCGGAAATTATGACAAGAATCACCATAGTTCATCGTAGGGTCCCCCATCACTTCTGCAAGCCCGGAAGGGGCCCCCACACCCTCGTGGTTGAGAACCGCTGATGTATAATATCAATAATAGCTATATAGCTACAGCTAATACTATAACTAATGCTATAAAAGGATAGCAGTTTCACTTCCGCTAACTTCGGGTAACTTTCCAAACACAAACATTGGCCTGATTGATTAAAGGGACACTGAAGTGATATGTAAACATTGCGGGATTACTAGCGCAAATTGTAGTCCGGAGTCCCCAGGCCATGTTTCGACCACTCTAGGCGCGTTTACGCGATTTTATTTAGTAGAAAAACTAATTCGAAAACGCTGTCCTCCTCTCTTTACGCTCGCCCATTTTCTGTGGCGTTTTCGTGTGACGTCAGGAGGGGACGAGCTGGCAATTGGCTGCGCCACGGCTGCGCTACTGCACGGCTCCCCGGCCGACAGAGTCAGTCGGCCCAGCGTTTCGTCCGCCGGCCGCCGGCGGGTCGTCGCAATCAAGGAGGTTAAAAAAAATTGCTTGGTCGCAATTCGTTCGCTTAGTTGAAACGAAGCCAGGACACGTTTGTGAATGGAAGAATGTGCCTTTCTTTACTTGGTTTGTTTGTACACTGTATCTAGCTCCAAGTCAAGGTCGCTTCACACAAGCGCTGCACATGCGACGCTTCGCTGACTGGTACGCCAGTAGGAAAATATAAGGCCTCTTGAAGGCGGGAGAAGAGTCACCGAAGTCAATACAGGTACTAAGCAAATAAAATCAACTGATATTTTTACCGTACAGCGTAAAACTAGGGCGCGGGAAGCACGGTTTTTCGTTGGGCGAACAAGCACAGCGGTCAGCAGCACGACTACGCATCTGCGAACGCTTTTCCGTCTACGAAATGCAATTGCTAGATGTGAGCTACTGTGGAAACTCGGGCGACGCTTACTGCACGATCGCAGTACAACAAATAGTCACCTAAGCGGCTTGAAATGCCAAAACTAAATAAAAGTGTAAACCGGTTGTACAATATATACCCTATATTAGCAAGACATTCGCGTCCCGCTCCGTGGCCTAGCAGTCTAGGGCGCCAGGAATTCACCGCAAATGTTTTGCGAGTCACGACACGAGTTCGAATCCCCGCGGGTACGTGCTTTTTTTTTTTTTTTGTAAGTTAACTTTTTTGTTTTCCGCCGATGTTTTCTATATTGAGTTCACCTTTTTTGGGGCCGCAACGTTCATGGCTACACGAACTAGTTCACAAAACGCGCGCAGGCTGGCACTGGCGCGCTAGCGAGTTCTCGTTGGAGTGATGTTGCCATAAGCACCGACTGCTTGCAGGCAGTGGGCACAGACCAGAATGAACAGACCCTTGGCCTGGTACGAACATGCTTTTTACGATACAGGCATGAGGGTGGCAAGCTCCAAATATGGGGGAAAAGCGCATGACATTTGGGCGTCTGCGGGTACGCGGAGGGCATTCATGCACTGCGTAGGTCTCGGCTAGTGAATGCTACGACTACAAGCCGTCCTGGGAGGCTTATCTTGTGCATTTTACAGCCGACAACATGGCAGAAGCGCGGTACGATGATTACTGAGATATTGAGAATGCCCATCCAACAAAGCCATTGGTTATGTTTTACAGAACCGAAACCGAAACCGAAACTTGTGTGATTGCTAACCTTGGGCATCGTCCAATCACGGCGCCCCTCCTCTCAACGTCACAGCCTTAGTTGGTGCGGCCGCCGCAAACCGCGCATGGTAGTTTTTCTTCTTTCGCGCTTTGTAAAATAATTACCGATTTGTCAACCGGATAAACGATGAAAAGTGTGCTAATTTGAGCCAGTCTACGCAGTGCAAGCAAAAACGGGAGCTTGACAAATTCACTTCAGTGTCCCTTTAAAGCATCCTGTCTATTTGTTCCAGCAAAGCCGATCCAGCCAACCTACACACGCGTCGGTAAGTCCGAAAAACAAAGCTGGATATTAACATACTACATGGACGCGGAGCGGTCGGGGTTTTAAATTTGGATGCACGAGAGCTACCTGTGCGCTCTTTCACAAGCATATTCCAAGAGTGGAAAAAATTACCTAGCACATCATTCACCGCAGCTCGGCAGGCAAGCAAGCGGGAACACGGGCGGCCGGATGAATGAATGGATGGATCATAGAATTTCATACTAATATATACTAGAGGGAAATCTGTCACTGCAGTCGCGGGCTGCTGTGGGCGGCGCCATTGCCGCTAGCGACGTTCCTTGCCTACTTGGCTTAGCTAGCCATATGACTTCGTTTTTATCTCGAAGCCAAAATCAACAAAAACGGGTAACATTTTTTTCTTGTTCATCGTGTATGAAGCGTCTGCATAATCACTGACAAATTAATCTTTTTGGGGGTTCAATTCTATAATAACAAAACAAATTTCATGAACCTTCTACACTAATATTGTTGCTTTTTTGCACTCAGAGCACTTCAGCCTGTTCATGAGCCATGCCAAGGACAAGTGGAACGTGCCTGCCCGGTACATGACTGAACGCTCGCCGAAGCGGCGCGGCTCCCTTAGACAGTGGGGCCAGATTTCCCTCTAGTGTATATTAGTATGAAACTCTATGGGATGGATGGATGGATGGATGGATGGATGGATGGATGGATGGATGGATGGATGGATGGATGGATGGATGGATGGATGGATGGATGGATGGATGGATGGATCCTGGATGGATCCTGGATGGATGGATGGATGGATGGATGGATGGACGGACGGACGGACGGACGGACGGACGGACGGACGGACGGACGGACGGATGGATGGATGGATGGATGGACGGACGGACGGACGGACGGACGGATGGACGGACGGATGGTTGGACGGGGGACGGACGGGCGGTTGGATGGTTGGATGGATTGATGGATGGATGGGTGGGTGAATACCGTATTTACTCGCATAATGATCGCAATCACGTAATGATCGCACCCCTGAAGTTTGTCATCAAAATACGACTTCTTTTATTTCCCGTGGAATGATCGCACCCTGAACTTGCCGCAGCCATATGTCGTATGTGGGCCAAGTCTAGCTGACGATGGTCGGGCTTACCTATGTTTCTTCCTCTTTCAAAGCGGACGTGGCTACGTTATGGCCGCAAACTTTCCGATATTAGCGATATCGGCAAGCATGAGTTCATTATTGGTGCGGAAGAAACTCTCAATAAATGCACATAATGTACTCACAAGAGAAAGAAAACTTGACCACCTCCCGTCGCGGGAACCCCTGTGTAGATGCGACGCATAGGCGGAGCGGTGAAGGGACCGCGTTTTATAGCGCGCATAACGTTGAGGGGACTGCGTAAGCCGGTCGCAGTCGATGACGACGTTGGCGTACTTGTAAAGCGGCGTGGACTGTAGGTGTTTGAGCCAAGCGTGGATGTTGCTTCGCCGGAGAACGGCACACCGGTTATATGCGCAGCGCGCCCGAAGGAGAGGAAACCGCGGAAGAGAGTACTGCACATGCGCCGGCCCCAGCGCGTCTGCCGTGGCTATGGCGCAACGTGCCGCGGCTATGGCGCAACACAATCCAACACAATCCACTTTAATCCAATTCAATCCAAATCCAAGCCAAGCCAAGCGAATCCAATCCAATCCAAGCCAATCCAATCCAATCCAATGCCCCTCGCGAGAGAGTGTTCGCTATGGGAGAGGAGAGGGGGTGAGCGACGGAGAGAGCAGCTGGCGCGTCGAGGAGAATGGGGGAGAGGTGGACAACGCCGACGACGACGACGCCGGAGGGACAAGGCGAGTGAATCAGATGTTCTGCATCTAAAACGACGCGCTCAGCTTGCTGCGTCGGCAGCCGTGTCTGCTTTGATGTCCCGTACTGCGCCAACAGCAGCCGCTTATTGGTCGACCTGATCTCACGTCGCAGGAAACTCGTTCCGACCCGTTCCGTAATTCATGAAAACACTGCATTAGTACGTCACTTTTCAATGTGGCTGGCGGTGTTCAGTGGAGTTTTTATTATGTTTTTATTGATTGTGGTTATTATGTTCATGAGACCTATCGTAAAAATTCTGACCCGCAACTTACTTGTGTTTTCTGCGATGAAACTTTTTTTACAAAACATTTACCTCGCGTAATGAACGCACCCCTAAATTTGCATCATATTTTGAGAAAAGAAACTGCGATCATTATGCGAGTAAATACTGTAGAGGAATGTATGGATGGACGGGGGACGGACGGGCGGATGGATGGTGGATGGATAGACGGGGGACGGACGGGCGGATGGAGGGTTGGATGGATGGATGGATGGTACCTAACTAGCCCTTTGCTTTAAAAATTCGTAAGCGCCAAATTTTTAACCGCAGAACTGTTTAAGCCCAGCGTTATCCGCTTGTCACTCCAAAAAACCTCCCGGAGTGATGACGTCACCTCGCGTTTTCTAGCAACCCCTGGTGCAGCTGTTCCCAGCATTGTGCTCGCTTCGCTAGCCTCAGCAAGGCTCTGCCGAGCCTCAACGGTGCCCGTCAAGGCGTGGCGTCACTGGGCAGCACATGGTTTACAGCTGGTGTACAGCGGTGTCCAGGCTTGCGCGTGGGCTCTGCTGTTTCTCCCTGTTTCTCTGCTGTTTCTCACCGGCTCTGCTGTTTCTCCCGCGTTGCAGCACTATATTGCAAGCTGCGCCAATTTTTCTTTATCAATTTACTATGAGGGACATTACTTGGACTTTTTACAACAATTTGTTATGTGTGCGCCTTTTGTTTTCTTATTTTTTAATGATGCACATGATTTCCTGGAAGGGTGGAAGGGTATCGATGATTGACGTGCTTGACGTGCATAATTTTATCACACCTGACCACACGGCGCGACATTTCAGTTCAGATTTTTGTTTTTTAATTTTCCAGTGATTCTCTTAGCAATTGTGTCCCCTGATACTAAAGCCGTGCGGCTTCTTTGCCCAGAGCTGCGGGGCCTGATCTGCCACTCGTCCTACGAAAAGGTCATAAGCAGCCCTGTGTCCAAGCTGTGCAACTTTCTCATGGTGGACATAGAGACGGAAGAACCCTACGCGGAGAGTGGCGATGAGGGAGCTACGGTGCCGCTCGTCCCAAGTGAGAATTACCTACTTTTGCAATGACGCTTACTGAAACACCCAAGGTTTTTGCAACAAAGCAAAACAAAACAATAATTGTTCGCGTAATGCCAAGACGTCTTGGTCTTATCATCCAGGGGTTTCTGCGAGGTGTCGTTCTCTCCCGCAAAGACAACAGGGGTACTATAGCTTGGCCAGCCTAAGAGGTCGATTTACATTACAAAATCTATCGAAAATTCATTCGCTGTCAGAGAGAATAATAATGTCATGACATCCTTGCACTTTGGTTGAGTGTCAGTGTCGTACTGAGACCTGAACGTTCAGGAAGCAACGTCCGGAAATGATACTTGCATGGTTAGGGAAATATGCGTGACAACCGCTGGGATACCGCTTTGTTAGAAAACCTTTGTGCATTTGCATTTTCCGCAATAAAATCCCCAGCCGACATCCTTGTTGTTGTTGTTGTTTTCGCGCCCTACTGCACCAGTTAGAAATGTTCATTTGGTTGCGAGTTTGGAATAAAGAATGTGGGGCTCGGCCCGGTGCCCAAGCCTTGCTCCCGCTCTCGAAGTCCGCTAGACGACGTTTCTCGCACGACTCTCGCTCTTCCGGCGAAGCCATGCTTTGTGTTCTAATCGTCACAAATTCACGTTTTCGCCCTTTGTAGGCGGTGTTGTGTGCCTGTCGCTCCTTTTGTGCCCACCAGTGCAAACAAGACAAGAAGGCGAGGACAAGACAAGACATACACGGACAAAAACTCGCTGCACACACCATATGATAACGGGTACAAGCGGTGGATGGACGCGGAGAGACGCTGGGCGGCGGGCGCGTGCGCCACCACGTCGACCGATGTCGGCAGCGACTCGAATGAAGCGCCACCGCAGCCATTACTTGGCTGACTTCTTCTTCCCCGCACGTGTTGTATTGCCCTCTACTCTTCCCACTTTCTGTGTCCACGGATCGACGACGCAAGTTATTGTCCAACTTTCCCCTGTACTACCATGACTGAGGAGATAGTAAAGTGTTCGCTCTATTTATACCATCAGCCACAATTCGAGCGAACATGTAACAAAGTGGTCGTTCATCCGGCATTTCGTGCTTATAATGTTGGCTATAACTTCACACTGGATGTTCCCTACAGTTTTGTTCGGAGTGGATGTTCCCTCCTGTTTGGTTCAGTTTCATTGGCGCAGGATATGCTGCTCTCATCGCGGTAAGGGCTCAATAGGTCCATGACCAGAAAATTCAACTAAAAGGAGGAAGATCTAACGCATTTCTGCCATAAATGCACAGGAGGATAAGAAAAACATACTTGGACTGGCGATTGCCTTCAAAACAATTCAATGCATTTCTGGAATATCTTAGAAGCAGTGATGACAGACAGACATACATACATACATACATACATACATACATACATACATACATACATACATACATACATACATACATACATACATGCATGCATACATACATACATACATACATACATACATACATACATACATACATACATACATACATACATACATACATACATACATACAGAGAGACAGACAGACAGAGAAAATAACTTAATTTGGCCACAGCCGGGGCGATTCGTTGGATGAGATGCCGGCCTAACTCTCATCCAAGGAGGTTAAAAAACAATGCCTTGCTCTAATCCCACCGACCGGGGAAGTCAAGTTTGCGCCTGCTTAACGCAGTCATTGGCTGCGACACGCCATGTGGTCGGTAACGCTTCTATAGACCGTTTACAGTGCGGTGCCTTTGGTACGGCCATGTCGGACGACGTGACGTCATTATCCATTGCTGACCTTTTAGAACGCGTTTCTCGCCACGGCCTTATCTGGTACTCTTGCGCATCGGCGAGGGATGGCGCAGTTGTAGAAGCGAATTTTACAATTTTTTTAGTGTTGCTATGAAGAGGGCTTAGCGTCGAAAATGTCTTGTTACACGGGGAAAGTGTACAAGTACCGAGCTTCCTTATGCCGTAAATAGCGTAGTAAGCGAGTACCTGGCAGGGTAGTTGCTTCCGTTGCGACGATGAAGAGCCGAAGCCAAATTTAACATGTTTAATGAATGGCGAGTAGAGAACAGTGATGATACAGTTAGCAGCACACTGCGTGCTTACAACATGACAGCTTGAACGGGCAGAGTAAAGCCCCAACCACATGGAGCGATTTTGCGAGCGACTTGGGGCGCGACGCGACTAGCGACGAACTACTTTTCGCCGCGCACCAAGTCGCTCATCGAATCGCCCGGTTCTGGGTCGCCAGAAACAGCCGCTCGCCTCCCGGAAGTGGCCTCAGCGACTAGCCAATAGGAGAGCCCCTACGTAAGCACGCAACCTCCGGTTTTGAAAGAGAACGGGGGGAAGATTTTGCAAATCCACGCAGACGACGTTTGCGGTGCAGCGGCAAAGAAAGCTTTGCGTGGCAAAGCTTGTGTACACGCTGAAGCAGAAGCAAGAAGGCTCCCGCTCACACTGGGTGAGACCCGTGTGGAAAAAACGACGTCAAGAAAGCGAATTCTTCACGGCGTTCATGTTGGAGCCGAGAAACGAGGCGCAGAAGGAAAAGCGTGCGCTATCGCTAACCCAAACCAGTTTTAGAGATGCGATGAAGTGCAAAAAGCAAGGTAGAAAGGCGTAATACTTTTTAGTCATGCTTTTTATGACAAATGAGCAAAAAAAATGTTTGCAAACATCCAACGTACCAAGCGCGTTACTATGCGCAGTGCGGAAACATTGAAATCGCCATCCTCAGTCGCATGCTGAGTCGCTCGAGCCGTCGCTGTCATGTGGTTGCCTCGGCGAGCGACTTCGGTTCGGCGACTGCGGATCCTAGTCGCGTCGCTCG
The DNA here is from genome assembly GCF_048455015.1 of Haemaphysalis longicornis. Taxonomy (NCBI): domain Eukaryota; kingdom Metazoa; phylum Arthropoda; class Arachnida; order Ixodida; family Ixodidae; genus Haemaphysalis; species Haemaphysalis longicornis. Next base: position 54,514,401 of record NW_027526422.1, read on the forward strand.
TCGCGTCGCTGGAAAAATCGCTCCATGTGGTTAGCGCTTAACGTTCTGCACAATGGCCCAAAACGCATTGCCCGGCTCACGTAAGGGCGAGCGTACATACCCAGAATTCCCATCCCTCAAGAGGCGTTGGGCGTGCTGCGCACGGCACAAAAAGGGTACAAATACACGAAACACCTTCCATAGGACCCGTTATGAGTTCCGCAAAAGCCGGTTCACGCTGTGCTGGAAAAAGAGGGGAAGAGAGAAGTCTACCGGATAGCATGCTCATTAAACAAGGGAATGACTGGCAGGGAGTGCATGAAAGTTATAAAGAGCATCTATGGGTTAGAGGCACCATAGAGGGGAAAAATACATGGTTAGGAGTGGTGTATCTGTGGACCGGTAGTAGTGCTAGGGAGGAAAATGAGGAAATGGTAAACTGTTTGAGAAGAGATGTAAACGAGTTCAAAGATTCGGGCGAAATAATCATAGTTGGAGATATGAATGCCCATATAGAAGGTTTGGATGGATACAAGGACCACAACGGTTCTCTAGTGATAGATCTATGCCAGGAAAACCGGCTTGTAATAGTAAACACGGAAAGCAAGTGTGACGGACAAATAACGTGGGAAAGCGGTAACAGACAGTCCAGCATAGGCTACAGTTTAGTATCCGAGACAGTATACGGAAGGCTGCGGGAAATGACGATAGATGAAAATGGAACAGACAGCTTAGGAAGCGACCACAAGCGGTTTAGCTTGCACTTTGGAGGCGCAACCCGGACAAATGCAGAAATAGGCACAATAGGAGGAAATAATTTGAATAATGAGCAGTTAAAGATCATCGCTGATAGATTGGAAGATGAAATCAATAAATACCCAGGCAAAAATTGGGATTGCGACGAAATGATTGCGTTCATAAAGGGTAAGATGAAGGAAGCAAAGGAACGAAACCGATGGAAAGGGAAGAGAAAGCCGAGAAGCTGGTGGAATAAGGAAATAAAAGAGGCTATTGACCAGCGAAGAAAGGCGTCGAGAGAACATAGAGAAGCAAAAAGAACTGGTATGGAACCGGAGGTAGTGAAGGAGAAGTGGGATGTCTACCGTGGGAAAAAACTAGAAGTGCAGAAAATGGTGCAAGCTAAGATCAAGCAGAAAAGCGAACAATGGATGGCAGAAATACGGAAGAAGGACAAAAGCGCATCCAAGAAGTTTTGGAACCATGTAAAATCACTAAGCTCAAAAAACGATAACCATCAAAAATTCCTGATTGATGAGGAGGGGGAACATTTAGAAGGAGAGCACGCGTTGGCGCATATTCATCGAGTGATTAGTGAGAAGTTTAGCACAATAGTGGTAGGGAAACCTGCACCGATAACATCAGTGCCACAAAAGACTGCGGAAAGGGAAATAAGTTTGAGCAACCTTGATTGGAAAAAAGCCGAGCAAAAGGTTTCCCCCCAGACAGCAGTGGGCCCGGACGGAATACCAATGCAACTGATAAACCTACTTGGGCCTAAAAGTAAGGAATCGTTTATGAGGGCAATAGATAAGGTGATCGAAACCAAAGAAATACCAGAGGACTGGTTAGAAAGTAGGATGAATTTAATATATAAACGCAGAGGAGACAAAGCCAGTATTGATTCATACAGACCACTCACAGTAACGTCAGTGGTGTATAGATTCGTAATGCAGGCGATAAAATCAGAAATTCAAGCATGGATGGAAGAAAATGAAATACTTGGGGAACTGCAGAATGGATTTAGACAAGACAGGCGACTGGATGACAATCTGTTAGTGATAACGCAATGCATTGAAATTGCGAAAGCACAGAATAGACCACTATGGATTACGTTCTTGGACATTAAAGGGGCATATGACAACGTAAACAGAGAACGGCTGTGGAGAATGCTGAAACTCCAGGGATTAGATGACGAGTTAGTACAGTTCCTTATAGCAATCTATAAAGACAATAGAGTGCACCTTACTTGGGAAGGACAGAAATGCGCCCAGCAGGTCAACATCCATCGGGGACTAAAACAAGGATGCCCTTTGAGCCCAATACTGTTCATGCTTTACATGGCAGGGTTAGAAAAGAAACTGGAAGAAAGTCAAGTAGGGTTTAGCCTAACCCATATGCTGCAAGGCGAAGTGGTACAACAGCATATTCCGGGAATGTTATACGCAGACGACATTGTTCTTTTAGCTGATAACCAAACCGATATGCAGCGGCTAATAAATATTTGCGGCCAGGAAGCCACTGACCTCGGGTTAGATTTCAGTGCAGAAAAATCAGGAATAATGGTTTTCAATGACGCTACCACCGACGTAGTGTCTATCCAGCAAGGCGAATTACCTAAAGTGAAGGAATATAATAAATATTTGGCAGTGTGGATAAACCAAGGGAGTAACTACTTAAGTACTCACGAGGAGCAACTTAAGGTTAAGGGAAAGCGAAACGCAGCTATAATGAAGCATAGAGCTCTGTGGGGGTATAACAAATATGAAGTAGTAAGAGGAATGTGGAAAGGAGTAATGGTTCTGGGTCTCACGTTTGCGAATGCTGTACTCTGGTTAAAATCAGACGTTCTATCAGGCCTTGAAGTAAATCAGAGAACGGTAGGACGTTTGGCCTTAGGCGCGCATGGAAAAACAACTAACGAAGCAGTTCAGGGAGATATGGGCTGGGCGTCGTTTGAAGTTAGAGGAGCTCAGAGTAAAATATGCTTTGAGATGAGGTTGAGGGCAATGGATCAACGAAGGTGGGCAGCTAAGGTTTTTAGGTACCTATACTTGAAAAGCGTGGACACGCAGTGGTTAAGAAAGACGAGAAGGCTAACGATGAAATACGGAAAGAACAGTGGGGAATCCAAAACAGCCAAGGTAACCAAAAAAGAGGCAAGGCAGATTGAAACGAATAAATGGAGGGAAAAAATGGAAGCTAAAACGTCGTTACAGATGTACAGTGCTGAGAAGATGAACATCAGAAAGGAAAATTTCTACGATAATTCCCAGGGCAGTGCTTTGCTTTTTGAGGCTAGAGCAGGTTGCCTGCGAACTAAGAGTTTTGTGAGGAAGTATTCGCAAAATGATGGGGTATGTGTGGTCTGCGGAAAAGGAAAATAAACTATGCGGCACATAGTGTTAGAATGCGAGGGTATCCATCCAAATCTACATGAAGGGAATATTGGGCTTTCAGAAGCCCTAGGATTTAAGGGTATCAGAGAGGAAGTTAACTTCAAGGCTGTCGAGGGGACGAAAAGAAGATTAGAATGCTGGTGGAGGAAAAGCAGAGATGGGAATATTGCCTAGCACAGTTACCACCTGTAACAGGGATAAAGAAAATATTTCGGGCCTAATAAGCTTTAGTGCCTGCCCTAAGCAGCGCTAGTATTAAACCAAGAGTGTAAAACATGGTTATATTAGTCCTTTCTGGTAAGATGACATGTCATCACCCCGCTTCAAAGGGGAAACCAATAGGAATCATCAATCATCATCATCATCATCATCATCATCGGCATCATCGGTATCATCATAATCATCATCATCAGCCACCGTTTGTACATATCTTGTTCGAACACGCCACGCTGCTTGGGCAGTTCACATCAAAACAACGCAATGGTTGTCCCTGATTCACCAGTCAGACTGGCGCTCATTAGCCAGTCTCCGGCATGTCCAAAGAGGTTTGATGAGCTGGCTTCACTGCACCATACGGCACTTAGCCGTATTGCGCAAAACTTGGCCGGCGTATCACGAGCGCCCATGGTGAAGGCGAAACACTGCGTGCTGAATCGTAGCAGTGGCAATTCCTTCCGAGAATACTTAGGCACGAAAAATCGCGCACACAGGTTGTTTGAGCGCTGTTTTGGTTGTCGTCCGTGGCAGTTAGTTTCCTGTTGGCGCGTTTTATCCTACGGGAAGCTTTCGGGTGGTTGGTTTTACACACTTCAATTAGCAAAGCACATTTCAACAATGTTCCACAGTTTGGCTTGGAAGCTTAATTTCCAGCGTGCGTTAAAATGATTGGCTGTGAACGCACCAATTTGACTTTCGAGGCCTGTAAAACAAAATATTCCTGCATTAGTGTGGAAGTTGTGTGCTTCCCCTTGGTCGCTTTTTCATGTTTCGACGTGCTTAAAAAATTCTCCAGAAATTTAGAGAATTATCTACAATACGTAGCTTTCTTACGCCGGCTGTCTTAAGTGTGTGTATTCTCCATACAAATTTTGGTTTTTTTTCTAAATCCTGTCCGACCAATTATATCCAATTACGCTATATGAGGATTGCAGGTGAAACTTTTGCGAAATCTTCACTTTTGTGGAAATGCAGGGTGTTAGACGGTTCGCCATTTTCCGTAATTATTTTATATTTTTCTTATTTTTTAGCTTTTCAGAATTTCGTTTGACCAATTATGTCCATTTACGCTATTATAACGGTTACAAGTGAAACTTTCGCGAAATGTGCATTACTGTGGAAATGGCATGTGGTATACGCTTTGACATTCTCCGTATATTTTTCATATTTTTTTATTTTCTAGTTTTTCAAAATTTTGTTTGGCCGATTATCTCCATTTACGTTATTACAACGATTACACTTGGAACTTTCGCGAAATCTGCATTTTTGTAGAAATGCAGGGCGTTCAACGAGTCGCCACTTTCTGTAATTTTTTTTATATTGTTCTTTTTCTTTTGTTTTTCAAAATTTCGTTCCAGCAATTTTCTCCATTTACGATATTATAACGATTATAATTCGCGAAATCTGCATTATTGTGGAAATGCAATGCGTGATACGTTATGCCGTTTTTTGTCATTTTTAAATATTTTTCGTATTTTTTACTTTTTCAACATTTTCTCCGACGAATTATCTCCATTTACGTTATTACAACGATTACATTTTGAACTTTCCCGAAATCTCCATTATTGAGGAAATTTAGCGCGTTATACGGTTCACCAGTTTCCGCAATTATTTTATATTCACATTTATTTAGTCTTTCAAAATTTCGTTCGACCAACTATCTCCATTTAAGGTATTATAACAATAAGAGGTGGGACTTTACCGAAATCTGCATTATTGTGGAAATGCAGGGCGTTACAATTTTCGCCATTTTCCGTAATTTTCTTGTATTTTTCTTATCTTCTTAGTTTTTCAAAATCTTGTGCTACCAGTTATCTCCATTTAGGGTTCTCCGCATCCACACAAGATGTCCAGCAACGGGAACCTTACTCCCAAACTGTATCAAAGCTTGCTTACAGTTACGGTTTTGCGGCGCCATCGAAAGCATTAATCAAATATATTCGTTAGCATGCTCGAGTGTGTCCGATTGGCTTACACCCGATGCAATCGCTTTTCGTGCGCACCAATCGCAGGTGAAGTTACGCCGCTTTTCGCCCACGTGTGGCAGGCTGTCCACCCGGTCATCTTTTCGCACGAGGGAAGCCTTCTACGTCAGACGGCTAGGGCATCGCTGGCCCAAATCCTGCGTGGTCTGCGAGTGAACATCGTCGACCAAAACGCGCACGGCTTGGCGCTATCATGGTCGACCCTTCACGAATCAGACCTTACCTTACTATTAAGCCAGGCTAAGGTAAGCGGTCGATCTGTTGTTTAGCTGTCCCCGTAGATTTTCGACGTTGTGCCATCAAAACGCTTATGCATAATTCTGCCTCATATGCGCCCCACCGGGCATGGCACTGAATGCTCCGTGTATGTCCTGGTGAACGAGAATACGAGGTGTTCCCGGAATGGGGGCCTGGGGCACGGGACGTATGCGAGGTCGGGGTCCGGCATACTATAAACAATGCTAAGGAAGACCAGGGAATGCCACGGGACTTGGCAAAGGAGAGGGAGGGTGAGAAAGGGAAGAAATGTGGCAGCCAAAGGAGGAAGGTGACCTTTGGACAGCGGACGCAAGACAACTACGCCCACGTGTACCAAATTTCCGCCTCCATTTGAGAATCTAGGCTCCTCTTCTGCGTGCACATCGTGGGTATGGCAGACTTCCAAATCAACTTCTAGCTTGAAACCCATTTCAGTTGGCGGATACGGTGCCACCGATCAACCGCAGCAATGTCCGTGGTAAGCAATATGGGCATGAATAAGCAACTTTCTAAACTAGTAGCAGTGGCTGCACGGTTCATACGTGTCGGCGTTGTCTAGCGTAAAGCAAACCTCTTGCACATCTGAGGATAGCACAAGTGCATGAGTAAATAACGGAGGGTGCAGTGTTCTTCTATTTAATCAATCAATCAATCAATCAATCAATCAATCAATCAATCAATCAATCAATGAGCTTTTATTTCCACCAATGTCACTACAGACGTGAAAAAAAGCGGACGGACAAAAAGCGGAAACCATGCAGCTTGACCGAGCACCGTCCGCCGACGCAGCATGTGACAGGCTTCTTTAAAAAATTCGGATGTTTATTGAAAAAAAAAAGATTATACAAAATTTAATTAAGACAACGGAAATGACAAATGCGGCATCTAAATAAACATACCTGGGATTCGGTCATCATGTTTGTGAAAATAATTGAGCGTGTCGGACAGGGAATGCTTTTGTAGCTTCTGTACATAGTGAGCCCGTGATGAAGGGATTTTCGGAGGAGGCTTATGTCACTGTGCGTATACATTTAGTTTTCCTGTAAATATGGTAGATCCATAAAAGTATCTACTTTGCTTCGTATTGTATAACTGCAGCTACGGATGAGTTTATATCGATGTCTGTTTTCAGCCTTTAATATTCGGTATTTTAGAAATAGTTTTTTTTCGGTGCGTGCACTAGAAAAGGTGTGCACTAGAACAAGGAAAAATGCACGCTTGATGGGCATTTACTTGTGCAAAGTAAACCCACCATATTTAGGTTAGAGGTGGATTCGAAAGGGTCGAGATGAAGTACAAGTACCAATAGAAATAAAGAATCTGGCTGTTCCGCGCCGTTCGCTTGAGCGGTGACAATGACTGCGTACGGGTATTTTTCGCTCTTTGAACCTTCAAGTTCAACAGGCGTCATTTGCACAAACAATCGGTTTATTTGGATGCTCACGAAACTACACGAAAACACGCTTCTCGTTTATTTTTGCTAACGCCATTTCCTCCTGCTTGTTTCTCTTCTTTTCTCGGTTCGGGTGTGGTTTTGTTTTTCAGTGGCAGGCGTCGGCTGTTCGTATTCAACTAATTCGGCTTCGCTTTACGCGGAACCATCGAGGTGAAAAGGCCGGCTATGTCTACGTCGGGTGGCTGGACAAATACACGCGCCGCTCGCCGTCATCCAAGGAAACGTGTCAGGGCAGGCGGGAATGGAATGCAGGCACGCGCGGTTGAGGACGACTTGATTCTACGGCGACTCTGCACAGCAAACGATTTTCGATGTACATGCGATTGAGAAAGGGCGTGGCTGTCGCACCCAGTGAGGGGCAACCAACACAGCACCCCAAACTGCCAGAAATGCGGTACCCGAGGGCACTTAATCTGCTCACACTATCAGACTATGAATTTTGAGTCCATACACTCAAAGCTCCACCTGAAGGAAAGCACATCTTTGTTGGTATTTATAGAATCAGGCATCGCGGATAACTTTCTCCTTACTTCTATTCCCACCCTTCCTTGCCATGCCACCTGCTAACTTCGTATCGAGGACTCAGGCCATGGCAAGAGGGTTTCCCACCATTTATTTTAATACAAGTGTACCATTTTATTGAACTTTGAACAAAGGTGCGCCATTAGACGACATAAAACACAGCGCGCACCCCCTGTGACTCAACTGCGGACGCCTCTAAAATAAAATAGAAAGAAAAGTCGACTTCTAGTTTCAACCTGACGCTGCGAATGCGATTGGGCGCTACCTCACGGTTCCTTAACTAGATGGCGCAAGCCGGCCTTAGAACTCGAGGTATAGAAATGCACCGCATGACAGCAGTGGCGCTAAAGTCGGCGCTATGCAGTCTTCGCGGTCCTCGTCCGCAGAGGTTTAATCAATCATTCGCGCGCTGTCGCGTTCGTATCTCGTAGCAATAAAGTAGTTTATCCTAAGAAATGTTTCTTGCTTTGTTTTTGGTTTGTATGGGACAGTTTGAAACAGCACGGGGAAACTTGGCGGCAGGGGTGGCGTCTGATATGCACCTGATGGTCCGCCGACTCGGTTCGCCTTTAGCTCCCGTCGTTCCCCAGCTCGATTCTACGTTCTCATCTCCTTGGTCCAAGGAGGCTTCGACATTAGCTACGGCTAGTTTGGTACAATACCCTACAGGCGCGTTTTATCGAATGAAACTAACCCTGGTGTTTTGAATTCCTCCTCCCCTCGAACCTCTCGACGATGAGATCCTTGAGAGAGATTTTCTTATGTAAAGGCACCGTGGTATTCTCCACTCAGCCGAGTCGATGGAACACCTGGAGGGAAGGAGAGACTCAGAATACGGCCGTAAGTTTCACTCACGGCGTATTCAAGTCTTCCCTCTCTCAAAATTTGCGCCCAGTATACAACGTTGCTCGACGCGTCGAAAGGCCGGCTCGTCTGTACAGCGGAAAGCCTGTTGTACGTCGACGCCGCGAAATACCCAGACTGAGCTGTCACGGCCACACTGGTAATTTTACTGCCTCTGGGGCAGTTGGAAAAACTGACGCAGAGACGGTTGGTGGGGAAGCACCCACAGCGCTTTACTTATTCTCTAAGAACGCAGAAATAACAGTGACTGACTCAAGAACAGCGATCAGACACTTTGAAACCGATACAATTTCACCCCAAGCGTACCGCCTTCTTCAACCGTGCTCTGGGTGAAACCTCCGCAAGGTCTATATGGGCACCAGCACATTCACCCCTGCCAGGTAACGAGCATGCTCAGGAAGCGACCCGAGGTTCAGCTATAGGTATTGCCTCGATCTCTATGAGCACTCGCTTCATACGGGGGCGGGGACAGGCTTGTGACGTAGGCCCATAACCGCTCACTATCGCTTAGGCCGCCTGGAATGGAATACCCTGTGGCACATCCCTCAATCAATCAGTGGCAATCTGTGGCGCCAAGACTCTCGCAGTTCAGCATCTTTCCTAACCGGCCGTTGTCTACAGCCGGATATATCCAAGCCTTTACAAAAAGCAGTGCATATGGTGCTCTGAACGAGCTAACATGCCGCATATTGTATGGACCTGCCCTAAGAAACCACAACACAAATAACAGGCAATAGCCATAAGGACTAGATCAATGGGAGGCGCTGTTGCTCAGTCCGTACCGGAGAAAACGCAAGCTTTCCAAACTGGCCAAAGATTCCGCAAGGGCTCTCTGGCTCCTGGATGCTATCTTACGGGGAAGGTCCGTCGAAGACTTCCCTTCCTCCTCTTACCGCCCTCAGTTTAGGAGAAATAAAGTTTTTTTTCTTCGCCATGATACACTATAGAATAAATATATGCTTCGCATCCACTTAACAGCCCTCGATAACATATTTCCTCAAATTTTCGCTGTTTGAATAACGAAGGGGTGGGGAGCTTTCGGCGACGAAAATCCGCTGATATAGCCGAAACGCTACTGGTTTTTGTTTGCAAAGGGCTCTTGCTTGTATGCCCATGTGACCAGTCGAGCACCCTGAGTCACCAGGTCTGACGTTGACGATTGAGTTAACTGACTAGTCCCTTCACTCAGGCAGACACGGGCTGATGAACGGGCGAGAAGATACTTGTGACATTTTGTCGTGCGTGAGGTCTGTTCAAACACCAAGAAAATCTTGGCTCTGATGAAAGATAAAATCAAAATCGGCGTCTTTGTGTATACACTCGCTCGGTACTCAGGCAAGGCTTGTATTAATCCACTGAATCGACGAGATGCGCAACGTATCACGTATAGCGTCACAATCAACTTGTTGCACGTGCTCATCAATAAAATCCCAATTAATGCAGTCCTTGTCGGACGAAATGGAAGAGTACCACGGCGTGCTCCGCTACGACAAGTACACTGGCAGCCCTAAAGCCCTGGCCAACTTCATGATCGCTGTCGGCAGGTGAGCGGTGCGGTAGCGAGCGCCCTTCCTGGCACTGTGTGGCGGCAGTTATTTGAGCTCAGGGCTGTTTGGAAACAACCTGTTTTTAGCGAAATAGTCCCGTTGGTAACATTTTTTCCCGTGCAATTTTTTAAAGCCGGAGCTATCTATGCCTCATGGTGGCGTGGATCGTCTGTTTAAAATGCACTGCAGAAAAGCCAACTTTACACAATGGGTTTCACAAGATCATGGATGATATGCGAAGGCACATCAAGCACTTCAAAGAAAAAAAAAAACATTTTCGTTGCCGGAATCGAACCTCGATTCCTCGCGTTATGAAGCCGACACGCTCGAAGCTGTTTGGATTTTGTACTTCGAATCAGGTTGCGTGGGAGAAAGCTTCGCGTTTCAGCCACATTTCTCTTAAGAAAGGGACTTAGATTTTACAATTAAATTCGCACTGAACACTTCGCAGTGCGCAATGACGCAAAGTAGGCACCTGCTCTCTTTGCGATGTCATGAAGGTAGCAATTGCAGACTGGGAAGATTTTAATTGGGTAGCAGAGGAAATGGATAAGCTATACAGGCTGGCCAAAATATGGAAATGAATGTGAGAAATTCAGGACAAGCAATATAGTCGCTTGGATGCTGTCAGGAAGAAAATTACGCCCACCTCCCCTCGCGGGAACCCTGGTGTGATGCGACGCTGAGGGGGTTCAAGCGCAAGCGGAGAGCAACCGTCGACCGAAAGGCCGCCGGAGAGCGGCACACCGGTTATATGCGCAGCGCGCCCGAAGGAGAGGAGACCGCGGAAGAGAGAGTACTGCACATGCGCCGGCGCCAGGGCGTCTGCCGCGGCTATGACGCAACACAATCCAACACAATCCACTTTAATCCAACCCAATCCAATCCAATCCAAACCCAATACAAATCCAATCCAATCCAATCAAATCCAAGCCAAGCCAAGCCAAGTCAATCCATTCGAATTCAATCCAATGCCCCTCGCGAGAGAGGGGCATCGGAGAGGAGAGGGGGTGAGCGCCGGAGAGCGCAGCTCGCGCGGCGAGGAGAATGGGGGAGGGGCGGACGCCGACGACGACAACGCCGACGACGCCGGATGCAGGGACAAGGCGAGTGAATGAGATGAAGTCGCATCTAAAAGCGAACTGAGGGGATGTATGGCCATACAAGGAAGATGACGCAATTGGCTGGCTGTTGTAGTTTCAGGCGAAGAACGTTTATAAACGAGTTTTTTGTCGGGCCTTTCTTCACGCTTATTGTTGAAGTCATCGCGTTATCATGATATTGTTTTTTACAGTGATAACGAATTATAGGAACACCCGCAAACAGTATATAGGTAGGCGCCCAACCTGCCAGTACGCTAGAGAGTTTTTGAGAGGTTAACACCCTCATGAGGCGTTATTTGCCGGGGAATCCTTCACTGCGGGCAACATCCCTGTGCATTTGCTGCGGCACCCGCAGAAAGAGCATATAAAGAATTCGGGGCGTCGTCAAAGCAGCACACGAGAAAGGAGCACCGGGATAACAGCATGGCGACAAAAGCGCACGCGCCAGAAGAGCACAGCGACAAAAAAGCACACAACAAAACACAGCGACAAAGAGGCACACAACAGAACAGCACAGCGACCAAAAGACATACAACAGAAGAACACAGCAACAAAAAACAACAAAAAAATACAGCAACAAAAAACGCACGACAAAAACACAGCAACAAAAAGCCCACAACAAAAAACACAGCGAGAAAAAGGCACACAAAAAAGAGCACAGCGACAAAAAAGGCACAACAGAAGAGCACAGCGACACAAAAACACACAACAGAAAAACACAGCGACAAAAACACACACAACAGAAGAGCACAGCGACAAAAAAACAAACAACAAAAATTACAGCAACAAAAAAGCACAGCGACAAAAAGGCACACAACAGAAGAGCACAGCGACAAAAAGGCAGCACACAACAGAAGAGCACAGCGACAAAATGATACAGCGTGAAAAGGGCACAGCGACAGAAGAGCACAGTTTTATAAGATGCCTAAATGGGAGATGGGTTGTATTTTAACGTTTGTACAGACATTATACAGGGCGGAAAATTTTCTCTGTGTTTCTCTTCACGTTAGCTTAATCATCCCCGGAAAAAAAATTCCGATTTCGTCACTTTTGTGTTTTATATCAGTATATTTGCGTTATGTCTCAGCTTAAGTAGCTGGCGTACTTTTTCTTTTGAGCTGATCGCGCCCAGTAGCGTTGTTGACCTTAATTATGAAGCTTGTATATATATTCCGGAAAAATAATTCAAACATTGGTTAAGCCCCCTTTGATTTATTCACCTATTCGCCTTGTTTTCTCTTGTGTATAAGTTGTTACTAAAACGTTACTCCAATTAAATTTTTTTTTGCTGTGGGTGTAATTAATTTCTTTCCGATGATCTTCTTATTTACAATGTTGTTTGTGTGACAAGAAAACTGCGATTGCAAGTGTATTTCGAGTCTAATGCAGTGGGTATGATGGTTCTCTTTCTAACTACATTCTTTATATATTACATTATTTAGTATGTTTCAAACGAATAAAAATTGGTCACTTAAAACAAGTTGCGGTTGAATACACATTCAGCGGCAAAGCCGCTTCCCACATCTGGGAAAAACACCGGAAGAAGCCCACTTGTCTACAACCACAAAATTCAAAAAGAAAAAGCGAAAGGTTGGCTGCTATAACCTCTGCATAAGTCTATAAAAAGACTACAAGAGCGGTGAGGTCGGTTCTGGAACTCCTTTATTACAGTGCACTGTTTAACGACTCTTGCAAGTGCGGAAAGCTCATGCTTGCGCACGAAAGCACCTAGAGTACCCACATTTGGAAATACACTCGTCCCGAAACTCAAAAGAGGATTCGTTTCGTTTTGAACATCCAGGTTTATAAAAATTAGAAATTATTTTAGTCCTTTTTGAAGTAGCCCCATAATTTTTTAGGGCAATACTATAACAGGAGATTTCAAATAGTCCTGGCACGATGACATTGTGCCATCCTAATATTGAAGTAAAATTAAGAACAGCAATAATAATAATTATTGTCAAGAGCAGCCAAATTATTTTTAGTGCCTAGGAACAATGGTGACGTATTCGTGCTGGTACACTAACAATAATAACAATTATAAATAGCTATTGCCCTGACACCCCCTTACAAAACTTTTTGAAGTCTCTTCTCATTACACTTCTTTCAATTCGATTAAAATATTTTCCAGCCTTACACTTCCGATTGAATGTGGAACTACAGCGAAAAGTGGAAGCTCTGTTCTATCTCACGCGACTCGGCGTTGCTTACACAAATTCTTCTTTGTTGACAAATAAGTGTGGAAACTAACAATCCTGCGCATTCGGAGAGCCCGAAGAAGATGCTTCCTCAATAGAAGTTTGTTGTACTAGTGGATATTGTACACGAAAAAGCTGAAAAGAGGAAGCCCACTCTCGAACTTTAACTCAATTTATACCACTAAAGATCGGAGCCCCTTTCCTGGGAGAATGATGTTTAAAACGCGAAGCTTTCTTTCGTGCAACATGGGTGAAATTCCGATATCCAAACTGCTTCAACTGTGTCGGAATGGCGCATCGGTTGGGCGTCGGCTTGATAGCGCGAGGGACCCAGGTTCGATTCATTTTTAAGTGCCTGATGTGAGTTTGTGAAAACGCAATTTGTAAGCTGGCTATTCTGTAGTGCGGATTGGGCGTCACGATGGACGACACCAGCGAGGCAAAGAAAGCTTCGCTTTAAAAACAAGGACGCACGCTTTTGTGCACAGTCATGGCCAAAAGTTTCCAGGCCGCAGGGACGTCCGCCGGAACAGGCCCGCTCCACTGTCGCAGCGGTGCCGTCAACGGCGCACGCAGAAGCTCGCCGGTTGCGAGGATAAAATAAAGCAAGAAGGGAGATGGCTCTAGTTTTATCACTGTTGTCCGCTCACGAGCAACACTCCTTCAACTCCTTTATCCCCGCAGCCAAGGAGTAGGGTGCCTTGATGCCAGCAAACATCGAGGCACCCCACCAAGGAACGTCGTCGAGCGTTGTTGATAGTAGCTAAAGGTATGGTCTCTGCGGCCTTTGAAGTTCTGACTAAGGCCGTACAAAATACAAGGAAAGAAAAACTAAAGAACCTAAGAAACAAAGGGAACACAAAACGCTGCAATCCTCGCTCAATTCTGAGACACAGTACACAAGCGCAGTGCCGGCCGGTATCACAGGCCGTGCCACATTGGACATAAATGCGTGCACACAGCAAACACTTATCGTCCATGCGTATAAGAAGGTATAAGAAGCTATTATTTTATCTTTACTTTTTTCGCAGGCTACCATCGGTAACCCTGGTCTACCAGGTTTCCGGGCGATCGACAATATTCACTAACCCTTACTACGACAACTTCTACCTGGAACGAATGAATGTAAAGCCGCTGGTTAGTTCGTCTTTCGTCGTCCAGGCAGATTAATTGCGAGATTATGCAGAATAAAGCCGCGTAATTAAAGCGCGAGTAGGAATAAAAGGGACAGCCATTACCGTAAGGCGGTAATTCACCGCGGTGGCTCACGGGCTAAGACGTTGTGCGGCTCAGCCGAAGGAAGCGGGTGGCCGTGGTGGCGGCCTGACCGTGGCGGCCTGGCCGTCGTGGCCACTTTTTTCATGTTGGCGAAAAGCGAAAACCCCAGTGTGTTGAGATTTTGGCCCTCGTTGTAGATCTCTGGCTGGTGTACATTAATCTGGAGCCATCCACTAAGGCGCGCCTTATAGCCCAGGTGTAGCTCTTTTACTTTAATTCCTTTAAAGGGACTCTGCAATGCTTTCGATAAGCGCTTTCACTCTTTACTTCGCGTCTGGAACCGCTACGAAAGCTATAGTTATCGCCAGCACGGAGCGGCACTGCGTGATTTGGTCGTCGCACCAGATACGCCTTCCATTTCTGCTTTGTTTTTGAGGCTTTTTTTTTTAATTTGCCATCGAAAAGCGTTCATTGCTGCAACTGAAGGAAAACCGGCCAACAGCCGCTACATGGCCTTTGTGACGTCATTCGAGCCGTCGAAGAACGTCAAGATAGGGAAGGAGAGAAAAATCTTTTGAGCAAGTTTACAAGTTATCTGATGGGCATAGAGCAGTAATTTTTGGCTTAAGTACTTTGCGACCCCCGAATAATAAGTAGTGGGTGGGTTGGGTGACTACGTTCTGGAAGCAATTAAGATTTCAAAAAAGTTGAAAAAAGTAGTGCAGGGTCCCTTTGAAGAAGGGAGGACGGTGCTATGCGCTAACAAGGCAGTTTTTCTCCTCGTACAGGAGACGCTAATCGACGAGGAAGTGGTCCAACCGATCATAAAAGCGGGAGGCGACGTGAAGGTGATCATCAGCATGTCCCTTGTGGCCCGCAGCTGCCCTGTCGGCACCGTCTACGAGAACAAGAGGGATGCGCACTGCGCCAGTGCACCTCTCGACATGGCTGAGGTACCTCAATTCTTCCCAAGCTTGAGCCCGAGTTGCCGTTCCGGAACTTGTCGAGTGCCAACTGCCATAACTACATATTTTAGCGTATACCTGCCGTAAAAGAGGGGCGTATGGAATGCTTTCGTTACTCAAGGAGTAGTGACGTCCGCTGGTTAGATAAGCGGTGAAACAGTTAGAACATGAGCTCTTCATGTTCTCCACCTCCAATGGCGATCTCCACCTCCTATGGGATTAAAAAAAGCAGGCGTTTCTTTTTTGGTAGCAAGATTTGGTGGCTACCATGCTATAGCGTGGTTAACTTTTAGCTGTTACAAGAAACATTTTCGAGACGCCTGAAAGCACAGTGCAAGAAATCCAAAGCAGACCTTTCAAACGACATGAACTATATGCGTTTCCTGAACTGAATCAGTCTCAGAGTATATTATTTGGTTACTGGCGGAAGACGACGAAGGAAACGGAAATATATTTCAAAAAATTTTTCAATACCCCTAGAAGCATGCGAGATGCATATCTTACCGTAGTGAACACCGCCATGACTTTTCACCGAATTGTTAGGAGGTAGTTGGGTAAGGGTCTGGAAGGCACACACTGACCATGTTAAGTCTTTCATCTATTTCACAGGCTGTTTTCTGAAACAAGTGTAAAAGGGACTGTTATGGAAATCGAGTGGTGCGCTTTCTTGTCCTGAAATTTCCCAATCTTGTTGGGAAGAAGCATTTAATGTGGCGCCTGGTTCGACTCCTTTCTTTAATAGGAAAGCTGTGTAAGCTTGAGATCTGGCCGTGCCGAACGTTAGGATAAAACACGGCTCCAGCTCATGCGAGATAAAAGCAAGCACAAAAAGAACCGAACTTCCGCTCGTACTGTTTCAGTCAGAACAAGAAACAAAAGACGAACAAAAAGACGCGCGCTAAAAGCTCTCCTCGGCCAAGGGGAGAGGGGGAATGCTAAGCAAGGCGGAGGGGAGCAATGGCTGCGCGATGTGTGGCAAGGGAGGGGGGTGGGTGGTGAGCAACGAATGACGTATCAGTGGCCGGGTGGTGAGGAGACGTGTCGTACGGGATTGGCCGAGCTTGGTGATGACGTCAACTATAACGTGCAGGTGCTCACCTGGAAGAGGGGCGATGTGTGTGCCGGCGGCCTGAGTATCTGGGGCCCTATTCTCGACGACAAAAATTCACAGTAAATTCTCCATGTTTTTTGCGTGAGCACAACGTAAGCAATCAGTGACGTGAAGCACATATAGCTATGACGACATGCGGTGTAATTTTACCATTCACTCATCAAGGTCACAGCCAAGGTATCAAATATTGCTCAAGAGGCCTGTGATTTGGACGAGTTGGTGAACGTTCATGATTGAAAATCAGCACGGAAAAAACAAAGCACAAAAAAGGGAAAGAGAAGTAGACAGAAGCAGCGCTGTCCTGTCTACTTCTCGTTCCCTTTTGTTGTGCTTTGTTTTTTCCGCGCTCATTTTCAATCATCAAATATTGCGCATAAAAGAGATATCTTTTTGCATGTATTATAAAAATTAAGAGCGTAGCTGAGGCTGGCAAGAGAAACACATTTCTGCAGGTCAAAATTGGCCTCAACACCACAAGGCGATCGAGTTACGTTGACCCAAAAGCGAGCGAGAGGGGGATGTTGAGCTAAAGAACATCACACAATCTTTTTTACCGCATCTATTTTTTTTCAATAGCTTTTAGTAACATAGCTGAACTCTTTGCCTCAATGCAAGCTTTGTTGCGTTATCACCTTCCCGGCCGCCACAGCCGCTACGCTATCGTCTGCTGCCGTGCTACAAGTTTATGGCGTGATCACAGAAAAAGACGGTCGCGACCATCGCTTGTATGACGCATTAGGGCAGCCTAAGCCTCATAACAGCGGAGCGTACCAATGTCGCCGATTCACTCATTCGTCAAGCTTGAATTGAATCAGCGCAGTAATACATACACAGTGACTTTTCTTTGTTATTTTGCTCTTGAGTTCCACGTGACCCAGCCGCTTACTAGGAGGAGTGTGGACAAATACTATGCATTGGGTTCTTCGTCATGGATAGGTTTGTGCTGCCCTATTATGTTGCTGTTAAGCCAAACAAATAATTTTTATTTTATTGACGAACATAAAAGCAATCCATGCATGCTATTTGTATGCTCCGTGGTCGCTGACTTGGAAACTGTCAAAACTATTGTTTCTTTAGGTAAAAAAGATGCTCTAAACCACGCGTCACACGAAACTGCGCCTGCTGCAAATTCACGGGATTTTCACGGCGTAGAAGGTCAGTTAAATTTTTTGCCCTACTTCACGGCGATAGCAGCCGCCATTTTGAAGCTGTTAAGTATTATTACGTCACTTTTACGCAGGCTGAAGTTGCCAATGTGTGACGTGATCGTTCCCGCGCCAGTTGCTTAAATTACGTAACGCCTTCTTAGCCAATGAGAGAGTGCGTGAAATACATTGTTGAATAGCAAAGACAGGAGTACGCTGTCATGTACGCTGCATTTAGTCTATTTTTTCATTGCCGGCCAAGAATTATGTGCTTTCAGAAAAGAGAAATAAGGCAAACTTTAAAATTGGTGCCATTGAACGTCATGAAACGTCAAAAAGACGAAAGAACACACAACCCCTTTGTCAACCGGAAACACGTGACCAAAATTAAAAGCCAATCAGAAAATACTTCCGGAAAATTCACAATTCACTGTGAATTTGTGCAGTCGAAAATAGGGCCGCTGGCCTACTGTCGAGCAGGGTTGCCAGGTTTGGCTATAAATAGCCAAATCGGGCTACTTGTTTTTTTGTTGGCGAGAGAAATTGTTGGTTGGCTATTTAGCTATT
Organism: Haemaphysalis longicornis; assembly: GCF_048455015.1. NCBI lineage: Eukaryota > Metazoa > Arthropoda > Arachnida > Ixodida > Ixodidae > Haemaphysalis > Haemaphysalis longicornis. Next base: position 54,532,672 of record NW_027526422.1, read on the forward strand.
TTTGGCATATTGGGTGAGCCGATTGCGAAAGTCATTTAATGCCTGCCAACTGGACAATGTTTTCCGTGGCGACTTAGATAAGTCTTCCCCCGCGAGGACAAAGAGACCATTATTCTTAAGCAGTGCCATTCATTTATGATCGCATGTGTGAGAAGCACCTCGAAGCGCCTTCCATTCGATGTGAAGTTTTTAGGGGACCTCCACCTGTTGCATTGCAACAACAAAATTACAATCCCTTTCGATGCTCTGTTCAAGGCTTTCACGAAGTTCCTTACATCGTCAAATATTTATGCAGTGGAGTCAGAATGTTCCGTGCCGCATGTAGGCTTGATCACCTCTGTGACGACCCCAACATCGTTTTATCGAAGAATGCCCCGGGTGCCAATTGCGGTTTAACAAGTTTTTGTCAAGTAACTCTAACGAAAACTGACTTGCGGAAGAGCATGTCCCTAGATACGTTTGAACATATTCTGCATGTAAGGTTCGCAGTAACGCCAAACGGTGACTTACACGACCCAAGATCTTTTTGGAGAAGTACAACCCGACCGCATAGGTTGCCACATGTTTTGTTTTCGACCGGTCCGACCGGTTTTTCAGACAGTGGGTGGGTTGCCGGTCCGTGCTTAAAACCGGCCGTCATTGGCCGCTTTTTTTGGGCCATAGTTCCGTGACTATTTTTTCTTTCGCGTTTTATAAACGGCAATTAAGCAACTTCGACGACAAATACGTACCGACAAGCTGCGCAACGACCCGCCAGCAGTGAAAATGCACGGACAAACGCGCTCCCTGAAATGAAGGAAGATCAAGAGAGGAACAAGAAAATGAAATGGCGCCGGCTCGATCAGCAAGTGCCGCCGCCGTTGTCGTTCGGCGTTGTTGGTGTATTGCATAGTATTGCGCGTTTGTGTATATATGAGTATCAAATACATAATGTCATATGGAGTGCATTTTTTAACGTCCGTTTGGTGGATTCAGATGGAAGGAAGAGATTTTAATGGACGAAGTATGTGAGGCTACTTTTCAGTGCTGCCCATTCAGAGCAATAATCAGAATCTCATTCAATTTTAGCACAAAAGTTATCTTGATCTCTCTAGGAAAACGCTACAATAAATGGGATTGCGTGCTAAAAAAATACGGCGGTTTTTTCTCAACACAAATTCAACGTTCTATATTCCAAGCCCCCCTTCTCATCCCCCGAAGGGACGTTTTTTTTTTCGGAGAAAGTAGCAACCCTATGACCGCATTGTACTAAGTGCAGCTTTTTGTGCTCCAGACGAGCGATGTTTGCTGTAATGCTTGCACTCACTCAGTAAATATATCCCACTATTCACAGCAGGTATCTGAATAAACGTTTCAAATGAATTGTGTGAACTTCCTTTATTTGGCTTTTTGGGCAATTTCTGTGGGTCGACATTGGGCTACTTTTGGGCTATGTGGCTCAAAGATTTGGCGGGTTGCTCTGCGAGAACCAGACATCCCTGCTGTCGAGGTGGGTAGGTGGGCGAAAGGAGCGCAAACAGGCCTGCTGTTCCATTACTCTTCGCGACGTTAAGCCTGTGATGCTGGCCCATTTTTTAACAGCGGAGCTGTTTAATCTAAAGGCTGCTCCGGTGGCGTTAGCAAAAAAAAAAAAACCAAGAAAACACTGCGGCGCATGTAAAGTGTGCACCCCCACAGGTAGGATATTATAACTGTGAAGCCAGCTTTTGCGCCTTCTCTTGTGTTTGCTCAAGGGACATATGCGTACGCGCACTCCTTAATATGCAATTTTAAAGGAGTTCTGACACGAAATTCACCATCGGACACAACTTCGAAGGCTAATTGTTAGGGGCAGAGAAAATCACTTCAACACCTGCGCGCATGCCAATCTCAGGTTTCTCCGCGTTATGTTTCTGCGGGGGACATGGTGGTACAGTCGCATGGCTTCTTAAGTGGCAAAATTAAGTTTGGATTGACTAGGATGTTAGTGGAGACCCAGACAAATCTTTGTAAATAGTCGCGCACAGCTAAGACATCCGAGAAAAATAAGCCGAGGAATGAGGAACTAAGACTACCTGCCTTCTTTTTGCAGATATGCCAGCTGTGGCCGGCAAACGTCCAAGGCCACTACTATTCCTTTATGACAAGGCGCTCCAGTGACGGAAAGAGCTCCCTCACAGAAGACATCTTCTTCGAGACTCAGTACACAGTTGCGCGAAAAGTAAGCTGTCTGGTGTTTCTGCAATCTTTTTTTAACAGTGAACCCGTTTAGCAATTCGTTGATCCCGGCGTTTTACAAAAATCAGTATAAAAGTGTCGAAAAATCGCCGACACCGGCAGTATTCCAAGCTGTGTCTGGTAGATCAACAGGGTTAGAGTCAGTCGTCTTACCCATTCGAGTACGACCGTGAGTTTGAGCCGGCAGTCAAACTGCTCACTCATTCGGCTGTGACTGTGGGGAGAGAAATCATGCCAACTGTTCGACACAGAACCCGTGATAGGGTACACGCTGCAACTGCCGGCGCCTAGTTTAAGTGTGCGCGTTCCGTTCGTTTGTTCGGCTTCTTCGATGTGCTTCTTCTTCGCCGTTATCGCAACAAAGGTGGAGTAAACGTCGCTGCTGTGGCGAAGAAGCAAATCGGCGGCAATTGAGGACTTTAACCGTCGTGATGGTCGTGTACGCTGCGTACAGCTTCGCTACATTCAAGTCTTAGGCGTTAGTGTGAGCTTCCTTCATTCTTTCTACTGGGGGTCATTTAGATTCGACAATGCGACAGAAATCAACAGTTTGTCTCAGTGTTGGCAAAGATCTTTATTATAAGCGGTCAGATTTAAAGAGTGTTACGATAGAAAACTCGCATTAGTACGCGTACGAAACGCAGGCCTTTTTAAGAACAGAAGCAAAGTAAGGGGTGCATTATATTCTGAAATGTTTAATGAATTAAACTATTTTCAACGGAAACAACGGCTCGGTCCTCCGTGCGTGGACAGATGACGACACTGTCCTAAAAATAGGTAGTTTCCTGTTTACAAACGCAACAGCTGTACTGCGGTTGACCCCGCCTGCGCTGACATGCTTTACGCGCCCTACGAAATGAGTCGCACTAGCGCAGACAAAGGAAGCTACAGATGCAACGCGCGTTCCTTTTTTTTAGAACAAAAAAGGGCGAAGAAAAACTGTTCAGTTGTAGCCTTAATATGCACACTGTGCACAACACATCCTCTGTTACCATCCCCTTAGCTTCGATGGCCCAGGAAAAGAGCGGGATCTTGGTTTTGTTTCGACATTTCATTTAAAGCTACGTAGGCAGGCGTTCACGAGTTCATTTTTACCGTTACATACTTGGGGATACGCCTTATATTTACAAAACAAAGTGTTCAATTAACATCATTAGCGACCCACCACGCCAAGTTATCTGTCGTTGGGTGAAGACGAGTTCAGCTCATGCGCAACCACCACTATGGCTTTTGCCTACGGTTCGTAACGGCGATGCTTATAAACCACCCCAATAAAGCCTGCGGCGCTTGGCAAATATTTGTCTCGCATAGAACCCTCCACTACGGCGAGCCTGATTACAGACGGTCGCCGTAAAATACACCCAAAATATGACCTTGTGATAAGCCAACTGATCTGGTCATGTAGCTGCTATGCAGGTACGCGTCAGACTTTCACGGTGTTGACTAGGGTTCGAGTCTCTGTCACTGTTTCTTCTTGTACCTTACCCCTTGGACCATAGTTATAATCAGTCTATCGCAGAACAAATTTCACGGTTCCCTCACCGCTTTTTCAGCATGGTGCGATCAGTACATTACGGAAACACAGAGAGCCCTGCTTATAACAGGACTGGGAACGTCTGATGTGTTCAAGCAAAAATAAATGAGCAATGCTAAGGTGATATGAAATAAAAGAAGATAATGAGCTAAAAAGTGGAAAATAGAGCGATATCATCTGGTACAGGAGAATCGGCATCGCCGTTGCAAATCCTTCAAATTTTAAACGTAAATGGGCGCTAATATTTTTTCGCCGCGAACCGCGTTTCCTTTGCGCAGTGATTCCCCTATGACCTGCGAAGCTTAATTATTACGCTAGCTTTAAAAAGGCCGTACTCAGTCGCCATCACTATCTGGCAGTGCTGTTGTGCACGGTGCGGCAGTACTCTGTGGGCTGTCGCTCAGCGTCATGCGCCCAACTTGAGTATTATACGGTCAGAAATACAAACATGAGAGAGAACGGACACGCACGAATACACGCGGATCCGTGTGCGTCCGTTCTTTCTCTCATCTGGTATCTGACCGTGCAATCGCACTCAACTCATAAAAGCGAAACTTGGCATACCTCACTGATGGCGACCGTCCCGTCACAAGTACTCACTGCAGGAAAGCCAACTTTTCTCAGTGGGTTTCCCAAAACCACGATGATGATAAGGGAAGGCACGTCAAGTGCCCCAAAAAGAAGCAAACGCTCCATGTGGTCTGAATTGAACCTGGGTCCCTCGCTCTATGAAGCCAACGTCTATCCGATTGCAGCCATCCCGACACAATACGAGCAGGCTGGATTTAAAGCGAAGCTTTCTTGGTCTTACTGGTGGCGACCGTCGCGTCTCCAAAGCTCTGCAAACCCCTACAATCCCAACAAGGGCGAACGATTTCCTCACGAAAAAGCTGGGCGCTTAAACTATTGTTGCCGTTACACAAAAGGGCGCCTGATTTGTAGATTGACTTCCCGAGAATGCCAGCCTTATTGTTCACCCTTTCCTGTCCCTGCCTGCAGGCCTACCTCATGCTCAAGCAGCTGAAGGGAGCCAAAGTGAGCCCTCTTGCCTTCGTCATTCAAAGATACGACCTGGACATCACGGAAGCGGTGACACCCGATTGCGCGGCTGGGCTGCTGGGCGTTATTAACATGACGAAGTCTGAAATTGAAAAAGTGATCTAGCAAAAAACTAAGTAGATATAATTTCTACCTATTTATTCGTTTGTCGCTTTGGGAATAACTACACACACAAAGACCATGTCGTGGCAAAGTTTGCTGCGTTTTATTTTACTTACGAGTTTCTATGTACGTACGTTATCGTGGAGAGTTTAATAAAGTGTTCGTATAAAACAGGCTCCTTCCATTGGTTAGGCTGGAAAGAAAAAGCATAGTGTCCCTGGCACGTTTATGACGTTCGGGAGTTACATTTTAGTCAAATTGTGTGTAGCCTGTCTTTGTTGATTTCTTACGTCTATAGCATTATTGCGAAATATTTTCATTTAGTTTTGTTTGATCCCCTGCAAACATCTTTATGCAATGCAACAGTAAAAGCAAAAACTTGGTATTCTTGAAGATGTATTCTTGGTATTCTTAAACAATAACACATATACACTCCGCTTTTTTTATTTGCTTTACTTACCTGGGCGTGGTGGGACGGGTGAACCGGATCGCTTCTGCAGAAATTCTGTATGTCGAACCGCTTGGTGGTTTGCGTAGATTTAATATTTTTTTGTTTATCAGTTGGGTATTTACATATTTCACCCCAGTCGAGCTATTTGAGGAGTCGGTTTTTAATTTGGAAATAAATACTTTCTTGCACAAATTTATTAATTGCATATTGACATGCATCAGCCCAATCGAGCTATTCGGTTTTTGATTTGGAAATAAATACACTTTCTTGCACAAATTAGGATAAAAATTATTCAACTGCGACGATATCTGACCTGGCTTGGTGTCGTTCTTTGTAGTAACTTTTTTTCCTTGCACGTTCTTCAGTGTCGGGGCAGCATTTCGTGCTGCAAAGAGTTCATAAATCAAGTTCTTGAATTATTTGCTCTGTGTAGTGAGCCATGGCGCCACGCGTTGCAATGCTATCCTGCTTGATTGTTGGGATTCTATGGCTTAATAAATAAAATGTCACCTCATCTCTTATGGCGTGCTTGTTATGTAAGGGGGATTGCCAGACATTAAGCAGGTCATCGTGTCTTGGAAAAGTTGCAAAGTGCATGGGGGGGGGGGGGGGGGATGCTATGATGTGACGTGCGGCATTTCAGTAAGGCAGTCACTCCCGGTACTATGGATTCGCTTCTTTTTGAGCAATGTCAACCGACAGTTGGAAGTTCAGTGGACTGCGCAAGCTCCGGTTCTTAGGCTTGGTTCTGCACCTGGCGACAGATATTTTCAGGCCTAGAGGACAGGGGCGCAGCCAGAAATGTTGCTCGGGTTGGGCTGAGATTGCACCTCGACCAGTCACCAGTCACATGATTTTTGAAGGGATTAAAAATATGTATAATAAATAGCTATCGATTAATAATACCGAAATTTTTAACTGAAAATACATAACTATTTACTGTCATGAACAAGAAAAATAATATTATATAAAACATTTCTTCGCATGTTCCGAAAATTGTGGCAGAATTGCTGTCACTGCTTGCAATTTTCTGTTTTTTCTACATAAGAAATAACAATCAAAGATTGGAAATGTAGAACAAGTATAAACATAAATGCTTTTCCGAAAATTGTGGCAGAATTGCTGTCACTGCTTGCAATTTTCTGTTTTTTCTACATAAGAAATAACACTCAAAGATTGGAAATGTAGAACAAGTATAAACATAAATGCTTTTCCCAAAATTGTGGCAGAATTACTGTCACTGCTTGCAATTTTCTGTTTTTTCTACATAAGAAATAACACTCAAAGATTGGAAATGTAGAACAAGTATAAACGTAAATGCTAGTAATAAATATAACATATAAGCAAAACATTGAAGAAAAAAAGCATTGAAGTAAAGAACTACATTCGTCTGAAAGTAACAAAGCACGGAGCGGACATTATAAATGGGAAAAGCACGAAACTTTATTGTCGCTTTGTCATCCAAGAATCTAACTTTTGCACGCTTGCTACGTACGGGTAGGGCGAAATCTTAACACCTCAGTTTATTATACCAATATATTCTGTAGGAACAGCTTGTCAACCGTCGCGTACTGCGGATAACTGCAACTAGCGTCACTAAATAATCTACGCTTAAGAGTACCGCCACTTTGTGCTCCCGGAAGAGTCTGGGGGCCAATTTGTTTCTGGCTTACAGTGTTGCCATCTCTCCCAATGAAACCGCCGCTGGTTGTGACGGGCAGAGTGTGACTGGCCGCGCCGGCCGCTCTGGCGGCAGCGCAGCAGAGAGAGAGAGAGAGAGAAAGAGAGAGAGAGAGAGATGCGCACAGAAACAAAATGGCTGCACCCATGTGTAAACAAATATCACGTGGTTCCGACCGACCAATGAAAATCCTGGCGGCACATAATGATGAGAGAAAAGAGTGCCGATACTCAAAAAGCCTTTTAGTGACGCTAACTGCAACAAAATTAGTCCCATAAAAACACTTCAAAATAGAGAGCTGTAGTGAAAAAATCGAGATTATATTTGGTCAGAGTAACAAAGGTGTCATCTGGCAGCAAAGTGTACATTTATACAGATATCCCGTTCTACATGGCGCGCATTTACGTGCGAATTCACTGCTGCGGCGCGCCATTCGTGCGGCGAAACGACCTACGGCGTTTTGTCGCATGTAGATGGGTGGGTGCAGGGGGATGGGGGAGACGAAGTCCGAAGTCGTTAGCGCACTGATTCCGGCGGCTGCCCTGGTTGCACGGAGGTACTGAAGCAGCGAGGCCTGCGGTTTCTCCCGCGAATTTCTTCTAGTTTGTTCTGAGCAGCGATCGACTCTCCGTCGCGCCGCGGAGCGCGAGCTTGCAGAACACCCGCGTGGATGAAGGCCTTACATAAGAGTTCGGCATACCAGGAGGGAAACGAATCACCATCAAAGAGTAGGTGCGCTTTCCGGACAGAATTTCTGGGGTTCTGGATCGTGCATACGGTGCGGCCACAGCAGGTTCAATTCCTTATTTCTGTACTGTTGTGAGTTATTCATTGCTTTCTTGACTTGGGTCTTTATGTTGATTGTTTTTGCGTCCGCTCAACTGCCTCCGCAAATTGTGCGGGCACTCGGGCACAACATTGGTCTGACATCGAGTACTAGATTTGCAGTTGTCGCTCGGCCGACAGCGCCACGTAAGTCAACTAATCCAGCAGGTGAATAAGTGACTACAAATAATCCTTTCAAGCTAGCGTAAAGCTGTCAAAAAGACTTTTGCACTTTTTTTTTTTTTGCCGGCGGGGGCAGCTGATGAAGCGTAGCAGTCGACAGTGCGGAAACGAAGACGCATCTCGCTGACCACAGGGTCACATTTTTGCCTACTCTTGCTTTGAATGCATATAAAACACCTGCATGGTGACCACTTTGGGCTCCCTCGGTGCAACTAATGTATGTAAGCACCCAAATACAATTTTTCGCAAAAGGTCGTGAGCGTGGCATGGCAGAGAGGCAGTCTGCGCCGCACAGCGGTACAACGGCGAAACAATGCTGTGTAGTTCATTTTGTCACTAACAAACACCCCTACTGTTAAAAAAAATCCAAAACCATGAAAACTTCAAATCAGTGGGCCGATTTTAGGGTCGCCTATTGACATAGAGGTTCATACTAATATATATTAGTATGAAACTCTATGCCTATTGATGGACAAGTTTTGGCGATATGCAGCGCCTTCTCGTTTTGAAAGCCGCTGGGTAGTACCAACGCCCCCGTAGTACAAAAGCAGACTACCCTCGCCGCCCTCCACAAGCCAGAGCGAAAGTTGGTTCTACTTGATTTAATCGCGTTGTCGTGTGTTTAAAGGAATGCGTACGGAATAAAAGTAGTTGCAGAGGCTAAACAAAATAATATAGGCTACAAGAAGCCAGTTTATCGGCTTTCTTTTGAGCGAGCTGTCGCGATAGTCGCGACGTGGGCCAATATCGCCAGGTCGGGTGGCCTAACTTCGGGACGATCGTACTTTCTTGTTGCGTACCGTCGAAAAAGGATCATGCTCATCCGATATCTTGAGGTAACTGTAAATGGTTGCTTCAGCGAAAGCATGCAAGCGCAAGCGAGAATCATAGCCGACTCAGCTGACACTGCTGGCCTGGCGTCGCCTTGAAAACAGTGGAAATTTCGTTTTGTATTTTCGCAAACTAAATGATTCTTAACATTTTACGCCGCAAGATTTACGAACAGCACGGTACATGTATACTAGCGAGTAGGTGAGGCAATAGCGTCAAATAAACAAATTAAGCGCAATTAAAGAACGCCAACAAGCACCAAATTGCACGTCCGCTGCCTGCCGACATGTGTACTTCTATATTTTTATAACATAACAGCCGCATACACGGTGCACGGCCCAAATATCATACACACGATCGTCTCTAACTGTGTTAGTTATCTATACGATTGTCACTGACTGTGTTATCTTCTACTGCAGGGGGCGCCAACCTACAGCCCGCGGGCTGTATGTGGCCAGCGGGGCTGTATTATGCAGCACCAGCGCATCGTCAGAACCCACACTCCTCCCCCTGCCACTACAAATGTTATTAGAAATTCGCTTAATAATTTCTATTTACCTTCAAAGCCACATCCCCATGCCGCCCGATTTGCCGTCCAGCCCTCCGCCGTGTCGACTTCATGCAACTCTGCACAACACCTCAAAACTTTGCCGACCCTTATTCTAGTCTATTAAGTGCGAACTGGGAGTATACTTTCGAAATCACAAAACAGATTTTACGCTTCTGAGGCTCGCTGCATTTTGTCACTGAGCCACGAAATAAAACGGTGGGCTATCGCTCAACTATGTATTCGTAATGGTGACGCAAACAAGTAATGTTTAATGAAAACGCACGCATAGTGCGCAGGTACGCAAAAGCGCGGCGCACAGCAACAGACGAGCCTGCGGTCCTCCGGACCTGCTTGCTTTTTCACAGGATCAACGCCGGTTGCGTTACTCTTTCTTCAAAGACGATAGCCTTTCTTGGGCTACTTAAACGCAGAAAGTTTGGTCTGTCTGTCTGTGACTCGATTAAAGCCACCAGGCCAAAGTGTAACGAAAGCTGGGCAATGTAGTCATAGACTCACAACCAATTCTAAACGTCTAAGTCCGGTGTCGGTGTTGAACAAGAACAAGACATTACGCAAATATAAGGCAGCCAATCAATACATAAATGATATTTGCAGTGTTCTTTTATTAAAAAATTAATGGATGCTTGGTTTTTATAATAGCAAATGAAATACTATGCATTTTTTTGCGAGAGTTTGCCTTGCGGAATAAGTCATATATACAACATCACATTTGTTTCACGCAGAAAAGTCAGCAGCGACCGGTACTGAGAGCCCCATATCCACTGCTGTAGATCAGGGGGTCTCCCAGGATGGAGCCCTGTGCCCCGGAGTTGTTGCAGGCGAGAGGTTTGAAAGGCCGGACAGGTCCACAGAAGGTGGCTCGTGTCGGCTTCGGGCGTAGGGACCGTTCAAAAAGGACAGGTGTCCGCAAACGGTGCATGATAGCGGGCAGGCCAAGCGTGGGTATGCCGGGCAGGGAGACTTCAGGACCGGGCAGGGAGCCTCGTATGCCGGGCAGGGAGACTTCAAGTTAGCCTTAGCAGTACATCGATCTTTAGGGGCAGGTACGGAGTACCTAGTCGGAGCATGTTATTCTCCTCGAGGTCGTTGTAGAATCTGGCGATTCTGTGTTCGAGCAGCACACTGATGATTTGCCCTGTGCATCTTGTGATGCGGGTGGGCCTTCGTGGCCCTGCAATCTTTGTTTACGTGCCGCCCAAGAATGTATACGCAATGCACTATCGGTATGTTATGCTGGTAGAGGAAGAGTTTCTTGCGGGTGGTGGCTCTGGTGTGTCCGGGTTTCTTACGCTCATCAATAAATGTTTATTCTCTCTATCGCTTCTGTGAGAGTATGCGCTCAAATCTCGTAAACAAGGTTGCCAGGGTGCCGAGCTGCGCGCAAGCCCGTATGGCTGCCACTGTGCATTGGAGTGCCTCCTACTCTTCTTCCGAGCCTCGGGTTGCCCAAAGACAACCGAATGGTAGAATGCGGGTGGTAAGATCGTCTTCGTAAGCAGTGAGATCCGCTGGTGAAGGCTTGTCAGGGTACTGCGTTGAGTACGACTGGGAGCCTGAAAGACGTTGACGGGAGGACAGAACCTCGTGGTACTCCTTTGTGCTGGGTATTGAATTAAGTGTCAGTGCCCAGCGACCATACGCCGATTTCACCAGTTCTGTGGCTGAGCGAGCTTTTGCCGTAGTTATTATTTCTGTTTGCCACAGTTCGTGAACGCTAGGTTCTCCAAGTTTAGTGTGGGACCGACGTTCTCGAACGCACTCTTGGGGTGTTAGTGCGGATCGATGGTGGGTCTAGCAGTTATATCATGCCTAAGCTGAAACAAGAGTGCGCGTGGCGTGAGTTTGCGACGGCCACGCATTAGGCCTAACGCCTCGATTTGAAGTTCAACAGCGGCAACCGACCCCCACAGCTGCTTGGTATGCCGTAAGGCTAATGTAAACTTGAAGGTTACCTAACGAGAGGCTTAAAGATGGGGCATGAATCTCAACGTCACGCGAATTTGGAACCACCCCGAAAGCCAGGAGTTGGGATGGTGTCGCGATCTGGAAATGTCGTCGTAGAGGGAGCGAATAACATTTTGAGTAAAAGAACAGGAATTTGACAGACAGATAGGTTAGGGGCCTCTAGTCGAGGGCCCCTGATTCGAAAGCTTGTCTCCCCGCCCGGCAGACCCAGGTAGTCTGGTCTTTGATAGTGTCTTGCCAAGACTCCCTCTCATGTATTAGTGCGCAGTTGGCCGCTGTTTCGTGCAGAAGCTTACAGATGGTGACACCGTCACATCTTTAGAAATAGCGGCCAACTACGACAGCATGGAGGAAAGAAAAGCTTAGGAAGGGCCCCGACGTTACCTTTACTGAAGCCGGAAAAGCCATTTTGGGAGGTCTGCTCCTTTTGCTTGTGGTTTGAGCGCACAGGCTACCTTCTCTGCCATCGCTCACTCAACTTTCGTCTGCTTCGTCCCCTCCTGCTGACTATTGGCTACCGTTTGGGCCGCGCAATGGGCCGGCCTTCGGCTCCGTTGCTAGGACACCCGTAAGCGTGGCCCCCAATGAGCGTGAAAAACCACGCGGCTTCCTCCACCCTTCCCCCAATGCCCCAGTGACCGGCGGGGACTCTCCTGAGCTTTTCTTTCCTCCATGCACGACAGTATAGTGATGTAACGCTGTACGTGAACTCATTCTACTGATCGTACTATTAGCTGCGGTACCAGTCGTCGTCGCAAGATCTCAAAGTGTGACGTTAGGCCCCTAAGATATGGCGCACCACAACATACCGGACAGTCACTGCTGTTAAAGGGGCCCTGAAAGGCATTTGAGCACACTAAATTGACTAGCGCAATAGTTAGATTGGGTCGTCAACATCATCTGTGCCAAGTATTACTCTTTTACGCGCAGCGGAAAGCTCACACTTTTGTTGCAAAGTTTGTCGCTTTTTTCTCACCCTTCCCTTCGTGTTTTTGGACGCCGCCATCTTCACATGTCTACGTCATCGATTCCCAGATGTTCGTCATGAGCTAGACATCCTGCTATAGGGCGGCTTTTTCGTCTTTTTCACGCACTTCCGGCAAAGAGATGAGTCGTCTGCTCAGCGTCGGCTCGCCGGCTGATCTGCCAGCGGAGTGCCGGAGTGCTTGGACATTTTACGACAAACGAAACAAGTGTAAACAAATGCTTAACCGTTTGCATTGAATGCAACAGGGCCATAACACGACATGGATATTCTCTTACTTGAGTACGTTCCATAAAGAAAGCGTTGAAGCCCCGTGGCACTTCTTTCTTGCAATCGCAGAGAACGCCCTGAGCCGAATGCCCGGGTTTGACGCATACATTTTATTCAACTTCGAAACAATCCAGAGATTCGTTTCGAACGAACACAACGTCACAACCTGCGTTGCAAGTCCGAACCGCGATTGACAGACGATGGATTGCCTCCTCCTGCCCTCGTAAATTCGGCACTCACTTCACGCGCGGTTTGCGGGGACGAACAGCAAGTCACTTAACTCTGACGCACAAGCCGAGATGGCTTTTAGCCACGCACCCTAGCATCGTGTGCGGGTACATGTTCCGGTCTTCTAGGAACCTTTGCCACCTGTTGTTTAGGACATGTTCCAATACCTTTCCCGCAAACGAAGTGAGGGAGATGGGCCTCAGATTCTCAATGCCGGGTGGCTTGTTCGGCTTTGGTATTAGGATTGTACCCGCACACGATGCTAGGGTTTCGAGAGAAGCTCAGCACGCAAGACGCCATGCTGCTAATCCAGCACGAAGCCATGGACACCACAACAGTCAACACCGGGGACAACCGCGCCATCCTCGGCCTAGACCTACAGAGCGCCTTTGACAAGGTACGCCACTCTGCGATCCTGGCTCAAGTCAACAGACTGGGGCTCGGAGAGAGGACCTACAACTACATCAGGGACTTTCTGTCACACCGCACGGTGATGCTACAGATTGGAAACCTACAAATGGAAGAGCGGAAGCTGGGCAGCATCGGCACTCCACAAGGCGCAGTCATCTCGCCATTTCTCTTCAACCTGGTGATGATTGGAGTCGCCGAACGCCTGAACCAGCTCCCACAAGTCAAGTACACCATCTATGCGGACGCCATTACCCTCAGGGTCCCCGGGGGTAGTGACGGCCACATTGAATCCACACTACAAGAGGCAATCGACAACATCGAAGACTGCCTGAAAGACACGGGACTACGATGCTATCCGCAGAAATCGGAGTTGCTGATACTACAACCGCCCGGGCGCCTCCGCAAGCGAGCAGCGGAGGACGCCAAAAAGATCACGCTGCGCACGGGGGACGGCACAGTCATACCCCACGTGAAAAGCATCAGAGTGCTCGGCATGCACATCGAAGCCAGCCGCAGCAATACAACCGCAATCGACCGCATGGTCACCAAGATGGGGATCGCAACGCGTCTCATCAAACGAATATCTACGCGCAGACAGGGAATGCGAGAAGCTAACGTGCTGCGCCTCTTGCAATCATTTGTCATGAGCCACGTTACATACGTTGGTGCGTTCCACTACTGGAAACAACAGGAGAAGGAAAGAATCAATGCGGCCATCCGCAAATCCTACAAGGCAGCACTGGGGTTGCTCAACAGCCCGAGTAACCAGGCCCTTGCCGAACTGGGGGTACACAACACCCTGGACGAGGTGAGTGAAGCCCAGCGGGTCTCCCAGCTCGAACGCCTCGGTTCCACCAAGACCGGCAGGGCCATCCTCCAGAGGTTGGGCCTCAACCCACCTCAAGTTGACCAACATCAAGATAGGATCGTTCCCATAGAGGACGACATCATTCGCAAGATAAAGGTGCTCCCCTTGCCGCGGAACGTCCACCCGGACAGGAACGCGGAGAGGAGAGGGGCGCGAACCCGAGCGCTCGCCGAGGCACACAACAGTGACGAGGGGGCAGTATACGTGGATGCAGCCAAGCACCGCGACCGCCCCAACACATATGTGGTGGTGGTCGTACGAGCCACCACCGGGGAACTAATGAACGCCTGCATCATCAAGGCCCGAACGGCCGCGCAGGCAGAGGAGGCTGCCATAGCCCTAGCGCCAGCGAGCAGCCCCACAATCACCACGGTGCTCAGCGACTCGAGGACCGCAGTAGCAAGCTACGCCAGGAACGCCGTGTGCGGGACTGCAGCGAGCCTGCTCCCCGAGCGCAAGGAGACTACAACGCACATCCGCTGGTTCCCCGCACACGTGGGGGGCATTGCGGGTGGCACCGTCAACCGCAACGAGGAGGCGGACGCCATCTCACGCGAGCTCGCGCACCGTGCGGTGCCCCCCTGCCCATCGTCTGCGGTGGAGATCATGGAGCCCCTGACCAACTACGGGGACATCCTTCACTGGCATCGTGCGGGAAGACGCGCCCTGCCCCCACCTCACCCGAGGCTCAAGAGGGGCGAAGCCGTCCTCCTCCGTCAACTACAGACTGGATCCGTGCTGACTCCAGCGCTCGCGCGCCATGTGTGCCCTGGAACTTACGAAAGTGCAGTGTGCAGTGTGTGCGCGTTGGTGACTGCAGACCTGGCCCACATCATGTGGGGATGTGAAAGACACAGTGCAGTGGGGAGCCCAAAAGAGCTACCACCGGACATTATAGGACTCGTGAGCTCGCCCGAATACGAGCGGCAACTGCTGGCAGTCCAGCGGCTCGAGGCTGCTCTGGCCCGCCAAAGGCGAAAAGGAGACCCTCCTTCGGGAGGGGACTCGCCGAGTAGCCTGAACCGGTGCCCAGGCATAGCTTCGGGGTCTGCTTAGTACATAGACAGGGGTTGGCGAAGACCTGCGTGGCCTGACCCGCCTCCCTGCCGGACATTTTCAATAAATGTCATTTTCTCTCTTTAGCCACGCACACTGCATATACCCCATGCGAATTTGAGTCGTACGCCGCTCGAGAAAGATAATCCAGACCATGGGAAGCACTATCCACCCGCAGAAGCACAACGTCGCATTTCATCGCGAAACAAATGCTTCCACAACACACACACCATCGCCTCCTGTAATGCCAAACGCATCTCGCACTTCCAAATGAGAGTGAGTAGTATGCTTGCAGTGCCCATATGCCGCGAAGTGGGGCCCCAAGCTGAATCGGGATCACGCAACCGTAACTGACTTCTAGAGCGGTTTGTGCCTTGTTGCCAGGGCAACCGATGTTTGATATTGTCAAAGAAATGGTTCTCGCTGCAGCGCTAGAAAGCTCAGAGCCGCGGCGGAGCATGTTTTGCCAACGTTGCCGCTCTCCACCACGCGTCGCCCCAAGCGGAACTGGCGTTTTGTGCACGGGTTCTGTATCGGTTTAAAATGTCTTTTTCACATGCCGCCGGCAGGAATTACCACCGCGACAATATAAGACCCGGCACCAGCGGGGCAACATCTGATACGGCGCTTTTTGCATAAACAGTGCGCTGTGCATATCCAAGGGAGCGAGCGCACAATCCTCTCCGTGCGGCTGCGAGTTCGCCGCCGATAAAAAGTCACGTGCCGCCGATAGCAAAGTTCTGCAGCAACGTACACCCCTAAAGGGCAAGGCCAGGCTCCCGCACACATGCGGCCAGATTTTTCGTTCGCTTTTCCAGCCTTGAGCGGAGTGCGGGATTCATGGTGTCAACAAAGCTTACCCGTAGCAGACGGCATGCAGTGTGAGCAGCGCAATAGCGGAAGTACGTCACCGCCGAGGAGCGCAGCATAATGGGAGGGAAGGCTCGCGCGCCGTCAACAGCGGAGAGTACGTTGAAACGAGGAGGAAACGCGGCTCGGCGATAATGCGCGGTGTTTTATTTACGATTTCTCAGGTAATACTCATCGCTTTAACAAAATTCTTGCGGGAGGAGATTGCTAATACATTGCTTTATTTGGTTATATGTACATCCTTGCATCGGCGGAAGGTATTTCAGGACCCCTTTAACCTACCACGTATATACACAATGTTGCACACACCCAAGCGAGGTATCGGCACTGCTTTGTAAACATGAATGTGTGTAGTTTGTAGGCAAAGAATGGACTAGGACATCGCAAGGCAGGATCGGATGGAGAAACGTGGGAGATGCATCCACCTGCCCTGGGGTACAAATAGGCTGATGATGGTACGATGATCATGCAGCGCACGAGAATGTACAGACTGAGAAAAAGAACTAGGTGTGTCGACCGAAACCTGTTCCTGTACGCTGAATCATGTGTGGCTTCTCTGAAGCATACCTAAGTGCTAACATCCCTTAACGAGTATACATTAGCAAGGACACAGCACTGGTTTATTCCCACGTCCGAACCATTCAGTCCCCAAAATCCCTCCTCCTTCCTCCTCTTCCTCTTCCACAGACCATCTCTCTGTCCCACTGGTTCATAGCCTTAGGGGGGTTGTCCTTCTCCCCAGGTATATAAGTGCCTACTTGATCCCTAACAATACCCGCCGCGGTGGCTCAGTGGCTAAGACGTTGCGCTGCTGAGCACGAGGTCGCGGGTTCGATTCCCGGCCGCGGCGGCCGCTTTTCTGATGGAGGCGAAAAGCAAAAACGCCCGTGTGTACGAGATTTCGGGGCACGATAAAGATCCCCAGGTGGTCAAAATTAATCCGGAGCCCTCCACTACGGCGCGCCTCATCGCCTGCGCTGCGTCGGCGCGTTAAACCCCACAATCAATCGATCCCTAACAATATCCAGCAGGTAGCCCATACCCGCTTTGGGGCTGTGAACTACGCTTTATAAGCGCGAATGTGTACTGGTTTTACCCAATATTCTGTGGTTGGCACAGCCAGACCGTCTATTCAAAGCATTTGTAGAACACTCGGCACACTTGCGCGTAACCCGCGTCCACGAGGTTAGATTTACTTTTTCTCTCAATCAGCCACTTGGGATTGGCACAAGAACATGAAATCCACAAAAAGTATACAAAGCAACACAAAAATCCATAGCCCCCTAAAAGAGATCTCTCCTAGAGAAATGAAGGGCTGTATTATACCTCGCAGACGCTATAGTTACACAATAATTATTATAATTCTTTATTCGGAAGGGGAGAGTCAAGGTCTAGTCAGGGATGGGGAAGGCGGTAAAAAAGGTGAGAGCGTCTACATTCTCTTGTGTATGCCCGTGGTACAAGTGAAAGTCCACACGGACATAACAGTCTCTCGGGTGAGCCGGGCCCAGAGGAGGCGATGACCACTCCTGGAGGGTCTTGATTGATGTACGGCGGAAGATGGGCTCTTCTCTCCGCCGCGAGCCCCGAGCGCTCCCACAGCATGTGGGAGCCTCTATGATGCATCTGGGCCTTGTTGGCGCGTGACACGGGGAGCAGATCGCGATGGTAGTCTCCCTGGATTTCTCGAGGGGTTCTCTCAGGTGTCGTGAGCGTTGGGGAACGCATGCCCGCTGCTTTGCGAGCACGTCCTCCGTAAGAGAACCCCCGCTCTTATTTTGTGTAACAGGACTTGGGCCCCCCTGGGAAGTCCTCCTGGCAGTGGTCGTGGGTCATGGGGTATAGCGGCACGGAGCTTCGCCCTGATCTCTTGCTTGGCAGCGGCTCTGTCGTCCGAAGGGTCTGGATTGTGCCGTGCTGGGGGAACAGGGTGTAATGGGTCGGGCGGATACTTGCTTCGTCGCTCGCCCACGCGTGGGCGGCCTCGTTCCCGACACCACCCGCGTGTCCCGGCACCCCATCCACCCGTACGGTAATGGATTCATTGTTCGAAGTCTCTTCGCAATCGTCTTGATAAGGTGGCTTGTGGATACGATGACTGGGGTGCCACCGAGTCTTGCCACCGCCTCTCTGCTGTCAGAATATATGGTAAATTGCCGGCTCTGGTGCTTCTCCACCTGGCAGCGCTCTTCGATATGGTTCACCGCCAGTAGTAGCGCCTCCAGCTCACATCGCACTGTGCTGGGCGTAGTGTCAAACTGAAACGTCCGCCTCACCCGCGCTGGCCTATGCATCTGCACAAGCAACGGTAACGCGGTTGGTGGTCGCATCGTCGGCGGCGTCCACGAATATGGCACCTTCTTACAGGTCGGCTCGCGCCACGGCGGCGGCGCGCTCCTCTCTGTGGTGGTCCTTCCTGCAGACCCTCGACATGGGTTTGGAGGTGCGGATAAGCTCGTCCTCCCAAGGGGGGATTGGGTTCAGCGGTGGTAAAATCGGCGACTCGTCGCTCGCCGTGTTGTTGATGAGACGCTGGACGTATGCCCCGGCATTGGTGGTAGCTCGTCTCGTTGTGTGCCCTTCGTACCGCTCCTCTATGATGCAGCGTAGCGGAGGAAGTCTCGCAAACCACAATAAAGGCACCGTGACGTCCTCCTCCTCCTCCTCCTCCTCCTCCTCCTCCTCCTCCTCCTCCTCCTCCTCCTCCTCTCCTCATTATCATCATTATCATTCTTTTATTACTACTACTACTATATTACTACCACCATTACTACTACCATCCGAGACGACTTCAAACAGGTGACTACGTTCCTTCCCCCTCAACTCGGGCAATACACACAGGGCCTAATCTCAATGTCGACAACTGTGTACCGGCATTTCACCTAACACGAAGTCACCTAAAATACCATGAAATTTTCTATACACCCGCTGGTGTGGATACCTGGGGACTCTTGCACGAGCCGAAACGCAAGGGTAAACGAACCTTCCTGAGTCGTCTCCCCTCTGCCATAAATGAGCTGGTACCGAGGAGGCGCCAAGCTTACACTATTCACCAACAGAACCGGACGCCCACACAAAAGACCCAATTGACGATTCAATGAACCCCTCCGCTAGTTCCTGCCTCTAACCCCGATCTCTTTCACTAAAGTTTATGATGACGATGACCCTTTACCTCCAAAAATCTGGGGTACGCGAAGCTTAATGTCAGTGAAAACGAAAACGACCAAAATCGAAACGCAATGACCCGAAAGTGAAAGGGAGAACACTTCTGCCGAATAATTTGCTACGTAGAAGTTTTTACAGTAATGCATGTCCTATTCCTTAGATGCACATTTTGGGGAACACTTTCAAAAACAGTAACATATTTTCAGGAATTTGAATTAGTTGAAACGATACGGGTTCAAATGGGAAGGGCGTTTTGGGCGCGGGTTGAAACGGGAAGGGCGTTTTGGGAACGGGCGGACACGGAACGGGCCAAACGGGAAGGGCGTTTCGGAAATGGGTTCGAAGGGGACGGTTTCAAACGGGAATGGGTTGCTGTCCGCACTAAAACACGCGATCGTGTTGTTAAATTTCACAACTAGTTTATTGCAGGGGGTCAATGTATATGCATAGAGAGATTCTCGCTCATGAAGTAGAGTCGATGCTGTCCTGTTACTGAGCTGTATTGTGAGGGCACTTTTGCGATACAGGCTAAGGGTCTCTCGTTTGAAAATTTAGTGAGTGACGGTATTTCTGTTGTTTTTTGCTCAGAGGAAACGCGCTAACAGTAGCCAGAAATAAAATTTTAAGAACAGGTCTGCTTTTGCATTGGCTCTTGTCGAATGTCATTTGAAGAACGCCCATTGCTGGATCGTGCAACTTGATAACAACAACAACAAAAAACTAATTTATCCCGTGTAGAGCAAAGGTTCGAAATGAAAACATCCACATAATTTTGCGTAACCCAACTGCACTGTAGTAAACAATAAAAAAGGAATTTTATGTGTGGCTTTATTCGACTTATTACTGTGTAGTGTGGTGTACACGACATTGTGATATTTTCTGTAGTGCACAAACTGGATAGCAGCTGGCGAAACTCTTTGCTAAACACTAGTCCTTCAAATGTTTGCTTCTCAAGGAAACCGTATACAGACCGCAGTAATTGAAGACAATGTTGGAGATTGTCGCAGCAGAGGTAACAAACTTACGCGCTAAGTGAAGGTTGGTGCTGAGTGAACTCCCAAACGAAGGTAGAAGAGCACAGCCGTTAGTACAGATAAAAAAGCAAATGGCATGTTTTGTTTCATTTGACTGTTATTGCAGTCATGACTCATGAACAAAACAATACACTTCATTTCAAGATTGCACAAGCTTAATCGCAGGCCACTAAACTAATTTTCAAGGATTTAAAGAATTTTATTAAACATTTTTTTCGGTACATACACATCACACGTAGTTATTAGTACAGAAGGAGGTCCCAAAGTAAAACTGCCGGGGGGACCTCCTGTTAATAAATGCGAAATATTGTTAACAATATGTAGGCAGTCAAGGTACGGGTCAGTTCAGCACGCTAATTGAACATGCAAGCACTATAACAAGAATCTATGCAGTATGAGCTCGGGAAATACTGGTTTGAATACTATAAATGAGGGGAAAAGAAAAATTATTATTCAGAAAAAAATGTTAGCACGCATGGTCTTAAACAACGGTACAATGAAGAAGCAATATACTGTAAAGTACTAAAATATCGCAGTTAGGTACGGGTCAGTGTAACACGCCAATAAAATATTTGTGCGTGATTTAGGGCTATTTTTAAAATAAAACACAAGCATAGCACTGAAGATTGACAGAGAGAATTGTTGAACACAGGAGAGTACCGAGGTAAACAAAGTAAGCAGGTAGTGTATGCTATTTTAGCAAAATGTCATTACAGCTTAAAACAAAGGTGCACTATAACTGGCGTACACTGTGTACAAAACAAGGAAAATTTCTTACAAGTTGTCGTAATGACACACTTCAAACATTCTCTCCTCGTTAAGTACTGTCGAACTAGAAAAAAATGTGCAACTACATAAACCGTCTAATTGATTATTCGCGGAGGCAGAAATAAGTAAGTATACACTATATATACATCAGTCTACTTTCTTTGCTAGAGCACTTTGGCTATTTCGCGCTTGGTCGTTTCGATGATCCCCAGCGGCTCAGCCGAGCAGTTGAGAAGCAGGTTCGAATTGTTCGAAGAATGGTCAGTATAAGTCAGTACTTCTGCAATGTCCAGGTCGTACCTCTCGATGGCGAAAGCAAGGTGGGGCACGCCGGCTTCCTTCAGCTGCCCAAGCATGTGGTAGGCCTGCCGGGAAGCGGAGCATAACGCGCGCGCTGTGTGTCGTAACAACGCACAAAGCACTCGGTAACTACGCACATCGCCGCCAGATCATGGTGATAATAAAGAAATTTAGTAAGAATAATTACAGCCACTTCGTTAAGAGAAATATCGGTAAAACTCGGACCTTTCTCCCGTGCCACCTAAGTCAAAGTCGGAGTCCGAAATCCAAAAATCCAAACTGCCCCTACCGTGTCGGATTCGTGCAGTCGGATAGAAGTCGGCTTCCTGACGCGAGGGGACCAGGTTCGATTCCTGCCACGAGAAGCGCATTTTTTCTAGAATAAAGTTTCTTCATTCCTTCTCGGCGTGCCTTTGTGGAAACCCGTTGTGTAAGTTGGCTTTTCTGCAGAGTGTCCTGGGCGTAATGTTTTAGATTTTGGACTTTGACTTTGGTATTTGAGGACATTGGCTTTCCACCAGCGAAAGCTTTGCGTTTCGACCTTCTTTACTTCAGCCACGAACATCAGCATCGTCAGAGAACGTTGTCTTTTCTGCAGTGCGTTTTGCACCATCAGTGAGGTTGAGAAAGCTTCGCTTTAAAAATTGAGGGATCGTTATGTTACCTCCAGACACCAGCTATATTAGTAAAGCCACATGCCCCCCTCCCCCTTCTTTTATTTCTTACAATAAACCACATTGAAAAACCCCGAGATCTCCGTCGATCTGATTAGTTAAAGTGGATGCTATGTTGGTCCCTTCCAGCCTGGGCCTACTCATTACAAAAAATTCCTGACTTTTTGTATCCGCAGCTAATTGTCACTAACCGCGGCAGGTATTTCGGTGTGGCCTGTAGACGTCGACTAAGCCGCGAGCAGAAGCCGTAATGGCGTGTCAGCAATTATATGGCCCGTATACGAACTCGGGCTTTATACAGTCAGATCATTCACTTGCGCAAAACGGAAGCCCACAAGAGATGCACGACACAATGTATCTCATCTATAGTCGCCGTGTGTTTTTACTCGGGAAACGTAGTGGGGAATAGCCACAATTATGGTGCGACGGTCATGTTGAGTGCGCGCAATGTCTGAATATCGGACATGTGGATCCCTGTCAACTCTTCTTTGTAGCATGCGGATACGAGCTATAGTCTTCTGCCCCTGTTGTGAGTTCGGTGCATGTGTCTCGTTATCGGGACGATGTGAATTCGTTGACATACGGAAATGAGGAGCGGGTGGGGCGTGTCTTGCGCTGTTGGGGTGCCATGTTACAGAAGACCGAGCAGGTGTCGTCCTGTTGGAGTAAGCTGAAGGCGATTGATGTGAGTCGTGCGTTGCGTTTCAAGCCAGGATGTAGTGAGTACCCAGTTCGAGGAGTTTTTGTGTGGGCTTAAAATTGGGCAGATGAAGGGCGGTTTCGTAGGCTTTCCGTATTATTATATCAAGTTTTCTCAATTTGGCGGGTTTACGTTCATCACACGGAGTCCCATAAGTGATGCAGCTAAGTAGTAGAGGTTGTAGGACGTTGCAAGATTCATTCTCCCGTAGCCCTGTGGGTTGGTAGCTTACGCGCTGAATTAGATGAGCAAGCTTGGAGCCCGCTTTGTTGGGTTTAGGGATAAGGGAAGCGCCTTCGCCATCCTGGAGGAAAGGAAAGGCAAGAATACGTAAAGTAGGCACACTTAAGTGATGACATCTTCAGATTAGGATTTAATGGGGGTTCAGGAGATCTACTTCGTGTGTGCGATCGAAGCACCAGTGCTGCAGACATCTCGGCTTGACAGCGTAGCCCCCGTGGTACTACGTATGCGTTGATGGCATTTGTGGCTGGCTGTAGTGTGTCTTGTGCTCCAGCTTACCCTCATCTGAGTTGTCCACAGCCTGATGTTGTCGGCATAGAAACCATGGTGAGGGTATTGGATGTGATCGATTTCTACGGGTAGATGTAGTAAAGCAATGCTGTAGGGAAGATGTGATATAACGGAGTTTTAGGATGTGCCGCGCGCAGGCATATCAAAAAGTGAGGTGGAGTGCGGGCCGAGTCGAAGTGTGGCGATTCGGTTGTGGAGGAAAGCCGTGATGTAGTTGAGTGTTCAATGGCAGCTGTGCGAAGAAGCAAGGTTGTCTTGAATTGCAGAATTGTATACGTTATCGAATGCTACCTGCACATAGAGAGTCAGGATCATTTTGGGATGAGTGCGGCTAAGGGTTTGGATTACTTGCTCTTTGAGTTGTAACAGCACATGTTGAGTGGATAATCGAGTGCAAAGGCCAAACATGGTACTGGGGTACTGTCGCCTTGTTTCGAGGTGAGTGGTGAAACGCCTATGGACCAGGTGCTCAAAAACGTCCCAACGGAAGAGTTGAGGGAGATAGGTTGGAGATTATTGAGTCCTATATGATTGTAAGGTTTCAATAGGAGGGGGATATCCGCTCTTGTCCATTGTGCTGGTAGACGTCCGGCCTTCCAACGTTGATTGAAAAGGTCAAGCAGGGCTTGTACTGTGTCGTTGTTCAGATTGCTCAGTAGTTTGTTAGTTATTCCATAGTGCCCTGGGACACTGTTGCATTTTAAAATTTGTAGTACCTAATTATGTTATTCGATGGGGAATGGGGAGTCTAGCTCTATATACTTTTTTCCAGTATAGTTCCTAGAATCATTTGGTGGCTGGTATTGAGATTCGCGGCCAAATATCTCCCATCGAACTGATTGTAGGAGTTACTGAGGTGATAAGTCTGAGGTTTGTATCAGTCGGTGAATTTGGTTGGGAGTAGCGGTGAATGTCCGTTCTTTTTCAATAAGAGTGCGCAGTGTGTGCTTGTTTTTCTTTTTGCTTAGCGTACGTTTAAGCTGGTTGCACAGAGATGCCCAGTTCTGTTTCTGCAAGGTTTTGGAGTAGTCTTGGGCTTGTTGGTTGAGGGCAGAAATACGTAACTGTCGGCGTTTATTGTGCTTCCGTTTACGCCACCGCCTAGTGGGACTCTGCCTGGCTTCACAAATGTGGAGGAGGTGCAGGTCTGTTACCGGGTGTTCTATCGTCAATTATACTGTCGTCGTGGGCTTCCACTGTCGTTGCTCGAGTGCATCAATCCATGCGGCAAGATTTTCTTGTGCGGAAGTTCTTTTTTTTTTTTTGGTTCCACATTGACCGGTGGAAATTGAACTGTTTTATGTGGTTGAAACAGACCGAACGTGATAATTGGCACCGCTTGAGCTGACAAAGCGAGCCACTGTCTTTTTCTTTCGTTCTATCTTTTGTTGCGCTTTTACCTTGCCTCTTTTCGATGTACTCCGAAATCCGTAAAGAACCCATTGAACGAAAGAACCGGCGTCCGTAAAGGAAAATGGCTGCTTCGGAGGCGTTCAATTCTACGAAGCATTCCACGGTGCGACCTTGAGCGAAAACGGCAGCGTCTGCCAGAGGCGTAGCTAATAGAAAAATGGCCCCTGCGCGGGTTGTTCCACAACGTGAGCTTAAACTCGGCAGTAGCGAAATGTGGTTGTCCCCTCCATATACCGCAGATGAAGGGAGTGGAAGAACCCCAAGAGAAATTCACCGTCGTCGTTAACTCTTCCATCACACGGAACGAGCGGCGGTGCAACGCGTAGGAGGCAGATCGAAGCCATTCAAAAGCGCTGAAGCAGATCGCGAAGCAAAGCGCCTCAATTGTCAATACTGCAGAGCTCTCCAATAACGCAAGGTGGTGCAATTCAGCTCACGCCCTTAGATGGAGTTTCATGCCTTCGCATTTAGAACCTATAAGATTTGCTTAGGCGCCCTCGGATTTTTTTTCAAGCCGTATCTTACGTGCTTCACTTAAAAGTAATTCCAAACGTATCGTCAATCAATAAAACACTCGTATTCCCTACTTGTATTCGTAATCATACTTGCTCTTTGCAAATGTGTATCAGTTTTTTTCGCGCTAAACAATGGGCCCATTTATACGTCAAGCTACCAACTACCAATGCTACTAACTAGTTTAAAACGTCTTTCCTACGTACATGTATATTTCGTGTTGGTCTTCATCGTAAATGTAGAAGGGCATTTGGTTAAGGTATGTGGTTCCCGGGGAGTTGAAAAACGGCTTTAAAAAGGCCATGGCGAGACATTTCCTCGCAAAGTTCCCCTAGGTATCAATAAAATCAACAGCTGGGCTAGTTGGTATCCGTCCACCCTAAACAGCACCGTCTTGTGTCCCCTCTTCCTTGTCGTCGTGTTGTCAAGCGCTGTTTAGGATGGACAGTCCCTGAGGTATGCTACGAATCAAGGAAAAAGGGCAGCCTACCTTTCGCGACACCGTATACTGCGTCTCGAAGAAGACGTCCTCGGTGAGGTCACTGTTACTGCCACCATTATAGCGCCTCGTCATAAAGGAATAGTAGTGGCCTTGGATATACGCTGGCACCAGCTCGCATACCTGCGTGAGGGGATAGATAAGCCATATCGTCGCAACAAAGTCGGCAGGCGTCGTATAGCGCTGCACGAGCATTCTCAGTCATTCAATACGGAACGGCGAGACGTAGCGCACGATCACTTGCGATTAAAAAAAAACTAAACCCAGTTCCACCCAGTGTGAAATCTGCTGAAACAGCCTAGCTGCGGTAAACTTCTTCAAATTCAGCTGGTCCTCGCCCAAGAACTACCGCACCGTCGCCGCGCTCATTTTACGGTTCGCTGCTAAACGTCAGAGGCAGGAGGCTTTCTCCCTTCTCCCTCTCCTAGCGGAAGGGAGAGGAACCCGGCCCTGAGAGACCACTGCGCCCTTTATCGGTGGGTCCGGGAACTGGTTTCTGCCAGGCCGCAGGCGGGTCTGGGAATTAGCTTCTGCTAGCGTCACTAAATAAAGGCTTTTAGAGTTTCATCACTCTTTCCTCTCATTGTTATGTGCCGCCAGGATTTTCATTGATTGGTCAGCACCACGTGATATTTGTTTACATATGGGGCCAGCCATTTTGTTTCTGGGCGCCTCTCCCATCTTTCTTTCTCTGCTGCGCGGACGCTAGAGCGATCGATCACACTCTGCCCGTCACAACCGGCGGAGGTTCCGTTGGGAGAGACGGCAGCACTGCAAGCCAAAAACAAAATGGCCCCCAGACGCTTCCGGGTGCACCAAGTGGCGGTATTCTTAGGCGTAGCTTATTTAGTGACGCTAGCTCCTGCGCTTGCGTGACGCACGACCATCACCAGACCTACAGCAGCTCCGTCGGTGAAAAAGCGTGGATATTTTATAGCACCGTCTGTTATGTTGCTATAGCAAGTGTGATTTGCTATGCAAACTTTAACGTGTGTGTGTGTGTGTGTGTGTGTGTGTGTGTGTGTGTGTGTGCGTGTGTGTGTGTGTGTGTGTGTGTGTGTGTGCGTGTGCGTGTGCGTGTGCGTGTGTGTGTGTAACCTCCTCCCCCCCTCCGATTGTACGCACAAATGAGCAACTGGTGATGTTCGCGTGCTTAGAAATCAAAGACGCCGGCCGAAACGTCGCTCCCAGAGCTCTTCAAGTTGGACGGGAACAACACCGGCCAAAACGGCACTCCAGGAACACTTGAAGAATAAACACTCAGGAAGCTGTTGTTATGGTGGAATTTTGCTGTAGTGAATTTACATATCATCGTCATTGGCTGACGTCGGCGTTACAAGCGGGAAGGTTCTCTTCCTCCAGGGGGGATTCGCAGCTGCTCGACGAGGTGGAAATTCAGGCGACAGCGGCGGCGGCCCCACGTTCTGGGGAAGCGGTTGTCTGTTGTTTTCGCGCCCATTCGCGGTGCGCCGACTCTCTTTGAATTCCCGCTGTCCTTCCTCCAAGCGAACCACACGTACGCGTCGTTTCCATAGCCAGTTAAAGGTGCAACTGCTGATAACTACGCGAGCCCATTGCGCAACTTGTGGAAGAGGCATCGATAGTGGTGAAGGTATAAAACTTGTGAAGGAAGTGGCGGCGATGACGAGGAGGACGTAAAAAGAAATGGCGAGTAAAGCGGCCTCACCAGAATGAGAACTAGGGGATTACACATGCTTAGCTTCGCTCTAAAATGCTAATATGGCCGAAAAAAAAATACAAACACCCTTTAAAGAGGCCATGGAAACTAGTACACCTGTGTTCAGATTGAAATAACTAGCCTTCGGTAACAAACACTGTTCCATTTCAGAAACAAAAAGGTCCTTTTTCAGCGATAAAACGCAAGAAATATTGAAAACAAAATTGAAAATTCCCGCCGCGCTAAAGTAATATGGGCAGGAGTTATGTTTCACGGGCCAGCACAAAAAACTTTTTATCAGTGTTTTAACTGCACGTACGCAATCAAGTGGTAGTATGAAACGGATTAGAGGGCCGACTAATAGCTGGGTCATGTTTCTCGGCGGTGAACCACAGGTCGGCGGCCCCGAATCCCACAAACAAGATTACGCGACGTCTTAGTAGAAGAATCGCCGGAATGTGGGTGGGCAGTCTGCCCGCGTTTGATCTGTTTCCTCTAATATCTCGATTATTTGCTCGAAGTTTGAGATAAAACTGGCATTACTGTTATCGGGACAAAGCGGTCTTTTTAATGGACCGAAGTTGCAGTTTGGTTTCACGGCCCCTTTAAGTACTTCCGCGCCATATTTCGGGGTCACGTCAATTAACGCTCGCCGGCTGCTCGTACAAAACATCAAGCTAGAGCTTTTGTTAAAAACGACGGTATACCCTCGCGATGTCCAGAGGTTTGTTGGCGCACTGGTCCAGGGCATCTGTCTTTCCCTCGTAGACGGTGCCGGCCGGGCAGCTTCGGGCCAGCAGGGACATGGTGATGGCCACCTTCACCTTCCCGCCGGCAGCTTTAATTGGCTGCACCACTTCCTCGTCGATGAGCGCTATCTGCGTTGAACGAAAGATATCTCGTTAGTGCGGGACATCCTTCGCACATTTCATTGTACATGAAGGAAGCATTGAATGACCCCTCGTGAGAACAGGCCGGCGGGCGGCGTCGGTGCTTGTAAAAATGAAGCGGCCCTCGAACCACGTGTCTTTCAAACGCCCCGTAGAACTCCGTAGTAACAAAAGGGGGACGGCTATTCTAGAACACCGCCCATTGAGTAAGGAGGCGGAAGAACGCAGCCAAGCGAGCGAACTGGCAGGCAGTGAAATCCACCTTCGTCGTCAACTCTGCCAGTTCATGGCGGCAGGGGCGAGCAGCGGCGTGACACGTAAGAGATCGAGCGAAGCCATTGGAAAGCGTAAGGTGGACGCGGATGGCGAATCAAGTAGCCTCGAAAGGCCAGAGGACGAAGGTTTTAGCGAACACAAGGTGGAATCAAGGCGTCTCGGTTGTTTCACAGGGCCTCAATGCTTTCGAATTCGCAACCCTAAAGAAGTGTTTAAGTATCCTCGGAAATTTTTTGAGGAGGAGGAGGACAAACATTTTACATAAAACTGGGGCGAAGGTGAGGGGTGGCGGAGCATACATCTTGAGCAGGAGCCTTAGTGCCGCTTTTCGGAAGTCTTTTTTAGTTCAGAGGAGGGAATCGCAGTTTCTAGAGATCTCCCAGCAGCAAGTGGGCCTAAGAATGAGGGGTATACGCCGGTGAACAAATTATCTTACTACGAGTATTGGTCGGCAAGTTTGTACATGCTGGTTTTTCATTCGTTAGTAAATAGGGGCATATTTCAGGCAAAACGTGATAACGATTCATGCATTCATAACTGCGTACATACCAGAATAACCGCGATTGGTTAATAGTAAATGGCAGCGCGAGTTCGGAGCCCAGCGTTCTCGTTCTTGCCTTCTTCAAGCGGTGTATCACAGATCGTATTTGCCTCCAACATTAAACAGTGACAGCACCATCACATGGCGTGCGCGAGACAAACGACGACATCGATCGGCCAGGAAGGCAGGGAGGCCGTGCGTTCAAATTGCTGGCTGCACGGACTTTTTCAATGCGGGGCCAAACACAAGACACGTCGACAAGGGGCCAATAATTGCAGTTTGGCGGAGGCAAAAACGGCTATTTCAGGAGTTTGGCTAGAAGCCCGCTCGTTAGAACGTACATGTTTGTTTTGTAGTAGGAAGCTCCACAGATATTCTTTGATAGGCGAGCGGTGACGGAAACAAGGCGGACGATTGGCGCTGTTTGTTCCGTTCCAACAGTGAAAATAATTTGACTGCGAACAAAGGGCAATATGTTATCGGACGCTCTGTGATAACTGGTCGGAAATGTGGGGCGCACGCACGGCACCAGCAAACTTGATCGTGGACCTACTGATTGATTGATTGATTGACTGATTGATTGTAGGGTTTAACGCGCCGACTACACAGGCGATGAGGCGCGCCCTGGTGGAGGGCTCCGGATTAATTGTGACTATCTGGGGATTTTTATTGTGAGTCGAAATCTCGAACACCCGGGCGTTTTTGCTGGACCTTCTGTCAAAGAATTCCTCAAAGCACTTAAATGGGCCATGAAGACAAAATATACCTTCTTTCGGTTTGAAAAACCAGAATTTGGTGGCTCAGTAAGCTCCATTCAAGCCTCGATAGGCGTTTTCTTGACCGTAAAAAAACAACAAAAAAAAACGCGAGAAACAAAAAGACGGTCGAATTTCACGCCATGGTGACGTAATACGGGCAGGAGTGACGTCATTATGGGCCGGCACTAAAAACATTTTCATCCGTGGGGTAACTGCGTGTTAGCATTCAGGTGTCGAGATCAAGCGAAAATAGAGGCCCAACCACGATCGCCCCGTCGTGTTTCTTGGCGGTGACGTATGTAGGTGGCCGCCAATCGCAGGAACAAGATTCTGTGGCGTCATAGAAAAATTGCTAGAAAGTGGCGGAGGAGTCGCCACTGTTGAATGTGTTTTCTTTAATATCTCGATTATTTGTTTTAAAAAAGTTCGCAATAAATTGGTATTGTTGTTAACGGGACAAAACAGCCTTTCTAATGAACCGAACTTGTATTTCGTCTTCATGGTCTGCTTACGCGCTTTGAAGGCAAGCGCATTACGGCTGCCCTGGTGATACTTGCCACGTCTATTTGCTGCTACATCTATTGGCGTTTCTTTCTCTACTTTCGTTTATTCGTCTTTGGCGCGAGTTACTTCGGCCGGAAGACTGCCTATCCTTTACGTGACAGCTTCCTCAGGACGAGAATTTTCAGCGGATGCCGCGTGTGCCTGTTCTACACAGTCACCTGTCCGACACTAGGTCAATTCCTGGTCGCACTAGGTCAACTCCGGGTCCACCGCTGGCAAAGTGGCGAGCGACGCAGCGTGATGATAACGGCCGTCGGCTTGCATACCCTGGAGACCCGGGTTCGTATCGCATACAGCTCCAACGTAGCAAATTTTCTTATCATAATATATAATCAATCGACTTCATCGAAATTAATCCACATGCGCAGTTTCACACAAATTCCTAGATTTCAAGGGTTTCATACACTTATCGTTTCCTTTGTCGTTTTCTGTACCGAACATATCCACCTTTTCGCACAAGGCTGCTAACCTAACCACAAACCAGGCCCACAAAGGAACTCGCACAGGGCCCGTGTGCCAGGGCAGGCCCGGTTAGCGCTCTCGAGCCCATGCAGTGCTTGCAGCTCCACTCCTCATTCTGATGAAGGCCCCACAACTCCCTCTCCTACACCCAAATGGTAGCGGTGCCGTGTCAGTCCATTCCGCTGTCCGCTTACCTCCGCGGCAGGACTTCATCGGGAATGAGAGTGCGCTTCCACCAGTTCGCACGGCCTTCACGCCTGACTCTGCGCCGCGGCCATATTCTGCTAGAGGACATGCCTCTCCTTGGAAGAAACGATGCCGTGCCAATCGTGGCACATCCATCAGCAGCCAGCCTCTCACAACTGAAGATGCGCTGTGGCGGGAGAGGACGCGAAATAGACGGGCAAGATCTGGCGCGCGGCACACGGCACCTGGTAGATTTGAACGCCGTGGCCTTCCGGTGCTCGCAATAGAGGTAGACTACCGACTGCTTCCACTGACCTACGTCTTCTTAAAGAGTTGCTATTTAGAGACCGATAGAGAGCACGTATCCACTTACTAAGCAGGTTCAGGTGACAATTGGTACAGAAATCGTACTGTCGCACGTGCTGTTTTGGCGGTATGGGGTAAGAAGTTGAAAGTGCTGCGCTGTGCACTAAGAGTGAAAAAAAGTGCCTGACACTCTACAGAAAAATTCAGCATACGTAAAAAGTGATTAGTAGGGAAGGTGTCTTGCGTACGTTATTATGCGAACACGAGCACACGAGCATTTATCAGCGAGTTACTTCACGGGGCAAAAATTCCTAAGCATGAGAAAGATTAGGGTTCCCGAACGCAATAAAGATATCTGGTTTGGTCGCATTATATATAGCGCTATTGGATGAAAGCGTCATTCTTCTGCACATCGAAGCCGCCATATGTGCGTGGTGCACTAAACGTTTGTACTATTAATTACGTCAGACCGACAGACTGTTATGTAAGCAAGCCCGCATTCTCAGAACTATCCAGCTCTTATTTTAGTAGCTCCCTCCCTCCCTCCCTCCCTCCCTCCCTCCCTCCCTCCCTCCCTCCCTCCCTCCCTCCCTCCCTCCCTCCCACCCTCCCTCACTCACTCACTCACTCAGTGATGTTATCTTGGGCTTGTTTGCCTATACTAAGCTAATTAACGTCTCGTGCCGCGATAACAGCCTAGTTGCAGAAGATTGCGCGAAGATCCGTGCAGGGCGAGGAAAGTCGTACTCACCAGCGGTGTTTCATTAAATCGACTGAGGTAGAAGTTGGGGAAGTAGGGGTTTGTGAAGCTCTTGGTGAGTCCAGAAACTCGGTATAATATGGTCGCCGAGGGTAGTCTGGGAAGTGAAAAGTAACACAAATTTCTAAACACAATTCTTGAAGCACTATCTATTGGGAAACTATAATCGTTATTAGCGTGCTAGATGTGTAACGTTTCGGTAGCAGTGCCTTTGGTTGCATTTTGGTTAGAAAGGAGGCATGAAGACCCTGGCTCAGTTTGGGAGCTTAATTCGTGACTGTTTCTAATGCCTCGTTACTATGCCCGTAAAGAACTAGATTGGGACATGATAACTGTAGCTTTCAACACAACCAACAGCACAAAAAAAAGGCCATTCCACTCAATGTGAAAGCTGTCGGAAGTGCAGAACAGTGATTCGACATAATGGGTTGTGGCGCCGTTATCCCCTCCCTGCTACCACCCAATGTATTTCAAATTTCCCGCCTTCACAGTGCTCACGCGCCCCCTGCCTGAAACTGCGCCAGCGGGAGTTCTGTTCTTTTCGTGCTTGCTTTTCCTCCCGCACGTGCCGGCGTTGCACTGCCACTTTTCCCCCATAAAAACCAAGCCAACGAGCATTCCTGACTAAATGAGCGCGGGCGCTGCCGGTTAATTACGTTTATTTTGCCTCAAATGTACCTGCAGTTTTCTTTGCGCTAAACAACGGGGAGATGTATGACAAGCGCCAGCGGTTCACGAGTTTCCAACGCTCATATCTATATAAACCGTTTGGCTTTCGCAGCCTCTGGGTTACGCCGCGACGACAGCCGCTACGACGGCACGCCGTGTGACTCTACTTGGGTTCCGCCAGTGAGCTACGACGACAAGGCGAGCCCCTAAGGCGCTCTGCACTAAAAATTAAACCCAGTTGCACCAAGTGTAAAATCTGCTGAAAAAGCGGAGCCGTGGTTGTCCTTACGAACATTTCGTTTAGCTTCAGCTTCTTTCTTGTAAGTAACGTTAGAGCCACCTTAGCGGTTAATTGTCGTATAACGTGTTTCGGGTTATTTTCGATCAGACAACAGTTACAGCCGTTTTCTGTAACCATACTCACTCGATATACGCCTCGAGCTACGTGATCGCTGCGCCGCCTGCCGCCACTTCTCCGCGGCGCTTACGGGATATCTGCTGCGCAGCTGGTAACGGCTCATGCAATGTTTTGGTTCTCTTTCTCTTCTTTTTGCCTTTGCGCACGCTAAACATCTTGTTATGGTGATGTATGTAAGCAAATAGTACGTTTAGGGCACTTCAAAAAGCAGCTGTGTCCTCATTAGAGTGCTCGAACGCCAACAAGAGCTAACCGGGGACGCGGTACTGCGCGCTTCTTCGCCGCTGTTGCGACCGAGTGGGGGCACCCGATCCGAGCTCCGTGGCCTCCGACATACGAGTGGTAGCGTGTATGATGCGAGCGGCCAGCCGCTGTTGCAGCCCTGAAGAAGTCCAGAAGCCGTAGGCTAACGTAACTGTTTACTTCATAGCGAGAGGTGAGCCGAAGCCAAAGAACAATGCCCCGACGGGCGAGGTTACAGGACTCGAGCAGAGTGACAGCATGGATTCGCTGCTCAAACAGGAATGGGTTATAGCGCTTGCGGGGTTCTATTTATACCCAAAAGCGGTAACGGTCAAAACAGCCTTCCCTCTACATTTTGCGCACGCTATGCACGTCACAGACACGCACGTCACAGAGTTCGTGAGTCGTCGGTAGCCTCGGCGCACGTCGAGTCCGAGAGAGAGGAGAGAGGAGGACTCCGCTGCGATCGCGGGGCCTCTGTGTCCTTGTGCGGGTTGCGACGTGCCTCGCCGGGCCGGCAACCGTCGAAGTTTGAAAGTATGAGTCACCGACACGGTGGCGCCTGATTTCTGAAAGGCGCACGCAGTGGCTTCGCCGCACAGCCGAGGAGTGATGCGGGAAAGTACGGCGGCGCGGGTCGATTCGTAACACCGCCCTTACGGGCGTCGGCGACGGCAGCGGCATATCACCACTGTCACCTCCGAATATCTCAGGCGCAAGTGAATTCTATTGACGCCTCGTTTAGTCGTAATATTGTCACAGTCAGAGGATGGTATCGTTTTGCAGCGCGGACAACGAATTCGGCCTTGTTTTGTATGTATACGTCGTAGAAAATTATCATTCGGGGAGGTGATTACCTAATGCCAGACATTTACCTGTGCCTTTATAGAAATAGGGGCCACGCGATAATGTTAAGTATATTCCAAGTCTCTGGGTCGTTAAATATGTGCCCACTTCCGCCTGATAGCATGGACCAAGGACAGTTAGTGAAACCACGGAAAAATAAATGATCTGCCAAGTACGGAAGCAATGTAATAGCTCGTGCGGGAATGAAAAAAACCCAGTGCAGCTTCGGAAATCCTAAAGACGTTCGTCTTACCTTAAGCAAGGTTGAACCCGCTAGACCAACTAGATGCGAAATGCACTGATATTTTCCAAGATAGGAGAGGGAGGAGGGGGGCGCTTAACTATCGTTGTGTACAAATGCGGAGCGAAATCAAGGAATGACCGTTTTAGTAATCACACACAAGCTGAGAGTTCACCTTTATTTTATTTTTCGACTTTAACGAACAGCTGATCACTCGGCGGACACATTTTTGAAGTATGCAGTACGGAAGTTTACAAGCGATTAAAGGTGTCGTTGGAAACGTGTGGTTCTGGTAAGGCCCTATGATTTAACTTTTGTGCTAAATTCTGCAGGAGGGAGTGTCATATGATGATGTTTCGAAGAAGCGTTTAGTCACGGCCTCAGATATAAGCGGAGGATGCGGAGGATACATGTAACCGATTACTGTTTGGGAAAGCTCACCTCGCGATAAGACGACCCAGCCGTAAATTCTTTGTGCTGACTCACGCATGCAATTTCGCATTATCCATCGTACTTATTGCGTAGAATGTCCGTAAAATTTATGCCACATTGGCTTGTTCAGGATAGTGATCAATATTAGAGATATTAAGCGTAACTGGCGGGCTGTCAGGTATGAGTGCTCCGCTAGATTATGAAAGCACACGAAACGGATTTACATCGTAGTGTATAGCCGTAGCATGAGCATCTGAACGAACGCTGCTTACAGAGGTACTGTTAGTAAATTTCAGGGCAATGGAATTACAATCAGCTCCATGCATGTGCTAGTTTCGTGATGCCGGGCTGTGTCACACCAGGCGCTTATGCGGACCGAATGTACCGAGCAGTAAGATCGCGTCAGAAGCATTTACACTTTCGTAAATACACCGTGCACATTTGCGAAGAGAGTGATTTCTCCACATAAATATGTATTTCCAACCCATAGAAACGGAAAATATCAGTCGCGAACATGTCTCAAAAGCAACGGTGACAGCAGTAAGCGGGCCGGCGACTCCCGCGACTGCTTTCGAAACGGGCCGCTAGGGGGATTTCAGTGGCGCCCCCACAGGCAGTCCTCGAGGCGTATATGGCCATGCATTTTCAGCAGACAGCAATTCTTTAACGCTTACAACTTCACCGTAAAGTAAATAATTGTTACAAGTAATTAAACCCGGCGTAATAGTATTTTCGGCGACTAGTTGACATATAATTTTTTTCCTGATACTCTCGATAGCACAAGAGTGAGAGTGTTTTCTGTGGTCATACTCCGTTCGCGGATGGCCATTCTTCATTGTACAACGGGCAATGTGGAAAAGCCAGCTTTCAAAAAAACCAGGCCTCGCAGACATTTTCCCCAGGATAAGCCGTCTTATATCAAATTACATGAGCCATCTTATAACAAAATGTGATGGCCCTTGGACAGTATTTCATTTTTATGAATTTTGTATCTACTGGGGACCGGTTTTAGCGCGGCGGAGAAACCTATTCTGGGGGCAGCGTGACACGATACCAGAACGGACTGTCGTCAAGCCTAGCGCTAGTACAGCTGTGTTGTTAAAACTCACCAGTTTATACTTTCTGCGAATCAAGCTGCAATTACATGAGAATTTCGCACGTACCATTTCACGGCTCGAGATCTCTCCAGCTGGCTTCTTTCCCTGCGGCATTTCAACAACTGCTTTCCCATATCCTGTACCGGTTACGTACACCTGTCCCTATTGTCGTAGCCGGTGGTCTATATACCATATTTACTCTGTTCTAAGCACCCCCCTCACTTGGCCATCGAGATGATGAAAAAAGGGGGGGTGCTTAGAATCGAGTCACTACGGTATTCCCCCCCCCCCCCCCCCCCCCGCGTTAGGCATAGGGGAATCTCACACTGGCAGGGAGACCAGAGCCGCACCTGCAAAGCAGTTGCGCTGCACAGTAAGTCGCCGTATCTTCCACAGGTATCACACTTGCGACTGCGGGTGGATCGAAGCAGGTTTGTGAACGCAGACTCGTGATATCTGCTCGCGGTGATCTCCCGCGTTAATTAAAAACGGTGGTACACATGTATCTCGCTTAAAAAGAGTGTGCGTACAAAAACAACGCTTTCGCAAAGCTAACTTTTCGCACTTTACCCGGCGCTTTTTTTTTTTTTTCACAAAATTCGTGATTTAAACCAAAACTAGGTTTTTCTACTGGCGTATGTACGAAGGAAAACGCAGTTTTGATTCGAGTTGGGTATTGTGTGATATAAATAAGGGGCAAGGTATTTTGATTACCCGGTAAGAAAATATACAATCCGTACGAATTTCGGGCCGGTTATGACGTGTCAGTAGGCGTTCTTCATTTGTGAATACACTTGGTGAACGCTTCTCGCCAAAAAAGGAGGTTAGTTTGATAAGAAGTGAATATATGTAACTCCATACGTGTTCATAGACTGTTTCATCATCGTGGCACTGACAACCGACCAGGCGAATACATTAGGCCACTGTGGGCTCGCAATACGTTTGATTCGATTTCATTCGAAACCATTTGTCCCAGAGAGAAAGAACAAATACGACGCACGGAACCGCTTCGGAAACAACAGCTTGTAATCATGGGAATCATCATGGGAATAATCGCAATCAGCGTCAATAAGCATATAGTTCTGAGAATAGCGCTGGTTGCCACGCTAGCTGCTCACCTGCCGACCTTGATGATAAATTCGGTCAGGGACCGTCGGTCGCCATCGTACGTGTCGTAGCGAAGCAGCGCGTGGTATTCGTCCATTTCTTCCGACAGTTGCTGCATAAATCGAGACGTTTAATTGGGTGCCAGCGTGTTTCTACTGACAAAGACCTATTGAAATATTACGAGCTATTATTATGTGGATTCCTACGTGGCTTTACCAAGCGAGTGTACGCGCCAAAAAGTTTTCTGTAGTTGAGCACGGCCAAACCAAGTTTGTCGAGTGCAGAAAACGCGCACACATAATTGCAGTGCAACACAAAACAGAGACGTATGCTCGCCTTTCTAGGCGCGAAGGCGTACTGAACTGGGAAACATCCAGAGCCACCTTGTATCATTTTCTGAAAGCACGCGCCCTTAATTTTAAAGATGATAGTCTTTCTTGGGCTACTTAAACCCAGAAATTTTGGTCTGTCTGTCTGTCTGTCTGTCCGTCTGTCTGTCTGTCTGTCTGTCTGTCTGTCTGTCTGTCTGTCTGTCTGTCTGTCTGTCTGTCTGCCCTGCCCTGCCCTGCCCTGCCCTGCCCTACCCTACCCTGCCCTGCCCTGCCCTGCCCTCCCCTGCCCTGCCCTGCCCTGCCCTGCCCTGCCCTGCCTGCCTGCCTGCCTGCCTGCCTGCCTGCCTGCCTGCCTGCCTGCCTGCCTGCCTCTGTCTGTCTGTCCGTCTGTCCGTGACTCGATTCAGCCATCCGGCCAAAGTGAAACGAATACTACGCTAGTCATATACTCGCAACCGAATCTAAACATAGAAGTTTGGTTTATATGCTCATACTTGTCAACATTGTTGAACAAGAACAAGACATTACGCAAACATAAGGCAAAATTGATGCACAAAGAATATTTACAGTATTACTTTATAAAAAAATTCATAGATGCTTGATTTTCACGAAATGAAATACTACGCCCACAACAGAAAAAAAAAATTCACACTGTCGCCTGCTGTCGCTCGTGCCATTACAGCTTCCGGCGGCATTTTAAGAAATCAAGTGGCATCAATTACAAAAGGTTCCACTAGATAGGTTCCACGTTCCGCTTGGCAAGAATGCACGTGGAGAAGGGCAACGCTGTTCTTTAAACGTTAAAGTAGGGCGCCTCGATTCACGCGCATCTCCGCCGTACGGAACGGCAGCGCTGGCATCGAGGCACCCGGCCTGGAGCCGTAGAAAGCGTCAGATTTAAATCGACTTGAGCAAACCTTTAGCGTGTTTACCTTGGGAGGAGCGCGATGCAAGAGCAACAACATGAGAGGGGAGCGGGAAAGCGAAGGCAGGCATTTACTTGGCAAATGTCGACAGACTATTGTCTTTTGTCGACATTTGCAACGAAAGGAGCAGATACGCGGCGAATTTTCCCTCCTATTCCCCCCACCCCCCAAGAACGAATGAGCGATCAAAGGCTTTCACTCCGCAAACGCATCAGGCGCTGGCTTGACCTTGCCTGAGCGTGAAGGTCGAATTGACAGTACTGGGAACGAGGCGTTTTCTGGGTTTGTACCTGGAGCAACAGAGCTCTCGCTCTAAAATGCTTTTTGCTTATCTAGATACGAGTTTTTCCAACTCCGAATGATAATATGAAAAAACAAAAGGCGTTCTCTTTGAGTGAACCGCGGAGTAGAAGGGAGGTGTTCTTGACGGTTCACTCCAAGGGCAGACGTCGAACCTTACGGTTCAACATCTCCAGGGGTAATTCGAACATACACACCGAGAAAGCGAGCATTTGTGAAAGCGAAAATGGCTAGCTACTTCACTGAATTGGCTAGTAATTCCTCCTCACGGCTTCGACACCCATCTTTACGCAAATTAAAAAAAAATAATGCACTCAATCTGCCCAGTAACACGCAGTTGGATAGCGAAGCCTAACAAGTCCCAAATCCAAAAGACGGTTTACCGGGGCGCAATCCAAACGAGTGCAAGAAATAAAAGACGATTGCAACTTCTTATCTGGCATTATACTCAGTTAATTGGCTTCTTCTTCATCATCATCATCATCATCATCATCATCATTTCAGCCAACTCAGGTCCACTGCAAGACGACGGTCCCTCCCATCGACCTCGAACCGCTCCTGTTCTGCGCTGCGCGAGTCCATTGGCTTATGAGTCCTAAAGGACAATAGTTTTATCCCAGCAGAAAAACATGGGACTGAACGTTTCAAGGCGGCGCTGTGGTGCTGCATTGGTGGCTTGGAGAAGGCCTAATGTTATTTGCATTGAAAGTGATTGTGTCTCTTACACCTGCTGAAAAATAAATCTAACCGCACTTACATAGTAATTTCACCGGCCCAACACCATATAATTTGTTTGGGGATACCATTTTAAAATCGGGATTTACAGCTGTTTTCAGCCAGCATACTTCTGTAGTAGCAGCCGGTGCGTCGATAGCAGCCGGGAATTCTGAAAGGTTAACAACGTCACGGCGACCAAGCTAATTATGACCGGTAAATAAATCTCGGCGTAGTGATAAGAGTCGCCTTAGCTTTCAATTGAAGTTGCCTTTTTTTTGTTTTTTGAAGATGTCTATATTAGATGAAGAGCATTGAGGGAGAAAGTTGGCTTTGCTGCAAAGCATATTCCGGCGATGGAGAAAAACTTCTGGGGAGCAAGCCATAGAAAGCTCCGCAATATAATAACTTGGGGGACATTAACTTTGGTCTCCCTGCAATTTAAATCGTGGGCTTGGTGGAGTGCCGCTGTGGGCTGATGAACTGTCCGAGGGTGAGGGTGAAGGAGACGGGTGGGGGGCGGGGGAAACCGCGTACAACGGCTGCAGAAAGGCACGCAGCTGTCGGCGCTACCTCCTCCTCCTCCTTTTCCGTCCACCACTCACACCCCAGTGTCAAACTGAAGAATTCGAGAGGAGCATTAGAAAAGCTACCACGTTAAGGAAGGTATCTACGAATGGACGAACACAAAGTTATGCGGTCGAATGTTAACGCCCAAGAGAGAGAGAGAGAGAAAACATTTATTGCCCAGTCACCGACCTAAGTCCAGGTCAGCTAAACGACGGATCCTGAGGCGTCACTGTCTTCATAGTAGTCCAGAATGTCCTTGGAGATCTTCTGGATATGAAGGCAGAGAGCCTCCTGGGCGGCCCGAACGTCTGTTCCGGGCGGGGGAGCCAGCCAAGTGTCCCACGAGGTGATGCGGGAGAGGGAGGGGGGAAGCTTCGGGGGGTGGCAGCCCCAGTAGGAGTGGGGAACAGAGGGGTATGCGCCGCAAGAAGGGCAGGTTGGGGGACCGGAGCACTTGCGAATGCGATGTAGAATGTGGTGAGATGGGAGGGAGCGGGTATGAGCCTGGCGGAGAAGAACGGTTTGGGCGCGAGTGAGGCGCGGGTCTGGAGAAGGGTAGACTTGGCGGGCGAGGCGATAGGAAAGTAAAGTGAATTTACGGGTCTCGCGATCATGAAGACGAGTGGAAGGAGGATGGTATGAGGTTGGCCAGAGCATAGACGGACCCGGGGATAGATCTCGGGAAAGCGCGTTTACTCTTGCGTTGCCGTCCATGTTAGCG
Organism: Haemaphysalis longicornis; assembly: GCF_048455015.1. Lineage (NCBI taxonomy): Eukaryota > Metazoa > Arthropoda > Arachnida > Ixodida > Ixodidae > Haemaphysalis > Haemaphysalis longicornis. The sequence continues at coordinate 54,573,416 of NW_027526422.1, forward strand.
TGGCCAGGTACCCATACCAGGACAAAGAGGTGAGAAGGATGTCTGTTGAGAGTGTCAGTCACTAAGTTAGAAGAAAAGGGGTTGACGGTATAGCGTAAATAATTTCGGATGGCGGATTGCGAATCTGTGAAGATATAAGTGGGGTGTTCGGTGGAGGTTGTGAGAGCAGCATGCTCTATGGCAAGAGCGATGGAGTGCTCTTCTAGGGAGGTGGCATCTGGCGGGCAGAAAAAAGGCGTTTGTGCGGAAACCAACGACGAGTGGCGTAAAAAGGCTGCGGTTCCTATTTGCGTAGAGGGAAAATGACTGGCGTCTGTAAAATATACCGCTGATCCTTGCTTTTCTAGAAAGGAGACACGTTTGGTGAGGGCTTTACAGCGTAGAAAGCGGCGGATGGCATGCCTGGAGGGGTTCATATTCTTAGGCAGGGGTTCTATGCGGATACGAGGGAACGTGGCCCAAGGAGGGGAAGTTGTGGGGATTGGAGGAAGCGAAGAAGTAGGGTAGGCCATCGTCTGCAACAGTGCACGACCCTGGTGAGATGTCTGAAGGCGCTGAAGTTGGGCTTGTTTGTGTATCTGAATACGTTCTTCTATAGTGTTATATGTGCCGGTCGCGATAAGATTGTTAGTAGGAGCGTAGCGGGGCACGCCGAGGGCTATGCGGTAGAGCTTACGGAGAGCTGCCTCTAGTTTGGTTAGTTGGGTGGGTGTGGGATGCAGGTATGGCACTGTGTACAGTATGCGGGACATGGTAAAAGCATCTATAATACGTAGGAGGTGTTGTTCGTGTAAGCCAGAGTGGCGATTTGTGACGCGGTGCAGCAGATGAATCATTTGCTCGATCTGAGAGTGTATAGTTCGAAGTGTAGGGTAGGAACTACCGGAGTAGTGATAAGTAAGACCTAGAATTTTTAGTGAGTCTGTTTTGGGAATTGGGGTGTTATCAATGGAGATGTTGATGAGGTCACGGTCAGGGGCTCTGCCTTTCTTGTTCGTTATGATCATGAGAGCCGATTTGGAAGGGGAGATAGCGAGACCTAAGGTGCGAACATGGCTGTTTATTACGACACATGCTTCTTGGAGGGTTTCTTCGAGTTGGGCTGGGCTACCATGGGAGGACCAGAGGGTAATATCATCGGCATAGATGGAGTAGGAGAGGTGAGGGATAGAGTCTAGGAGGGGAGGCAGTTGGGCTAGTGCTAGGTTGAAAAGGGTTGGAGACAGGATTGAGCCCTGTGGGGTGCCAGAGGTTAAATAAAAAGATGGAGCCGACGATCCCGGGATGCTTAAAGAGGCCCAAGAGTAACACGAACCATACACACGTTCAGTAATGAAAGTGGACGTTTGGGGGTCATTTTCGTGACCCCCAATAAATGTGAATCGTTGCGTCGATTTATCAGAAGCTGCTCTAAATTTTACATGCGGTCGTTTCAAGCAAGCGCATATTGAGTGGTAGCTAGCGAATGCCATCCATCCATCCATCCATCCATCCATCCATCCATCCATCCATCCATCCATCCATCCATCCATCCATCCATCCATCCATCCATCCATCCATCCATCCATCCATCCATCCATCTATCCGTCCGTCCATCCATCCATCCATCCGTCCATCCATCCATCCATTCATCCGTCCGTCCGTCCGTCCGTCCGTCCGTCCATCCGTCCGTCCATCCGTCCATCCGTCCGCCCGTCCATCCGTCCATCCGTCCATCCGTCCGTCCATCCGTCCATCCGTACGTCCGTCCGTCCGTCCATCCATCCATCCATCCATCCATCCATCCATCCATCCATCCATCCATCCATCCATCCATCCATCCGTCCGTCCGTCCGTCCGTCCGTCCGTCCGTCCATCCATCCATCCATCCATCCATCCATCCATCCATCCATCCATCCATCCATCCATCCATCCATCCATGCATCCACTATTAGAAACTTTTGGAAGTCCGTCTGTTCTGTCTTGTACGTAGTTACTGTGTTGACCGGGACCTGTCTGGGCACTTCGGCATTCGTCGCGGTAGGGGGATTAGTTCCGCGGGCCGGCCTGCGCCATGTCCGCGCATTCGTCACCGAGTGGTGCCCCTCCTAACCGTTCTTCCTCGCCCTTCTACGCGCGCATGCGTGGTCGGGTCCCGGTAATGACGGTAACAACGTACACGACGCAACAGACGGACTGTTAAAACTCTCTATTATTTCTTCAGCAATGCGTCGATAAATAAATCGGTCACTCGTGGATTTATAGCATCAAGCAATGGCTACGCTCCTGTAACTGCTTTCATTGTGCAGCGCTGCAAGCCAATATAGGCAGTTATGCGCCAGCGCTGACGTACATACCTTAGCGTGGGCAAAAATGACGTGGAGGTCTGCTGAGTGGAGGACTGGCCACCACAGCGCCACTCCGTGCGCGTTATTGTCGACGATGATCTTTCGCAGACCGCGCAAGATCTGGGGCAGCGTAGCCTTGGCCGTCTGGCGCAGCAAGCTCCCGTTGTGCGAAAGGATGACCCGAAAGATTTCATTTCCCCACAGGTGGGCGAAAAGTGGCGCAATGCTGCCTGCAAGGAGGGGGCACAAAAATTGATTGCAGTACATAAGGCGCGTTTGCGTTTGCAAAAGCACTACATATTTCGGCGTGAGTCGCTAAAAAAAAGACGGCGCCCAATCTCACTTGGGATGAGGGGAATGTTAGCTCCCGTATCGTTCTTCTCCGCGTGGGGTTCGCCTGTCTCAATGTCCACCATGGCGAAGTCGCACGACTTCGTCTCGGCGGGGTTCTTTAAGATGTTGTGGTAGCTCGAGTGGCAGATCAGACCCTGCAGGTCTGGGGGGAGACGAAGCGAACAAATTAAAACATAACCAAGGAGATGTGCCGTCCTTATACATGAGAAAGCCGCCTCAAGGGCAATAACAAAAGAAACATTCCAAACTTCTGCATAGGCCGGGCCTGTCTGGTTATGAATGGCAATATCAATTACCGTGGTAAAATGGCTGCGGGCATCTACGCTTGCTTGGCTTAACATGTGGGCACGAAAGCGGTTGCGGGCTGCTGCCGTAGTGCTGAGATATGAAAGGGCGTCCGGGCTGCCGGAAACAACGGCTGCCAAAATACACAATCTGAGGAACCCAGCACCACAGACACCCTAACCCGATCCGACAGCAGCAAACCCTTTTCTGATGAGCATAGGCTGGAACATTCGGTTCGCCAGCTTTGTGCTACATCCAAGATATTGAAAACAACCGGGCTACATCTACGTTCACTATGACGAACACCACACAGACTGGGACCGTCCGCAATATTCCTTAAATTAAATTCCAATACACCAGCAGGGGCTGACCTCATCGCTGAGACATGAGGAGCAAAGCGACCTGATGACGTTTTAAGGGGGCCGACTGTCAGCTGGACGACCTGCCGTTCCCTGGTTGTCTGAACACAGCAACGCTCCACAGACACCCTCTCCCCACCTCCTGTCCTTTTAAAGGGCCATGAAGACAAAATACAAGTTAGATCATTAGGAAAACTGACTGGTCCCGATAACAATAATACCAATTTTATCGCAAACATGGAACAAATTATCGCGATATTAAAAAAAAAAAAAAACAACAAGTGAAGCAGTGTCGACTTCCTGGCCACTTTCAGGCAACTTTTCTATGACGTCACAGAATCTTACTGGACGATTGCGGTGGGGTTGTAGTTCCGTTTGATAGGCTAACGGGAAGTTAATACACTGAAATTTGTGTTTTTAGGAACCGCTCATGTGACGTCATTCCTGCCCATAACACGTCACCGTACCGCAAAATTTGAAAGCTTTTTAATGCTGTTTGCCTTTTTATTCGTATACAAAATGAAGGAAGCTCACACTAACTTGTAAGACTTGAAGGTAGCGAAGCTGTACGCTACCTTCACGACCATCTCGAAGGTGCAAGTCTACGATTGCAGCCGATTTGCTGCTTCTTCGCTGCCGCAATGACCTTTACTCCATCATTGTTGCTATAAGTGTGAGCTTTAATTTTTTTGGCAGTGATAATCATTGGACATCATCTCTGGGGGTCACACGCTATGACGTGCCTTTCTCGTTCCGAACAAAAGTTCCCAAGATTTCGGCGACCGCTGTAGTCTTTCGGGTTCCGAGCAAGTGTTGCCATAATTACGGCGAAGGGTGTAGTTTTTTTCGGACCAATCTTTACCGATCTCCCTTAGTGGGTAGGCTTGACTTGATAAACATGCACCGGGAGGCTGGGCAATCGCCGTGAGGAACGCACACACGAGCGGTAGACTTTTCGAGGTTTTGTTTAATGGGCGGCGGTCGCCTAGAGGCCCATGCTCCCGTGCGCGCGCTCAGAAATTTGTCGGTATTTTTAACTGCGGAAACAATAAAGTACGGTTTCCTAAACAGCTTCGCTATTAAAAATGTCTTTCATGGCAGGAATGGAACTTAGTTCATTCAAATAAAACGAAGTTGTAGTCTGTCTTCATGACACCTGTAACATATTATTCCCTACAATGGCCCTTTCTTGCCCCTACCCTTCGATAAAATATCCCCTTTCTGTCGTGTAACAAGATCCGTTTTCGCTATTTTTGTTCTTATCTATGCGCCTGAGTGGTTAGTCGTAATGTTGCGTTTGTCGGTATTTCAGTCAGCAAAGCTATCGTGAGTCATTTCTTACGCTGAGAAATTAGAATAGAATTGAACAATGTTCTGCCATTCCAAGAATGGGAATAGGCTAGGTTTTTTGCCTGCTGGAAATTCGGAGGAATGGATTCGTGAAAATTGTACTTCCCCGGAATTCACCTGGCATAGAGTAGAGGCGGCTATTCCACAGCAACGGTACTTTATCTATATGGTGCCAACAGGTGACCGACGTGGTCCATGCTTGAGATATTTGACACATGTCACTCCGAGGCGTGGAAGGCCCTGCAATGCACTTCGGTGGCGCAACTAACTTATCAATGCGAAAGCTAGAGCCACTACATTAAATACGCTAGCGAAAGCCTTATGTTATCGTTGGGAGGTAGCCTAAGATAGTTAGATTAAGTTGCGTTAAGAATGATTAAGGTGGATTAAAATAGTTTAAGGACGGTAAAATAGCCTCTGTGATGTTTTTTTTTTTTTCGGGCGCACGTGTGCTTGAATGTTAACGGTCCCAACAGTACGCCAGGCTTTCACCTTCAAAGCACTTAAGCAGACTTAAGTGTCCTGGGAAATTTTGTCGGACACCTTACGGTCAAGTGCTCTGAAATGCATTGTGCTTTCGCGCATGTGCTTTAGCGCACCCGTGACCAAGAAAGAAAAAAAAAAGGGCTATAAAATGGCTGGATAACAAACCCTAGCCATACTTTGTTTCTTTCATCCATAGTTCCAACCTTTACAGGCGTTAAGATACCGCCTTGTTAGATGTGCGAGCGCATTTCCAGCGTCCTTTGCAGCGGGGGAAGTACCGAAGATTTTTAGGATTTAGCTTGTAGCTTTAGAAAGGGCCATGCATCCTAATTCTGGGCCATGTCAGCAGTGCTTCGCTTTAAGCGGTGAAGGCGCAGCTTTATTTTAACAGCAGAGGTATTGAAGTTTCTAGTTCCGCCGTCCAGCGTTAATAAAAAAATACCAAGAAAAATTACCGAGCTCCCGTGAGTGTGCGCCTGGCGAGGAGCGCCCAGCGTCCGACAGCTCGACCTTCGAGAACACCCTACCCGGCGTTGGTGGCGGGATCTTTCACGTTCTCTTCCCCTCGTCAGGTGACGTGAGTTCGCGCCTGAAGTGGGGAGCACAGACACCGAGTTCGTGCTACAGACGCCGAGTTCGCGAAGCCGGCTCCCGCGGGTTCTAGCGCGTGCTGACGCGGTCCACGTAAGGATAGATGTGAAAGCCTGCGGACAAAACCATCCGGGCCTGCCAGTCATGGAGAACTTTCAGCGGCGAGTTCGCAAACCCACGTGAGGTGCAGCAGCCGGGCTTCCGACGAAGGGAGAGGGGCCGCCAGATCTGCTGTTTCGCCAGCCTTGTACCGCTAATAGTGCAATCTGCACCAATTCCCTTTCGGACTTACCGGCGCGGTTGTAGTCAGACCGTTTCGGTTTTCCTGAAAAGAACAGACGGTGGTTTTAAACAACTCAAGTTAATACTCCTGTTCAAAGATTGCCGCAAGCCGTTAGCGTAAACTGTAAATGCATTCTATCGATAAATAGACAGCACATATACAGTAAGCTATACCTAAAAACGGCAGCGAAGGGAGGACAAAGCATAAAATTCAGAGGTGTAACCACGGTGAAGACTCCATGTGCGTTGTGTAGCGAAAACACGGATAATGTGACGTATGAGCTTCGTTTATTCTCTGAGAAATGACCGTTTGTTGTGCATTTTGGAGCTTTTCGTCCGACTGCGTAGATGATGCGCGAACGATGTCCATCATACACCGTCCATGCAAATGGTGGGAGCCATTGTTGTCCTCATGCTGCTAATTGCCAGTTACATCCCAATTCCGACGGCGTTTATTTTCTCTGCGTTATGTACGCCCACCGAAATGAGAAAGTGCGCAAACAGCGGTCACTTCAGACAGTCTTGCCCCTATACCTGGCACTCGCCAACTTTTCTCACAAAATGGTGCCGTACAGAAGACGTTGTGGTAAGCTCCGGTTTCATACGGCTTCTGTGCTCAAGTATTCAAGACTTTTACGCATCTAGCAAGTTCGTTGCTCCGTAAGGTTATCTGATAAATATCTGATTTTTCCGCAGCCACAATGAAGCGCACTTCAACGTCCGTGTACCGCTTGATCAAATGAACCTTATTTACAGCCTAGTGGTATCTCCAGCCGAAATTTGCAACTTCATGGCGCTTCAAAAGGAAAGCCTGTGCGCACAGGATCCCATGAAGCTCAGCAAACCCTCCTTTGTTGTTACAGCACTGGCTCAACAGTGACGACACTCCCGTCGTTGAGAGCTTTAAGTGATCATGCGTACCGATGAATAGTGGCCCTGCTCAGGCATTTCACTGACGCTACTTATGCAGCATAATTGTCCCCAATCGTCGTCGGAACCGTCAAGTATGTCCTCTGGAAAATCGAGGACTGCTTACCTGGTGTTGTACTGGGTGATTTACCTGTTAAGGGCAGAAAGTTGGGCTAGTTCGTTAATCGATGCCGTGTATTTCGTTCTCTATCTCGTCCTGCAGCGCTATAGTACAATGTATCATCATGAACAAACGAAACGCGATCGCAGAAATATGAACCGAAACACACAAATGGCGCAAATTTTTCCCATGCAAATCAAATCGATGCGTCGCCTGATTACATCAACAAAGTTGGGAAATGCGGCTTTTCAAAATTACCAATAGCGCGCCATTATTGCACCTCCACGAACAGCACTCTTTGTAATTTCGCGTGTCCTGAGTTACATTTTCGTATATTTCGTTTATTCCATGACTGTACATAGCCTACCTATCACTGTAGATACAAGATACGACAAGCTAGACAAGAAACCACCGGGAAGCAGCGCAGAAATGAGAGTTTGCCGGAAAAGATGCTTCCGCTGGCGCCTTTCTAGTTGAAGCGGGCACAAAAGAACTCTCGGGGGAGCTTGTGTCTGCTAGCGAAAGCCTGGCATAGTATTGTGTTGGCTGCCCCACTCTACATTATTCCAACTTAATACATCTTAATTGTAATCTTCCTTAATTCCTCTCAGAAAACCTTAATCCCATGTTACCAATCATTACTATCAACCACTAATCAATCATTAATCCATTTTATTCCATTTTAAATCATCCTAATACCTTCGTTCCAACTTTCTTCATGTTGCCGATGATAACAACAAATCCCTAATTAATCATTGTTCAATTTGGTAGTCATTAATTCTCTTGTACATGGCAGGCATGCTTTAGTTCATTGCTGGCCTTCCTTGTGTTTTTGTACCGTCCGTGTCGACGACGGGGTCATTAAAGGTCACTTTCCAATAATATGTAGTGTAAGGATTTCGCTTTGATAAAGCTGCTAGGGGACTTAGTTTCCGGGTTCCTGTAGTTTTGTAATATCGAGCACAAAAAATGAGGAGTCAGTTTTGAAATTGCGAATGGGGAGAAAGGTAGTTGTTCAGAAATACAGGTTTAATTTTGAGCGTTTAGAACACAACACGTGGCCGCATTTTTATATTTTTAGAGCGCAAACCCTTTTGGAGAGAGGTAACGTATAACCAAACAATTCTTAGCTGCACGAAAAATATAGTTGCCCTTGGTTAATCTCGGCGTTTCCGGCAGCTAATAAACTTCGCGTTATTACCGAGAGCCGCTTCAATTTGTAATTGACAATGCCGCCCTTGTGGCATTTGGTGTGCGTTGCCGTAAACAACTAGTAATATTTCTCGTAGGCCCGCAGATATTTTTGCACGATTACCTTCAGGTTTGCGCATCTGAAGCCAGCTTCCTTCAGGCATCCGCAGTTGAACCTACTTCCAAGCAAGATTTCATTGACCCTGGGAGAAGTTTGATTGATTGTGGGGTTTAACGCGCCGAAGCAACGCAGGCGATGAGGCGCGCCGTAGTGGAGGGCTATACGGATTAATTTTGACCACATGAGGATCTTTAACGTGCGCCGAAATCTCGTACACACGGGCGTTTTTGATTTTCGCCTCCATAAAAAAAGCGGCCGCTGCGGCCTGGAATCGAACCCGCGACCTCGTGCTCAGCAGCACAACGCCGTAGCCACGGTCCCACCGCGGCGGGTCCCTGAGAGATTGAGAAATTTTGTCACGGCAGACAATTCACTGGCTTAAACATTAGTTCTTGATTAGTAAGTACTGTTAAGCTCCCAGTCTTAGACGCGTGCTGGTATTACCAGGTTAATTTAAATTCAAGCTACAGCTTATTTGTGACCTAAAGCGTTATTTAAGGCGATATATAGGGGGAAGTCAGGTTTGACGGGATTTCATGGTCTCGTATTTGCTCGGTTCCAACGCGCCGCCTTTTTTTGCTAAAAGTATCCTTCAAATTTGTGTGCGCGTTACAATCGGGCTCAAAACCAACATACGTTTTAAAACCGCCAGCAGCATTTTCATGGACACGAACTCCTCCCAAAATCCAACTCAATCCAATGAAAAACAATCCGTCAGCATCAGGTGAGCAACTTTTGGGGAACCCATTCCTCAATGAGCAAAATTTAGCTGTGTCAAGTATTTCTGCTGCGGCAGTTAGCATATGTCACGTCTTAAAATATTAATGTCAAAGCACTTAAAATCGCAGACACTTGTAATGTTCTCCGGTACAGTTTTATCTCCAGCAGGAGCTGGATAAGCAATTTTATGAATCACAAGTGATTTTTGCTTCCAGAGTAGCACGCGTTAAATAAAACGCAATCCGCCATGCACGTGGTGTCATGTCTTCTATATCCGCGCGGTAGCATTGACGTGAAATTATGTTATCGAATTTTCCTGCGTAAACGTAACTGCGCCCTACAACCGAGGGCACGTTAGAATAGTGGAAATAACCGCATTTGCAACCGTCAGTACTACGGTGACTTAAAAAATGCCATCCGTGTCTGCCGGCCATGATGCGGCTGTTTAAGAGCCCAAAATAGCTCGCGACGTTTTTACTGTTGTTGTTGTTCGAGGAGTAGCTAAATAGGGCCAGTGAAAGAAAGAAGGGTAACCGGACGGGTTTTGCAGAAAGTGAAATTCGTGAGTTTCCTAATTGACGTGGGTGTGTTTTCCGGTTTACAGGTCAATATAGGTGGAGGGGTATTGCAAGAATTGGCATACATATAACTCGGACGCAAAGGCCAATAGGTGCTGATGGCTCGTTCAGCATGCAACATTGCCGCAGTATATGTTTACCCGCTTAGAAATTGGCGCGGGGGAATCACTGTTCACCGTTTAATACAAAAACAAAAATTCACGCAGCCTGTTGCGTTCTTGAAGAGGTTCTTATTTTGTTCGTGGCGCCAGGAGTATGCGCGATTTTGATGTTTAATTTCGCCGCTTCATTGAAAACTAGTTGGTCGTAAGCGCTCGCCCGGTGCTCTTGTTATTTTGCGCTCCATGCTGAATATGGTCCCATATGCTAACTTGCTCACCTGTAGTTATTTCTGGTATATTAGGGAGCCACAACTGGTGCTACTGGCATAGCTGCACGGCGGCGCGAAATTAGAATTATGTGCAGGGCTTACGTTTAAAGTCAAGCGCGTCATCGGTTCTGATACATTATTCCATGAATATACTTACCCGGACCACCATGAGTCACTGCGGACAAAACAGTATATATAGTGAAGATAAAACAAACCGTGCCCGACTTTCGGTTTCTATTTTCTGCGAGTCACATTTACAATTTCATTTTCACGCAGTTTTTGGCAGATTTTCGTCAAACCTGTTTAGGACAGCCCATGGTTTTGTACTTAATGTTAGGATAAGAAATAGAGTGCACCGTGAGAAGCGGTTTTTAATGTCAATTTTGTATTGAATGATTTCGTTATTCTTAGGTCGAATTACATGCAGACACCGAAGAGTGCCGCTCGAACCATCCGATGTAGCGCCTGGCCGCTGCATCGGATAGTCGGGCCCGGCTCTCTTTCAAGCGAATAAGCATGCGTTTCTTCTTTCTTCTGCACGATGTATCGGCAATCATGTTTGACAGGGAGAAGGAGTAGCTTTCACTCTCCTAAAATGTTGTCGTTTGATCGAAATCTCCAGTTACGAGAGCCCTCTAGATAAATTCAGGCAGAGCAAACGCCGCGGCTTAGCCGACGCTCGGCTATGCATGAAATTTGCTCGCCGCTTGCTCGTCGCTTGTGTTTTCTTCTTGTTAATAAGGCCATGAAGACAAAAATACGCGTTTGTTTCGTTGGAAAGATTTGGTGTTTTATGGTGTCCTCGGCGCTTGTTCGGCAGCAAACGACGCTTTACTCACTGAGAAAGCGAACATAGTAAGCCAGAATTTCAATTCTCCCGCTAAATCACGTTTAGTGACGTCAGCAATGATGCGTCCTGGACAGGGCTTTAAAACTAAAGATAGCATGCTAACCAGGCGTGCTACCATCTCACAGGCGGCAGTTTGGTTATCTTGTGTAGCTCCGTCTTTCATAACTGGCGTTGCAACCCCGCTGAAGTGCCAGCGTTCGCACTTTGCTTCTGACCGCACTTCTATACCTGCCGTATTTTCGTTACGGTTCATATTAATGGTTTCCTGAAACACAACCCATGACTAGATTAACATGGTCACGTCCCGCAAGTGGCCGTGCCGATCATGTCACTTGGCCAGTGCTGTGCCAGACAAGCCCAACGGCTGTGTTAGGCAGTGTCAGCCAGCAAAGAATGCTTCGGCGTTTACGGGTTCGTTCCTAACTTTAATTGTTCACCACACAAATCTTGCTGCCATTAAAAAGAATGGGCATTATATTTAAGCGCAAATAGCTCGTACTGCAAGCTTCTAAGCCCCGCCTAACCTGCGTTGGATTTTGCCAGCTTCAGACAATCGCACAGCTGCCTATAAGCGCCATAGGTTCTAGTGCGGGAAATGAGCTGGTGAGTCGCATGGCCATTGTCTCTTGTCCTAATAGTATAGATTATTGGAGTGAAGTTTGGGTTAAAAGTGGTGTCAGTGTTATTCTAACGAGGCAATGTTTCGAGTGAACGAAACTTGCATTTTATCTTCATGGCCCTTTTAGTTGCGGAGCACAAGTTCTGTTCAATAAACGTTAATTTATGCAAAAAGCTTCCTACGATTTTCAGTGCGCGACAATATGCTGCCAGTTAATGGCTACTTACCGTATGTATATTCCTTCGATTCGCCCGTTTCATCTGCGATTGGGGCAACATACATTTAACTCGTAAGTTTAATATCAGTGGCAAGTGTAAAGCGGTTCTACACGAAACCACATTATTAAATGCGTGTCAAAACCGACTTAAAAAAAAAGGGGTAGTTCATACTTACCATCGGGATAGCCAACTGGAAAAGAAAAAAAAATGTTTGTGGTTTTACTTTAAACATTCAAGCGATTAGATTCGAGCGCCTCGAGCGCCTCGTCAGTGCATTTTATAAAACGCGACGCCTTTGCTATTTTGCAAAACAAAGACAGCGCCTTAGTAAAACAGAACAGACCAGCAATCCCACTACGCTAATCGGAACCCAGAGCACGCACTACGAGTCATCTCGCGGAACACTGCTATCAATTCCAAATGTACACGGACATGCAGCTTCATATATAGTGAGCTCTTAAATGTGTCCACAGACGACGTAATGACAATCTCAAATACAGCTGCCGTACAAAATAAACCTCAGGCACTTTGCTGGAGATATAGCAAGCGAATGGGTCAACACACGCGGGAAACATCACAGCTATACAGTCTTTCACTTTCGTAAGCTTCACTAAACCGTTTGAACCCAAAGGTATAGGACATGTTCTTACAAACGATCGCAAGGCTCTCGAAGACTCGCTGATGGCGCACGCCCGTGGAGTTGTTTTGTTGGGAAATTTAAAATTCCTTTCCGTCATTGTGTGTACAGTCAGAGATGCGGCAGTTTTCTAAAAAAATCACCATAGCATTTTGTGGCGTAGGTAAGTAGTTACCGGACGAGGTAATTAAAATGTACACCTGCGTTCTCTGGAGTAGTAGAGCGGCGAACTTACAAACGCTGCCGGTGGAGAGTGCATACAAAACGCCACAGAGGATCAGCAGAAACAGTGCCACCAGCACGACGATGCACCACGTGGGGCGGCCATCGGTGTCTGATGCGTCGTCTGCGTTTGCTGGGCTGCGTGTGGAGGAGGCCCAGTCAGCAACACAAACACAAACACAGACACATGGTAGGAGGTCGCAGCTTATATAAATACCAATACAGTAGCCGACTGATTTTTCGGACCTGCAGGGGAACGAAAAATAGTCCGAATAAAACAGCAGTCCGAAAAATTCTGGAGGCATTACTCCTACGGGCGGTTCCTCAGTGAAGCCTGAAATATCCAGCAAGTCTGAATTTTCGGAGTCCGAAAAAACGGACGGCTACAATATATATATATATATATATATATATATATATATATATATATATATATATATATATATATATATATATATATATATATATATATATATATCCTCCCCTTCTGAGGTTTTCTTGACTGCCAAACTGTATTTCTGTCTTATTTTCAACGAGCCCCTCATTTCCTATTCTGATTCTATATATATATATATATATATATATATATATATATATATATATATATATATATATATATATATATATATATATATATATGTGTGTGTGTGTGTGTGTGTGTGTGTGTGTGTGTAGCGAATCAGAATGGGCAAATGAGGGGCTCGTTGAATTAAGACAGAAATAAGGGTTGGCAGTCAAGAAAACCTCGGAAAGCGAAGGGGATAATGTAATAGGTCATCGAAACATGACGAATTTGGGAAGACAGAAAGAAAGTGGAGAAAAAATGCCCGCTGGGTGGGATCCTACCCGGCGGGCATTTAGTAGCAATTTAGTAGCAACTAGCGAAGTAGCGATTCGGCCACAAAAGCCTTCTTGGAGTACTCCGGACAACGTTGTCGGAGCCATTTCGCGGTGTCCGAGCACAAAACTCCTCTTCGCATTTGCATGGGAATAAACAACGCACGCTGCGAGTATGCAACTCCTTGTCCGCACCCATAACAAAAGCCAATTCGAGAAGAAGGTACCTGACTACTACTGCATGACTACTACTGCATGACTGAATGAAGGGCATGACTACTACTGCAAGACATCAAGGTTGCCTACGTTGAAGTTGCAATAACCGTACACCGAGTCGTTAAGGGAGCAATGCCATTATTTTAACTTCTCAAAAATTCCTTGTCTGTGCGCTCATTAAAATTTTTGTGGACAGTGCGCAATTCACGTACTTCTCCCGCCTTGGCGCCTCCAAAACTCGAACGTTGTAGCCTTGTGCAGCACCAGCGCGGCCCTGGTAGGCATCTGGGTAGCCCTGGTAGGCGTCGGGGTAGCCCTGGTTGGCATCGGGGTAGCCGCCGTGCGCCTCAGTGACGGCGGGTGGGCTCTGGTCTTGTCCGCCAAAGCCTTCGCTGTCATGTAGTTCGAAGGCTGCGCGAAGAAAGATGACGCGATGGCTAGCTGTGGCGAATCGAATTCGATATACGTTATTCGTTATACAAATTTTCTAAGGCACCCACAGATGCCTGATGGCATTGCGATATCGGCAGAATTCAAGGAACGGCTAAGCAAGAAATACGACAAAAAATTTCTTGAGGCACATTGGACCGCTTCCGTGCATTGAAGGGGAAAGCCTGTCGACACACAAGGTCTTCTCTGTTACACCGTGTTTTCGCCTCTTTCTTAGCTTTCGTTTCTTCGTCTTACAGCGCGAAGTACGCCAGTAACGAGATAGCGCACGTCACATCTTCCCGAGAATCAGGGTTCTGCGCTGCTGGCGTACACCTGTTGCCACGTGCCTCAACATTCAAGTGCAAAGCGGCGTATAGTATTTCACTACTTTTACGTTTAAAATTCAGTCACATTTTATTATGTGAAGCGTGCACAATATAGTATGTCAAAGCTCCCGATTTCCGGAACTCTTATTCCCAATTACACACGCACTATTCTACTACTTTTACGTTTCCAATTCAGTATTGTGAAATTTTTGAAGCGAGCACACTAACATCTCAAAGCTTTCGATTCCGGGAACTGTTATTCTCTATTCCGCGACCTCTTCTACTACTTCTACGTTGGAAATTGCTGGTTCTGTGAATTTCGTGAAGTGGGCACACTGGCATGTTAGAGCACCCGTTTCGCGGTACTATTGCTCCCGGTTCCACCCACTGTTCTATTATTTTACGTTTACGACCCAAATATTTGTGAATTTCGGGAAGCGGGTACAGTAGCAGCTCAAAGCTCTCGGTTCACGGTTCTATTATACCCTATTCCGCGCACTATTCTACCACTTTAACGTTTCCAATTCATAGTTTTGTGAATTTCGTGAAGTGCGCACACTGGTTTGCTAGAGCTGCCGATTCCCGGTACTATTATTCCCGATTCCGCTCACTGTTCTTTTACTTTTACGTTTTCGACCCAGATATTTGTGACTTTTGTGGCCTTCCACGGTATATTAGAGTGGTAGTATCGGACTCGTAGGCTGCCATTCAGAACTTAACTGTAGGATATATATTACCCAAGACGCTTGCCAAACTAAGACCTCTAACAAACCATGAGAGCCTCCCTTGTCACGCTTCCGGGCGACCCTGCACAAACTTCAATGGAAGGCGATGAGGAGGCACAAAAGTTGGCTTGCGCTCTCACCAACCGAGCTAACTCGCCAGTCGCATCCACGAGCACACCTCGGAGCGGCGGTTGGCCTCTGACGTATCGGGAAATTCTCAGCAACTACAGGGAGGGCAGATGATCATTATCCGGTCCCACCAGTCATACCTCGATAGAAAACAGACTGTATACCTACGACTACTACAGACCAATTCCTTTCTATCATCAGAAGTATCCCAACCTATGTGAACCAAAATTTAGATTTTGCTCAGTGTGGGCTACACTCTCTCACACATGGAAGTGCCCGCACGTCACTACAAACCCCCCTCAAAACACAGCACAATTTTTCTACACATACGCAACGACTTTCAGTGGGAGGTCGCGTTGCACAGCTCTGCCGCTAAAGATCAACAGGCCCTCGACCGAATAGCAATGGAGGCCACTGATTCCCATAAGGTCGGCCGAGCACTTGCAAGGAGGAAGACATAAGACCAGTCTTCTCATTTGGGCCAATAGTCTCTCTCTCTCTCTCTCTCTCTCTCTCTCTCTATATATATATATATATATATATATATATATATATATATATATATATATATATATATATATATATATAGGGTTTGGAAATGAGGGGCTCGTTAGGAAATACAGAAAGAAATGCCGGCAGTCTACAACGCCAAAGAAGGCATAGGGGAGTGGTTAGAGTTTTTTTACTGTTATTGACGTTACATTATTTTTTTTATTAATTACGTGAGAAAGAAAGAAAGAAAAACACGCGCCCAGAGTGGGGACCGAACCCACGCCTTTCGATATATATATATATATATATATATATATATATATCCCTCTGGGGCAGGCGCAAACATACACACTGCACGAACCCATTCGGCTCCATTTATTCCAGCGATTAATGGGGACTTCTGGGCTAGTTGGTACTGCATGACTGACGAGTAAAGCGCAACAAATTTCACGAAGCACGAAGGGAGACATCAGAGACAAGCGCTACTTCCATGTGATATTTATTCCTAAAAATGGTGGTTTTCGGTATATATATGAGCGGTTTTGAGGATACATGTCCGTTGGAAGTAGGGCTTGTCTCTGTTATCTCCCGTCGTCCTTCGTGCAATATTTTGCGCTTTACTCGTCAGTTATTTCAACTCACGCCAGACACCCCTGTCCCACTGTGCCCGCAGTGCCTTATTACCCTTACCCAGGCCCACATTCTGCGAGAGTGCCCCCGGTTCCCTACACTACGGCACGATTACACCAGAGAATGGCTGGATGTTGCGGCAAATCTCAGCGAACACCGGGAACTGGCGGCCCACTCAGTGGCTGTCTGAACCTTAGGCGGCTGATATCCCCACCATCCCATGAAAACAAAGTTTCTATCAACAGCGTATGAGCAGTATGCCAGCGTATCCCAACTTTTCACGGGGTCGCCATCCAGCGAGATGTGCATGCTTGAGCAATCACCGTGAACGGTAACTTACAGGAGCAGGTTTTACAGTCGCCACGGAGCTCCCTGCGCCGGCGACGTGTATCCTCCCGTCTTGATTACAGCTAGTGCACACGTGCTCAGCGCATAACGCTTGGTACAGCCAGAAAACGTAATCTTCGTTGACGTTGGTTATTACGTTACTGTTGCTAAATGACGCTTGGAAATACGACTAACGAGGAGTTTTCTCAGATGGACGAGCATTAAGGCAGCCCCTACTTGGCAGCCCTGGCGAGTCCAGACATGTGTCGAGGCAACCCGCCGCAACGGTGACCGAGTAAGGTTAAAAGACATGACGGCTGGCTACCCGACGCAAGCTTGACTCTCCCACCAAATAACCCGAGGTTTTCTAATTTTAACACCACAGCGCTCTTAGGTGTTAATCGGGCCGTAGCCTTGGCCCCTCTTGCTCTTCCGCAACACACCTAAGGAGGCACGCTGCCCGATACCGCGATTTTTCCAGCCATCCATCTGGTTAGAGCGTTTGACCCCTACTGAATATGCCAACCACTTGTACATGTCGCTCTCACCCATTGCGACGTCCCAGGGGGAGCTCTTGCTTCAGGACGAGTAGCAGCAGCAGCGACGCGTGAGCCGGCGGCTTTCTTCTTCCTTTTCTTCTGCGTCACCGGATTGATTACAATGACGGTTTTCGTGGAATGGGGACTTCCCGTCACGGGATACGTCAATGTCAAAGGTTTTTTATGGGCATTTATTTAATGTATTTTGGAAATATCAGCCCTGTCTTTATTATTCTCCTTGAAACGTATTTCGTAAGGCTGTGTTGGCTGCATGTTTGCGAGATTACTCCGTTCGTTCATATAGTGGAAATGATGGCTCTTACGGTCTTACAGACGCTTATTTCGACGACGGTGCCCATGTTTTCTCTTTCTCTCTCGTTACAGGCGTGCTAGTGTCTGCATCCGTCCTTTTTAAAGCGAAGCTTTCTATACCTCACTGACGGCGTACGACATAACGCCAAAACTCATTGCAGCAAAGCCAATTTTACACAATGGGTTTCACAAAACGTTGATGATGATAAGCGAAGTTGCATCAAGCGCCAAAAAAAAGAACGCTTGCGGTGGTCGGAATCCGACCTTTGTCTTCCGCGCTATGCTATCCTATCCTATAGCGTCTCCCGCGTTATGACGCCTATCCTATTGCACCATTCCGACACAGTCGAAGCCGTTTTGATTTCTGGCTTCGACTTCGACTCAGGTTGCATAAGACGAAGCTCGGCGTTTTAACCATTTTTCTATCAAAAACGGTCTTTGAGTTCTTTAAGGAGAAAGCCTTGTGTGTACAGTACGGCGAGAAAGCGCCGCTGTTGTTGCCCGGTCAATAAAATGGCCCCAGCTCTAAAGAATAAATATAAAGCATGTGTAGTAACCCGGTGAGATTTGAACCAGGCTCTTCGCTGTAGCAGCTTAGTGTGGTACCACTCATTGCACGTTGGTAGCAGTACAGCATAAGTTGTTGTCGTTGTTGTTGTTCCTTTCTGCGTGGCCCACACAGACTTGGGGGAATGGCCACGAATCGGGATCTTTGAGGGGCCAATATGCCCACTTCACGAAATTCACACAGCTGGGAATGGGAAACGTAAAATTTGTAGAATGATGCGTGCCGCGTGGCACGCAATGGATATCAGTTCTCTAAAATTTGTTGGATAAGCAAATAAATGGAACACATGATTTTAATGTTGCAGCGCAAAAAAAAAAGACGATAACAAGAAAAATTAGGGTAGATGCTTTGAGCCTTCTAAGAAAGTGAAGGTGAAAGGTTAAATTAAACCTTTTGTTTATTCGCTCTTGAACTTTCTCTTGTGTTGCATAGGTTGGGGCACTGGTGCAGATTCGGACGGAACCGATTCCTCCCGACGGCATTTACAAAGAGCTGGTCTATGCTCTTCCGCCGTGGCGTCCTTCTCAGTCATCGGCGCCGCGACAAGGGCACGCTAGTTGAACTCAGCTCCTACCATATAGCTGAACAAAATGCGTGACAGCCTGTTGAGTGAATACAGTAGCGGACCAATCTTTCGGAACTGGAGGGGAACAAAAAAAACTGTCCGAATAAAAGAGCAATCCGAAAAATCCGGGAGTCACTACTTTTATGGGACAACTGGCAGTTTCTTGGGAAAGTCCGGAATATCCAGCAAGTCCGATTTGTCTGGAGTCCGAAAGGGTGGTCGGCTACTGTATCATAACAAATAGCCATTTAGTATGTCTCCTTGTTTTAGTTTTTCAAGCATTTAACCGCTTCTGTCTTATCAGAGTAGTAGTCGAATGATGAGCGACTTTCCGCCGGTATAGTAAGTGTGACGGCTGAAATTCGTAGATACGTCGCCCTCTTCCCTCTGTTAGTCTTTTTCGCAGTCAAGCTAGCAGCTGCTGCCAGCTCAACCGTGCGTCCTCTCGGCTGGCATTCCGCTTGAAACCATGAGAGTGCGCTGCCAGGTCTTCAGCTTGAAGAATCGCTAACTGCTACATTCTTGCGGAAAAAGCACACAGAAGAGCACTCAGCGCTGGGCTGCGAATTTACAGTTTGCAAAAAAAAAAGAAAAAAAAGAAGGACGCAGCTTTAAACCGCCTCTTTAAGCGACGAGAAGTTGCGAGATCCGAGCCCATGTGTCAAGCCGGAAGACAAGCGGCCATTAGTATGCATTGCTCTTTACGGGTTGAGGCTCTCGCTCCTCCGTCTGCAACACCTAGGCGTCCTCCCGCTGCAAGGCCATGTGACCGGGCCGGCTGCAGCTAAGTGATGCGCGTTCAAGTCTCGCGAGAAGCGAGAATGCGCGCTTCTGCAGCCATTTTGACCGGCGGCAAAAAGAGGCAGGCCTCTCCATGTTCTCTCTCGCGCCAGAGCCATCCGTCCTAATAGAGTTCCGTTTTGCGTGCTTTTGTTCTGGGGTGATGCCGGCTCGGCTGTCTCCGGGGCAAGAGCCTTAGCCTCTTCTTGGCAGGCCACAGAATACTTTTGCAAGGCTTTGTGTGCAAGTGTGGGAAGGAGCCGCAGGCCATTACTGTCTCGCGGAGTCTCATTCATCCGCATTTGTCCACCGTTTCGACCAACTCGCTTTATTTACTGCACTCATCAATTTAAATAACTGTCTTTTTTCCTGTTGGGGTTCGTGTCATAGATAGATATTTTTCCGTCTTTGAAAATTATGCTCCTGACAGTTTGAACGGGCCACCAATTTTGACCTGTGCATGGTGACAAAGGATGTTTTCGTTATGTTGAGTTATTGGGTGATTATTTGGGAATTGTTTTAAGATGCGAAGGCAAAAGAATGAACGCCTAAAGAGAATACAACTCTGCGCTCTGATTTGTGCGTTCGTTTGGTGTGAACAGCCGAGCGCTTGTACGTGAAATACTAACCTATTTGAACTTCGCGCGATGTGATTTGTGCGTGGGGATCGCTCTTTCTTTCAGAACATATTGTTGGTCAATGTTATACAATTTTAATGAAGGAGTGAGCGAGGGTAAGAGTGGGGTTAGAGCAAAATTAGCTAGACAGACTGAATAGGCGATAGGAAGCGCAAAAATTGGCCCTTGTCTTTGTCCTCCTTTTTGTAACCGCCCATTTTGCGCTTCTGACCACAGTTCTAAAGTTATTAAGGCGACAAAGACGAGTATAAACATTTGTCAAGAACTAAATCACAAACAGCAATCATGCCGAACGTTTGCCTCATTTGCACCAACATAAAACCTACCTGCTCCTTTTTTCAGCAAGGGGGATCGAATAAAACAATCCACACCCATTGCTTCCCAGTTTCCCCATCATATCCTATATATACTTGTGCTTTTTGTGTTTTCCTCGTCTTTCCATGCTAAAAATAGCAAGCCTACCCTCAATCTGGACGGAACGTATCTCAGTCTGAGTGCAGAGTATTGAAACACTATTTGACTGTCTATGCTCAGAGGGTTGAAGCACTCGTCGGTGCATGGACCGCTGACTCTTGCGAACGAAGCTTTTTGAAGGTACAAGGCTCGTCTGCGAACATTTCGACACTTTTCCTGCTGCTTCTTAGTCTTCCACTGCGGCAGACGTCCCGAAGCCTCGTTTCCAACTGGGATCGTCACTAACGGCGGCCTTTTTTTCTGCAGAGCGCGAAAGCAGGCGAAAATCCAGCCGTTCTCACTTTGAAGCTTGGGGAACAAGCGTATCAGCTTCAGGATTTGATCTAACGGGTTCTATCTCTATGTTTTTTATCTGGTTTTCATTATTTAGCGCGAACACACACAAAACCTTTCAAGGACTACCCCAGAAAAGGAGCTGCAGCAAATAATGCGACCGGATACTACGGGACAAAGGGGGTGGTGAGAAGAACGGGGCATTGTGAAGATATCGAAAAACGCGACCGTCAGGCGCGACGAGGGGAGCTGAGGGTTTCAGTCGAAAATGAAATCGGCGTGAGCCGGCGGGATACAAAGAATCCGGCGTTTCTCTTGCCTGCTTTCCGGCGAGAGGTATTTTGCGCTTTCCCTTTTCTCCCAAAGCCTTGTCACGTTGTCGGTATCAGCCTGCTTTCCACAAATGACCCGATTTGTTCCCTCCGTCTTCCTTCTTCTTCTTCTGAGAATTACGAGAAAAAAATAGATTTACTAAGTGGGGAACAGAAGCCCCGTATAAGCGTAACGGGCGTGGTGTTCAAAGCAGATCCTCAAAGGTTTAAGGAATTAGGCTTTCCACAAAATACAGGCTACCTGTGATTAACTGTAAGAACGCTACCCGCATGCACGTACGCACTTAACCACACATACACACGCACACACACATACTAAAACACATATGCACACATGCACGCACGCAAACACACACATACACACACGTACACACACATACACACGTATACACAGACGACCCACGTACACTCATGCAGATACGCACACATACACACATACACATGCACATACACGCAGTACATACATGCATTCGTATATTCATACATACATACATACATACATACATACATACATACATCTTTCTTGGCGCTCTTTGCCTTAGTTGGCCTTGTGCCATTAACATTGAAACATCATCATCAGGCATACATACGTACATACATACATACATACATACATACATACATACATACATACATACATACACACATACATACATACATACATACATACATACATACATACATACATACATACATACATACAGCGAATCTGAATGGGAAATGCGGGGCTCGTTGAATAAAGACAGAAATAAGGGTTGGCAGTCAAGAAAACCTCGGAAAGCAAAGGGGAGAATGTGGTAGATCATACGACCAGGTAAAGAATTTGGACAGACAGAAACAAAGTGGAGAAAAAATGCCCGCCGGGTGGGATCCGAACCCACGACCTCCAGAATGCGCGTATACTGGAGGTCGTGGGTTTGGATCCCACCCGGTGGGCATGTATGTATGTATGTATGTATGTATGTATGTATGTATGTATGTATGTATGTAGACAGAAATAAGGGTTGACAGTCAAGAAAACCTCGGAAAGCAAAGTGGAGAATGTGGTAGATCATAGGATCAGGTAAAGAATTTGGAAAGACAGAAATAAAGTGGAGAAAAAATTGGGCCCATGTCCCCGCGAGGGGGACTCGAGTAAACGCGTCGCATAGGGGGTGGGTGTATTGCGTTAACGTTTAGTGTTTGGGGAGTTGGTGGTAGTGAATGCGTTGTATCAGCAGCTTCTTGACGTAGTCAAGGATATAAGGCGCGTTCGTAGCCTCCCATTCTGTGTCGGCTTTGTGGCGCAGTGGGTAGAGCACCATGTACATTGCGTTCCGCCCGCAGGGTCGAGGGATCGAAACCAGGCGCCGGATAGTTTTTTTTATATAGTGTAGGGGGAGGGGTGCGGACTACGACTACGGACGTCAACTCGGGTGAAATCGTGAGTTACTGAAATGCTCTGCATTTAAAAGTCAAATGTCTGCGCAGGAGGCCGCCTGGTTCTTGCTGCGGGAGGAAACTAAACATCCCCCTCGCGAGGGGCACGATCAAATGCAGAGCATTTCCGGGGGCGCACGACGTTAAGTAGTTTGCGTTACGTTAATGTTGTTGCACTTGTTGCTGTTGGTTGTTGTATTGTAATTAAATGAGGAGACGTAATTACGTGGTCACGTGACATCATTTATTAGCAGGTGGGTATGATTATTATTCTTCTCTTGAACCGGTGTCTTGAACCGGTGGTGCTACGCTGTTGTTCCATTGCGTAGCACCACTGGTTGAAGGTCTTGATTCCATCTCATGCAACGGAGACTCGACGACGGCAACTGCTGACGAGAGAGCGCGGCGATGAGTGCGTTCCAGCCTCGCCGACACCCGCCTTTATCACGCCACGCGCGCGCGATGCTGACATCACGATCACGTTAGCGTTTAGTGTTTGGGGAGTTGGTGGTAGTGAATGCGTTGTATCAGCAGCTTCTTGACGTAGTTTGAATGAGTCAAGGATATAAGGCGCGTTCGTAGCCCCCCATTCTGTGTCGGCTTTGTGGCGCAGTGGGTAGAGCACCATGTACCTTGCGTTCCGCCCGCAGGGTCGTGGGATCGAAACCAGGCGCCGGTAAGTATTATTTTTTATATAGTGTAGTGGGAGGGGTGCGGACTACTACGGACAACTAGAACGGGTGACATCGCGAGTTAAAGAAATGCTCTGCATTTAAAAATGCCCGCCGGGTGGGATCCGAATCTCAC
Source organism: Haemaphysalis longicornis (assembly GCF_048455015.1). NCBI lineage: Eukaryota > Metazoa > Arthropoda > Arachnida > Ixodida > Ixodidae > Haemaphysalis > Haemaphysalis longicornis. Next base: position 54,596,827 of record NW_027526422.1, read on the forward strand.
CCAGCGGGCATTTTTTCTCCACTTTATTTCTGAGCGAACCAACCCTGAGCGGACGAACTTTTTTCGTGATCTCCAGAAGTTAGGAGTGCCCCATGCTACATCGGAGGACATTATTTTTCCTAGGGACCACTGGATTGTGCGAAGAAAGGTGTCTCATCTCCTACTCGGATTCTTGCAGTCCACAGGACTAAGTGAGGTGTGGTGACATTGTGTGTCTGTTATTCTAGGACTAAGTGAGGTGCGATGACTTTGAGAGTTTTGATGTGCTATTGGGGACGATTAGGCGGAGCGATTGCCGGCAGCTATGCAAGGCTAAGTCCGCCTTATTCAACAATACTTACTTACTTACCGGTTCAAGCTCCCAAACCGGTTCGCGAACCGGAACTGAACCGGAACGAAATGGTTTCGTCTGAACTAGAACCGTAACCGAACCAGTATTTTTTTTCGGTTCCACACTGATATATATATATATATATATATATATATATATATATATATATGTATATATATATATATATATATATATATATATATATATAATGAATATAAGGAAGGGATGTTGACCTGATTATAGGCATTGGCGGCCTGCTGTTCTGTGCTAGGCAAGGAAAAGGAGGAAAAAAGTCCACATAAAGGTGACAGGTACGATGGTAGCTGTGAAGGTCAGGGTATACTATATACCGTTATTTTTTGAGAGAGCAATATGTGACCCGTTCTGCCGAAATGCACGCGTGGCGTCAATACATTAAAATTGCGTGCGCGCTTGCGTACACGCATCGTAACGGTCGGCTGGTAGGGGCATTACAGTTTCCGGAAAAAGAAACGAGGTCCCCGAATGCGGCCACAAAAGCGTAAGCGAGCAGCTTTGAAAGCAGCACACTGTAAAACGCTGAGATGGCCTCTAAGACAACTCGACAATAACTTGAATGAAAACACATCGCGAGGCTTCAACTTGGAACAAAAACTTGAAAACGTGCCTGCCGAAACAGAAATGCGCAGTTAAATCTACCCCGAAATATCTTGATTTTGCACGGTGTGTGCGAAAGCCGCTTTTAGCAAGTCGTTTATTATCAAGGAAACACAACCTTGTGGCACCCCAACTTCTTACAGAAGTCAGTGTAAATGGTGACGCACAACAGCCGCCACCCTCCCACACATGGCTGGGGCGTGTCCCAGTAAACCAGATACGCTCACATCAGGTTTAGGCATCACAAGACATAGGCAATGGAAGCCGCTCCTCTTAGCTCTCATCCCGATGTCTAAACACCAGTCGTTCAGCTGGCGGAAGATGTTGTCACGGCTCATGGATTCCTTACCGCCGTCTGAAGGGACGAGGACTCCCAAGCCCTTATCCCGCCTGTACACAGACGACAGAGAAGGTTGTAACAGCGAAGCTGTTTAAAAAATGGTAATTTTTCGTTTCCGCAGTTAAAAACACCAAAAAATTGCCGAGAGAGCATATGTGAGCCCGGGCCTCTGGGCGACCGCCCCGCAGTTAAAATGCCTAGCGCTCGTGTGCGCGTGCTCGCGACGACCACCGAGCGTCCCCGGCGCGTGTTTGTCAAGCCGAGCATCCGCACTTAGGGGATTGGCCAAGATTTCGGCGACCACCTAGTAGTTAAAAAAACCAAGAAAATGCTGAGCGTGCCTGCAGGCGACTGCCCAGCTTCCCTGGCGTGCGTTTGCCAAGCCAAGCATATCCACTTAGGGAGATTGGCCGAGATTGGCAAAAAAAAAAAAAAAACTCCAGCGTTCACCGTAATCGTGCAACCACTTGCTCGGAACGAGAAAGACTCCAACGTTCACCGTAATCGCCACAAAACTTGCTCGGAACGAGCAAGACACGTCGTAGCCTATGCCCCTCCAAGGTGATGTCTGATGATTATCACTTCCAAAGGGAGCTCACACTGATAGGAACAATGATGAATTAAAGTAAATAAGAAGCAAAATCGGCTGCAATCGTCAACTTAAACTTTCGTGATGGCCGTGAAGGTTGCGTACAGCTTCGCTACGTTCAAGTCTTTCGCGTTAGTGTGAGCTTCCTTCATTTTTTTTCATAATTACGAGCCCTGAATATTTGAAACCGATAACGCGAACACTACCATCAACTTACGCACTGCTGCATGCCTTAAATATGTAAGCGCGTTCTTCCGAACTCTTTTTTTTAATCTTAGTTTGCGCAATAACATCAAATTGACACGCACACCTGCCTTCTGTTTTGTACAACTTAGCTTTGAGCGCCCTCGTGCCTCCCGCGTACCGTGATTAGCGCCGGCCAACTGAATACCGCTAATTGGCTCCCCACTGCAATCTTCCGCAATCGGCAGCCCAACCATCGTTCATTTGGCCGCTTCGATTATTTCCTCTTCCTCCCCACCATCAGCTTGCATCAGCCCGTTTAGCCAAAGCGTAATTAGATAAACTTGCAAATGTTTTATACTAGCTTTGCCGGCATAAGAATGCGTATGTAGACATTATTTCAAGCCTGAAACGCTGACCATAGCGATCAGTTTTTTCTTTGCCGCCTAATATTTTTACCAAGTTGTGCTGTATGTCGCTATCACCTATAAAGCTAACGTACATATTTTCGTAGGAAAAATCCGAACTTTGTTCTCCGTCACTTTATTATTTCCTTTACTGCTTCGCTTTCGTTTCACGCGATTAGGATAATTGAATAAGACGATTCCTTTCATATCGATCAACTAATTGAGCTGGCGCATATGAAATACGATCAGCTTTTCCAAATTTAATTAGCACAATTCGCGGTTGTAAGACTTCGCAGAAAAGAAGACGTGCACAGCGAACGAAAGATTAGGCAGGTTTTAATTATAAGCTATATAGGGGTGTATGTACCATGACCGAAAAAAAGCAAAAAATCGAGCAGTATAGCATCATGTGCAATGGAAGAGCTTCATGTGGTCACTGAAACTGGAAATTCAAATATGTTTACATTGGTACACACATATTAGACAGAAAAAGAAAATGAAAGCCAACGGTGAGCTATATCGTTCCGTAATTTCTCGTCTCCGTCCTTGCTTGCTCATCTCGTTGTTGCGATAGGAGCATTAGGAACAACACTGAAGATTACTGCCAGTATTGGAAGAGCTTACGCAAAGCAGCTCAAAAGAGGAACGCTTTTTAGTGTCCCGAATGAACTGTCACGCTGGAACACAGCCTCAAAAAAAAATATTTGCAACAAGCTACCCGGGAAAAAAAATCGTCCCTGAGTCGACATCATCCAAACACCAAAAATTTCTCGGTACTAGAAGTTATAAGTTGTTCCCGTAAAATGGACACAGACAAGCGTAAGGGGCATCAAATAAATCGACTCTCCGTGCTGAAGGGCTAACAGCGAAAGTTGATAATACTGTTTACTACACTTACAAGTACCACTAAGGTATTCACCAAGACACTTACCGACGTATCTACTAATGTATCTACTGAGTTATCCGCTAAGATATTTGCTGAGTCCAGTACCTGCTGAAAGCTCTTGCCGTAGCTTACATCTCGAACTCAGAAAATATGGCTGACGCTGATTTGTAACACCAGTGAAAGCATTGAGGGCACACGGTGCAGAGAGAGAGAGAGAGAGAGAGAGAGAGAGAGAGAGAGAGAGAGAGAGAGAGAGAGAGAGAGAGAGAGAGAGAGAGAGAACTCTTAAGGACAGGTCAGCTCTCCTAGCGGCAGTGCTTGCTACGCCAGATGGGGGCGATTACAATGGAGTGAAGTAAATGTGAGAGATTGGGAAGGCAACAATTAGAGTGACAACAAAAGTTAAATAAAAAATGTCACGCAATGAAATTCATAGAAAAAAAACTGTAAGTATAGTAAAAGATAGACCGAATGATGCCCGGGTGAGCGCAGAGCGCCTAACAACAAAAAGGTGAAAAAGTGTACAGATGTAGCCATGCTGCGCAATGCAAGAATAACAAAGTTTTGTCTAGACCAGAATCCCTGAAAAAATGCCGCAGAATTATTGTCCCTTAACATGACTCATTGTGCTGCGAATAGTTTTGTGAATTCGCATGCTGTGAATAGTTTTGTAGAGATGGTATCTCCCCGTCTTACTCCCTTTCGGATCGAAAATTTATCGCTTTGCTTGTGGAGAGTTATCCTGCTCGTGCATTCCATATATATAGAAGTCTTATGTAGGTGTCTTCTATTCTCTGTTCTTTTGGTGCTTTTAGTACAGAATCAAACGCTTTCTCATAGTATATAAATGATATGTGTAGGGGTTTAGTGTACTCTGAGAATTTTTCTATCACTTGATTGTTGACATGGATGAGTACACTTTCCTAAGCCCAGCCGGCTCTCTGGGTTGTTGGGAATTCAGGCCGTCACCTATGAGCATAGCTATAACTTTGTTAAGCAGCTTGTAAATAACAAAGAGTAGGCTGATGGCTCTGTTATTCTTGAGGTCCTTGTGATTTTACTTCTTATGAATACGAATATTGTTGGCGTTTTTTGAAGCTGTGGGCACTTTTTGAGTTTTCATGAATTCTGAAAAAAGTACAGCAAGCTTTTACAGTACAATACCATGTCCCTCCTACAAAAGGTCTATGGTTATCCCGTCGTCTCCTGCAGCTTCTTCTATTTTCAGGCCTTTGAGAGCCTCTCCAGCTTCGTCTTTAGTTACTAATGGGACATCGCAATTTGAGTCTATATTCTCAGTAGTTTCCCTGGTCAAACGTCGCTGACATAATGCTTGGGGCAGAATCGTCCTGCAACGCAAGCCATAAAGCCATCTTAGAAAAGCTCCAAAGCATCCAATGCGGTGAGCGATTATATAATTACATGCGGAACTTTTTAAGCGACCGAACAACGGAGGTCCTTGTAGACGGCCGCTTGGTAGGCCCTTCAAACCAAGTAAAGCAGTGCCGCAAGGCTCTATTCTTTCCCCAACTCTTTTTAACATAGTCCTCAAAGACCTGCCCGCCAAACTAAACCCCATCACCGACGTTCACTTCAACATATATGCTGATGATCTGACTTTGTGGTGCTGTCAGGGTTCCCCCGGGTACCAGGAGCACCAACTACAGGAAGCGATTGATGTCGTCACCGCATACATGAAAGACGTTGGTCTCAGCTGCTTCCCCTCTAAGACCGAATACATCGTCGTGGAGGATGGCCCAGCCGGCCGCTCTGACCATAGCCGCAATTTAATCAAATTAACACTAGACGGCACAACCATAGCAAGGAAAGAAGAAATTCGAGTGCTCGGCTTTCGGCTTCACCAACAAGGCAAAGCGGACACTTGGGTTAAAAAAATCACGACACAGATCAATCAGATCACGCACATGATGAAACGGATTTCAAGGAAGCGACATGGGGTAAAAGATCATGAACTACTACGAATTTTCGAGGCGTTCATCACTCTCCGCATCATGTACGCAGCCCCTTACATGCGGCTGACACGCACTCAGATGGACAAATTAGAAACGCAACTGCGCAAACCTATTCGTGTTGCCTTGGGACTCCCAAATTACACCCCACTCCATGAGATTCGACGAATGGGAGTTCACACTCCAATATCACTCCGCATAGACATCCACAAAGAAGCGCAAGAGTCTCGGCTGCGCACCTCTAGACAGGGACGAGCTATACTCCGTTCCCTAGGGGCACAAATTGAGGAACCAGAAGGCTACATTACAGAACGCCCTCCTTGGGAACACCTGCCGAGGCTGACTGTACATCCTATCCCCCGCCACATGAGTGTGGAAAAAGACCACGAGCGCAGAGCCCACAGAGCGCGTGACACCCGCCGTTTAGTGGCGCAGAAGATAGACCAGGGTTACACTCCGGTCTACACCGACGCCGCCGTATCAGATGACGGTATAGTTGCTACCGCCGCGTACTACGGGAACGGACAAAGTACTCGTCGCTTCCTAGGAATTAGTGATCCCGGTCATGCCGAAGCGTTAGCCATAGCAGATGCCATCACGAACTTCACCGGCCGACGGAAACTGCTTATACTGACTGACAGCCAGGATGCGATCCGCCTCTTCTGCCGCAACAAAATAGCCACGCACATTCGCAACATTCTCGAATTGCATCTAACCTCCCATCCAGAGCTTTCGGTTGAACTCCGCTGGATCCCAGGTCATCAAGGGATACCAGGAAATGTGGTGGCTCACCAACTCGCGCGCGAAACTCTCTTCCGCGAGTCTGAGCCTCCAATTGCGCTGCCGGAGGAATACGACCGCCACACCAGCCGCGTCGAAGAAAGACAAGCCAGGCACCAAAAGTTGGTCGACCTTCGCACCGATCAAGACACACACTGCGTTCCTCCCATTTCTTGGCCGCGATCGAAGACAACTTGCATCCGCAGAGCTCAAGCAGGTTCCTACGCACTCCACATATCATGCACTACATAGAAAATAAACCTGGCCACCCTAGCTGCCCACGCTGCGGTCACGGGTACCCTAACAACCAGCACTACATGTGGGACTGCTTAGAGATTATACAGACAAGAAACATTTACACAGACTCCCTTTCCCCTACTCCTGGCACTTGGGCGGAGTGGCTTGACCCCCCAGAGGATCCCCAAAAACAACTCAAACTCGCCATCCGCAAGCGGACGAAAAGCGCCGGCCGGTACGCACCCTCAGTCCGACAATTGACCACCTCCTCATTACGACTGGCAGAAGAGGAGCACTGGGAGGCCCTCCTCCAACACATTGAGGCAGTTCTTGGGGGCGACTGGTAACAGCAGCTCCTTCCCCCAGCAACGCAGAAGTTTTTATAGAAGGGCAAATAAAGATGTTTCTCTCTCTCTCTCTCTCTCTCTCTCTCTCTCTCTCTCTCTCTCTCTCTCTCTCTCTCTCTCTCTCTCTCTCTCTCCTGCTACACTCTTTATGTCGTCCAAGTTGTGCGTAATGTTGCCCTGCTTATTTCTGAGTGTGCACGTCCTTTATTGTCCGACGGCTAGGTTTCTCTTAGTTGCTTTCAGGCGTCCCCGTATTTGCAGCGTTTCCTCGATCACTGCCTCGATCACTACCATGAGACTCCAGCCCCGAGCAGTTGAGCAGGGCTACCTCCCATACATCTCTGGTAGGGGAAGGGTTAAGGGGTAACGCAGGGTTGCTCTGGCATGCCCACACCATGTGGAAGATATCGGACACCTCCCCACAGTGCAGACACCACCCATCTGTTTTAGGGTCGAAATGCTTTTCTATTATAATGTGTTCGTATGCAGGCGCTGCAGTATTCGCTAATCGACCTTGCTAAGACCCTTTGCAGGGGCTGGGTGAATCCGGTGGTTATCGCAGTAATGTTTAACGATTTCTCCGAACCGTGTGTGCTTTTCCATGTTACGGGGAAGTGGATGCACCCCCAGCCTGTGCCGCCACAACTCTGGGAGTTCACGTCTCCTCTGGAGTGCACTCGTGCTTGATTTGTAGGTGATGAAGCAAGTGGCGCCTCGACGCCGTCTGCGCGAGTCTCGTGTACTGCTCTGTCATATGGCCCTCTTTCAGCTCTTGATATGAATTGAGCCCTCCCAGCTCCGGTAACCTGGTGTTGGAGGTAGCCACTGGAAGTTCAAGGGCTCGTTTTGTGGCCTTCATAATGATGACGTCAATGCGATACTCGTGATGTTTGGTCGTACGCAGGAAGGGTACGGAGAAGAGGATTCTACTGGTTACAAATGCATGGGCTAGCCGGAGCGCGTCCCTGCGCCGCAACCCGCCGCGCTTGTTGGATACGTGTTGTATCATCCGTCCGATCTGTTCACCTGTTCACTACAGTTTGGCAATTGTGGTCTCTGGGCTAAGTTTGTTGTGAATAAGCAGACCCAAGATCCTGATTTCCTCCACTTCTCTTATGGTACCACCTGTTAAACAGATGTAAAGCCTTGTGTTGTCTTTAGGATTGGCTTTAGTGTGCAAAAGTTCTGATTTTGTTGGGGCACATTGGAGGCCGCAGTCATTAGCATAGCTTTCGACACTGCTGGCAGCCCTTTGAAGGCGGCCCGCCATATCCCCAAGGCTGCCTTCTATGGTCCAGATTGTTATGTCATCGGCTGAAAGGGCATGTTGTATGGAGTATACCCGAGCTAATTTGTGCGGCAGCTGCATCATAGCGATGTTACAAAGTAGCGGTGACAGGACCGCTCCTTGTGGAGTACCCCTTGTACCCATACAATATGTACCGTACTCCTTGTCTTCGATCCTAAGGAATGCTTCACGTTTGGACAGGAAATTTCTGACGTACGCGAAAGCTTTCTGACCACAATCCGTTGTGCTTACGTTTTTCTAGTATGCTGCTGTGCCGGACGTTGTGAAATGCCCCCTTGAGATCTAGGGCAAGGATGGCTTTATCGTTTTGTCGCACTGCAGTTGGTCGAATTACGTCGTTGGTCGAATTACGTTGGTCGAATTACGTTGGTCGAATTACCAGAACATAGTGTCTGCAAAGAGGCCCGTGGACTCAATGTGTGGAGTGAGACGATCCCGGACCGTCGCTTCCATGAGCTTACCCGATCATGAGGTGAGCGAGATTGGCCTCAGATTATCAATATTAAAAATTTTTAGTTGTTTGGGTATAAAAGTGACCAAGGAGGTCTTCCATTCTGTGGGGAGTGGACGACCATCCCAGATTTGATTTATGTAATCTAACAGTTGGAAGTAGGCCGAGTGCGAGAGGTTCGCCAATAGTTGGACTGTTGTACGGTCTTTTCCCGGGGCTGTACCTCTGCGCATCTAGCTAAAGCTTCCCGAAGGCCTTGTAGTGTAAAGGGGGAATCCATGAATGGGTTTTGTTTGCCTGCGTACTGATACTCAGGTTCACTGGGGTCTTCCGTGCGGCAGAGATATCTGTCACATAGAGTATCCACGAGTTGGGTCGTCGTACCTTGGTACCCGTGTAGGGCTCTTCGGAGCTGACGCTGCGTTTCCCCTCTCGTCTGAGTTGGGTAAATAAGACTACCAAAAATGCGCCATGTCCCATTTGATACCATTTGACGGGCAGTCGAATTGCATCTCTCTATCCAATTTGCCTCGCTGAGTTGGACAGCGTATTCCACCGCTTTTCCAGTTAGTTCACTGATGCGGGCTCGAAGCTTGCGATTAAGTTTCTATTTCTTCCATCTTTTAGTAATGCTCCGGTGTGCCAGCCATATATGCATGAGATGGTATACAGTTGGGTTCTTTTCGGTCGTTTGAAGTATTGTAACGTGCTGCTGTTGTAAGGCGTTAATCTGTTTTGCCCACTCCGTATAGCTGTCTGTGAGGAGAACAGGGGGAACATCTTGCAGCCTAAATTGATACCAGTTGGTCAGTTTGGCCTGGCCCCACATTCTTCTGGCAGCCTTCGCCAAGAGAGTGATCCTAAGGAGGCAGCGATCGCTACTCAGTGCCCCTTCCAGAGAAAGAGAGAAAACATCTTATTTGTCCTGCAAACGCGAGGCGGCCTCACGTCGTGTCAGCCGGCCACTCGGCTTCCGTCACCTACTCATGCCTACCCCCGGGTGGGGGTGACATTTGCGGGCGTTGAAGCTCGAGGGCGTCCGACACTTGCTGGACGGCCATGTGTTGTATGACGTAGTCTTTGCACGCCGCCGCACTGACAAGGTACGGCGGGAACGTCTCTGCTGCACTGGCCTCGCTCGGGTGTCTTCTGCAGTCCCACAGAATGTGGGCCGCCGTTGCCCTGTCCTTTTTGCACATCACACACACATCACTGGGGTACACCTCCTGGCATATGTGTTTAGCTATCACTGGAGTCATCAGCACACGTGTTTGCAGCTGCCTAAACACCACTGCTTCGCGTCGCGTCAGCTTAGGGTGAGGTGGGGGTAGCGTCCGGCGGTTAGTCCGGTACCACTCCACGGTGTCCTTGTAGGTGGTGAGTGGCACCACCTCGTCGTCTTTCTCCGCCGCAAGTTGGGGGCTCGGGCTCGCGCCCGGTGACTATTAAGTGGTTCCCGGCGCACGCCGGCCCGTTGAGCATGGCCGAGAACCGCAACGAGGAAGTGTCCCTTCCAGGTTTTCCCAAGTAGCGTCTCTACTATTTCTAACAAGGGATAGGTCGGGACACGTGTCGCGAGTCACCGAGCTTCACATACGCGTGGGACATGCCGGGTCCGTGAGCAAGGTAAGTCGTAGTGTGGAGGTTAACTCCGCTAACTTGCGTCCCCTGGCCTGCTCGAAGTGGTATCCCCAATGACGGCTCGGGGCGTTAAAATCCCCAACTATTACGAGGGGTGCTTTGTCGGCCAATTTAAGTACCCCATAAAAAACTTCGCCAAAAGTTATTCGGGGCTTGAACGGGGGACTATAAATGTTGAGTACGGGTATTGGAGGATCACGACGTCTAAGTGGAAGGACCTTTATCATACTTTATCCCTGTTCGGTTTCTAGATCTAGATCGACTTGGAACGCAGTATACGCCTTGTTCACCAGTATGCAAGTAGCAGGGACCCCCTGGAAGAGCTATACCCTGGAACTTTAGCATCCTCTCCAGGCTCTCAAAGAGCCAGAATAGCTGGTGCGGGACCGAGGGACTGGAGATATAATTGGAGCTCCGACGTTTTTTTCCTATTCCGAAATCCTCTACAGTTCCATTGCATGATTACGAATTTCTCATCTCATTTCTCATTTCTCATGTTGTGCGCACGGGTTGACGCGGATGGACATCGGGAGGTACTAAGGTACTCCGCACCGTTACAGGAGAGGGAGTGAGCCGTTCGACTCTCGTGTACTAACTCACGGTCGTAGCCCAATGGGTAAGACGGCTGACACTAAGTCTGTCTAGTCGACCAGACACAGGCTCGAATCCTGCCACTGCCTGTGTGATTTTTTGTGATTGTAAATGCTATGGCACGGACGCGGACGGACAGTGTGTGGTCCTAAGGTGCTCGGCACCTAAAATTTAGCCTTGGAATCCAGCGGCTGAGCTAGGTGAAGGCCACTCAGCATTGCTGCGAACCTCAAAAATGAACATTCCAAGCGAACTTTAAACGTTGATACTCTTAAAATGATAGGATTTCATCCCAACCAGTAGCGTCTAAATGCCAATATCGTCTCAATTGTGAAGATACCAAAAAGAGGCGAATTAAGTATGCCGAATTGAACTGGCGTTGTGACGGTAAGATCAGCTGAATGGTCCGCTATCTCGTTGCCCCTGATGTCCGAATGGACAGGGGCCCAAGCCAATCGCACCTCGGTCACGTGCCTTGGAACAAAAACAACGCTGTGTGGTACAGTGGACAGTCGAAAGAGGAAGTTAGGGCCGATAGTATCGACATCAAACCAGATAATATGACTATTTCTTATACATGTTGCGGTACTTTACATAAAGCGAGAGCTATTGCTAAAATTCTGCCGTCAAAATGGGAGCGTAGTTTGGGATTCGTAGCGAATAACAACCAATCTAGAGATTGCAAAAAAGTACCAATTCAAGCTTCCTCGCCATTTTGAGATGCATCTGAATAAATCACAGAAGACGCAGGATTCTTGGATAACTACTAATTTAAAATAGAGGTGAACAAGGAGTGTGAGAGTGTGGTAGAAGTTTTGCCGCACAAGGGGAGAGGTTTTGAAAGAAAAACTCAGCTTCTCGCTCACTAACTGATACTGGGATATCTTAATATAGCTCGACAGAAAAACAAGCAAGGTATTTTTCAACAAATTTCTCTTGGGGGGAAATGCGTTTCGGCTACACAGATGTATAGAATAGACCGGAAGCACAACTAAATTAGGCTTGGCCGCTCCAGGAGGGGGCTTCGTGCATGCGGAGCTAAGACTAAACCGTCAGCAAAAGAAATCGGAGACTGAGTTCTGCAATGCGCGCCTCTAAGTGCAAAACCCGGTTCGAGACGAACCGAGCGAGGCCAAGGCAATATCAATGCATGCGCCTCCCCAGCAGGTACGGTCGATGTTTTTAAAAAAGGCAATTTTAAAATATGACGCAGGCAAACTCCAATGGCCAAACGTAGGATCGGTACAACAGCAAAAATGTGTCCCAGCGCATTCCTGCTCGTTTCCCACATGGCCTATTCATGCGACCAAATGCTCTCTCCGCTTTCGTAACTGGCGGATTAAGATGTGCATGCCAATTGAGAGCAGAAGTGTACGTAATACCGAGAAATCGCAACTGGCCAAGTAACCGGCAAGGCGAGTAGAGCACTGTTTGTTAGATTTTTCGTTAAATGAATGCTGTCAAGCCATGTCTCCAACAGTTAAAAATAGGCCTGGAAATGTTCATATAAAGAACGAATATCGACTGCGACAGCAAAGAACGCTATATCATCCGCAGTAACGCAGCTTGTTACATTTGGGAGTAGAGGAATGTCACTCATAAGCATGTTGAAAAATGAGGGCGATAAAACAGATTGTTGGGGCACACCTCTAGTTCGCAGAAATGTTCTTGAAAATAGCCTTCCATTTTAGTTTCAGCTCCACTTTATTATACAAACACAGTAAATAACATAAGTATTCCCGATCATCCAAAAACTCCCCAATCCGAGCAAAACAGTTTGCGGGGAGGTTTATGCGGGCTAGTTTGTTTAGCAAGATACTGTGCTTGACACTGTCATAAACTTTAGCTTCATCGAACTATTGCAGCACATAATTGATTTCCACCTTGTTAACTATACCTTTAGTCTAATTCGTTTTTCTCAGCCCGGCAGCACGGGTTTCGAAAAAAGTACTCATGAGAAACTCAATTGCTGTATTTCACCAATGATTTGTCCAGAGTGTTAGATATTTCCTCCGTTGTTGACTGCGCCTTTATTGATTTCGCTAAAGCGTTTGATACTGTTGTCATAACTAATTAATTTTTAAACTCCATAACCTTCATATTGACCCAATGGATTGAATCCTTCTTAAGTGATTGCACCTTGTACGTAAGTTTTAAGAACCATGACTCCAATATTTTCCCTGTAACCTCAGGTGTTCCCCAGGGATCTGTGTTTGGCCCGCTCCTTTTTTAATGTACATCAATGATCTTTCTAATACCATCGTCTCTCCTATCAGACTCTTCGCTGACGATTGGGTAGTTTATAGGTAAATCTCTAACACAACTGATATTTCTTTTTTGCAGAACGATCTCGATAACGTAAGTGCTTGGTGTGACACGTGGCTGAGGAAATTAAATGTCGTTAAATGTAAGGCAATGCGTATAAACAAATCCGCAACAAAAGTAGAATTACCTACCTATGGTCTGAATGGTTCTCCGCTTGACCCCGCTAACACATACAAATATCTTGGCATTCACATTTATAATGACCTTTCTTGGTGCACACGCGTAGAGTACATAACTAACAAGGCTAACTGCGTGCTCGGCTTTATTCGGTGAAACTTTGCCTCAGCACCAGTCTCGTTAAAATTTTTACTATTTAAAACCCTCGTTCTATCAAAACCGGAATAAGCGTCTAGCGTGTGGGACCCGCATACTAACAACCTCATCCCTGATCTTGAATCTATTCAAACCGTGTGGCTCCTTTTATACTATGCAATTATTCCAGAACAGCAAGTGTCACTCATATGAATCTAACATTGCACCTTCCTGACCTTGCAAAAAGGCGAGCTATTTCGGGTTTGTGTGCGTTTCACAAAATGTTTTTTTTAAACGAATATCTAAAACATGCACTTTCTTCAGTACCATCGTATGTCTCGCACCGTACTGATCATAAGTTCAATGTTGGAGCACCCATGTGCAAGGCAAATGTGCATTTTTACTCTTTCTTCCCAGAACGAGCTCCGAAAGGAATCGTCTTCCCACCTCCATCATCACTATCATCGATCCAGCTCATTTCAAGACCGTGGTGTGCGACTTCTTGTAATTTTTGTTACTGCTATTACAGGCTGTATTACTTTTTATTCCTGTAAAAATACCACTCCTCTCTGTAACTCCTTGCGGCCGTGAGAGTAAATAAATGAAATAAAATGAAATGATAGCTCACTACTGCCGACACCATTTTTTTCTTTTTGTGTTAAGCGAATCCACACCTCCAAGTCTACAGAGCATTCCAATATATAATATCCCCACCTAAAACCAATTTGAGCAGGACTAGGTGCTTTCCTTCCCCGCATGAAAGAAGCTAGCCCCTTAAAATCGGTTCGCTCTATTAATTTGATCATGTTAGAGGTCACAGCACTCAGCCTTAAATTGCCTAAATCCAAACCGTGACCTGGATTTTTTGAAGAAAAATTATCTTAGACACTTTCCAGTTTTGTGGAGCCAAACAAAACTTGAGGAATCACTTTATTGCATTCAATATAACCGACTAGAATTCCTCAGACAAAAATGTAATAGTACCAACAGTCACGCCGTCCAGCCCCGGAACTGCAGATCGTGGGATGAACAACGCCTCCGTCAGATGAAAGGACGAAATTGGCACAAAATCATCTGGTTCTGTTGGCTTCTGCCACACCGTGTGCAACTAGGCTTGTCTGGCTGCCTGGCCACTGTGGATTAGCCCTTAATAAAGCCGCGGATACGTTAGCGAAAACGGCATTGTCTTTACCTATTGTGGAGGTGCTTCCCCCGTTTGCTTGCGTTTTGCTAGCCCGTTATCGACAATACCTGTTGGCCCAGGACGTGTCTGATCACGGGCTGCACACCTCTCCGGAACTCGAAAACCTCAGGTTTCGGTGGAAAAGAAGCTTCTGCCAAACTCGCTCGTGTGAAGTTTCGCTGACTTCGTTTCGCTCTGGTGTTCCCCCACTTAACAGGTATCTATACCGGGCAGAACTAGCAACCTCACCCTTGTGCCACTTCTGCCATGAAATTGAATCGGATGAGCATTTCTTAGGCTCGCGATGTCACTCCTCGATGTTGCCGGCGCCGTCCACACGCTCACTGCGCATGCGCGTCGCGTCGAGGCTAAGGTGCGCGTCTCTCCCCCGTGCCCTCCTCACTCTCAACAACAGGTGCGGCGGTGCGGGAGGAGCGCGTGTACCCCGTGCGCTGCGTCGCGCTCAACAGTAACGGCAGCAGGGCGTGTACACGTGATAACGGCGTGGTGGGTGCGTGGAAAGTTCACGCGCTTGTGTACGGAAGTGTGCGCATGCGCGTCTCTCCCCCGTACTCCTCTCCCTCGAACGCGGGCGGTGTGTATATAAGCGGCGGAGCGCGCGTTCGGAATTCAGTCAAGGGCGTCTTTGCTTGGCTTTCGCTTGACTTGACGCTTTCTTAA
Source organism: Haemaphysalis longicornis (assembly GCF_048455015.1). Taxonomy (NCBI): domain Eukaryota; kingdom Metazoa; phylum Arthropoda; class Arachnida; order Ixodida; family Ixodidae; genus Haemaphysalis; species Haemaphysalis longicornis. Next base: position 54,611,966 of record NW_027526422.1, read on the forward strand.
CGGCACCAAGCAATAAAGACAGACTTTGACTTTACACTGCTTGCCTTCGCTTCTCCTTCATTCAATAAATAAGAATAATAAAGACGAAATAACAATTAAGCATACCCAAACCATACCCAATTAGGCAACATTCACGCGATACCCCCACCACTCTGCGACGCATTTACTCGAGTTCCCCCCGTGGGAAGATGCGGGCGGGTTTTAGGGGCGAAGCTCCTTAAGGCGTGGGTCTGTCCATCCTCGACGTATGTATGTAGCCACCTCTAGTTTAGTTCTTGGATTGTTTACTAGATGGCGGTACTTGTATATGATGAAAAGATGCGCTTGGATTGTTTACTAGATGGCGTGGCTACCTCTAGTTTAGTTCTTGGATTGTTTACTAGATGGCGGGGAGCGTTGTAATAAAATCCGTTTGCTGTTGGCGCGCGCTCGGAATCGCCCGATGGATAAGGCTGCAGATGTGCGAGCCCGCGAGGCAGAAGCGCTCCGTGAAGCTGCGCGACGCCGCCGCCAAGATCCTGCCGTACGAGAGCGGGAGGCCGAAGCGTGTCGTCTGGCTGCGCGACGATGCCGCCAAGATCCCAGCGTTCGAGAACGAGAGGCCCAAGCGTCACGGCAACGGCGCGAGGACCCTGCCGTACGCGAAGCGGCACGGCTGCGGCGCGAAGAGGATCTCCAAAACGTCAGAGAGCGGGAAGCGGCGAGAAAGCGCGCGTATCGGCAGGCAGACCCCGATGCAGTGAGAGCTCGTGAGGCGTCTGCAAAACGCATCAGGCGAGCTCAGCCCCAAGGTGCCGACGCGCGGTTTAAGCGAGACTTTCTAGACGTTACGTTCGGACACAGATGCAGTGGGCGAACTTTCACTGAAGAGTCACGGTTTTACCGATGATTTCCCCTTAGGAGCTTCGCCCACTCATCATCATTCACCCCGTGGATATGCTGTGAATTTTTTTTTTGCCGCCGATTCTCGCATCACCGGAGAAGGCTGCTGGAGGCTCCCCTGCGGCGTCTTGGAATGCCACTAACCTTGCCAGTGCTTTTGTCTTTTGGAGGAACGCAGCTAGGCCACTGCCATGGGGATGTCAAGCCATTCGTTCTTTCATTTCAGAGACGGCTCGTCTGCCTTGTTAAACTGATTCTGATCAGGCTCTCTCGCTCCTCTTTCTTGTTCTATTTCTGTCTTCAACCTATATACTAACCTATACACTAAATTCTTTCTTCGATTGCACCTTTTTGCCTATCTGGTTTTTTAGTAATAAAAACAAAAAACAAAAACAAACTCTTCTTGGTCATTCCCCCTGAGTGGGTGTGCGCCACTTTATGGGCCACCACTACCACCACCACCCACCGCAGTAAGGAGCGCGCACGCGCTATGGCCAGAGGAAGAAGAAGTTGACCCCCGACATGTCGTCGGTGTCTAGCAAGGCCGGCGAAAAGAAGCGCAAACACCACCACCGGAGGAAGAACCACTCCAAACATCCCGAGGCAGTCCCTGGGGGGCAGAGTGGTAAGGCGACTGAGTTCCTGCAGACGGAGTCCTTGCCCGCGATTCGTACCTAACGAGGAGACCTTCTTCTTCGAGGAGACGTTCTGTTCTTCTTAAGTGGGCACGGCGTGCGCCCGTTAGCCGGCTTGTAGTCCTTTGAAGGTTAAGAAGGTTAACGTGCCCAAAATAATTTCAGCTCTTGTCACCACCTGTAGCCACACCTTTGCGATGGAGTTCGAGTTTTCAAGAACGAGAGTCTGCACACTCAGTTGTTGGAAGCTCAGTCATCGAGATTGAGTCTCCACGCGCGAGTACACCTGGGTCAATGTATTCTTCCCAATTTTAAATATTTGATGCGGTTTCTAAATTCACGCATTTACCTATTTAGCCCGTAATTTTCAATACGAAAGTATCAGGGGAAAGACGACGCTCGTAACATCCTCGGGGGTATACCAGGCAGATTGTTCAGAAAAGTCGATGTTTAGACGCCATAATTTCTGTCAGGTGGCAAAATACAAAAGATGAAGCACAGGTGTCGGACAGTCAAAGAAATAAAAATGACATTCCAGGACGGCCGCGGCTCCCTTGTTCACAATCTGCGAACAAGGCAGACGTAGCTATCCTTAAATACCGTTCTTAGAGAGGAAAATCGGGGGGGGGGGGGGGGGGGGGGGGGGTTGTTTGCATAGCCAGGGAGGTTCAGTGCATCCAAAGGGGCCGAAAGGCGACCCGCAAGTATATCCTACTTAAAATTTAAATACCTGCTGGTACCCGCCGCGCTGGCTTGGTGGCTAAGACGTTGTGCTGCTGAGCCGAAGGGGCCAAGCTCGATCCCAGTCGCAGTGGCTGCTTTTCTGATGAAGGGGAAAGGCGAAGGCGCCTGATTTTCGATATTCTGGTGCAAGCTTAAGATCTCCAAGTGGTCATACTTGATCCGAAGCCATCCACTTCTGCGCGCCTCATAGGACAGGTGTAGTTCTGCCATGTTAAAACCCCAAAATATGATTTTTCAAATAAGAGTCAGTGTTTGCACACCACCTGCATGCGATTTTCTGCCGGTACGCTGATCTTTATGCCACGTGAGCGAGAGTGGAATCGTTGGGTTCTTCGCGCAGGCAAGGAGAGCGTTCGCCACCGCAAGCATCGCCAGCACACCATCCGTTCGGGCGGTGTCTCTACGGGCGAAGCGGAGCGACCCGCAAACCGGGAACAAGGGCCCAAGTCGCCCGAAAGTCCGCACAGACTCCGTGCATCGGCGGTGCTCACGGAGGGGACGAGCCCCATTCCCGTGTCTTCGACGACACGTACTTTGAATAAGGTGAAGAAGACGAGGTCCCGCACGAATTCGAGGGGAACATCTGGGCGGGAAGCTATGAAGACAACGCTTGAGGTAATGCATGTGTACGCATTTGCACAAGCATTTGCACAAACGAGATTGCACTTGGTTGTGGGAAAAGAGACAAACTGTGCTTGATTATCCCCGAAATCCCAAAACCGTAACCTGCGTAAGTGAGGCAACTTACCTGTGCTACGTTTCTGTTTCTATGTTTTCTGCCATTTCTTGACGTTTTAAATCGAGAGTGAATTTATTTGTGGAATGATCTTATCAGTAGTCATGGGATAACGGGAAAATTGCTCCAGTAATTTGACCTAATACCCTATGTCTGTGCGTGTGTGCATGTGTCTGTGTGTGTGTGTGTGCGTATGTTTAAGATGGCGTCTGTACTAGCATAAGTGTTGACGCGTGTCAAGCAGTCTATTTTCCGTTTTCTGTTTCATCCCAAGCGAGGCACTGAGAACCTGGGAACAGAACATCGGCAACCGGAGGGAAGCGGCCATTCTAAGCACAGGAAGTCGAAACGCCAGAAGCACAAGGGGAAGGTGGCTAAGGGTGACGCTCAGGTCGTCCCCGACGCTCCGGCTCAGACCGGCGGAGAAGCCGCTGCTGTAACCGCCACTCGCACCTCCGCGGCTGCCCTCGGCCGTGCACCGACTGATGGCCCCGCTGACTCCGCTGCCGACGCCTTCGTGGTGCCCGCTGCTGCTGAGAGTGTGGAGGAGTCCGACGCCGAATCGCGAGCAGGCGTGCAGGACGCACTCGTCGCTGCTGCTGCTGTTGCCGCCGTGTCCGCTGCAGCTCCGAAAGTTTCAGTAGGCGTGAGTTAGCGGCGCTGCTTGTGGCCGCAACAGCCGACGGGCTAACGGGGCCTTGTTGCTTCACTTACCGAAATGGGGGAAACGCAAACGTGAGGAATAATGAGATACGAGTGCACTCTAAAAGGTCCCTGTAAGGCGTCTTCACCTCAATGTTCTAGAAGGATCAATTCGATGTTGTCTAGGGTGCATATCAGGCGATAGCTGTGGCCGAGCATTCAATTTCAATCTGAGTGAAAAACGGCATCTGCCTAGCGACGTTGCGCAATGCCAAATTCTACTCACGCCTTGCGTGTCGTCCGTGCGCACATTCCCTTTGTTCAGTCAAAACATATGTCGGGCGTAGTCGTTCGCCGAATTTGTACACTTGGTCACTTCGATTGGTCATTCGGGAGCGCTGTGGTGGTAGCACAACCGGCTTTATAGATAGCGACGTGCACATCGTCGCCGTCGACAATGGCAGCCAGCGTGCCAAAAACACTGCCGTGTAGGGAGGGCGCACTCCGCCAGGTGGGGCTAAGCGTAATCCCCAAACTAGCCAGCTTTGCTTCCTCACAGTGGGGCCTGCGACTGCTCGCATATAAAGTAGTGGTCGTACCAGTCAATGCCGCTGGTACCGATCATTACCTATAATACGGGCGAGCAAAGAGAATTCCCGCAAAAATCTAGGCCTGTTTCTCAGCTGTGCAAACCAAACGTCAGCGTATACATGCAAACGACGCTGCTGTCATAGCTGGCTGTCCAACTATCATTCCTTATTTTCAAGCATTTTCGTTCATGTAAACACGCGAAACTTGGTCGACTTTCGCTGTACATGGATGGGCTGTAATTACGTGAAGCTCGTCTATGGATGTGCAAAAGTTTACAGGGAAGTCTCGAATTAGCTCCACTCTGTGCGCAGAAGCGCCGTCATTCTTGCGAAAAAACATGATGTTTTTCCAGCAAAGAGAGCTCTAGTCGACGGCAACCGTTTCAGCGGCTGCGGCATTTTCAACATAACTGGAGCGCCACGCTTCTAGAAGCTCCTTCGGGGTTGTTCACAAGCCTCACAAAAGGCAAAGTTGGGTTTGGCAGCCGTCCACGGCCAATGCATGTAGTGAGATCAGCAGTTATCTGCGGGGTATTTTTTGGGTGCGAAGCGCCTTAGGGGCTAGGGATGTTAGCGTCTTCTGCCGTCATTGTCATCGTAATCGTCGTCGTAAACGTCGTTTTATGTAGTCGCAGTACTGAAACACCGGGAACCTCGTTTACCGCTCGCGCTAAAACGTAACGCGTGCTAGAAGAATGACTCCAATCCACGCTGTGAACATGGTTAGAAAGCAAAGCTTTAAACTACACCCACGACAATTGCCCATGCACCGTGACTTGAATTCACACACGTGGCTGTACAAAGAGTGAAACGAGGCATTCTGCCACGCGTCCTTGATGGCGCGTCCCGAACTGAGCAGCGTCGTCCACTACCCGGCCGCCGCCGTAGCCTGGCAGTGCGTCTGCAGAAAGAAAACGGAGAGGAGCGTCTTTCAAAGTGTGAGACAGCCAACCCTAGCCACCCTGATGTGCTAGCTCGGGGCTACACCACCGCCCAACACAAGCGTAGACACTGAAACAATTCGGCATGTGAGCTTAGTGATTCCCATTTAAATCGTTTAAAATAGTTCGTTTAGTAATTTTGGGAATTGCGAGAAAGCTGAGGGAACTTTTATAGTCGCTATTTACGAGAAGCAGTTGCTCCTTCCGCCTTTTGTTATACCTCCTAACACACAACCGAGTTGGTATTACCCATTTAGGAAACGGAGTTCCATTCGTGGCAAGCAGTGCGAAAAAAGTAGCGTTTCTTTATATGTCTGTACATGGTCTATACATTTTGTTTGCTCGCCCTTGAAACCAACCCTTAACATATCTTTGCCGTATGACAACTTCATTCCGTGGAGTCCAAGTTACCCATGAGGGGCTGTAGAAGAAGTTAATCAAGCCATGCGAAGGGAGCGCGCAATGAAAGCGAAGCTGCGCCAAAACAGGCCAAAAACAACCGTCGGAGAAGCAGATGACAGAGCCGTACCGCCGACGCACACGCGGGCGAGCAGGCACCCTCGCGCAGGGAACGCTGGGTAAATTCACCGTGCCATCTACAGTGGGCTCCGTCAGTGCAACTGACGGAGCACACTGTACGGAGCCACCACCTCCGCTGCGTTGGGAGTTCATTGTCCCGCACACCGCGAAAGTACCGTTGGCTGGTAGAGGTAGAAAGCTTTGCTTTAAAAACACCGGGACACTCGTTTACGCCTCGCGCTGAAGTGCTTCGAAACGCGCACTAAAAAAACACCTGGACACTTGTTTACACCTCGTGCCAGAAGGCTTCATGCTTCAAAGACAAGAGACTTTTACAGCAAAGCTGTATACCCCTACCCCCTTACGGTTTCATCTCCGTTGGCAAAGACGCCAAGCGCCAAGAATACACTCAAACACCGCATGCTTCGCCCCTCCCCAGGATTCACGTTTAGTGGAGATGGCCCGGGATTTTTTTGAGTCACTGCTTATGTGACGAAGCAATCGGAATCTCGTGAAAAAAAATTGGATTTATTGTGCGCCTGCCGCGCTTTCTCAGCTGTACGAAATACCATCGCGTACGATATGGGCACAGCAGATAAGAAGCATAAATGTTGCAGGATCTTTCAGCACATTCTTTCGCGAAAGCATCTCTTTTGGCTAGGTTTATCGCCGAACCGAGTTCCTGCCTAAGTCGCCTCTAACCTACATCCGCGACATCGGACTCACTGTAGCTACTTTTTTCTAGAATTACTATTAACCCGCCACGCTGGCTCAGTGGCTAGTGTTACGCTGCTTTTCTGGCTAAGGCGGCCACTTTTCAGATGGAGGCGAAAAGCAAAAACTCCCGTGTGTACGAGATTTCGGTGCACGTTGACCCCCAGGAGGTCAAAATTAATACGGAGCCCTCCACCATGGCGCGCCTCTTCGCCAGCTCTGCATCGGCACGTTAAACCCTACAATCAATCAATCAATCAATCAATCAATCAATCAATCAATCAATCAATCAATCAATCAATCAATCAATCAATCAATCAATCAATCAATCAATCAATCAATCAATCAATCAATCAATCAATCAATCAGTTAGAATTACTAGTCATGCTGCTGCTACACTGCCTACACAGAAGCTGAAGGCCAGCCAAGACTGCGCGGAAAATTTTTGATGAATGGTCGCTTTTCTTTTGTTGTACTCATGCTATGCGCCGTAAGTCAATGGTTTAATCTGAAACAGTGCGCGCAAAGTGCTTCTTCCTGTCCTTTATTTTGTTATCCAAGCTATAAAATATTTTGGGGAGTTTCATTGCTTCGGGTGTACGCGCGCTTTCAAACTTGTGGAACGCGATGAAACGCGTTCGTGAAGGAGTTAGCAGCTGCGGACAGTTTTTTGGGGGCGATATTTGCGCAGGTGCACTCTCGGTAGACACCGGCAGCAGTGTGCGTGCTTTGTATAGCCTAGCCAAGTGACAATTTCGTTTTAAAAAGAATTTATTTGAGCACACCGTCGAGCCCACGGAAGGTGTGCACTACCCCGGTGTGAATCGGCAAAGACTGAACCCAACAGACTGAGAAAAATTAAAGCTGTTCCACTCAATGTGAAAGCTTTTGGAAGTGCGGAGCAGTGATTCGCCATAATGGGCCTTAGCACCGTTTATCGCTCACTGCTACCACCCAAAGCCAATCAAATTTCCCGCCTTCGCAGTGCTCGCGCGCCCGCTGCCTGAAGCGGCTCCGGCAGTAGTTCTGTCCTTTTTATGCTCGCTTTTCTTCCCGCACGTGCCGGCATTGCACTGCCTCTTTTTTCGCTTGCTATCGTAAAAACCAACCCAACGAGCGTTCCTAATGAAATGAACGCGGGTGCTGCCGGTTAATTACGTATATTTGGCCTCAAATGTACCTAATGTTTCTTTGCGCTAAACAACAGGGAGATGTATGATAAGCGACAGCGGTTCACGAGTTTCGAATGCTTGACTATATAAACCGCTTGGCTTTCAAAGCCTCTGGGTAACGTCGCGATAACTTGGTTCCATCGAGCGAGTTACGACGACAAGGCCAGCCAGTAAATTGCTCTGCAGTTAACAGATGAAAGAACAACGATGGCAGGCCGAGCAAGCGCGTATCTAGCGGAGAAATGGGGATTAAATGCAGCCTCACCTGGTGCAGTGACGTCGGAAACTGAAAATCACCAAACAAGCAGTAACAATTTCGGCTAGCGGAGTCTGGACGCATGGACAGATCGCTATCTATAAAACCGGTCGTGATTAAGGCCGACCTTCTTGGACTTCTGAAATCGTTGTTCTGAAAGTGCGAAATTGTTATTGCATCAAGGCCCTCCTGCGAAGGTCTAAAAATACGTACGATATTCGTGCATAGAATAATAATCAATGAATAATAATTAACTCCCAGTTTCTTCATATTTTAATAATCAGAACGGAGGTGTCATGCAGATCCCAAGGGAGTCCTTCTCTCCAAAGTGATAGTGAACTTTCGAGGTTAACCTTCGCTTATCCCGCGTGTTGTCCGCAGTAATGACGACGATGGGGAAGCTGCGGCTAAAGACAAATATCTCTGGGGAACCAGGCATAGCTGGCATTCTATGATAATCCCTTGTGCTTAACGATAGTACAACTCACCCGCCGCGGTGGCTCAGTGGCTAAGGTGTTGCGCTGCTGAGCACGAGGTCGCGGGTTCGATTCCCGGCCGCTGCGGCCGCTTTTCTGATGGAGGCGAAAAGCAAAAACGCCCGTGTGTACGAGATTTCGGCGCACGATAAAGATCCCCAGGTGGTCAAAATTAATCCGGAGCCCTCCACTACGGCGCGCCTCATCGCCTGCGTTGCGTCGGCGCGTTAAACCCCACAATCAATCAATCAATCAAACGATAGTACAACTCGGCCTACAAACGGGTATGATAATGTTCGAAGCATTACCCAATTAACGTGAACTACGGCTTCAGCAGTTATGAAGTCACAAACTTTTGTTTGTTGCAGAGCGTCATTCCGATGCTTTTCTCGTAGTGTGCGTTGCATACGTGAGATAGGAGATTGCGGTTGAAATTAGGCGGGAAGGAAAGCCCGTTTGCTTCCGAACGAGGCGCCCTCTCCCAGACAGACTTCACCCCAGCCCACGGACGTGGTATGTTAACAGGCGGAGCTGAAGTTGCCCAAGTCGACTGCTAGCACCGAGTCTGCCCTACGCACCGTCCTCCGGCTACTGTGCGCCGTCTCGGTGGGCGGGCTGGTCATGGGTGTCTTCGTGGCGAGCATCCTGGACCACGGTAAGCCTGAGCGGCGCCCCTGGTGCGCCACCGAGGGCTGCATCTACCACGCGTACCGGCTAGCCGACGCCATGGACCCCGCTGCCGACCCCTGCGAGGACTTTTACGCCTACACTTGCGGGCACTGGGAGGTACGTTTTTTCTACAGAGAGCGACTCTGCGAGCATGACGAGGTCCTTGGTTCAATGTCCACCCAATGCTGAAGCTATTCTCCAGAAGGAACGTTTTCACAAAATTAAGGAGATATCCTGGTTCCGTTTGTCTGCTACATGTCGCGAAATGTACATCTTACAATTTAAAATCTCGCTTGCCTCGAGTCTTGTTTTTGATTTTCATAACATAAGCTACGTGGTTAGTTGTACGTGTTCTACACGGCTATCTTCAAATCTGACTAGCCCCACGTAGACCAACCTGTGGACGAGGATGGATCATTCCCGGCCCCTTCCCGGCCCGTGTCGACGGGCTTGCCACCGATGCCTGATGCGGCGAACATCATAGTCATACCAATTTCGGTTTATGCTACGATGGGCCTAGTGAACTGCAGTTTCAAATAAACACGTGGCGCCACCTAGTAGTCGCGGCGGGGTCTTTTCCAAAGTAGAAAATTAAGATACATGCAGCGCTTCTCTATGGAGTTCATTGAAAACGACATCCGGGAAATTAGTATACAGCTCATCACCATGGTCTATTACGCTCAGAATTGTTAAATAAATATTCCCCTTACGAGTTGTGCGGGAATGCATGCTAAAATATTTTAGAAAGGGCCACCTCTCTAATAAAAGCCGATGACAGTACACGAACAACTGCTTGCGACGCCCTTGTGCCCAAAGTACACAGACGTACCCGAGGAGAAATAAAAAGAACAGAACCTTTGGTGCATTTGCGTATCTTCAGGCTACTTGGCGTGCGACCGCTGCGAAAAAGTGCCTTGTAGCCAACAAAGGGGAACCAGTGTTTATTTTTGTAGCTCGGCAAATAGTTTTCTGGTGTCAGAATAAGTGTGTTTCTGCATCAGAATTACATGGAGCATTCCACGTATATGCATTATTCCATTGTACGTACTCGCGCGAAATATAAAGAAATACGTACTCACCCAGGCGAAATATAAATAAAGCTTTAAAACGAAGCCACCAGAAACGTAAATGTTTACGCTGCACAGCGCGCCCCAACAATAATCAGATGGGCAAACACGAGCCCCAATTAGAATACTCACATCTAAATTTTTATTGATATGGCACTCAAATATCTAAAACATATGGTCATGTAAAACTTGTAGTTTGCGTTTCTCCCGCAGTAGTTCCAATGAACCCGCCGCTGTGGCTCAGTGGTTATGTCTTTGGGCTGCTCAGCCTAAGTTCGCGTGTTTGGTTGCCGACCACTGCGGCGACTTTTCTTGTGGAGGCGAAAAGCAACAACGCCCGTGTATTTCAGATTTCAGCGCACGTTAAATATCTCCCGGCGGTTTAAATTATTCGGGAGCCCTCCACAACAGCGCGCCTGATAACCTCTGTAGTTTCGAGGGGTTAAACCTCCCAATCAACCAATCGATCAATCAGCTCCAACGAAAGGAGTTCAAATGAAGCATGTTGCACAAAATATTTTTTTTGACCAGGTAACAGGCATGAGCACAACTAACTGCGTTGGCATGTAGTTACAAGAACATCATGTACAACTCTATCAGCTTTGAAACGATCTCTGTAATTCCAAATGGTATTTTTTTTCATAGGAACTACGAATGCGGCGGAAACCACTTGTTCAAAAATATAGCTTTCGTTGTGCGCTCTACCATGTCTGAGTCCGTGTCTATGTCCAGGAATACAATGGTAAACAACAACTTAAATAAACGTATCAAATCTTTTGCGAAATCTTCTTCACGGGCATCTACGTCCAAAAAGATTCACACGTTACGTACGTGTTTATCAACCTATGAACGCATTAAAAAAAGCTTCAAGAGATTTTTTAGCCCGTCCAATTAACACCCATCGTAGTTTCAGCAATTTTAGGTCGTTTTGCTGCGCAGTTGTATTTAAAAAAAAACCTGCATCTACAAACCTGAATCTGCCGGCTAGTGAAGCCGTATGTCGCAATATACACGCACACAACGGACATCAAATCCCTTCGTGGCATCCAGAAGGCACAGCGAAGTTTACGCAGGAGAAATTCGCTACCGCAAGTACCGCGAAACTAGCGTCTGCGGCCTTCTCTTCAATAAGCAGGGAGCCCACTGCTGGGTTATGCCGTTTATGCCCTCATCAGCCTCTAAAGCTGAACAAACAAAATCCATCACAGTGTTGCCGCAGGCGTTTCGATTAAGGGGGCCCAGCAAAACACGTTACGTGGTGCAGATATCCTGGGGACGTCAGCAATCGACATTGCAGATGCCCAGGAGACGTACCGTTGGGGTTGAAATTACATATATTCAACGTTGCTACAATTACAAAAAACCCATCCAAATCACACGAAGGATAACGTAGAATAGACCTCTCATGGTACTTTTATATGCTGTTTACGGGATGTTATCTTAATGGTACAACTTACGAATATTGTAGTGGTACGTATGCAAGACGTATATATATGTCTGTTCTACTTTTTTTTTCTCTTTGGCACAAGCATTGGTTTGTTATGTTCATGTCTAGTGTACGTATGATATTGTTGACATGAACCTGTATGCTTGAAATTTACATTTATTATACTATATTTGGGAGTTTGACAAGCCTCTTTTCTAAGGTTTCCTACGTGTTGTGGGCATTTATACTCCAAACACAGGTTTTTCTAGCTATTCAGCACTGTTTGCTGTTACTTGGCCCGTGGTTTTTAGATTAGCGTGTTTCCATTTTTGAAGTGCTGCATACGGCATGAAGTCTCATATGTGAAGTGCCAAGCTGACCACACACTCTTGCAGAAGCACACGAAGCACAGCTCTAAACAAGAAATGTCTCATCGAAAACAAGTGGCAGTAAGTAACAGCAAACCAGTCCTGATCAGCACAAGCGCCCTTGACACTAAGGAAACCACAGTAGCGTCATCGAATTGTACCACACAGCACGGCGGTACAAGCCTTCTGCAAATAAACTATGAGAAACAATTCAAAAATTAAACTAATTAAAATGATAGTCTTGCCAACCTAGCTGAAAGTAACTGCAGCTGGGTAGTAAGAAAGCTTTCAAAGTACACATAAAACACAAAAGAGTTCATGTAAAACCGTTTATATTGACTTCCAAATTATGTAATTTGCTTTCACAGCACGACTTTAATTTTGATTCCTATCTGCCCTGGCCTACAGGGTGCGGATTGTATAATTACAAGAATAGTACAAATAAGTCACACACAGCAGAAAGGTTGACAAAAAATAAAAAAAGCAAACATGTAAACCCAGGTTACAAGCACAAGATCTCTATGCAACTTTAAATATCTCACATTAAGTGAAATGGGTGGAAAACAACGCAAGAAAGTGTGGAAACAAAGAAATGATTGAATGGTGGTTACAAAAACAAAGAATATTTACGAAACTAAATATTTCACATCTAGTGAAAAGTTTGGGGAACAATAAAACAAAAGCACCTTGGAAACTCAGAAGTGGTGTTGAGTGGTGGTTGTGAGTGCCATACAAAGTTAAGCTACTTTATTCATGCCAACATCTAGGGAAATGGTTATGAACTCTAGAAAAGGTGGGCATACAGAAATGACTGTACGGCGTTTACAAGAGCAGTAGAAATTTACGTGATGAAATGATTCACACTAGGTGAAATGGCAGGACAACAATAAAACAAAAAAAAACTTCAGAAACAACTCATTGAATTGTGGTTAGGAAAACAATACAAAGTTACACTATTTCAATATTTCATACAAAGTGATATGACTTGGGAACAAAAGAAAAAACGGCGAACACGGAAATGATTGAATAATAGTTACAACAAAACAGATTTACACGACTACGTAATTCACACCAAGTGATACGCTCAGAGAAAAATAACACAAAATAAAAATGCATGGAAGCACGGAAATGATCCAATGGTGGTTCAATGATGCATGCCTCCATCATCAGTTATGGTAATGATTCTTGAACAGTTTGCGTTCTTCGCTGTGGTGCCAGAAACTGCCAAATAGTTGCAGACTGGATTGGTTGGAAAGTGAGTAAAAATTTCATGGTCCAAAGGCTGAAAGAATTTTAATAGCTTTTCTAGCAATAAAAACTAAGAAGCCGCAGGTTGTCGACAAAGCTGTTATTTGCACGGGATGTGACTGACAATAAAAATCTGGGAAAGCATTGTCTGGCGAAAGAATTTGATGTCTGTAACTACACGAAGATATCCAGTTACACACAATGCAGGATGCCACTCGGAGGTGGAAAAAAGCGTGCTTCTCTTTTTCCCAAACCAGGAGATTTGCTTCCCCAAGTTGACCGTCAAGAGTAGCTTGAGCAGGTGCGTTGTGCAGACTGTTGAAGTAGCACCTCCCTTGCAAGCCATTTCTTCAATCTAGGTATGGGTACAGGAAGATATGTGTTGTTAATACAGCTTTAAAGACTGGTATAATACAGAATGGCCGCCTACCATTGTCCCTGAAAAAGGCAGTGTATGACAGCTGCATCTTACCGGTACTCACCTACGGGGCAGAAACTTCGAGGCTCACTAAAAGGGTCTAACTTAAATTAAGGATGACTTAGCAGGCAATAGAACGCTAGATGATGGGTGCAACATTAAGGGGCAGGAAGAGAGTGGAGTGGATATGATTTAATGTCAGCATTTGCACTACTAAGGCAACCTTAAAACTAACTATGACTGCTAATGTGATGTACCACTATTTATAAGAAATATATTTCGTGAATGGGGACTCTGAGGACATTTTAGACCAGCTACAGGTCACATCTGAACTTGGAAAATGTTTTTCTGTGTCTATTCTAACCGCTTGGTTGATTTAAGTGACAATATATACACGGATGAAGCCATGCCTACAAAATCTGGCAGAAGGAAACGTGCACAAACCCGGACAGGGTCACTGCCATGGACGTAATCCTGCAGCAGAATGGCAAGGTGGGCTATTTGGTATATATGCATAACGAAACCATCAAAAAGCACATCACTAAAAAAACCTGTCCTGTTGTCCGGATTCTTGTCCAGTTAGGCCTACATTTTTAGTTGAAAGATACGTTGTACAGCAGTAAGCATCAAAGAAGTGCATGAACTTTTTACTGCACAATCACATTAAAACATAGCCTTCCCTTCATTTAAACTCTATGTAAAATTTTCAGTGGCCACTGTATTCGAATTGCCGACGTTAAAATTCGATTGTAGTCAGTTGTTTAGAGAGGCTTTCATTAAATTAAGTGCATTTTGCTTATAGTCTTTCAGTGGCCTTTACGTTTAAACAACGGCCATGTGACGGGGGTGGCTGCGGCACTGCTAAAAAACCGCGTGGGAATGAAACCAAAATAATAGATTCCCCCACTCACTTTGGCTACTACTGCACCTACTATACCCTGATCCCGAGCAAGCTGAATATTTTAGCAATTCAACTTTGCATCAATGCACAGTTATTGAGGCGTCATAAGAACATCTACCGCACAATTCCTACAATGCAGTGCAGGGTGGGGCATGAGATGGCATTGGCTTGCACCAGGAGCAACATGGGGAAAACAAGTTAACAAATCTTTGTTTCAGCAATGAAGCGCGTGCAAAATATAAGGACTTGGGTGGCATTTAGGCAAGAAACATGACTGACAGACGGAATAATCAGGACGCAAACAAGATGCACGTGAAGTAAAACATGATACAGGCAATCTGCAATTGATACTGGCTAAATTTTACGGCATAGGTGAGGTGACTTGACTGTATAGCATGCTATTCGGGGTAGGTCTTCCCCAAGTAAAAGTTGGCAGTCAGTCTTGTTACGAATTTGCTGTTGCATTTGCACTTCAGCGCTAGATATAAAAGAGACACCAACTTGTGCGAAAACAAGGTTGCTATATTCATCAGAACGGTGTGCTAAACATAGAAATGTCACAATTGCATTCTTTTAAGCTGCTTATGGTTTTTAAAATGCTGAAGGATTGAAAGTGAGTCATCATCATCACCAGCCAATCTACGCCCACTGCAGGGTAAAGGCCTCTCCCATTGATCGCCAGCTACCCCCGTCCTGCGCTAACTGCGACAAATTTACACCCGCAAACTTCTTGATCTCATCTGCCCATCTAACGTAATTTCTGCCGCCCCCTGCCATGCTTGCCTTCTCTAGGGATCCACTCTGTTACCCTTAATGACCAACGGGTATCTTGCCTTCACATTACATGCCTTGCCCACTTCCATTTCTTCTTAATTTCTACTATGACCTTAACACGCATTCGTTCCCCGATCCACTCCACTCTCTTCTTGTCGCTTAATGTTCCACCTATCATCTGCCGTCCCATTGCGCGCTGAGTGGGTACCATCGCACAAATTTTGTCATTCTACAGATTCTCCGCCCAAATCGCAGAAATATATACACGCAGGATAGAAAAATGGAAATGCCTGTCACTCGTGTTTATTACATCACTGCCACGCATCAGGGTTTCCCCGTTCTGGTGAACACTCTCTCGTTCTGTTTTTTTTTTACTGACTGTACAAAAGGCGCCTTCTATGCTGCGAACACAAACAAATCCTGAAGACACATCTAAGGCGTTGTGCATTTACGCACGAGTGGGAAACGAGGCTGCGCTAAAGAATATGGACAAAACATCCACACAGCTAGGCCACTGTGGCAAATCAGCATTGCGCCGCCAGTAGGAGCAACGGGTGTAGCTGGCAGTGCGCGAGATGATGTTTACGTCAGATGGTGTTGCCATTCCTATCGGATGTTGCCCGGTTGATGTCTTTCTTGTTTGAATAAAACTCAGCAGTTCAGCACTTGGTACTATCTTCTCTTCTTTTATGTCCTCGTCTACGTGCGCTGTTAATCCATTGAAGACCGCGTCGCCAACAACGGTTTTTGTTGAGGCACGCTTCACAAGCGTTTGAACTTCGGCTGGTTGGTACATAACTTCGAGAGAAGGCGGATGGGGCGGGAACTAAAGAAACAAAGCGCAAGTGTTTATCAACTTATCGCTCCGTCCCGTCTGTAACGCCACCGCTTTATTTCGAAGGCACGTTTCACACAACGCCAGCAACAAAGTACAACTTATATGCCTCTTCACAGATATTCTGGCAAAACTAATAAAGCGTGATATTTTATTAGTAATGACGTTGAAATGCACAATACTCCCGAGGGGAAGGCGATGAACAAGGTCCCAACAGCAACGGTCTAAATAGCGTTGCATCGGTGACAACTGTCGTCGCGCTTTCTACTCGCCGAGCTCTTGCAGACGAATTGAGTTCACAACACGATTCACACGGCTGCACACAGTCTTCATTCATTCACAGTAGTAACACCAGACATTTGAATAAAATTCGAGGCTCTCACCCTGCTATACACTTAAACTGAACTGCGTAGAACAAGCGTGAAAATAGCTCGTCGCTCCGAAGGTAGCATAGAGTTTCTTAGTAAGTATGCTAGAGAGGAAACTGCGCCTCGTAAGCCATGTCGTCGTGGGGGTTCATGGGAAGACCCCCTTTTTGGCTTGGGCTTGGCTTGACAATTGACTTCTTCAGCGGTTTTGGGGATTTGCTTTCTTCACTATGCATTAACACGTTTACGAGCTACAAGAAAGCCGAAATCCTCCCTGTTCTGTGGTAGCAGTGTTCGGTGAAGCAGCAGGCAGTGCGTGATCGCTCCTGACGTTGCTCATGCCGCAGTCGAAGGACGCACGACTAAGCGGGTAATATGCCGCTGCGAAATTTGTAGCCGACTAAAAGAAGAAACAAAACGTAGTTTGACGAAGACAAGATACGACCACGGGGATACGAAAGATACAGACGCTTGTATGCGTCCCATCTTGTCACCGTGCACGACTGTTTAACGCCACGTTTTCTTTTTTCTTGTTAAAATAGTTGCCGGTTGGTGCACCGGTTCACCACGAAGGCAACGTTTTAATAGGCACGATCAAAAAACTTTCCAAACTCTTCAAGTAACCTATTACTTGCAATAATGGTAAAATTAATAAAATCAGTCTCTAATGAGTCCCCCCCCCCCCCCCCCCCAAATATTGACCTTGTGCGTAACTACAACCTTGGGTTGCGGAATAGCAGTAACAATCGTTCCGGCAGAAATACGCTTTACTTCCTTTTTTTTAAAGAGCCTGTTTTTATTTTCCACTTACGCAATTGCACACTATTCTTCGCGTTTTTGTGGCACTTTGTTTAAATTTGCGGTCTTTAAAATGTTTCAATCCAAGCCAATGATGCAACTAAGGCGAGCGCAATGTATAATGGCGGTCCATGCCGACACAGACGGCCTTGGTGTGAGCCGCATAGACACTAGCGCCAGATTCCTCTCTAGTGTATATTGCAAGAAACTCTATGGAAGGTAGGGTGGCTAGAATACCGAAGGTCATGACCAGTGGATTGGATTGGCTCATATGATCTGGCTTAATAGCACCGTCGTTATTTTTCGGTCTCAAAACAACACATCAAACAATGTACTTTTCAATTGTTCAAACTGTAGCGTTATTACACATTTTGTGCATTTTATGTAGTTTTTATCTTAACAACGGGAGGAATTAATGCCCCACTTTGTGCATTGCGGGTATAATGAAGGAGAGGGTGCTCATGGCTCTGATACAAATAAATGAACATTGTTGGCCGCGAACCTCGAGCCTTAAGTAAAATCCGTTCTTTATAGAGAATTTTGCTGACTAAAATAAAATAAAGATGATTTATGTGCCTAAATCTTGCATTGCAAATTCGAGTAGCCCAACATACGAAAATGGCGCGAAATTCAAACAAGAGAATCAAAAGCGCGAAGGTTGTATGTTTGATATCTCGAGACATTACGTGCGCATAAGTTTAAATAGAAAATATAACACGTGAAGCTAACGTATTACTTCATAAACCAATTCTAGGCACGTCCATTTCCTATCCCAGCAGCTTATTAAGCCTCGCGAACGATCCCGACTGCAGCACACGTTCTTTTTTTTTCTTCAGGGAAGTGCGCTAGCTTCATTATCGGCTACTTTTGCTTTTAGAATTTGTGAAACAAACGCGTATGATGCTTAAGAATGTAGTACTTTTACACTGACTATTAAGGCGCAAAAGAACAAAAGGTGTCAGATTTTGGCGAAACACACATGGACACTCCTATTTTTTTTGTGGCAGCATAGACTTTTACTAAGCCATGTGAAATAGCTGAGCCCAATGCAGGGAGTGCATGCCGTCTTGACATGCACTTACCATAAAATGTTTGCTTCACCTCTTTAATAAGTGACCACTCCAGTTTGTGACGGAACATATTTTAATATTGGAATCAAGCTAAACAGTGGCGCACAGTTAGAAAACTTTAACACTCACACGGAACAATTTCAAGGATAATTAGCTTTCCAAAGTTGTGGTAATTATTGTGATGCTCCAGAAGAGGAATAGTAAAGCTGAGGACTAAAATTAACTCCATCGAATCATAAATGCTCTGAAGTTACAATTTTCACTGAATAAAGCATTACTTGCTGTCGGAGAAGCACCGGGGGCAGTATAAAACACAAAATCTTCCGAAAACAGCTAAGTTGTATTTTGTCTGCAGGGCCCGTTTAAGGTGGGGGTCAATGTCGGGCATATCCTTGTCGGTATAGTTTCGTGGTTTGTTCTATGTCCAGTTTATATTGTGTACATGCTTTAAGCTGCTGTTGTCGCGTGAGTGGTGTACGGGGACCAGTAAACACTCGGAATTTTCCCAACATTACATCTGCAGGTGGGCTGCTAGCTATGGCACAGTTGTATCTGATTTCGGTCTGTGTGGTCTCTTGTTCGTCCCCAAGGGCTTCGAGGAAGGCGCAGCTAACCAGGCCGAAGACGCCGCCATGGCGCTGTCCGCAGACATTCTGGAGAGCCTGGGGCGGCCGCTGCCGAGCAACCGACTGGTCGGTACCCTCGTCAGGATGTGCGTTGAAAACAAGGCGGGCCCACCAGGCAGCGCCAAGGGGTTCATCGACTTCGCCAGGGCACTGGGCCTGCCTGTGGACAAAAGCGATGCGTTCAGGGGAAACCCGGTCGCACAGTTGGTGACCCTGAGCACGCGGTGGAACGTGGACCTTCTCTTAAGTCTTCAGGTGGTAACAGGCAAGCACCGAACCGCGAGCCCTTTCCTTCTCCTGACGTCGCCCAAAAAGCAGCGATTACGCGAGGTTCACGAGGCCGCGGGCCGCTACGCCGAAAGGCACCTCAGAGGTCACCTCGACGCCTTCGTTGACTACTCCCCGCAACGGCTGCGAGCGGTGCAGAACGATCTTCTCGAGGCAGCCTCATTCGAGTTCGAAAAGCAAGAAACACTGCACCTAGCGGATATCGCCATGAGAAATTTTTCCGCCCGGGAGTGGTTATCCTTGCTAAACGATATTTACAACCCTGAGTTCGTCTTTGGCGAGGACAGTATTATTGTCTTAGAGAACGGTGGTGTGCTAAGTAGGCTCGACGCCGTCTTAAAGAAGTATACCCGGAAAGAGGTGGTGGCAACTGTGTGCTGGATGTTCGTGCACGATTACCTCTGGCTATTGACGGACCTTGACGTTGGCGGAGTGCGTGATACCGGCAGGAGCTCCAGCGCGGGAGAAAACGACACCAGCCTCCTGCTCAGACACAGACCCGCTGAATGTCTGCAGTATGTGGACACCTTCTTGGGAATTATCAGTGGCGCCAACTACGTTCAGGATGCGTTTTCTCCCGCCGTGAGAAGGCAGATTGATGCACTTTTTGGAACGATTGATACAGCTCTCGTTGAGGCCGTTCAATCTTCTCCTTGGATTGACGCCGACACCAAGACGAAAATCGGGGCTAAAGTTCAAAATGTTACGAGAGATGTTTGGCCGGCTAACACCCTCTACGACACTGACGTACTCCTCACACTGTACCGGGATTTGTCCCTGACAAGTCGGGACGTCACCGCAAACTTTTTATCGGCCACCAGGAAGGCAAGATCTCTTTTAGGAAGTGAGCTGTATTCGGATTTGTTCTTCAGGAGGCTTGCGACGACACCGTTTGGCGTGACTGGTTATCTCAACCATGCGAACCGCGTTCTGGTCGCGGCGTCAGCCCTGGGAGCGCCTTTCTTTTATCCGGACGCCCCCAGTGCTGTAAATTACGGCGGTCTTGGTGCCTTGTACGGCGCCCAGTTGGTGCGCCTTCTAGAGAAATCGGGCGTCGCATTCGTCACAGATCAATATAGGGTTCCAGTATGGCAAGCAAAGAGCCGTGCCGAATACTACCAAAAGGCGAACTGCAAGATGGCCGATAAAGACGCTGCCGGCCATGCCGCCATATTTCCAGCTCTGCCAGCGCTGGTGATCTCGTACGCAGTTGCGACGCATCAACGGGACTTTTACCGTGTCGTCAGGGGAACGGGGCTGAACGCCACATCAGGCCCCCAGCTGTTCTTCCTCAGCTACTGCTACGCAATGTGCAGTGCCAACGGGAGCCGTGCCTCCAGCCAATGCAACCTCCCCTTGCGTCACTTCAGCCACTTCGCGAGAGCTTTCCGTTGCCTGCCGGGTTCCGCGATGACAACTGAAGGGTGCACGTTTTTCTCGGCGTGACTTACTGCTTTTACAGTGTCCAACGTTCTTTTTTTCTTATCTTTATTACTGCGTGGCTACTGCTTTTTCATCGCATTGAAAAAAAAAATCCTCCTTAAAGATTACCTTGAAACTAAGTTCTTGTGCGTCGATTTTTGTTTGCCACAAGTTGCCTTATTGGCGCTCAAAATATGTATGCACACGTTTGCTGTTTGTCTAAGTTATGAACATTTAGGGCACACGCAGTAGTTTACGTGTGCAGATTGAGGAGTGTTGTTTTTATGACTTAGAGAATCTTTTCTAGTAAAAAAATATGTTTCCAAGAAAGTCAGCACTTTAGTGCCAATATTTTCAGCCCCGAAATTACATCATGGCACTTCTGAAGGCCGTGTAATTTTTTTGAGCTGTTTTTTCGGCATTGTTTTCACGACGGTACATCCTCCGTAGTGAGCCTGAATAATGCATTTTTATGCCGTTTGCTGGCTGCTTTTGTAACTTTACGCCTTAATTTTTTTTGGAAGTCTGTTCTGCAGAGAGAGCTGATCTGTAGAATTTATTCCCTTTCCCTAGGTAATTCATGTGGGACATAATAAATGCCATAGAAGAAAGAATCTCTCACTATCTCTCGTTCCCGTCTTAAGCAAATGGGCCTTTCTCAAAAGTACAGGCAATAGGTACATTGTATACAGTTTGTTCTAACGTGAATATGAGATCAGTCGGTTTATACGAGGGATTTTAAACAATATTGTTCTCTCCCTTTTTTTCATTTTTTAATTCCTGAGACCAGAGCGTCGTCTCGTGTCCTTACTTATTTTGTTGTGGCGTCTACTTTTTTGCTCATATACCTGTAACTTTTTCATACCCAAACTTATAAGAACTACGCTACAATCAAACCAATAAACACAATTCTCATTTTAATATGCGAAGGAAAATCCTTGCACACTCCAATTAGTATTCTGGCGTATACAGGCCGAAGTCGGCCCTTGAGTTTGAATTGAAAGAGTACAAAAATTATCATCTGGGCCACTTTGTATTCCCTTCTATGACCTTATTATTGCCGTGCAGAGGCCCTGCTGAGCTGGTTGCCTCGTAATTGCCTAAGCCACAGTATTGTTAATTCTTTTTTCATTTGTTTCCGCATATCCGACTGACTTCGGGTATGGTCGTGGAAAAGAGCCGCAGCTCATGAGTGCGTGATGTGATTTGAATTTCAGGGTCATTTTATTCAGCTGGCGCGTGATAAGTGCAATATATTGTAGCCTGACATCAATGTTCGTTTCACATTTGAGAACTCAGTTGAGACCGGTGATATTCTCGAGGACCGAATAAAATTGCGGTGCGGTGAAATCGCCGTGTATTAAGATTCAAGCGACTGTAGAAAGAAGGCACGTTTTTGTTGAAATGACAAGAGGTCGCTCTTGGCAAATGATCTATTTCCTCGATGCCACAGCTGGCTACTCTCTGGAATGCTTAGGCAGAATCAAGTTTCACTGCTGTTATGTCAACTAGAGACTTGGAAATTGTTAAGTGTGCCAGGGAAACGAAGGGACGGGTACAGCGAGTGCTCTCATATCACAGCTTAGGTGCCCGGTACCACCCTGCTCTGGGGTTGGCTAGTCGCATGCAACGCTAGGTTGTGATTAAAATACCATTTTGGGAACAGGCTGGGGCCTATAACAAACAACATTTACTGGCAATAGAAGAAGAAAAACGACGACATGAAAGCAATTCTCCTGTATCCGCATTTTATAAAACTGTCGGGCAGTCTATCGGGGAGTAATCAAGCCACAAACATCCTGGATTCCGAATAAAGAGAGTTTGCAACTCAAAGTAAGGATTAATCGCAGAAGAGGGCATATTTTCAAACGAAAATGAGCCTGAAGCCCCACCAATATGTTCGTCCAACATATCAATGATAAACGTCTAAATGCGTGCAATTAGCTGACTTAATTACTAAGAAACGTGGTGCGGTTAAATGGAAGCGTATAAATGAGGAAATAGATCTATAAAAATAACGATAATGCAATCATTCACCCACACTCTAAGGATGGTCCATCCAAAAAGCAGGAGAAGCGTTTAAAACAATTTTTGTCCCACTGGTGTCAGATATTCTGCAGAATTCCTTGCTTTGATCTATGACGTGGATAAAATATTCGGGCTACTTCCGGAGACTTCATAGAGCTATTTTCGATGCATGGAAACCACAGGAGGGGAAATCAACATTTTACTGAGGGAAGATCGGTCCATGGTAAGAAAAAAACCATCGGGGTTTGGTTTTAGCATACAGTGTCGTTGAAAACTAAAAAAAAAAAAACACAGAGCAACACAACGAAGAAAGGGCGCTGACAAAAAATAAAACCTGTGAGTATGTTGAGGAGGCTACATCGGAAGCTTGCTGCAGCCTTCTTTCTAGGTCCCCGTAACTGCCTCCATTCGCCCAGATTGTAATATCATTTACGAACCTTCCAAACAGGAAAGAAGAAAAGTCCCAACCATTAAAGTCTACGTACAGGCAACTTGATACCACGCGTAGAGGGCATTCGCGATCTTGGCCCCCGATCATGTTCAAGCAAATGAAGCCAACACAGCTACTACGTCGACGTTGAGATCTCGTGCGGAGCAAATTAGCCGACTTATTGCCCGCATAGCAAACAAACACCATGGCCTCAAGGAGGCAAATTTACTGCGCCACGTTCATGCTTTAATTATAGGTCGCATCATATACCAGGCTCCTTTTCTGAAATTCTGAACTTCCCCAGGACAGAAATATAAAAACTTCCGCGCATCATCCGGAAAGCCTACACGCAAACTTCAGGAATACCCGCCATGGCATCCATGGAGCGCTTCCAAGCAAGAAGGTACACAATATCCTGGAAGCGCTAGTAGAAGCACAAAGGATGACGCAGCCGCACAGGATCTCGTGCAGCGAGACTGGCCGCGTAATTCTAAGGTCCCTGCGCATCCTCTTCGCCTCTTAACACGATATCAAATGCTTTCTGGATGACTGGACTAGATCCTACATCCCTATTCTTCCATGCCACGAAATATGCCACCGGATGATTATCAAGACAGAAGAACCGCCAGAGCACTTCACCGGCAGCTGTGAACCCACATGCCCTCTATGTGGATGCTGCCGGCTAGACCATATATCCATGGTACACCAGCAAGGAAACGCATTGACCTCTGGCACAATCTTGACGACGCACCTGTGGGTGGCAGAAGAAGCGGCTATTGCGTTCGCAATAGCTAGCACGGAAGCCAAAATTATTGTGTCTGACTCCAAGACAGCAATAAGAAACTTCCTGGCCGGACGAATATCTCTTCCAGCGGCCAAAATCCTGTCGACGTTTTGCAACAGATGCAGGCACGTTCGCCTTGTATGGACACCGGTACACTCGTCCCTGCAGGAAAATGAACCGGCTCACGAAGCAGCACGAGGTTTCGGCAACCAGGGTGACTTCAACGGAGACAGCGTGCATACGTTCACGTGGAGCAGAGACAGGCTGATCCCGTACAGGGAGATTACGCACCATTTACAGGCTGAGCCGCCTCAAGTACCCTGCACCGCACTCTTCCCTCGACAGATGGCAGTCGGTTGCGTGAGACGAATACAGTCAAACACCTCCATCCCGTTCTCTACAGCCGATATTTCCCTGACGCATATATCGACAAGTGTTGTGCAGACAAAGCCGCCCTACAACACATAATATGGGCATGCCCACAGAAAATCTACTCACATAATCGAGAATTAACGTCAGGAATCCAGAGCAATGGGAGGCCGCCTGGCCCAGCTCTCACCCCGACTCACAGCAACTACTCGTCCAACTTCCAGAAGATGCGACTGGGGCCCATGGGCTCATGGCCGTTATCTAACGGGGAGGGCCAGGTGACTTCCTCCCTGTTGCCCGCTTCCTTCTACCAGTTTGAGCTTAAATAAAGCTTCTTCTCTCTCTCTCCCTCTCTCTCTCTCTCTCTCTCTCTCTCTCTCTCTCTCTCTCTCTCTCTCTCTCTCTCTCTCTGTTTTGGAGAGGCTCGGAATCGTTTTAGCATATGCTTCATTGCCTGCTTCCTTCTACCAATTTGGGGTTAAGTAAAGTTCCTTCTTTCTCTCAATCTCTCTCGTGGGGAGGGTTGGAATCGTTTCAGCATGTTTCGTAGTGCTGAAACCATATGTGTTCGTTCCAAGCGCGAGACAATGCCCGAGCGGCGAGAGCACACGATTGGCATGCGACTGATCATGACGACGGTCGCACAGGACCGGGTTTCGCGTCGTGAGCTAGTCGTACGTACTTCACGACGTGCTACTGGTGAGCCAGATGCAATCGTGCGATGGTTGCGACCACCGCAACCAAGGAGAGCATGAAGATGTCGTCATAATGACGTCGCTGAGAAAACTTCTTTCAAAGCTTCGAGGAGGCGCTACTGGCAGTTCCGAGTATTTTAGGGGGAGCAGTGCGGGGCGCATTCGCGCGCTTTGCGGCGACCCTCTTCTGTGAAGGAAGAAGGGACGGTCCATACAGCGATTCTTTTCTGCCTTTTACATAGTTGTTCAGGAGTGGTTTGTCTTGGTGGGTGAAATGGCTTATCGTTGCGCGAAGTTGGCGGTGACAAGAAGCTCCAGCGAACACCCCAGAATGGCAGAAAAGATTGAGATAATACGGCACGCCTAGTGCATCAACAGTGACAATACAACTGGTAGACACATGTTGCCAGCTGTACCAACAGCACACCCGAGTGGAATCATGGGTGCTAAACCTTGACACACCATTCTACTGCACATATAAGATGCGGTGGATAAAGTAATAGCGCTATTCATTTTTACTTCAACTTAATAAATGTTTCCTTTTCATGCTAGTATTTCTCTTGCACATATATAAATCGACCGGAGTGGGCCTAACCGGGAGGCAACCATGGAGCAAAAACAGTGGGCGGAGCGCCGCTGACGAGGCATCGCATGCACACATCGGAGAATCTGTCTAAAATTGACACGTACGGATAGTCGCGGCAGCCATTTTTCCCACCAGTAGAGCATCGGCATTGGACGGCTCCGCCGTACATGTGTCTCGCGTTTCAATCCAGTCAGGAACAGCGCTGCTTAAAGACGATGCCTCAAGCCTTGATGCATCCAATATGAACCTGAAACATTTTTCAAAGCAAAGCTTTACTAACCTAGTGAAGCTAAGTTTTACTTTTGTTGGCAATTTCACCTTCATTTGACCACAGCTGTACCGTAGACTTGGCAACGCTTCCCGTGAGTCCCCGCGCCGAGCTCTGCCACCTCCGCCGGCGCTTGTGCATGCGCTCTCCGCATCCGGGTCGCTTCCTGACCATGTAACTCGCATCACACCTGGCTAAATGGCGTAGCCTATAAAGCGCTTTCTGCCCGCCAAAACGCGCACCGCATGTTACAGGCGAGCTGACGCAGCCGTGAATAGCATCCGCACGGTGCGTGCGGCCCGACAAGCGGCGGAAACATGGCGTCGGCAGTGCAGTGAAGTGGTGCAGGTAGCTCCGCTTCTAAGCGCTCGTTTAAATGTGGCACGAGGCGCCAATGAAGTTGTTCATGCCAGAAGAGAGCAGATAGTATGGTCTAATAGCGCTCTATGAAACGTCATCCGCGGCGATTGTGAAAGCGTCCACCAAAAGCGCCGCGGAAGTAAGCCTAAACATCTCTGGCGTGGTCAGCCGGCTGCCCCGAGCGCTTCACTCCCGCCACAAGGAGCGCATATCCCCATTGGCGAAAGCCGACAGGCTCGCTCGGCGCAGTGCCCACGTGCGGGACCCCGACTCCTGCGGAGTACCCGTCTGAGCTCATTCTCTGCCTCCAACAACCCTATTTTCAGCAGGCTGGAAATAGGCCGCTTCAAATAAAGTTCTCCCACTGTCGCGCGTGTAGCGGTCATTGTTTATGTTCGCCGTTGTTTATGTTCGCGATACAACAAGAGGAGGGAGGGATATATACTCCTTTACAAGATCTACTACTGAATCGTGTAAGGCTGAACGACCGATTCCTTAATTAGCGGTGTGACCCTGCTTTCTCACGAATGGCGATGTTGAGAGCGACAGTTTCCGAGGATAGGTAATGTAGTGAATGAGCGTCATGAGGACCGGAACAAAATGTGTGCTAAATGTTGCGGGGACTGCGCCATGCCTAACAGTGCTGGAGGGCCGGGAGGTTTAGTATTCGATGGTTAGAAAGGTCGAACGGCAGCGATGTATGGTTAGTTGAATTGAATAAAATTTAATTAATGATTACGTGATGGGCATACCTTATAGCTGCAATATCTAAGAACGCCTATATGTTCAGTTGGATTGAGATACATTCATTATTGAATACTATGCATACGCTATACAAAAAAGCAAGAAAATAAGCTTGAAGAAATAGTTCGACATATCCTGCATGGTACCCTTAGTGGACGACTTGCAAACAAGCAGCTTGTTTGCAAGTGGACGACTTGCAAACAAGAATCGAAAAGCAATATCAATACGAAAACCCATTATCAATACATGAAGAATTCTACGACCTATAAAGTAACAGTCTGACCTATACAGTTACTGCATGATTTATACAGTACAAACATCAAACAGAGTGCTTAGAATAAAACCGAAGGTGACACTAACTCAATTTTCGCAGCACCATGTTCGTCTCCGTGTAACACGCAAAAGCCCGTAAAATTCCTCAATGTACCCCGTTTACGTATTCGTTGTTGCAAATAAGTTCGTGCATATTTATTTTTGCGTATAAAGCTTCACTCAGCGCGCCCTCTCGTGAGAGGTCTCTGCAGCTCGGGTAGCCTTCACTGCGTGGACACCAATATTTGGAGAAAAGATACACGAAATTTATTAACTACGCTTTAAATTCCCAATCGGCAGTGATGTTATTTTCTCGCTACTAGGAAGATCCAAATTTTAAAGCCTTTTGATAACCTCGATCATGACGCGACATTGATGCCGATTTTTCGTTCAGACTTCGAGACCGGGAAGGAGACTCATAATCTGAAGACGTGTATGCCGACCGCAAAGGTTTACCCACGTCTGCCATTCTTCCCTGCGTGGTTTTCCTTTCACGCTACAGTAATGTCAGCTGGAAGCTAAGAAGTTGCCTTAACCATTAAATCTCTCATCATCTTCAACAAGCAGTTATCGCCAGGAAAAGCGAGAAATTGGAAATGGAGCAACTACCGAGGACAGTTATGTTGGAAGCAAAAGAAAGCCAGACTTGTCAGTTAAGGCACTGTGAGCGATTTCCGTAGGAGCAAACAAAGAGACCATATGTAAAACAAAAAGACTGTTAGCCTTCAGTGCGAGGCAGCGCGAACATTCACGCTTAGAGCACACGTTTGGCTGCAAATGCCCCCGCATTATCGGTAGTCGGCGTGAAAGGATCGCAGAACGCTTCGGCAATTAGGGTCATTAAGAGAGCGCGGTGCAAATGCTCCGCGTTGCTTGTATATTTGAAAGGGACAGTGTTGGGCTGGCCACACGTCGCCATTCACTACCGCGGCATCTGCAACTGCCGACGGCAGAGAGATGAGAGAGAGAGGAGAGAGAGAGAAAGAGGGAACCTTGGGGAAGCGCTTTAAGTGCCCGGAACGGCATCAGTCCGGTAAGCGTAGAGGTTTAGTTTAGGATGCCATTTTGTTTATTAACTAAGATCGAGGCCATGGGAAGAGTCTTGCGCCCGCTATATTTCTGTGCTGTTAATGTGCGTGCTCATTTTAGATCCCACACACACGGGATTAGGCCAGTCAGTTGTAGTTTAAGGAAAAGCAAGGTGGTGATTTGGGCTAGTTGGTGCACTTGCATCTTGGGGAACAGCGCGAAATGACGGGGACACAAAGAAAGAAGTGAACAGGAAAAGCACTGCCGACGTTTTACGATAAGGTCGGTAATCTCCCACACTATGAGTGAAGAGCACACGAGTTGGTCACTGAGTTGGTGGTGTTTATTCTGCGAGTCGAGAAGTAGGAGTCACGTAGGAATGGTGTGAAGTACAAACGCGGTGCCGCACATTGTAGTTAGTAGCTAGTCAACACATTCTCCAGTGGCACAGCTAGCACATCTCGATCAAATTCCCGCATCGTCCTCTAGCACGTTTTTTAAGTTAATGTGCATGCAGGGAGTCCCACATTTCGTCGCAAAGATTTAGCGGAATTTAGGCTTCTCGTAGGAGTTTCTGCAGATGCGCCGCTCCTGGCCAGTCTCAAGCTTCTCCACACTGAGTCGCACCTGCAGTTGGAAGAACCCAATCCTGCATGCATTGTCTGGAAGCACGCGAGCCTCTTTTCTCGTGAAGCGCCTTGTAACTGTGCAAAACAGATTTGACTCTAACGATGACTCCGTAGTCGCACAAGTCGCTGTGTCCTGTTGGGTCGAATCATAGTGCCACCCATACTCCCAGCCGCGACAAACTATTCCCGAGATGAACAAAGTTTCCGTAATACAAACAGGTATTTTGTCGTTACGTAATGTCCATCCTCAAAAAGCTGCCGAGAAATGCCGTCCTCTTTTGTCTCCAATGGTGCATCCGCTGTCTTCGTGCAGCATTCACCACAGCCTGGCGTCGCTAAGGCGAAGCGGATAACAAAAGTGTGTGTCCATATTACCGAGTATTTCCAGTGTTTAAGTAATGTGGCTATTATTTGAAGCTGATGCCGGGCAACTTTGAATGTCTTCGCATCGGGGGGTGTTCTCAGATTGATTTGGTTCCTACCTTGGGTTGGTTGGATGTTTGTTGCTTCTGGTAGCGACAAATTCGTTTTCGTGATGGGTGTCAGGTCAATTCACTGTTCTGCTGCCTCTCTAACAGGACTTACTGTTTCGTCACAATTACTCAAAATGATGGGCAAAAGTGGTTGTACATACTGCCGCACTACTTCAAGGATTCGCCCTAGCCGGGTGTCAAAAAGTTCCAATAATGATTCACCCTTCATGAATTCAGCAACAAAGACATACTCGAACTCACACGGTGGAGGCTGTATATTTTCTATCACGTACTGGACTTCACGTCTTTCTCCGTCGGCTTGAAGTGACGCTGAATCATCTTTGTCCGCGACTGCGTAACCTTAACCTTCGGTTCTTCGAGCTTGTCGTCTGTTCGTCCTCTTGACGCTACCTCATAGCTAGCTTCTGCTAGCGCATCCTTGTGTTGAGCCTTACTTTTGGCATTTTGGAATGGTGAAGCCGTGGATGCAATGACCGCTTGTTCCCCGACGTAGACTTGATATATCAATAAATTTGTCTTAACCGCTTTTTATTTTTGCTATAGGGGCAGGAAGCACTCCCTCGTAATGCACGTCGTGGTGGATGAATCGTGGTCTTTGACCGCCATCCTGAAGCAGTTGCACTCGATAGGAGCTCCCGACCTCACGCTAGCCTGTCTCGAGGTTGCGGACGTCGGAGTGTGCGCAAAGTAGTATCATCTGTCCTTGGCTTGTTCGATCTACGTCATGGACGTGAACGTCAAAATATCTGCCAGCTGTGCCGAGGGACCATTGATTCACAGCAGTTAGCGCTCCAAGTGCTCTGGAGTGATCCTTACGGTGGCGTTGACAGAAAAGCCCGTGTTGCCGTGGGTCGCCACGCCAAAATGGCTCCCAAACCCATGCCATTCATGTGGTTCACCGTTGGCTCTGTAAAGCTGCAGCTGAGGCAGGACCACTCGCAAAGTCGATGTGCGTGAGTCGCCACGAGAGTCGTCGTCTGGATGGGCGGCTGGGAAGACGCCGCTGGACACGTTAATTGATTCTTTAGCTTAATTTGGATTGCATGAAGTGCCATGTGTGGGAAGTGTCATGCCGGGCCTCTTCGGGTAGTTCAAGGCATAGTGAAGGCTGTTGAGGGCACACCATATGATTCCTCGCTAGGCCAATGCACCAAAGTAATGACGTTCAACGTTGTCGCGTTCACGCAGCTCAATGATTTTCCTCACAGTTAGTGATCGAGCAGTTTAATTCCTGTAAGTGGGATTTAATTATAACATTAAGTGTGAGCTCGATACACCTAATCTTTGAACATGTGCTGCCGGAGGAAGATATTTTCACGCTTTTAAATAAGCCGTTGCTTTGAATAAACAACAATATCACAAGTAAAATGCTTCAAGAATTTTACAAAACACAGCTGGTTTGAGGTCAGCGGGTGAGAAAGATATAAATTTTAGTAGAAATAAAAGAAACTGAAGCTATAGGCAATGCTTCAGAGCAGCGTGTAAACGATATTTTCCAGCACCCGTAGCGGTTTAATAAATACTCCAGTGTTACATTAACACACGCAAATTTATTTTCGAGGGTGGTCATCTAATGATGCAAGGCTGATGCCGTGCTAATGTGCGAATGCACAAGTAAATAGTAATACCCCACAATAAAATCAACAAGGCAACAGATCTTCATACCAAATATGAACAAGATATATTCAGGGTCCACTAGTTGATTGACCGTGAATGTATGGATTTCAGATGAAACAGAGAGTGTAGAGCCTGTCGTTGCTAAGCCACTGACGCATAAGCTAGGTAGTTAAAAATGGGACTGCTCATCTTCGTTGAGTGACATTCTACAATTCAGAGCCCAGCAGTACAATAAAAAAAAAGATGAGCCTGGCATACTTGTCCTCATTTTATTATAGTGTGCGCATAACCCCGACCTTCCACCCTTTCCTACCCCCTACCCCTCTATGAACTGTGGGCGATTCTGATTACCAGCGACCACTTTGACGTCCAGCAACTACTGGCATCTGTGGCGTCGGTCATTGGTCATCACTTGGATTCCCAGACTAGGGAACCACTCCTACTTTAAAAGTCTCTTTAAAATTTTGTACTAATACTACTACTACTACTACTACTACAGAACAATCTAGCACATATATGCACCGGTGTTTATGCACATATACCACATATAGGCACATAGGCACATATAGCACGCATAGGCACATATGGGCACAGATATACAACACAAATTTTGGTTCTCGTGACAGAGTCAAGAGAACCGAAACCTACTGTATCTGCTATGCACCATTGCCAGCTGATATGGCTCTCGACGGTGCAAGCCCTCTTTCCCTAACCTCAACCTGGGCACTTTTCTATGCTGTACGCAGTCTATACTGTAGCCTTCTATCAGAGTTGCCAGACCTGGCGATTTGTCGCTAAACTGGCAACTTTTCGAGAGTCGTGGCGACGGAAATTTCAGTGCGGTGGCTTGGCTACTTTTTCCCACGTTTGGACATTGGTGATTTCGTATATTTCCAGGAACTTCCGACGCCCCAATACTCAAAAAAGGTCTTATATGACCTTTCAGAGCATTTCAGCGGTTGAGACAAACTGAACAAACAGATCAGAACAAATTTTCAGGCAGACCACCGTGATCTCTCAAAGTGTAGAATTGGCCCCAACGAATCAGTCACTCAAACACACCATCGTACAGCGCTACTTATCGGCACAAATTGAAATTGGCCTTAAAATATCGACACTTTTGATGAAGGCCCAAAGCGGATACTCCCGTGGGTACAGATTTTGGCGCACGTTAAAGACGACCAGGTGGCCGAAATTAATTCGGAGACCTCCACTACGGTGCTCCTCCATGCCCAGTTGCAGCAACGTTGCGTAAAACCCCCAAAATTTAAAAGCACACGCCACCTCTTCCTTAGCACCAACTCAATGTCTCAGGGCTGAAAAAAACGGCTTGTAGGCCACTTTCGTGCTCAAATATGGCTCATTTTTTTCTTACACCTTTCTTTGATTTGTTCCTTACGCCTTCTTCCCCGCATGACTATCAGCGCCAAATATTAATCCTTGCTACAATTTTTGTCGCACCATAAAAACATGGCAAGAGTCTTTGTTCTCCTAGAAACGTCCTTACTTCAAAAGTATTGTTTTTGGCGGGAACGCGGGAAAAGCCCTTTGTGGGGCGTCAATTAGAGTAATGAGTTTCGCAGCGCTAATCGACTTATAATGACTCTATCACTGCTCAAACTTACACCGCTACCAGGAAAGGGCCGACGAAGGGGACAATATGAAGGTAGGGCGCAAGAAAATTGAGTTCTTGCCCGCCCTTGTTATTTTTGCTAAACTTTCCCTTTTTTACTAATTAGTCCTCCTATACTGAATGAGCGGCTTAGAACACCCAGTCCTTGATTTTATTTTCCCCAACATGAATTCAGGAAACTCAAGGTAGTCCGGTAGTAACACTGTTCAAAATACAATTTGCGCAAAAAGGTATAATACTTTCCTACCTCGAACTCTCGAAAGTTAACCACAACATTTACGAGTGCTACATTTTGAAACAGTTTTAAGCATATGTCAGAGCATATTTAGAGCTGTGTCAGAACGCAACCTATTTTACGTTTTTCTAGACTAATATTGGTATTCAAAACAAAACGATCGTCGAATTTTTCATTTAGGCAACTCGGTTTTCTTATCCGCTTTGATTGATTGATTGAATTGTTTCCGCGAAGGTAATCCAAAAGTACTTACTAGCATCGCCTTGCTGAATAAGGCTGCTTTTATGGCTCCTTTTCAAACATTGACTTTGAAGTGGCGAGCACGGCCAGCATCTCTGTTTCGCGCATCCTCAAAACATCGTGTACTTGATCAAGGTGAACATTTATTGCACTTACAGGCAATAAATTTGATTGATTGATTGATTGATTGATTGATTGATTGATTGATTGATTGATTGATTGATTGATTGATTGATTGATTGATTGTAGGGTTTAACGCGCCCACGCAACGCAGGAGATGAGGCGCGTCCTAGGAGAGGGCTCCGGATTAATTTTAACCAACTGGGGACCTTTAACGTGCGCTGAAATCTGGTACACACGGGCGTCTTTGCTTTTCGCCTCCATCAGAAAAGCGGCCGCTGCGGCCGGAAAGAGATAAATTTCGTTCGTATTGAACGGATCTTCCCATACGTTCAAACTTGTCGTGGTCGACGTGGCCGCAGGCGGCTATCGCGGATCGCTTGTCGGAACATTTATTTCGCGTTGCCTAAACAGGGTAGGCATTCATTGTATTTTCAATACACTACATCTACCACGTCAAATCATGACAATATTTCTCAGCAGAAATTTTCTCTGGTGCTGCATGATAGCAGATGGTTGAGGAACAGCATCATTTCATGGCACGAATCAGCGCGGGCTGCCAATGTAGACAGTATGACTGCGCTTTGAAGAACAGCTGAAGTTCGAGAATTTGAAGTGTTGCTGTGAATAGGAGCAGACCATGTCGCTGCTTTGGCTGCCAGCCTCTTGGGCGCCTTGCGCGCATCCACAATACCCGTCGAATGTACCTCTTTGGAGACGCAGAAGAGTCTGATGCCTCTGATTTTGCTCGCACGATTTGGGTAGCCGAGAGCAAGCAGGCTACCGGCATCAGAAAAGTGAACACATAAACGAAAACTCTACTTTTGCACGGGTCTAATGCAGCCTAATTGCATGCGAGCCGGGCGCTGGTCTGAATATTTTGCCAACCACCCTCCCGGCCACACCTAGCACGTGCGCTCGCCATGATGTCACGGCCACGGCGTGACGTACCCCGGAAGACGTCCATTTGAAACCTATGTTTTAAGCGCTGAAATTGTTTGTAGGTAAATTGGAGGTACAAAAAACATGTACACGAGCATATATTTCAGTGGTGGATGTAAAGTTAAACACGGCCAGGCAGGTTTACGACTGCATATTGTTGCTTGGTCACGTTATCAAGAGGACCGGAATAAGCAGTCGTTGGCACAAATGAAAATCGTCCTCCTCGGTATGATAGAAAAATATATATAGTTCCTACACCTGGTACACAACTACCAGGCATGAAGTCGCCTGCCTGGCGGGATGCCTATCTGGCTGCCTACCAGGATGGCTTCCGGCTAGCTGGTAATCCCTCTAGTTATGCCGCCAAAGGCTAGATCCCATAGCACGCTATCCAGATGCGTCGCAGAATTAGCAGCAAGCACTGGATCCTCAAAGCCGCAAGCCATAGGTTATCCAGGTACGGGTGTCCAACCACACTCGGTCTAACTCAGCTGAACCTATACGTCGTTCCTATGGCATGCATGGTTTCCTGAGCGTAGTTCCGGAGCTTGTTGCGAAATTCAAGGTTCATCTACTTCCTCACGGTTATTGCTTGGCAATCCGGAATCGATTACGTCGACCAACTAATGCTGCTGAGGTCCCTAGGAGGATCTCAACGAGCATAGCTAGGCAAGATATGTGGCAGGGATTCCGCCCTACGAATCAAGGCATTCGGCCAGCGTGAAAAGTACCGTTTGTTCCCCCATGGCCCCTGACAGACCCCTGGCGGTCGAAACGTGGGAATCGAAGCGTGTTCTTTTTTAACGCGTAGCATTCTTTGCCGAGGAACTCCACACCGAGGACGTTGTAAGACCCTCCATTTCCACAAAAATGGAAGTATCGCGGAAGTTCCACCTGTAATCGATATGATAGCCTAAATAGAGATAACTGGCCGCAAGAAATTTTGAGAACGTAAAAAATTAGAAAAAATGCGGAAAATGTCAAAACGCATAACGCATGGCATTTCCACAATAATGCAGACATCGCAAAAGTTACACTTGTAACCGTAATGATAGCGTAAATGGAGAAATTCGTCGGACAGGATTGGGAAAACCAAAGAAATTACGCCATGTTCCCGTGGGGGAATCCTGAGCAGCGCGAAAAGCAGCAGTGGGGGTTGGTTGGTGTGTAAGTAGAGTTGAAGTAGCGTCAGTAGAGTAGGTGTGTGGTGTTAGAGTAAGGAGCTCAGCGTTTACGTTGTCGTTCAACCATAAATAATACTTCACCTTCATACTTGACCTCGACGTTGCCTGGCACAACACCTGCGAGAACCTCGGCTCGGACCACCACGTGATCGGTGTGACTGTTAAGTTCGGGCTCCGCATGTAATTAATGAAGGCCGCCGGTGGCCCATGTATTGGCGTCGCCTCCGCTGGTGGCTACTTTCCCGTGCCCCTTTCATGTAGCCGCGCGGACGCCAAGTTCGGAGCCGTGGAGAGCTGTTGTGCCCGTTCTTTTGTGTGTCAAAGGATGGGGGCGATTAGCCTGAGTGCCTCTGTCGCGTCGAGGGTGGCAGGGTCATTCGGCATAACAAGCTGACGGGCGGCCAGATGATCGTATCTCTTAGTGTTGAAAGCGCGCGCGGTGTAAGTTTGGAAAATCTTCGATTCCGGCGGCGGGCGCTCTTCGTCGACGGGTCGTTCGCCTCGACGATGGTCGCCTCGGCTGGCAGCGTCTCTCCCCGTGGTCTGTTCAGGTGGCCGGCGGCGCCCCTTTAGTCTGGGAGGGAATTAGCAACCCTCATTGTCACGCCGCGCGCGCAGACGCCCGACGTCGTGGGAGGCGTCGCGCGGAGGGAGGTCAGCCGCGCGGGGACCGCTCCGGGCCCTGGGCTCGGCTGTTGTTTGTGCAGATGCCGCCCGCTGAACGTAATGAATGGTTCACTTTAGGCCGCAGATGTCCTGTGTTTTCTGGCCGGGTGCAACAGCGTGCGTAGGAAACGCACTTTGAGTGCATAAGAGAGAGGGTTGGGTCACGTGACCGCAGGTGGGGACGTGTGTGTGATTGGCTGATTCCTGTGGCCAATCAATGGTTTGTAATAATTGTTTTGAAAGGTTTTTCTCTCTTTCTTGAACGCCCCCTTTTTGGAGGCGGGGTTTTTGCTATCAAAACCGGAGTGTTGGGTTTTGTCGGGGGTCGGTCGAGAGGGGATCTAGTTCAGCATAGATCTCGGCCGAACAGGCTGCTGCAGTCAGAGTGACAATGTAACCGTCACTCTGACGTGATGTAAACTTGGAGTCATGTAAATAATGTAAATAAACCTAATATCCAGCAAGGAAGGCAGTCCTCATCCCTCACCTGCTCCAAGCATCGGTCGTCGGTCATCGGAGCGAGTCGAGATCATCCTCTCGGATCGCGCATCAAAAGAACATCACTATTTCGCCTCCATCAGTTCGCCAAGAAGATGGAGAGGCGAAATTTAACTGGCGCAGCCGACAGGATGACCACGACCATCGGCTGGAGCTGGTGGGGCATTGCGGAGAGACTCCTTCAACGCAAGGTTCGGCTCCGACCAACGACGAGCCAGACTCCAAGCATCGACGGGGCGACACCTCAGCGGGAGGCCTCGTGAGTTCCGGCTCAGTGCGGCAGCAGCCGCGATTCAACGGCAACGGGGCGACACCTCAGCGGGAGGCCTCGTGGGCTTCGGCCCAGGGCGGCGTAAGCCGCGGTTCAACGGGGCGACACCTCAGCGGGAGGCCTCGGGGGCTTCGGCCCAGGCGGCGTAAGCCGCGGTTCAACGGGGCGACACCTCAGCGGGAGGCCTCGTGGGCTTCGGCCCAGGGCGGCGTAAGCCGCGGTTCAACGGGGCGACACCTCAGTGGGAGGCCTCGTGGGCTTCGGCCCAGGGCGGCGTAAGCCGCGGTTCAACGGGGCGACACCTCAGCGGAAGGCCTCGTGGGCTTCGGCCCAGGGCGGCGAAAGCCGCGGTTCAACGGGGCGACACCTCAGCGGGAGGCCTCGTGGGCTCTGGCCCAGGGAGCACGGCCCCATCCCAGCGGCGAGAGCGGCGCATCGGGTCCACGAGCTGCTGCACCAGCGACACTGCGACCCGGCCGAACCCGGAGCGGGCACAGGTGGGCCCTGATTTGTTTTCTCCGGGTTCACCATGGCCACTATGCTAACGGGATGTCGCGGCACCGACCGGAAGGTTAGTGCCATTGTGCTCGAGATCGAGGAGTTGAGAGCTGAATTAGCTCTCAAAAATGCCCAGCACGCTTTGGAAAAAGCAAGGCTAGCGGGTAGCAGGGGCGCGGGTAGCCCGTCCGTGTGGACGGGTGAAGAGCTCAGTGCTCAATTAGCGCAAGGAAGAGCGGAGATCGCTTACGAAAAAGCGAAGCTTCGCAGGATTGGTAGACTCGAAGACGATACCAATGTTTTTACAGTGTTTGTTCCCTCGTGGGCGCTTCGAGCGCCACAGGATGAGGAGAGTGGGAATGTAGTGGAGGTGGCCGAAGCCACCCCAGTTGTTGAGCGACACCGTAGCATTCCCACTGCTACCGATGAGATCGTGGAATCTCGCGCGGCAGATGTCTTAGCTGCCGAACTTCTTTCTGTGGAGGCGGACAATGAGCAGCCGTCTGTCGCCGAGGCAGCACAAGGGGCATGCAAGGGCAGCGGAACGGCGCGCCCAATTGTTGAGCTTCCGTGCGCAAAGCATGAAAGTGCAGGCGGCCCGCGGCGTCTTGCGCGTAGGGCAATTCAGACGGGCCCAAGAACGCGGAACGCGGGGGCAGGTGTGGCGGCGCAGGTGCGACATCGTCGTAGGCGTTACCGCCGGGTAGGGTGTTCCTTCTCTCCCGGGAGCAGAGGACACCGCGAGCCAAACCAGGGTTCGTGTAGAATCAGCTGGTGGCGCACGAAACGGAATCAGTTTCCGTGCGACGGTCGGTGTGTTCCACCGTGGAAGGGGGGTTGCGCTGAATAGTGTGCAGTGCTAGGCAGAACGGGTCAGTGTTGTTTGCCGCACACGTAGTTGTTAGCGTTTTTTTTTTGTTTTTTTTTTAGGTGTGTAGGGTTCACCCAGATAAGGATTACTGTTAACTTTACCTGTACTGTCGTTCTTCCCCTTGTTATTATTCTTTTGTGTATGCGTATGTTGGTTGCGTTCAACTGTCGTAAGACGTGTGCTTTGCAAGTAGCGCAGCTGGGTGGTTTTAACGCTTTATTCTTGAGGAGTAGAGCCGCTGTTACAGCGCGGTAGGGAGTTTACCTCTGGGTACAATGGCGAGTGCATTCCTTTATTTGCGCTCGTTGGCATGTGATCATGGTGGGCCATGGAATGTGCAGGTAGGGCCCCCTTGTGGCGCTTGCGTGCGAA
Source organism: Haemaphysalis longicornis (assembly GCF_048455015.1). Taxonomy (NCBI): domain Eukaryota; kingdom Metazoa; phylum Arthropoda; class Arachnida; order Ixodida; family Ixodidae; genus Haemaphysalis; species Haemaphysalis longicornis. Next base: position 54,650,426 of record NW_027526422.1, read on the forward strand.
CTAGTGTCTGAAGTGCTGAAAAGTGAACTTTCAGAACATCGCATATGGACAGCAAATGAACCGCAACCGGGATGAACAATCTGGTGCATTCTGAAAGAAAAGGCGTCTGCGAGTGCGTGAAGAGGCGCTGAACTTCCTTAAACGTTTTTTTATTTGTACAGGAGTGGCCTCTTTTGGTACGTTTGGGTTTTGTTCGGGTGTTGTTTTTTTTCTTTCATTAGAGTGAAAGAATGTTCCTACATGCGCTGAACGGTTAAGGATGGATGGTGTCATTCATCCAGTTGTCAAGTTGTAACATTTATACCCTTCGTGGGGTTGGTTGCCTTTAATGGTAGAGGGTGCCACGAGTTTGTTCTCACGGGCCACGGGCCCTGTAGTTGAGCGTCTTCGTTTATTGTTTGATGTTGCGCAAGCCATGGCTAGGCAAAGGAACTGAGTATGCCGTGTTGTATCCGTTTTTGGTGCAGTTGGCCGGCGCGTTGTGCTGTTTGGGTAGGTGTGTAGCGGGTTAAGTTATTTTGATGTACTGTATTGTACCCGCGTTGTATTGTACTTGCGTAACGGCTTGAGTGTGTTTTTTTTTAGTTCTGACTCTGCCGTAAGACATAACCTGCAGGAGAGTTGATGTTGTACGTACAGCTAGTGTACGGACAACATTCTTAGTGCGGAGGTGTTAAGTTCGGGCTCCGCATGTAATTAATGAAGGCCGCCGGTGGCCCATGTATTGGCGTCGCCTCCGCTGGTGGCTACTTTCCCGTGCCCCTTTCATGTAGCCGCGCGGACGCCAAGTTCGGAGCCGCGGAGAGCTGTTGTGCCCGTTCTTTTGTGTGTCAAAGGATGGGGGCGATTAGCCTGAGTGCCTCTGTCGCGTCGAGGGTGGCAGGGTCATTCGGCATAACAAGCTGACGGGCGGCCAGATGATCGTATCTCTTAGTGTTGAAAGCGCGCGCGGTGTAAGTTTGGAAAATCTTCGACTCCGGCGGCGGGCGCTCTTCGTCGACGGGTCGTTCGCCTCGACGATGGTCGCCTCGGCTGGCAGCGTCTCTCCCCGTGGTCTGTTCAGGTGGCCGGCGGCGCCCCTTTAGTCTGGGAGGGAATTAGCAACCCTCATTGTCACGCCGCGCGCGCAGACGCCCGACGTCGTGGGAGGCGTCACGCGGAGGGAGGTCAGCCGCGCGGGGACCGCTCCGGGCCCTGGGCTTGGCTGTTGTTTGTGCAGATGCCGCCCGCTGAACGTAATGGATGGTTCACTTTAGGCCGCAGATGTCCTGTGTTTTCTGGCCGGGTGCAACAGCGTGCGTAGAAAACGCACTTTGAGTGCATAAGAGAGAGGGTTGGGTCACGTGACCGCAGGTGGGGACATGTGTGTGATTGGCTGATTCCTGTGGCCAATCAATGGTTTGTAATAATTGTTTTGAAAGGTTTTTCTCTCTTTCTTGAACGCCCCCTTTTTGGAGGCGGGGTTTTTGCTATCAAAACCGGAGTGTTGGGTTTTGTCGGGGGTCGGTCGAGAGGGGATCTAGTTCAGCATAGATCTCGGCCGAACAGGCTGCTGCAGTCAGAGTGACAATGTAACCGTCACTCTGACGTGATGTAAACTTGGAGTCATGTAAATAATGTAAATAAACCTAATATCCAGCAAGGAAGGCAGTCCTCATCCCTCACCCGCTCCAAGCATCGGTCGTCGGTCATCGGAGCGAGTCGAGATGGTCCTCTCGGCTCGCGCATCAAAAGAACATCCCTATTTCGCCTCCATCAGTTCGCCAAGAAGATGGAGAGGCGAAATTTAACTGTGACCCTCAAGGAATACAACATAAAGGAAATACTGGGTCACTCCAGCATCAGGTACTGGGACAACCTGCGCTCAAAACCTGTAACAGAAGACGAAGAATACGAAAAAATCCCCGACGAAGTCAGGAGGTATCGGGCGGGGGCTGAGAAACAACGCGAACTAGTCGAGAAGTACACGCAGAACATAGTCACGACAACGCAGGTTCCCTTCGTGGACACCAGGCTCACCCACATGTGGACGGCCAGGCGCGGACTCACCCGAAGGTGGAAGAGGCAGAGTCAGAACGAGAAGCTGCGGAAATGGATCCATGACATCAACAGACAAGCGGCCAAGTACGCGATCCAACTATGCAGGTAGAACTGGATGGAGATCCGCGACTGTTTCCAGGACATCCTGTGGACGAGGAAGATGTTGAAACTGCTGAGGCACCTAATAAACCCACTGAAAACAAGAGCTCGGGCGCCCGTATCTCGCCCAAACGATCAACAGCTACGGCTGGGACAAACAGACGCGGAAGTACCTGAAAACGAAAAAGAGTGGCAAAGGGATTCTCGAGTACGACGGGCGAGCAACAAAGGCATGGACTCGGCCTTCACCGAGTTGCGGCCATAGACGAAAGCAACCAAGACAGCACGCCGAGCATCAACGCCTTTACCAACAAGGTGCAAAGAAACATGAGCGACAAGAGTCGGACGGAACTCCTGGACCTCGCCAACGTAGCATGGGAGAAGGGAGTGGAGGTGCGCTTCATTCCCAAGTAATGCAACTTCGGGGAAGCCACCTCACGTCAACAACCTGCTACCTATCTTTCTCACGTTATGCGTGGGGAAGATGGTCGACCGCGTGGTATTTAAGAGACTCCAGAGGCACCTAGACACCACCCACTCGATGCCACCGACCCCGTACTGTTTTCGAGGGCACCTCAGCACGCAAGACGTCCTAGTGCAGCTGCGTGAATTGGTGATCAAGAATGCCAAGAGGAGAGCACGACACCGATGGCGGTGCTGGCACTCGACCTGAAGGGTGCGACCACCTAACCCACGGCAGCATAGCACGTAACCTGCGAGAAACGGTATGCGGCGAGCGATTTTCCCAGTACGTCCGGCACCTTCTCAGCAACAGAACAGCAAAGATCAAGATGAGGCACGGGTACTCACAACCAATAAAGTTTCTTAACACGGGCAACCCGGAAGGGTCGGTTCTGTCACCCCTACTCTTCTACCTGGCGCTACTTCCGGTCCCGGCGCAGTAAAAGCGAACTGTTCCATTCCTTTTAAGATGTGGCGTACCTGGTCAGCCTCGGACATGTCTTTGTTGATCTTCCGGCAAAGACCTAATACGTCTTCAATATACAGGTATCCTATACAGGTATCAATATACAGGTACAGGCGAGTCCTAGGATTCCTGAGGACTCGCCCCTCTAGTTTCTTCTTCCCGCTGTCCGAACGAGCTGCCGACGATCCGAAAATTCGGTGGAGGTGAGCGACGAAATCGGCCCGGTCGGTGATTTTATGCTTGTGATTAAGATAAGAAGTCTTGGCAACCTCGGTGTGCTAAAAAGAAACGTTTAGCTGCTTGAGGTTGTCATCGTTGCGGTTGTCATCGTTGCGGTTGCCATCGGTCTGCTACTATGCAGATCTTGGTTAAAATGCCATCTGTTTACAGGTGTGTCTTACAGTGACTTGAGGCTTTCACTTTAACAAAGATAGTACAAAACCCAGGTGCCTCCGCCGACGACTTATAGCACAGCAACTAGGGAGGATTTATTACGACCCTAAAAGAAAACAGGGTCATCCCAACGAGCAATGGAAAGAAGTATGCTAGGATTAACGCTTGGAAATACAAAATGAGCGTCTTGGGTTAAAGAGCACACTCTCGTGGACGATAATCTTAGCTCAAATTGGGAGGAATGGAGAGTTGGGGTTGACATGGGATCGACATCGGATAGCTGGTGACCGGCAGATCGTTGGGGAGGGGGACTGCCAACCGAGTGGTTGGGGGAGAATTGGGGAAAGACTGATAACTAGATGGGGTCGGGTGGGGATGAGATATGGAAATTCTGTGGCAAAGAATAGGAACGAGAGTGAGGCAGTCTTTAACATTCCAGGAGCACTCTAGGTCAAGAGGGGAAGGGAGAGTGTACGGTAGGGGTGTCAGTGGTCTAAAGCTTCTTGAGTTCTACTGCAGTCCCTGCAGTGAATCAGGTGGGCCCCTGAGAAGGCCGTATAGGCTGTGTGGGGTGAAGACCGCCGACTCACGGCTCTTACCTTCTTGCGCTAGACCGCTCTCTAAAGGTAGTGTGAGATAAGAGACACCGTGGAGGGGCTGAATGTATGAGGATCGATGTGCGAGACAAGCATAGGTACGGACAGCGCAAGATAGGAGCAGTTGAAAGTCAATGGGAATGGCTTTGATCCTGCAGTGGACATTTTAAAATAGGCTGATGCCGCCGCCGCCGCTACCGATGATGATCATGACCCGTTAATACCTGTTAGGAGCGGTTGCTTCAAAATGGTGACAAATATAAAATCTGTAATAAGAATTTCTGTACGATATTTTTGTAACCTGTATTCAAATAATAAAACGCGGCAAAAACCCCTTGCTTACGCATCACACCCCCTGAGGACAGCAAAAACTTATGGCTTGGAGGAGGGTGTGGCGGCGAAATAACCGCGGAAGAATAATGGTTCGGGAAATAAAACACGGGGCGAGTTTCACGGAGATTTTTTGCTTATTTGCATCGGTAGGGGGCAAGAGAAGTTCGTTTTTAGTAATTTGGTCGCAATTCTTCAACCAATCAGGATGTATTTTATTTAATGGTGGAGGATTGGTTAACTGCACTAACTGCGGCATCCAGGGCACACAAAATGGCCGCTTGCCCAAAGTACAAAAACAGGTTAATGAACGCTCGAAACGTCACTAAATTTTAGAGAGAAGCTCTTATGAACAAGGTATCTCAGTAAGTTTAGAGAAAATCGGATAACTGCGGTAATGGGTGGGGTTCGAATAATGTTCCTCCGGAATGCAGTACGAATACGGAACCCCTTGAGCCCTCACAGGTCGCTGATTCTTTGCGACTTAAAATGGTCATGGTAAATAGGCTGTGACCTGCTACTCAGAAATGAATTTAAAATATTTCATGACAGCTCATGGAAGCTGTCATGAGGCTCACCGGTACTTCCCATAGGAACACAACCACATACCATCCGCAGACCAACGGTTTGACTGAGCGCATGAACAAAACGATCGCGGACATGCTCTGCATGTATGTAGATGTCGAGCATAAAACTTGGGATACCATTCTGCTGTACGTAACTTTCGGATACAAGGCGCGACAGGAGACGTCCCGAATGTCGCCCTTTAGGTTACTCTACGGTCGCGAAGTGTCGACCATGTTGGACGCTATGCTACCAGATGCTGACAGCGGCGACCATGTCGACCCGGAAGAGTTTACACGGCGAGCGGAAGAGGCACGGCAACTTGCTCGCGTGCGCACAAGCAATCAGCAACGCCATGACGCCAGCCACTACAATCTCCGTCTCAGGCGCGCGTACTTCCAACATGGTGACCGTGTGTGGGTGTGGAGTCCTGTTCGTCGCTGCGGGCTCTCAGAGAAGCTGCTTAGACGATACTTTGGACCATAGAAAGTTCTGCGTCGGGTGAATGACGTTACGTATAAAGTTATCCCGGTCAGCACTGTACCCGCAAGACGTCGTAAACTTCAGCCTGAAACCGTTCAGGTGGTGCGCATGAAACCCTACTATTCAAGATGAGCCAACGTCCACGACGTCACATTCAGGGACTGTGCCCATTCTCTACCATTTTCTGCGTGTAGCTACTACCCTGATCATCCGGACGATGCGGGCAAATGTCATGAGTGCGTCTGCGATGAGGTGGAGCCGCGAAGACGACGACAACTAAAGGCTCCTCCGCGTGGCGCGTGTAGGAGAGTTCGTGAAACGGCTCGTGCTTTAGAAGGCTGATTTGGCGGATAGGCGCTTCGCGTGAGACCACGTCTTTTTGGTGGCTTTCTTTCGGGAGGCACAAGTTTCCCTATATAAACATCCGTTTGTCTTTGACGCCAACTTCGCCTGTTGCACGTCTTGCAACGGAACAATATTCTCTTTCAACTCGGTGTGAACAAGTCTTGAGGCAGGTAGCGAACGCCAATTAGTCTGCGCGAACCGAACCAATCGCTGTTCAAACTCCGATACTTTTTTATTGCGCCATTTTGCCACAGGGCATAGGTATCAGGAAAACGACGGACAAAGCAGAACAGGGGTACGACACAGAAGGAAAGCAAAAAAAAAGACCCCACACAATGTGATGCGGGCGGAATACACAAAACTATAAAGTCCAGTTGCGGAAATGAATTGCGACGGATTCTTGTAAATTGGGCAGTGCGTCCCACGATGAATATCGGGAGGGTGCCCTGGGCTATGCCCTGTGGGCCCGATGTTTCGAGCTCGGTCTGGTTGCAGCCCTGGACGCGTCCCTAGCAAGTGGTTCAATGTCGCCTCAACAACAGAGCAGGGCAGAAGGGGCAGGTCGGGAAGGGATCCGCTAGGCTAGAAGTCCACGTTGCTCGCACAGCTCAGACATCAGTGCGACGCAGAGGCGAATTCTCCGAAGCACGACCTCTTCACGGCGGGTTAAGCCGCCAGGAAGGACACACCCACGCGGAGAGAGAAGGTCATGATTGGGGCGCCGAAGAATATCTTTCTTGGTGAGTAGGGTGTCTTCCAGTAAGAGCTGCAGAAACGGGAGTGGGTACACCACTTGCTGCGGGTGAGCGGCTGAGTCGGCGAGAGCGTGCGTGGTCGTCCTCCGGCGGGTCCAGAGGACGCGAACAGGGCACGGGAATGATTGGAGTATCTGGTGCATCTAGCATATAATGCCCAGTGTACTGTTTGCGCGCAGGAGCTCTTGAGAAGCCGGTGTGGAATCGGTGTATAATACCAATCGCGGTGGTGGGGTAGCGCAGAGCTCAGAAGCTAAAGCACACAGGCCATCACGAATGGCAACCAGTTCCGCCAACAGACAAAGAAATGGCGCCTCTGCGAAATACATGCATGCCTGGTTGATGCATGGCATAGTGGGGCAGGCAAGGCTTGTGTGGAGGATGCCGTCGGCTACCCCTGCGTTCATGTGCGCTTGAAGGCCCTCTGGCAAGTCAAGAGTTAGAGTTAAGTTGAGTTGACTTGCTTCTCTGCGTGCTGAATGCTTTTTATGCACCCTAGAGGACGGCTGTCCGTAGCTTGAGGTCGGTGCCATGGAGGGGGCTCCACTGAGCGAGGCAGCAGAGGCGAAGCACGATCATAGTAGTGCTGCCGCGGCGGGAAGCGATTGCATTTTTAAACGACGAGCCGATCGACGCTGATGTACAATTTCATCCAGCGTGTTCAGTTGCGCCTTGGCTTGAAGTGCCCGTACAGAGGTCATGTGAGGGAGTTCGGTGATAACTGGTATTGATTTTCTATTTTCAGTTTCTATGCGATTCTAGTCGCGCAAGGTAAGGTGTTGAAACTCGGCTTGGTAAACGAGTCGGGGCTGGAAGATAGCAGGCACTAGCGTACGCATGACTCCAGAGGAGGCACCCCTTGACTTCTGGGCCGATTCGGCGGAACAAGTGTAACATGGTGGTAGCTTTTTGCTGGTGACCCTTGCGGATTCCGGCCCAGCTGCACTGATTTCCAGCCCAAGCATACGCATATGATTAGTGGCGGCAAGGGTTTCACCATTCAAAAACAGGGATATCGGTGTCTGCGACAGCCGTTGTTGACCCTTTCAATTTGTGATAGACATGGTTTTTTGTGGAGACAATTTCAGGCCAGTAAGTGAACACCATTGTCAGGTAATGTCCATGGCAGCCTGTAGACCTTCTTCTTCACGAGACAACTTGTCGTGCACCGACCACACAGTTATATTGCCCGCATAGACGTGGAAAAACGTGTCCAGTATGCTATCCAGCTGCCACGCCAAGGGTAATAGGGCCACGTTGAACAGCACAGGCGACAATACGGAGCCCTGAGGCACGCCTCGCTCCGAAACAAAGTGTCCCACGCGCTCCTTGCCTCTGTGGATAGAAAACGAGCGGTTGTGAAGGAAGGACTCCACAAAGTGGCATACTGCTGGCGGAAGGCGGAGCCTCTGCAGCATACGTACCGATGTGAATGTTTAGTGTGCATCGATATTTATATTTCGTCATTATGGCACCGCTAGACGAATCAACATTAGACACTGGATTACACGCGCCGGAGCATTGCGGGAATCCGATTATAACCTCAGGCGCTCGCAAACCATGCGAACGAAACCGAACGGGTTGTCAGCGAATCGTTTGGTGAAGTCACAGTACGCTACTGCGAAAGGGGCATAATTTGCGGGTCGGCAGCAGTCTTGTGGGTGTCCTTGGTGAGGATTACAGGTGTAGTCCTGAACGAGCTGCCGACGATCCGAAAATTCGGTGGAGGTGAGCAACGAAATCGGCCCGGTCGGTGATTTTATGCTCGTGATTAAGATAACAAGTCTTGGCAACCTCGGCGAGCTAAAAAGAAACGTTTAGCTGCTTGAGGTTGTCATCAACCTACTTGAGGTTGTCCTTGGTGAGCGGCGTCGTGCTTGCGGGTTGCTTAGGCAAAGGTGCGACAACATTGGTCCTGCTCCGTGGCGTGTACGCCAGACGCTTGCGTTGCGCCGAGATGAGCTTGTGGAACACGGCGTCGGCGTTCCACAAGCGGAGTGGCGTTCCACATGGGTGGAGGACGGGTAAAAACAGCAGTTTTCGCTGCTACACATGGCCCTATCGAGGCGCCAACTATAGGCGCTCATTAGCGTCATGATGCACTGCTTCGCTTCACCTCTCCTGGACGGCGGCACCATCTGAATGGACAAGTTAGAAGGAGGGACATAAGGCACGTTCGTACAGGTACCGGGCCATGACTTCATGCCTAAGTCGGGACAGCGTTTCACACCTCCCGTTGCGGCCAGAGTGATCGTGGGCTCGTAACCTAGCGCCGCCGCGCCAATTTTTGTGGTGATGTCATTTGCGTGACGGATACGACGTCGGTGAGATTTGTGTACCCCGGAATAAAACACTTTCGTGCTAAAAGCTAAAAAAGTTCCACGGAGCTTCAGAACTACCTTTAGCAAGCGTGGTCAGGTAAGGGGAGATTTATCTTATGTTATGGACGTTTTGCATTCAGTATACTAACGGGAAAGCGTTTGTTTTCACTGGTTTCGGTAGTCGGGAAAGTCCAAACAGTCCAGCACTACGATGGGAGGTCAGCCGACGGGCGGGTCATTTCTCAATTCGCTCATTGATTGATTTTAGGGTTTAACGCGCCGACGCAACGCAGGCGATGATGCGCGCCGTGGTGGAGGGCTCCAGATTATTTTGACCACCTGGAGATCTTTAACGTGCGCAGAAATCTCGTACACACGGGCGTTTTTGCTTTTCGCCTCCCACAGAAAAGCGGCCGCCGTGGCCGGGAGTTTAACCCGCGACCTCGTGCTCAGCAGCGCAACGCCTTAGCTACTGAGCCACCGCGGCGGGTTCTCAATTTGTTGAATAAGTGGTGCCGAAAGCGTTAGCGTGCCGCTACGCAAAATTGATCAGACGCTCTACTAAAACTCCTCTCGCAGTTTTGACGTAGCGTGAAGCAAAAACTTAGCGTTCAGCGTACGCAAAGGCAGCAAACGCTATACGCCTCGAGCGCGGCCTGTAGGGGCGCCACTGAAATCCCCCTAGCGGCCCGTTTCGAAAGCAGGAGCGGGAGTCCCCGGCCTGCTCCCCCCTGTCGCCGTTGCTTTTGGGGCTCGTTCAAGACAGCGATTTACCGTTTGTCCCCGTTCGAAATACCGAATAACGTGGAGCAGGCACTCTGTTTGCAAGCCTGGTGGGTTCACGAGAGTATAAACGTTTATGACGCGATCTTAGAAAGATCTATATGAGCGCCGGGCGTGTGTCACAGGCCAGCGTCCCGAAGCGAGCATTTGCATGCAGCTGATTGCAATTCCGCTGCCCTGAAATTTAGTGGCAGTGTCTCTGTAAGCAGTGTTTCCTCCGATGGTCATGTTGCGGCCATACACACTATGATGTAAATCGACTTTGTGCACTACAAAATCTAGCGGAGCACTCATACCTGACAGCACGCAAGTTACGCCTGCCAATATCACATATCAGATATTGCTCAGTACCCTGAACAAGCCAATGCGGCATAAATTTCGCAAACATTGTACCAAAGAAGTACGATGGATAATGCAAAATTACACTCCGGAGTCAGCACACGACGACAAATTTAATGCTGGGTCGTCTTGTCCCGAGGTGAGCGCTCGCAAAGATTCATCTGTTACATTTATCCTCCACGAGAAGCGAGAGTATGGGCTTATAGAGTAATCCGCGACCGCGACCAAACGCTTCTTCGAAACATCGTCGTGTGACACAGCGAGACTGCAGAATCTAGCATAAACCGAAATCAGAGACCCTTATCATATACGACACTCTCCAAACGAGCCCGTGTGTACGAGATTTCGGCGCACGTTAAGGATCTTCAGGTGGTCAAAATTAATGCGGAGCCCTCCACTACGGCGTGCCTCATCGTCTCCGTTGCGTCGGCGTGTTAAACCCTGCAATCAATCAATCAACTCTTTCAACGACACCTCGTATTTCTTGTGAACTGCCTACCCTGTATTCTTCGAAAAATGCGTCCGCCGAGTGATCAGCCGATCGTTGAAGGCGAAAAACAAACGAAAAGTGAACACGCAGCTTGTGTGTGTGATTACTAAAACGTTCATTCGTTGATTTCGCTCCGCATTTGTAAACAAACGATAGTTGAGCGCCCTCCTCCTCACCCCCCCCCCTTATGTCTAGCGAAATATCAGTGCATTTCGCATCTAGTTGGTCTGGTAAATACTACCTTGCTCAAACAAACGTCTTTAGCATTTCAGAAGCTGCTCTCGGTTTTTTTTTTCATTCCCGTACGACTATTCTATTTATTCCTGACTTGCAGACCATTCATTTTCCCGTGGTTTCATTATATACCTTGGTTCTTACTATACGGCATGAGTGGGCACATATCTGACAATGCACAGCCTTTGAGTGTACTTAACATTTTCGCGTGGCTTATATTCCCATAAAAGGCACAAGTTTTTGTCAGCTATTGGGTTATCACATCCCCGAAATATATTTTTCTACGACGTACATATTCGAAGCAAAGCCGCATTTGTTGTTTGCGCTGCGAAACGAACCAACCTCTTACAGTGCCAATGTCAGGTCTAAACGAGGTGACAATAAATAGAATTCACTTGTGCTGACGTGTTAGAAGGCGACAGCGGTGATTGCTGCTGCCGTCGCCGACGACCGCAAGAGCGGCCAAGAAGCGCGCAGAACCGCCTCCCCGGGTAGCTCTTGTTGGCGTTCGAGCGCTCTACCAAGACGCAACTGTTTTTTTAAGCGCCCTAAACGTTCAGTTAGCTTACAGACGTCACCATGACAAGTTATTTAGTGCGCGGTAAGGCAAAAAGAAGCGAAAGAGAACCAAAACACTGCATGACCACCTATCAGCCACGCAGCGCTAATCCCGCAAACGCCGCGGAGAAGCGGCGGCAGGCGGCGCAGCGATCGCGAATCTCGAGGCGTATACTAAAACTCGCTAATGTCGTTCCCGTGTGCGAACCATAGAGTTTCTTAGTAAGTATATTAGAGAGGAAACTGCGCGTGGTAATCCATGTTGTCGTGGCGGTTTATGGATAGACCGCCTTTTTTTGGCTTGGGCTTGGCATGACAATTGGATTCTAAAGCGTTTTTGGGGATTTGCATTCTTCACTATGCATTGCTACGAGGAAGCTGAAATCCTTCCTGTTCTGTGGTAGCCCTGTTCGGTGAAACAGCAAGAAAATCGCGTAATCGCACCTGACTTTGATCATGCGCCGCAGCCGAAGGACGTATGACTGAGCGGGTAATATGCCGCCGCAAAATTTGTAGCCGACGAAAAAAAACTTACTTCGACGAAGACAAGATACGACATATACGGGCACCTGAATCCGTTTTATCTTGTCATCGTCCACGAATGTTTAATGCCACGATTTCTTTCAGATGCGGAGCAGCTTATGGTCACGCCTGTTCCTACCGCCGTTGTGCGGCGTCCAGACGGTCCAGACCCCCACTCCGCATGCGGATCCTCCTCCCTCTCCTCTCCTGTCCTTGCCTAATCTCCTCTGCTCTGCGCCGTTCCTCCTCTCCTCTCCGAAGTTCCTCTCCTCTCCGGGATTGCGCAACGAATGGCAACACCTGCGGCTCCACGCGCGATCATGCGAAGCAGCTTAGGGTTAGTAGCCGCTGCATACTCCGCTGGGGGCGCCACTGTAGCTCCGCGGTATAAATGACGCGCGCTCGTGCTCCGCTCCCCTCATTCTCCTCCCGCAACGCCGCCATCGAACTGAAAACTAATGGGAACTTGAGTCGACCCCATGGCTGCTTCGCATACTACTCAGGTTTCCCCATTTTTTTAATATTTTGCCATGTCCCACTATTTGTAATCAGAAGTGTTTAGGCTATATGGCTTATCTACTGCGCACCTGCGAAATCCCTATGGGGCTGCAGCATATAGTAATGAAGTATCTGATCTCCCCACACGAACTTATTTAATTGGCCTCACTACATATATTTTTGCCATGAGCTCGGCAATTTAGACCAAAATCAAGGAATTCCAAATTTCCTAAGCAATTTTATTTAACATTAATCTGCTGTGCACACAATTGTTTATCATTATAACAATGGTCGCCAGACTTCGAGCTCACCCAACAACAAGAATCAATGCAGTGTTCTCAATCTCGTTTGTTTAAAACATTCTGCATAGAGAGCACCAGAAAGGTTGGTACACTTTATTATGTGCTTGCCGTCCAGTTATAAAAATTCATTTAGGTGTTGTGGTTCTGTACCAGAGAAATATGCAACATTTATGAAAATTACTTCTACATCTTAAAAGTTAGGGTATTTCCTCCATTTGCATCTCTTTCAAAAAAGAAATGAAACACTTTACGTTGCACACGGTACAAAAGAGCTCAACCGGAAATATTTTTTAAATTCATTAAATTCATTAAAGCACAAAAGTAGAAATCAAATAGTTTGTAAACAGCTCAGTTATTCAAAATACGCATACCCTGCATAGAGGCACGAATGGCAGACGTAGAAGTGCAAGAGATTGATTGATTGTATGGTTTGGCATATATTGTATGGTTTGGTATACATTGTATACATTGTATGATTGTATGGTTTGGCATACTCATCGCCTGCGTTGTATGGCAACGCAGGCGATGGTTAATTTGGCCACCTGGGGATGCGCCGAAATCTCGTACACCCGAAATCTCCCGAATCTCCCGAAATCTCCCGAATCTCGTACACACGGGCGCTTCCTCTTTTTGCCTCCACCAGGAAAGCGGTCGCCGCGTGGGGGAGTCGAAGCAGCGTCATAGTGCAGAAGCACAGAACCGCAACAATAGCAGTTACTGAACGACGAGATCACGAATGCGAGACTCTAAAGCGAGAGACAAATTAAATCATTATTGTTCCACGCATTAATAGGCGTAACCAATAAGAACGAAGAAATGCAATATCTCTCAACATGGTTACCCAATGCATAAAACACTATAGAAGAATAACGAATTCACTGGTTCTGCGTAAACAAAACCGCCAACACTACTTGCATAACCGGCGCAAGCATGGGCAGAAGGGGTACGAGGGTTCTTCCTCTTCTGAGGTAAAAAAGCTGACCTGGTTCCTGACGCTAACATATTTTGAGGTATAAAGTTATGACACCTAGGAAAGCAAAGGTTAGGAGAGACCATAACGTTACGTTTTGTCAAGCCAGAAACACCGTCCTACGGCCGTCTTGAGTGATAGAGAGTGGTTTCCGCTGGCCGGCTCACGGAAACCAAAATGTCCCGTAATTCCCGTAATCCAGTAAAATGTACTGTAAGAGAGAGAAAGAGAGAGAAAGTGTGTGTGTGTGTGTGTGTGTGTGTGTGTGTGTGTGTGTGTGTGTGTGTGTGTGTGTGTGTGTGTGTGTGTGTGTGTGTGTGTGTGTGTGTGTGTGTGTGTGTGTGTGTGTGTGTGTGTGTGTGTGTGTGCGTGCGTGCGCGTGCGCGTGTGCGTTTGCGTGTGTGTGAATGCCTTTGATACATGCAGGAGAAACATACTTATCCCACATTTGCGAGAACACGAAGCAATATATACATTACTCATGATAATACCATCAGTGCCCACACATAGATAGGAAAAATGGTAGCACGCTGGCGGGCTCACGGAAAAGAAAATGTCCCGTAATTTGTGCTCTCACCAATCATACTGTTAAGAAAGGTAAAATGTTTGGGTATATGACCTCTGTCCGGCCATGAACATTTAAAATAATCTTTTACATGAGGGTGTACACTTTTCAAGAAAGAAACGTAGGGCGGAATGTTTTTCGCGGCGTTTGTGTGTCCATAAAACTGTCACCAAAAAGGGGCGGGATCGCCAGGTGCCCAGTGACCACCCTCGTGGGTCCAGTGGTGGTACCGAGAAAATGCCATCCACTGAAAGACACCAGCTGGGAGTATTCCCCAGCGGTACTTCCTTCAGCGGCCTTCGCGCGCAGTCTTCCTCCAGGTAAAGTTGGACACCAGCCGGTGACGTTTGGTGCACCGGAAAGCCCTCCGGAAGCCTGGCGCCGCTGGTAGAGCAACGTTGCAGAAGGTCCTCTGTTGAGACGCAAAAGCGAGGAAATCGTCGCGTTGGTTTAGAGGGTGCACCAACTCTCTTAAGCGTCGACTGAAGTGAAAATTTCGACGGATAATGGTGTGAGCGTGAAACTCACATGCCTCTTCTTAAGGCGACAGCTAAGCATTGTGACGAAACTTGAACGGACTCACGCATACGTAGACAGACCCTTCCCGTGCCCCCAAAGTATAACGGGTAAAAAACATTTAAATTGTATGTTTGGATATAAAGCCGAAAACAAATGTAAGCAAGTTAATTACACCTGATAATTTCACAGAAAATAACTCAATACCGAACACCAGATAAATATGCAATATCTAAAAGATATTATCGCGTTATTTACCGCTGATTTTGTGTCTGCGTGCATGTGTGGGAAATGGTGACAAAATATTCGAGGGGTGAGTATTGTAGAATATTACCGTTAATTGGGATTGTCATTTCTTCTGAAAGTGTAGTATTTCGGTATTTTTATTAGCTCAGGTTTTCTTCTTGCGAGATTATTTGAATAGACGTTAAAAAGTTGCTCTCTGTGGTCTTTTGCTATGCGGCAGTCCTGTGAACAGTGGTCGGAGCTGTCTGCTGGTAGGTTACATTTACATTTGTTGTTGTTTGCAATGACAAACCTGTGAAAATAAAATGCAAATCTACCGTGCCCACTCACACACTGCGATGTGTAATACCTTGTGGGGAAACTGGGCCGGAATTTTCTGAACATTTTTATCCATTTAGAATGCGTACCTTTGATTTCCTTATGGTTGCCACACACAACATTAAAATCTTTTCTTACGTTACTATCGAGATGTTTTTTTTAGAAATTGTAGTAAAATAGGCCAGTCGATCTTTTCTGCATATTTCGCTGCTTTTTTAGCCATTTCATTCACCACTTATTTACCGACATTGCCACTGTCACCTTTAATGTCACCTAACATTATTTTGACCTGGTTTTCTATTTTGTTTAGCATTTCTTTAATTATACGTATAGTTGGTTATTGATTATTTGGATTGCTAATTGGTATTAAGGTTGATAGGCTATCAGTATACAACTGTACGTTGCCTCCTTTGAAGCTAGTTTGGAGGTATTCAATTGCTTTTAAAATCGTTATTCCTTCTGCCTCATAGCTATTGTTGTACGCCAGAAGATTGTATTGTTTGGTTTCTAATATTTCGACTGCTTTATCTAAAATTATGAAAGCTGCTCCTATGTCAGTTTTATCTTGCCAGTAGTCTGTAAAAACCTCAAGACTGTCTGTGAAATTGGTTAAGTAAGGCACGTGAATGATTTCTTATCTGCTGGATGCAGCTGTCAAATATCTCCTTTATTGCTTATCTGGTCTCTGTAAAAGTATGGTTTTCCAAGGGGAACATTCTTCCCGCAAAGAGTGTGTTAAATCTTAGATTTCTTTTTCGATCGTTACATGAATTGGTGGGATATTAGTCATGACGTTTAATGCCGGATTGTATACTGTTTTAAATGCTTTGGTAATTTTAATGAGACTTGTTCTTTGAATACTGACTGGCCACTACTGCTTTTATATTTCGCCTTCGTTTATGCACTGTGGCCATCAATTATCATCACATCATTCTTCAGCTTTTCTGAAGCACCATCATCACCATCATCGGAATTTATCCTGTTCTGGCTAGTGTACCACTCGCCGGATAAGCGTGGTCCGTCAAACATGGTTGAATTGCCTCAAGATTTTGAAGCCGAAATTGAGAAGGGCGTGGTCATTACGGTGAGGCTGAAATGACGTTTCAGACGGCCAGCGGGAGACCGATCGGCCAACAGCTCGGACAAAAGCGCGCACGCAACGTGTTCCTGTTTCGGTGGTTGTTTGGGTGTTCCCCGGCAACGCGTTTTCTTGCCAGGGTAGCATATATGACCTCGTTTGAGAGGCTTCATACTCCGACTGATCTAAACTGCCCAGCAATTCTGTTTCTTGAAAGCTAAAGATTGTTTTGTCCCCTCAAGTTTCGGGCGCACTGCGAACAGTTATGGCGAGATCGTATCTCCCTTTCACAGTCCCCTTTTGATCAGGAACTTTTTGTTTTTGTTGTGGTGGACTATCCTAGCTGTACGTCGCTTTTATATGCATTCTAGGAGTGCGATGTAAGTATCCACTATTCAACGGTCAAACTCACTTTCTTAGTCTATAAATGCCATGTTTAAGGGCTTGATATAGGGCGCAAAGTTTTATTACTTGATTGATGACACGGATGTGATATATTGTACAGCATCCTTCCCGAAACCGAGCCTGTACTCGGTGTTGTTAAAAATCAAGGCTGTCGCTTATGCGGTTAACCATTACCTTGGTAAACAGCTGTGTATACCCCAAATTAGGTGAATGGGTCTGTATTTTTTTAAAACATTGGTATGTACCTTCCTGGGAATCAGAAATATGCTACCGTTTTTTTCAGCTTGTGGGAACCTTTGACGTTTTTTTGCATTTGGATAGTAGGTCGGCAAACGTTGGTAGTACAATTACTATTCCTTCCTTTGAAATACACACAAGTATGCCTTCGTCACCCAGAAGATTTTCTTCATTGATTACTTTGACGGCCTTTTCTACTTCATCTTTTCTTACTAGTAGGACATAGGTAGCTAAGCTTGTAGGCTCAGTGATTTCCTCGGGTCTAACTTCATTGGTGTAATATGTAGTGTAGAATCGTTCCGGTAGTTTTATTACCACGTCCATGGTGTAGTAAGGCTGCCCTGTTGCTGTAGAAGTTATAAAGTTTATATTTTCTAATAACTAGCTGTTTCTTTGTTGCTTTTGAGCTTCCTCTCCTCTCTAGAGCTTCCTCAATCCCTTTCATGTTGTGCTCTAGATGTCGCTCGTTTTACTGCTGTTACTCATGTCATAAGGCCAAATGACACAAGGTGGACCACCAGGGAAACAGAGCGGATAAAATGAGACGTGTCTAAAAGAAGGGGAAGGTAAAATTTCAATAGGGGGACGAAATAAGGAAGTTTGGATACAAAGAATGGACTCTAGCAGCGCGGGTCGGGACCGGTGAAGGCCAGTGGGAGAGGGCTTTGTTCTGCAGGCTCGAGAAGAAGAAGAAGAAGAAGAAGAAGAAGAAGAGGAAGAACAAGAAGCATTCTTTAATTAGGTGGCCTTGACTTAGGGGCTTCAGATACGACAGTCCTGATTTTATGAGGTGGGGTATGTAGTGCGCCCTGATTAAACATTTCCTCTTCGCAGAGCTCTGTTGTAAGGAGAATTGACATGAAACGGCTGTGGTTAAGCAAATTAACAGCGAAACTGAGGGAAGCGGACCGCCCACTTGCAAAAACAGGGCTGTGCGCTGTTCCGCTAGGTGTCATGAATGTCTTAGGAAAACATGAGGGTCCACGTTGACCTGTGGGGCCATTCGACCACTCCTCTTGTAGCTGGATTATGTGCTGGATTATGTAC
The DNA here is from genome assembly GCF_048455015.1 of Haemaphysalis longicornis. NCBI lineage: Eukaryota > Metazoa > Arthropoda > Arachnida > Ixodida > Ixodidae > Haemaphysalis > Haemaphysalis longicornis. The sequence goes on from NW_027526422.1 coordinate 54,668,388, forward strand.
AGTACAGCATGCAGCTTACGTTTTCGCAATGTCTTTTCGCACAAAGGCAATGTCTTTTTGTTCAAGAAGGCCGAGCAGTATTTTGTTTTTTGGGGTTCTGGCAGACTCGCCTAGTTGTTGTACCGAAATATTTAGTCTTCAATGCCTGCGTGACATAACCATGGTCAAACACCCAAGTAAATAAACCGCAATTCTGTGTGGAGACGCACTAAAGTTTCCGTTTGGCAAAAAGTAAAAGAAGCAGATAAGGACACTAGTGAATATCTGTGAACTACATTGAAAGATTGTCGTGACGCCGATATGTTCAGAAAAAACTTGGCAGTCAAGAAAAAATTGCTCTTTCAAACATTTCTCACATGGCGACATCCTCTGTGCATGGACCAGCATGATCATGGTGCAGTTGTCACTGTTATTCACCGCATCGCGAGTACGCCATCACTCGAGGTTTCTGCACATTCGTACAAGAATTTGCAAGTAAGCCTGAAAAGCTGCAGCAAGGGTCTACACCTGTCTTTCGCACGAGGGTATCGTTGTAAAACGGGTACGGACCGGGGTGCGGACCGGTCGTACCGCTCGTACGGACCGGGCAGCACGTGTTAAGACATTATGACAACAATCATAATATGCACGTCACAGCCTATTTTGTTCTCCCGAAGTCTACCGAGATAAGGAGGCCACAAGGCCATGCTTGCCTGCAAGAGGAGCTGCCGTCCTGTGGCACCGCACTTCGTGTAACACGTGAGTATGAAGAAGAGCCGGTCGAGATCGAATTTGAGGAAAGCGGTGACCCGGCTCTCCTCCTCGCAGGCCTCGCTGCCGGCTGGAAGGTCCGCGAGAGCCAGAAACGCAGCGTCGGCGGCCATGCTGCGACGTGCCATGTCCTCAACCTCGGTAAGCGTCAGCTGTTTAGCAGGAGCATATCGCCGTAGCAGCAGGGCGAACTTATCAATGTCCTCCCGCAAGGGCGCAATCTCTTCTGAGTTCCTGTCCCACGAGTACGCCTGCGGTTAGGGTTGCAAGAGGATCACATAAGGAACAGGACTCTCCAAGGATGGAACACTTGATAACAAAGAAGAAATGTCAGGCAGATTGATGCTTTCGTCGCACCTGATTGGCTACCGACCGTGCCGGCGTAGCAAGATAGTGATAAGGTAATGTGACTCAAGCATCTGCGGTTTTATGGACACAGATGCTTTCAGTTCGGGACGTACCCCTCGTTTTAAGCCATCATTTTGGCTTAGCCATACGGAAAAACATGGCTAGAAGCCTGTATGTTCTATGCGGTGTTCACGACTCGCTGGGCACTAAACGTGGCCTGCTGCACACACGCAAGGCTGTGACGATAACGAACTGCTGGGCGCCCTTACGAACGGGCGGGCGTTCTTCAGAAGAGCTATGATGCGGGCTATCAACACAAACAGGTGGGACCACAGGAAAAGAATTCTCCCATCGACACATCAAAGCGGTGCTTTGGAATAACGTCTTGGAATTAGCAGCCCGGGCCTGCATGCATACTTTTTTGTTCCACAACTGAGTTGAGTGATGCGGCAAAAGTGGGCAACGGTGTGCCCTCTGGAACGTCCCGATATTGTAGCTGTCGCCCTTAGGTTTACTACACCGCTGTTTCCACAATCTTTGTTTACTAAAGTGGCTTCATGTAGTTACGCCCTAAATATTGGCGCCTGACCCAACTACTGCTCGCCAAAAAAAAAAAAAGAAATGACCCAAAAGTGAGAAATGGGCACTTTTTAAAGGGACGGCGAATCGATTTTTGGGTAGTGTCTACTTTGTATCCGAAATGTAAGGGCATGATATAAAGAACACGTGCACCGAAACTGTGTTTCTGTTGTAGCCATAAGACGTTTGAATGTGGCGTTTTTAGATCTACCATGTTTAGGTATGGCGCCAAAACAAATCCTGGCAACCACCGGGGTCAGCCACGCGGCAACCTTCATTTAACAACGTGAAATAGATGTATCCCGAAATTTGCACCCAGCTGTAACAATAACAAATTTCAGTCTCCCATATTCCTTAACGTGGTTTTGGAATCTCGCATTAAAAGTGCCCCAGCGATTCGTGTTCGAAGAGTCACGTTTAAACACTACAAGGATGGGACGCACGATCGATGGGACGCACTTTTAGGGACGATTTGACTCACTCTTAGCTTTCGCGCTTCTCTCAACTTTCTTTAGGGAAGGGATGGTAAATTTGTTCAGTGGGCCATCACTTGTGAGGAAATATGATTGCTATTCCAAAGCAAGAGACCGGCCCTGAACGAAATTTTTTGATGTGCAACTGTCCTGCAAGACGCTCCTTTTTAGCGTATCTCCGCAGATGAAACACTCACCTGGAAGCGTTCGTCGGAGAGAAAGACCAGTTGCAGCAAGGTGAGCATGTGCTCCCCCAGGGAGTTGCCAATGGCGGCGACCACGACAGCTATCGGGTGCCCCGGATCGGCCATTGGAGGGGCCATGTAGGAATAGGGCATTATGACCTCACGGGTTACCAAGAGCCGGTAAACGCGCTGCGCCGAGACGCCCGTAAGGTGAACGAAGCTGTCCCTGGGGGACCGTAGTGACTGCTTGTGCTGTGCCACGACGGCCCTTGCAACTGCTCTGTAGAGGCTGTAGTACCCCTGCTGCAGGTCACTCACGGGCACGAAGTCGTAGATGCTGTCCAGCAACTCGTCCGAGATGCTCATGTTGAGGACGTTTAAGCCAAGAAGAGAGATGATTGGCTTGGCCTTAGCTGCGAAAGCTTCGCTGTAGGCGGCCATCATTTCGATCATCGATTTCTTGACCATACTCAACACGCGGTGCCCGTAGTGTCTTCCCGGCGTGAGGTCAGCCTGCAACTTCCAGCTGGCCGCTGGCAACAGGGCATAGATGTTATAGAAGCAGTCCTCGGCAACCCGCCTGAGTTTGTACCGTACCCCGAAATAAGGCCCGCTGTAACCAAGGTCATCCAGTAGGGACGAGGCTAGGTAGTCGGAAGCGATAGGCGACAGCAGCCAGACCATGTATGCGCCAAGGTACTGGACGAACTTTGCGCGGTTATTCTCCGACAACAAGAACGTCTTGTCCAAGGCGGCGAACAAGCCTGGCTGCATGTCGATTACTTCATGGTTGGGCCACAGCTGTGAGTCGTCCGGTAGGTGGCTGTTCAGAGCCCATCGTAGCTCTCTGTCTTTCATGCTCACGAACTGAGGTTTCTTGAAGATTTCCCAGCATTCCTGCGATATCAACCTAGTCAGTGGCACCCACAACGAGATACACATTTAAACAGAATATAAAGCTTGCCATATAGGTACTGCTCGTGCGGAACACATTTCTGACCAACTACTGGAATAAATAGTCAAATAAGTGTGAAAGGACATGTATTTAGAAGGTTGATTTCAGTTGGATTTCGTAATGTAGACCAAAATACCTGCAACTCTCAGCGTAGGAGGAGTGCGTGGCAAGGTCGAACTATAGCTGAGGGGAGTAGCCTTCCCTTTTGATCCAGTGTGAGAGGAGACCGGAATGTCAAGTTCCGCGGTGACTGAGGTATACCGCGCTAAAGTTACAGTACCGTAAATGTCACTACGGTACCAAATGTACGGCACTGTAAAGACGCCATGCTACACTGCTAAAAGAGGCGGGGTGATAAAGGACTGCAGGTACCACCTGGTGAATGCCAAAACCACGCTGTCGTGAGCTTCTTGTCGCGCTGCTTTTATAGTACCGGTGCTTAACCAAATAGTTACACGCCAAAATTAACTTGAACAACATACTGTAGAAATAGGATGTCTTAACCGAGACTGCAGGGAACCCGAGAGGAGCACATCGCGCCTAGATAGAACGGAAGAATAGAAGGCCCGGGAGATATGATAACCCTTTCATGTAGAACTAAACATATGGGCTATGTACATGGGCCGAGAGGCAATGAAGTCAACAAGACGGTAACTACATTGCGATACCACCAACCCGTAACTGACATCCGTTCTTTCGACGGGAACACATTCTCTGTATTTTGCGGTTTGTAAATAGCGATGATAACGGTGACATCTGTGTAGGGTACTCTATAAAAACAAAGTCCAAGTATGCCGGTATACACGTACGGTGACATGGCGGGAGAAGTTCGTGTGCGATTCCCACACGTCCTCTATCATGCTCCGGTAGGACTCTCCCTTGCCTCCGATCACCTCTGCACAGCGGCGCAAGTAGACATCGAGCACGCCTCGTTCGTCCAGTCGCTGTACGTCTTGACGCCACTGATCCCAGCGCGTGTCGAGCGCCATGTACAGAGTGTTCTGCGTGGGCTCGAACGGGTGGCGTCCGACCATGAAGCTCCACATGGCTGGGATGCCGACGTCCAGCGAGAGCTTGGCCAAGGTGTTCAGGACATGGAATCGGCCGATGGGGCGTCGGTCGGGCCAATACGGCAGGCCGGCTTCCACGAAGAACTCCTTGATAGCATCGCCTCTCATACTGCCTGCCCGGCTGAGAGTCTGTGGGCGTCATAAAGAAGCGACATGTCGATGAGTCTCAAACATGTTACTAAGAGGCTATCGTTACTAGCAATCATAATAATGCGTAATCTGCAAAATTAACAGCATATGAGCAGTATCTCAGCCTACCGTCTACTGCCCGCCGAACCATAACCCCTTTCATTCACTACCTACCGCTGCGGTTGTGCGTCAGCGGAAGTCATTAATTCTACCGAGTTTTCTTATTCCATCGGTTCATTACATCTCCCCCAACTTCCCACCACGTTGCTACACAACCATTTTGCTTCTCAAATTGTCGCGTTTATCAGCCTTAACTTCGGTGCGTGGAATCATTGATTCCGTATTAGCATTTCGAATGCTTTGGCAACGCAATCACGGTTATTCCGTAGTAGCATTAGCTTTTTGATTACATATACCTGTCCGGGGAAATTGAAGAAAGGCATCCACATGAGCGTAGTCGCAGTGGTTGTAGGGATCGTAGCAGTAGTTCTAGTAGTAGTAGTAGCAATAGTAGCAGTAGCAGTAGTAGAAACTTTGTAGCCAGAGAGACTAGTTGGTCAGGGGGCTCACCAGGGGCCCCAAGTTAGCTGGTGACCAGAGCAGCTCACTTAGTGGTGGTGTCCTTGGCCTGCCCTGCCCGAGCTACCTGGCGCTCCCGCTGAATTCTGTCCATTTGTGAAAGCAAGAAAGTGGGTTAGGGGGCATCCCAATATGCAGTGGTTTTGGGGGTCCAGGAAACCTCAGACGTTTCAGTGAGGGGGATACACGGAGGGGCATAGAGAAGGTGGAGACTGTTCATGGAAGTAGTAGTCTGAGTCTGAACGGCACGCCAGATGTGCCCCAGAGAAAATAGGTATTAGCGGCGGCCGAGGCTGGGGTGTAATCTCTTGAAAAAAGAGGAGCCGATCGCAGACTGAGTTGGCCCATGGTGACTAGCGAGGTCCGGAGTGTCTCGTACGATGAGATCTCGAAAGGCCAAATGAGCGACCTCATTGTCTCAACACCGGGGGGAAGTGGGAGGATCATGCTAGAGAATTTCCAAGAACGGAGCTAAGATGAAACCTTTGACGCAATTCCGAACGGCCGCCTGTGAATCGAAGAAAATAATGGAGGGGGATGGTGTGAATGTTAGTGCGGGTGTTTTAGCCGCCTCTTCCGCGGTCACCGAGAGATAGGAAGAGTGGCAGAGTTGCCGCATTGGATGACCGCAAGTGCGTAGGCGTCATGGTGGCGGTAACTGGTGGCATCTATGTTTAGTGTATGGACCTTCTGTGGGCTCAGTGATCATACGGCTCCGCTGTTCCCTGACTCTCGGAAACGTAGGTGGTGAGCATGTTTTGGGGTGTAAATTGTACCATGTAGGGATCGTGGATGGAGAGGGATGGAAACGAAGGGTTGTATAGCCGGGTGAAGTGGATCGGTAGACGATCGAGAGTATAGTGGCACACTGTCGGTGGATGGTATTCGCATATACTAGCACGTTATATGCGTTTCAATGAGTACAGCAAATGTATAAATTATCAGACAAAGCGTCTCTGGCAGCAAGGAGCGCTGTGGCACGGCCACTCCATCACCACCAAAGGGGGAAGTCATATGGTCTGTAAGCTCTGGGGTATCTGTGAGCTGGTTCAAAATTTTCATACGACACGTAACATCTTTTGAAGATTCCTACCTGTAAGTTGAGTGTAGGAGACGGAGAAGTGGTACGGCTGATTGAAGGGACACTAAATGGGGAATGAACTTTCTTTTTAATGGAAAGATTATACGTTTTGTAGCTTTCTCGCATTTTGTCCGACGAGCAACGATGCGTTATTTGCTGAGAAATAAGTAAATAAAACTGGCATTACACCCTCCCATTTCTCTTTCATTTTTTCGTGACTAGTCATCCCGTCACAAAGTAGCAGTGAGGCAGGTGAGCGGTCTAGAGCGTAAACGATTGGCTCTAGGCGCTCTCATGCTGGCAATGGTAGCTTTGCAATCTCCAAGCCACGGTCGACATCGACAACGTTTCTCTGGCTGAGGGGGCTGGATTGGATTTTCATGATTTCATCCGGATGGTACGAGAAAGGCTTTTTGATATATTGTTGGTGCCCATGAGAACGACACCGCATCAACCACTTCCAAACTTCACGCACCTGGGAGGGGATACGTGAAACGGGTACGCCGCGCGAGCTATATTCGACGCAGTTATGGCGAGCTCCTGGTGGCGCTTTGCCGGTTCGGTAAACAGTGCGCCAGTGAAAAACGAACAGCTGCGACCGCGCTCTCCGCTTTGAGCAGTCGATTTCAAGAAGCGAACACTGGAGGCCCTCTTTTTGTACGCTCTTTGAACAAACCGCCGGCCACATAATACGGCCTGTGAATATTACAATCTAGTAGTCCTGCCAGGCTCCCCGGGGCACAAACATCAAGGGTAGATCTATGCGACGCTTGGGGATTATTCATCAACAGCGGCTTGCGGCACAAGTAATAACAGCCTCCCCCTTTCTTTCCGTAACGGTAGAACCGGGCGCGGGTACACTTTACCCATTGCAGCATCCGCGCGCGAGGAGGGAAGAGTACAAGATCAGGCTGTGTTCCTTTCCCAGCTTCCTGCCCCCGGGTTTTTTCTTGCACAAGCACGGGCGCTCCCCGAAGTCGATTATTGACTCAACTAATTTTGCACCAAGGTAAAGCACGTCTTTTTCAAAGCGAAACTGAAAGCATGATGGCCTACTCTGAGGCGTTAGGGAGACATTGTCTCGCTATGTGCAAAAGATGTAGTCGGTAACACCTTGGTAACACCTTGGTAATACCTTCTATTGGTAACACTAATAGAAGGTAACACCTTGGCGAACCCCCTCGCTGCTCAGCCCTGCAGTAGCGTGGTGGAGTAATTGACCGTGCGGCATTGCTAGACACAAGGCGTCGCACGAGGCAGCCACCGACCGACAACAAGAAGAATGACCGCCTTAACCACAATCCGCAACGAAATACTCACGGGGACCACGCCGCCGTATGAGGAGGCAACGAAAGGGGAGACGATACCCTCGGGCCTCAGTGCTCTTCACGTGGTTACAAACCCCCGAATTGCTTCAACTGCAACGAGCCAGGACATATTACGAGGCAGTGCACCCGTCCCAAGACTGCAGCAACTATCCGTGCAGTAGAACGCCGATGCGGCAGAGCCAACAATCAAGGTTGACGCAGCGGAACGAGAAGGCAAGCCAACTGTTTTCTGAAATCTACGGCAGGAAGCTTGCCCATTGTGACTGGTTTCGTCAACAACCACCCTGTTCGTGTTCGCATAGACAGCGGTGCCAACGTGTCTATTTTGAGCGAAAGCGCTGTTAGCCCAGGCATCCGTTCACACCCCTGGACTACCGCGGACGAAATACAGCTGCTCAATCACACGATCAATCTGGAAAAAAGCAGCGACACTCCTCATAGCCGTCGTAACCACACACGTGCGTCTCCAGGACGTGGTGATCACGCCTTTGCCTCGGGCTATGGACTTCATTCTAGGATCCGACTGGCTCCTCGCCGTGAACGCCGAGGTAACGTTTAACCCCACAAACGACGTTACGCTCGTACAAGTCGGTCGGAGGGCAAGCAACGAAGCCCACGGCGAACGCGGCTCGGCTAAACCAGCTTGCGCGGAAGAAACGCTGATATCAGCGTTTCGCAGCCGCCTTTCCACTGACGACAGCACTGCCTGCGACAATGCGTGTCCTGATGGTGACTTTCACCAACTTCTGGATGGGGCCGTTGACAAGATGGCAAGGGATGCCAGCCCGCGCCAGTGAGAGGAGCTTCGCACAATTTTACTACGCCACCACGATGCCTCCACGTCCAAGAACGACGCATCGGGACTGTGCTCGCACGCAGAGCACAGCATTGAACTCCGATACGACATCCCGGTCACTTCGAGACCCAATCGGTGTTCGCCCTTGGACCGTCAGTTCATCAGGCGCCAAGTAGATAATTACTTGTCCCACGGCATCATCCAGCAGAGCGAGAGCGAGTATGGCGCTCCCACTATCGTGGTGGACCAGCCGCACCATCCAACAACGCCAAGAAGAATGGTACACGACTACCCTAAACTAAACGAGAAGACGGTCAACCCTCCGTTCCCGATGCCAATAATGGAGGATGCCATTCACGATATCACGAGAGAAGGCTCAAAATATTTCTCTGTCACTGACGTGAAGTCAGCGTTTTTGAAAGTACGAGTAAAGCCGGAAGACCTCCACAAAACGGCGTTTGTGACACCTGAAGAAAAATGCGAATATCTTCGAATGGCGTTCGGCTTCTGTAAGGCTCCACAGACCATCGAAAGAGTCATACGGCATGCCTTCGATGGCCTGAGGGGGACTTCAGCCTACATGGATGACGTCGGTAAACGTTCAGCAACTTAATCGCAGGCTCTGACTTTCCTTGACGAGGCCTTGAGAAGGGTTGTCATCAACAGTCTGAAAATTGACATTAGAAAATGCCAATTAATGCGAGACATAATCGCTTTTCTTGACTATATCATCTCATACGATGGACGAACCCTGTACGACGCGAGGGTCGCTTCCATCCACTAGTTCGAATCACACCTCATTATCAATTATTACCGCAACTTCATCCCAGAGTTATCAAAGCTCACGCACTCTCTACGAATACTCGTCGCGAGGGACGCGCCACTCGTCTGGTTTAGCGATCATCAGGATGTCGTTGACAGGCTGAAGCTCATGCTAAAGAACCCCCGATACTGGCTAACTTCTGCTCTGACTGTGAGACCCACGTGTACGTACGGGACTGGGAGCTGTGCTGTCTCAAGTACAGAATGGGAAGGAACGAATCATCGAGCGATCCGATAACTGAGCAAGCACGACAGGTGTCTCTACTCGAACATGCTAGAATGTGTGGCTCTAAGCTGGGGCCGTAACTAGAGAAATTCAAGATATATCTTCGAGGAGGCCCACGTTTCACGGTCCACACGGACAATTTCTGCTTTTCGTACTTTGTTCAAAAGGGAGCGATCAATCGCCGGTACGCAAGGTAGACTCCTGACCTCGAAAAGTACACTTTTGACGTCAAGCACCGACCGGGACGCAAGAACGTCGCAGCAGAGGCCCTCTCCAGGCAGGCAGACGACACCGAGCCCCAAAGCAGTGATGAAATTTCTCCCTGCAACCTGTCCTGCCTAGCCGTCATTGTGAGCAGGCACAGTCGCCTTCAAGAGCTCCAAGAACAGGACCCAGACTGCCAGTGGTTTCGATCCGAGGGGCCTAACGAGAGCTATAATTAAGAAATTGATAACGGCATCGTGACCAGGAAATTCATTGAAGGAGGTCATAGACGCAAGAGAGTCGTAGTTCCTGCCGCTCTCACGGGCAGCGTCATGACAACATTTCATGATAACGATTGTCATCTCGGAATCGAGAAAACGAAGGGCTTAATCCAGACGAAATACCGGTGGACATCCATAACTAGCGACATACGCCAGTATATCGAGTCGTGCAACACGTGCCAGAGGATCAACTCCCGCACCACACAAAGCGAACGATGCCTGCACCAAAAAGAGGTCCCCAATGAACCAAACGTAATGATATCCTTGTACGACATGGGACCGCTCGATGGCGCTCACGGCTACGTTCTTGTGTCCATCGACCACCCTACAAGGTACATGGACGCCGTCGTTGTGTCAAGCATGTCTTCAGTGCATTACATCGACTTCCTCACGAAAAGGTGGATTCCACGATTTGGAGTGCCAGCTGTAGTCATCACTGACCGAGCCAAAAGATTTGTGAACAAACGGACAGCGCAGATTCAGCATAGGCTGGGAATTGCTCATGTAAACTACACCCCGTGCCAGCCCCAGTGAAACGGACTAATCGAAAGGATGGTTGGAACTCTCAAGCAAGTGCAGAGGAAAATCATAGCAAACGGCAACGCATGGAAGAAGGAACTTCCCAAGGCAATATTCGTGATAAATGTAGCAAAACACCGCCACGGAGAGCACAGCCCCTTCTGGCTCATGCACGGTTACAACTTCAGGACACCTGGATAATTGAACCTTGGAATGGTTGAGGCCGACATCGAGGAAGGATAGCCACTCCACGAACTCGCGAAGGTGCGCGATAACATGAACGAAGGCATCGAGAGCAGCCAGCAGCAGGTTACTAGCCGCTACCACACCAGGCGTTGAACTCCTGAATTCCGTGAAGGAGATCTCTTACTCCTCCACATTGGCGCGCGAAGCACTCTCGACGCTTGATATGAGGGCCCATACAAGATAACTGCCTTAATCGGGACCAACATGGCAGCAATAGCTAGAGTTCCTAACATCCAAGGGAAACGCAATGAGAAAATCGTTAACGTCCAGCAACTGAGGACATACAGAGAAAGTGACCTCGACACGGGTGAACTAACGCCGTTCGACGCGGACGTACCGGGCACAGTTTTAAGGATGGACGTGTCAGCCGTCTCCGAAGCTTCGGATAATTCTCGCGCCCAGAATTCTCGCGCTAAGAGGCGAAAACGAAAGCAGGCGCTTGCTTTCAACAGACGCCTGCTGAGGGGACCAAGGCCGAAGCACGAAGCACTTGAAACCACCACCGCAACAGCGATCGCAGCCGGATGTTTATACTATGAGCGTGCATGAAGCGAGCTTTGGACTCTTGCGTGGTGCGTGTGTGTGCTGCTCGCCCATGCCAGTCGCCCTAGCCTGTGCAGCGTGTCAGGCGTTTTCTTTCACCGTGCTCCACTTTCCTGATAAACCGTAACCTCAGTTTTCTCAATTATTCAACCTTTTAAACACTCAAACCCAAGTTTCTCCTACTCGATCTTCATTCGAGACACGACCTAGCTGACACACAAAAATGCAGATATCGCCGAAGTTCAACCTGTAATCGTTATAATAGCGTAAACGGAGACGATTGGTAGAACGAAAATTTTGAAAAATAAAAATATAACAATAAATACGGAAAAGGTTGAAACGTGCAGCGCCCTACATTTCCAGAAAAATGCAGATTTCACGCCAGTACCACCTGTAATGATTATAATAGCGTTAATGAGCATAATTAGTCGAAGGAAAGTGTGAAGAATTACAAAATAAGAAAAGTATAAAAAATAGCCGAAAAAGGCAAACTGTATATAACCCATGGCATTTCCACAATAACGCAGATTTGGCGAAACTTTCACCTGTTATCGTTATATTAGCGCAAATGGCGATAATTGGTAGAGCAAAATTTCGAAAAATAAAAAAGTAAGAACACCGTAAAAAAATTGCGGAAAACAGCAAACCGTACATTGCCCTCCATTTCCACAATAGCGCGATATTTGTGGAAAGTCCCAGGAGTAATCATTATAATAGCGTAAACGGAGATAATCTGTCAGACAGGGTTTAGAAAATAACAAAAATTTGACTGTAAACTCACACTCAAGACAAGCGCATAAGAATGGTACGCATTAGTATATAATGCTCTGAATTGCTGCAGAATTAAACAAAATACCAGCTCAGGTAAAGTTTTGATTTACATTTAGTGCACATCATTGACCACCTAATAACTGTTTATGTCAGGAAAACCGTTATATATGTGCTTCTCCAATCAGCTCTCGCCGTGCACAAATTTTGTGACGTAATGAACCATAGTACCCAAAAGTGTATGGGTGTCGAAATCTGTTTTTCTTTAGTTTCAGGCACCTTCTCGTTTGTTAAACAACTGCTAGTTGCGACAACGGTGTATTTAGATTCCTGGCGTTTTTTAGCATTTTACCCTTTGGTGTCCGTTTAAGAATATTTCCACCAGGCACAAGCAGTCCGCCTCTCGCAAGTCATGACGTTGATATGATACGGGGCGGAAAAGGTTTATAGTATGTTATAACACTCCCTACCGAAACACGACAGCTGCACAGGATGCACAGAGAATGAGAGCGACGACAGCGACCTCTGGGTTCAAGCTTATGTGGCCTCATCTCCACGCGGGTGTGCAAAGTATCACTTCTATAGTCTCACAGTTATTAGTTGAAGAGAAGTAACGTGCCAAGTTCTTTGACGGTGAATATGCTGAGCATCGCGCTCGTTGAGCTGAAGAGTGTAAACAACGCTATGCTCAACGCGCGAAATTTGAAACCATAGTGACGACTAAACTAATGAGGAAACAGGGAAGGAAAACATAACCAATACAATACGAATCTCTCGCCCCGCTGGGTCACCCCCATTTGAATTCACTTCAAAGTAAAGCGACTCTCTGGTTTTCTTTTGCGGCATCCAGGTTTCGGAAAACAAACGCGAACGCTACATAAGGTAAGACACCGATGAGGTGTGGCCGTTGGAAGTAACGCTGCCCACTAAAATTTTAATGGTTCCTGTTGCGTGCGCAGTCGTTCTTTAACTGCTGTTAACAGCAGTTAAAGAACGACTGCGTAATTACAAATTTGTAATTACAAATCCACTCTGTGGGCGCCTGTTGATGCGGTGCGCGAGCTTCGACAGCACAGTGAACTATCACGCGACGAGATAGATAATTTCCCACACAGCACGGATGGTCGAACGGGAGGACCCCTTGCGTCATGTGCCTCCGAAAATACGGATTGGCTGGAACCCTTTTGAACAGCCGTTTGCGGCGGCGCATACGGCTGACTTATCACCTCGATCCCTCTCTTAACAGTCTGCCCTCTTCAGCAACAGCATGCACCGGGCATGTGGGGCGCATCACGGGGCTTGTGTTTAATGTTCCTTTTTTAAAGTGCGAATGCACTTCTTAAGCGAGCCTGAATCGTCCGCCGCCGTCGTCCGCATAGCAACAGCTGCGGGTGCGCGCGCTCCTCGTCTTCCTCCTCGTCTTCCCTAGCAACGGGGGGAGATGGGCGCGCGCTACTCTCCTCCTCCTATCTCCGCTCAGTGACTGCGGGTGTTGGGCGCCTCCTCTCCACTTCGGGCGGGAGAGCTCTCGCTCGCGTAGCGGGCGCTCCGCATTCCGACGCGTGAGGGCGCTCGTGTAGCCCTCGCCGTAACGGCGGGCGCTACTCTCCTCCTCCTCTCTCCGCTCAGTGACTGCGGGTGTTGGGCGCCTCCTCTCCACTCCAAGATCACGATAGCCACCGTAATCGCGCAATCAACAACCGTGCATTCGCACTTACACACTCTCCCCCTCGGGGAAGTGCGAGGGAATTTTTCTTGTCATGCGCGAAACTGGAAAGGTTGTTTGTTGGCTCTTTGTGTTATAAATACGCGTTCCCCTCGAGCGGCATTTATTCAGTCGGAGCCATTGGATCCTCGCGCTACCCCGCTCGAGTCATGTAAGCATGCCAGGGTGCGGCTCCAGTAATCGTGGCTTTCTATGTCGCCATCCAGTAAACCTATTAAGTTTCCCTCTGGGTTCATTGTAGTCAAAACCGAGGCAGCTCCACTGATATCCGCTCGTTCCCCACGCTACCATTACATGGCGCAGGCGACGGAGCTCGCTACGGGACGCCTTTGCCAATGTAACACTGGGTAACAGAAAATGCACGGGAAAGACGGGGCCTTACTTCCTTAATGCAGCGCAGAAGCATGAAGGAGATCTTGTCGGACGCCTTCTTCGGGTTGGAGAGGATGGGACGTCGAAGAAGGTTCCAGAAGAGCAGTTCGCTAATGTGTCTAGTGTAGCCTGCGGTTGTCGAGACACCGCTGTGGTGTTCGTCCCAGCGCCCGCACACGTGTCTGCAATGAAACATTCTTGAAGCAGGACACTCAACGGGTTGAGCCTGCGCGTTCGCCCGAAATAGAACCAAAGGTGGAAGATTTAACGTTCAAGCTTATTCTCTTTCTGTCTGCTTACTATAATGTATATATATATATATATATATATATATATATATATATATATATATATATACATATAGGGAGCAGTAGAACTTTGAAGATGGTAGCAAACACAAGAGAAGAAAAACTTCGAACAAGGTAAAAGCCTGATTGTGGCCTACGTTTCCGCAAAGAGAAATATATATATATATATATATATATATATATATATATATATATATATATATATATATATATATATATATATATATATATATATATATATATATATATATATATATATATATATATATATATATATATATATATATATACAGTAAAAGCTCGTTAATTCGAACGTGTCGGGACCCAGAACGGTTAATTCGAACTGGGATCCCTTGTCCATCGATACTCGCAGAAGAAGTCGGCCCCGAGTGATTACAATGTGTTGGATATCCAAGCCACACCAAATTTACTAGACATGCATGCGAATCAGCGTGGAGGCTGGATGTTGAAGCACATTATTTCTCAGCAGATGACAATTCTGACGCTGTGCTGGAGCTCTTCGGCAAGTTCCAAGCGATGCACATAGAGTAGGGGCAGAAGAAATGCAAGGCAATGCATATTACCGGTGAATTTCATTTTGATTGCCTCGACCCTGCATAGAAAATAAACTCGTTTTCGCGCATGGACAGGGTGATTATTTCGACATTACGGCTGAATGCTCGCATGAATGCAATGTGGGTGCCTGTTTCCGGCGTATAACTGACTGATTCATTAATTGAGATTGCTTTTTAACTATATTTTAATATTCAGTATATTTAACATTTTTTAGTAATCCACTGCCACAAACGTGTAGTGGCGCCTAATTCGCTACAAGTCCAGAGGGGGCTTCTGTGTGTTCTTCCCGCGCAGTGTGGCGCGATGTCAATTCATTCTAGCCCCCCTCCCGCTAATTCAAACTCCGCTTAATTCGAGCAGGTTTATGGTCCCCTTCGAGAGCGAATTAACAAGTTTTTACTTTGTGTGTATATATATACACATGTATAAATGAGCAGAGAGATCGAAAAAAAGAGAGAGAAGGAGGGAGAATTACAAAGACATGTGCAGGGGACAACGCCATCACCGTGGCGTTACTAAAATAAATTTGTACCAGGAAAGTTAGCAGAAATATTCTCAATACACCCCGGACCCTGACGGAACCACTGGTCTGTTGAATTCCCGTACAGTTCGAATAGAAAAGAAGGTTGATGCCAAAAACCTTAAAATGACGATGAAGACAAAATTCGGCTTTGTTGAATTTGAAAGAACAGGAAAATCGTAAATCGTTAAGCTCCATTAAAGCCATAAAAATGCTTCATTAATTTAAAAAAAAACGTGGAAGATATTGAGACACTTAAACACTTTCAGGTTTCGTGTTAGAGGTACGTATAATGGGCAAGAAAGACGTAATGTAGGCCAGCACTAAGAACGAAGTTATCAGCGTTTTAACTGCACGCGAGCAGTCACGTGATATGATAGGCCGCACTAGAGGCTCCTTTACAATCATCCAGCCATGATATCTCATAGCGGAGGTTTTAATCAGCGGCCGCCTGTCCCACAAACAGGATTCTGTGATGTCATAGAAATATTTCCGAAAGTGGCTGGGAGTCACCACTGCTTTATCTGTTTTCTTCAACATGTCTATTATTCCTATCAAATTTGGGATAAGATTGGTATTATTGTCACCGGGAGAAAGGAGGGTTTTTAATAACCACAAAGTTATCGACTTATCTGCCTACTCTGGGCTGTATGCAAGTTGTTTACAGAATATTTGTTAACTGCATAATACTTAGAAGCTCATCAGAAACAGATAACATTTATGCCATCAATCTGGCAATGGCGGAATCCGCGGTGTCTTATAAAGCTTTTCACATGGACGGCATAGATAACTAAAAAAGTTGATTAAACAGAAACTTCAGTGGTGAAAGCACAGTACAGAAAGTATGTGAGGCGTACATATATACGTCTCCTTAGGATATGTGCAAGAAATTTGCGGCAGTATAATGGCTTAAAAAAAGCGAGGGAAGTTCACTATTTGTATGTTCGACACTCAAGATCACGCAAGAAAAGATATTTAGGAGGTGTGATTTGGGGCGTCGCGGAAATGGAGAATACCTGATCGAATTAAGATTTGCGGATTTTATTGTATTGTTCACTGATTCCCGACGAGCCCTGCAAAGAACTCTCCATGAACTGCAATTGGAAAGCTTGGTCGTAGGTTCAAAGAACTGTACGAATAATTTGAAATAATGAGATCACTTCGTGAGCCTAGTTTGTGAATCATCCAGAAGGTGGATTAACACGCTGTGAGTGCCGATCCAAACCACGGGGAAAAAATGAGACTTACCATTGCTGTTGACTGCAAGGAGCTCGGCAAGCTCTCAAAAGTACTGAATAGGCTATTGTCAAGTAATGGTATTCAAAAGTAAAGTATTCAAAATTATTCAATAGACTATTGATGTCATTAAAAAGGCAGGTATTCAAACAAGGCATAAACCACGCGTTACCTTTTTGGCAGCAACATAAGGACTCACTGCCCCGCGCCACTTCAAGGAGGGATATGAAAAATCCCGCGACAACAGCAACAAAAGATGATGATGATGATGTCCTCAAAGATTTCAGCACGCACCCACAAGGGGGGATTGACCAGGGCTAAATCCGGTTGTTCCACTAGATGGTTCCACGTACTGCTTGGAATGCACGTGGACCACGCCCACACGGTTCTATAAACCTTGAAGTCGGCCGCCTCGATTCACGCGCGTCACCGCCGTACTGCAGCGCTGGCATCGAGGAACCCGGCTTGTAGCAGTGGAACGCGGTACATTCAAATAGCCTTGAGCAAACCCTTGGTGTGTTTACCTTGGGATGAGCGCGACGGTACAGGGACAGCAGGAGAGGTGAGCGGGAAAGTAAAATGGGGCATTTCCTTGGCAAATGTCTACAAAGACTGTCGTCGTTTGACGACATTTGCAACGAAAGGGAATTGGCTGCGTATCTGCTCCTTTCTGCGGCCTGCTGAGTGGCAGAAACGCAAATTGACCAGCGGTCAGCGGATGCAGCAGCAGCCTGCCGAACGGGAACGGCTGGAACAGTGAGCGAACTGGCCAGGCCAGAAGGCAGTGACTTCTACTGCCGCGTGCGGACGCCTCAGCGGAAGGAGCAGGATCACCCCTGCAGCCCCGAGAACGAGAAGGCCGCCGGAGCCACGTTGATATGGATCGCCCCCTCCACAGATCCAGGCCATCACAACAAGCACCAAACTGTGCAGGTCAGTGCCTCACTTGATCCTGGTTGTGTGGCTCACCATGACATGTAGGGGGTACTTTATAAGCAGCCCTGAGATGATTGGGGGCGGTTAGCTAGGTGTGGTGAGATGGAGCTGGGTGTGAGGGCTGACGAGGCAGCGAGCCTCAGGATTAGGTCAGCCATGTTTTTCGCTGACGAGATGGCCCTACGGCTGGCGAAATTGAAGATCGCTGAGACGGATTTCGCAACGGAACGTCTAAGGAGTGAGCGTTTGAGAAGCGCTAACAGCTAGATCGATGGGAGATTAAATTGCATGAGCATGATGCAAGGGATGCTCGTAGATATGCCCTCCCAGGAAGCGCTTTTGCTTGATTGGTTCGCTGGGGCAGAGGCCAGGCTAGACTCCTACTCTGTTCCGCCAAAATGGCGAGCAGGGGTAATTCTTCCCTACTTGAGCGAGAGGGCTATAGGGTGCCTAGCTGGACTCTCGGGGGAGCAGCGGAAGGACTATGCAGTTCTTAAAGCAGCAGTACTGTAGGGGCTGAGGCTGGCTTCAGTTGAGCGTGAGCCCGTCGTCGCACTGTGCGGAGACTGAGAACATTCCCTGAGCGTGGGCGAGCGGCAAGTTGCTTTGCAGGATGCAGCAGGACAGGAAATGCGCGAGGAATCGGACGCAGTTGGTGTCGCGCACATTGTGTCTTGTGTTTCTGGAGATCCCCAAATGTCGTATCACGAAAATGTGATTGCCATGGGGAGCTCTAGCGAATTGAGAGAGGAAAGTGTAAATCACGGTACGGCCGCTCAGGCAATGCAGCCCCACGCAATTAGAGGGAGGGCTGCAGGAGTGGCTGATAAGATAGCCACACCAGCATTGCATGTCAGCGTTAATACCGCTAAGCAGCCGTCTGCTGATTACGCTGACGAACAGCGCGTAGTGGAGCACGGCGCACCGACTCAGGATTGGCTGAACTGGGGTGTTCAGACAAAAAGGGGAGGAAGTGTCAAACAGCTTCACCGCAGTGCAGCACGGCTGCAACGCAGGCCGACGAGGCAGCAGCGGTCCTTTCTCGAGCGAGAAAGCGACGAGGAGAGGGGCCCCTGTTACTGTTGTGCGATGGGGTGTGCCGCAATGCAAGGGTGTTTTCGGACGACGACGGCCGGTGCGTACCGCGTTCTAAAGGCCGCTCGCTCTGAATGAGCTAGGTGAGGATTGTGGATATATACGTCGTCATGGTGACCTGCAGCCAGGGTCATGAGGCACTGGCCATGCTGATTGTTGAGTCGCCAATTGAAGGAACGATGGAGCACGCGCGAAAAGTGTGGGTGGTGTGTGTGTTTCGTGTGTGAAACATTCGTGAAGTTATTTCACAGTGGCGGTGGAGGTGTCGGGCGCTTCGACGCACTAACTGGCGCGGGCCGTCGGAAGAGCAGCGCAAAAATGGAAAGAACGTGTTGCACGGCGCTTTCAAACGCCGCGCATTCCGAGAAAGGCCCCGCCTGCTCGCACCGGATGTCCTAATGGCCACCATATGCGGATGGACCCCGACAAAAACGACTCGCTTCCCCCCCCCTCCTTCTCCCGGTCCTCAGCGGCAAGAGGAGGGGAAGATTAATACAAACGGACGCGGTCCGGGTGCTGAGAGCTCGGCCCGTCGTCTCCGGGCTCTGCCCGAGCACTGTTTCTTAGCCGCCCGCTGGGCTGTAAATAAATGCACAGTTTTTGTATCGGAAGCTGAGTTTGTCGGTTTACGATACCCGGGGTCAGATCGTCAGCACTGCTGCGGCTTGGAGGAGAAGCCCCGGGGAAAAGAACATCGTGAAGATAACTGTTGGGCTAGGTTAGGTTAGGTTAGGTTAGGTTAGGTTAAGTTTGGTATAGAAAGCGCCGTGAGAAACTTCTTTCGGTACTAATTCTGGCGCCACCCCTAGAACCGAACCCCCCCCCTTAGTTTATAGTTTATGTAAATGACATCATAAATATAGAAGGTCCGCAAGAACTTGTAATGTATGCGGATGACACTAACGTTTTCTTCACATCTGGTAATATAATTAAACTTCACTCAATGGTAAATGTTTACTTGGAACAATTTTCAAATTGGTTATCAGATAATAAATTGCAACTTAACGCTACAAAGACAACTTACATGATATTTAGGCCGTACAATAAAAATGTCGAGAAAGAAATCCCCATTATATTCAACGGAACCAAGTTAAACCGAGTGACAGAACAGAAGTTCTTAGGTGTTTGGTTTCAAGAACAACTTTCGTGGAATACGCATATTGCTCATTTATCATCCGAACTCTCTAAAAGTATGGGTCTCATATATAGAATCGGCCATTTGATACCACTATGGTTGAAGCAAAACTTATACAATGCTCTCATTTATTCGAAACTATGCTAAATGATTTTGGTGTGGGGGACCACAACTAAAACTAATTATAACAGGCTCATTGTATTTCAAAAAAGAATTTTGCGTATATATTTAGATTATCGTGGCTGTTACGCAGATTTGAAGACAAGTCCTTTATTTACGGAATATTCAATGCTTCGAGCTGACCAAACCCATTACATGAAGGTTCTGCACACCATTTATAACCAAAAGACGCACAGTCAAGTTAACAATAAATCTTCTGGCTACCATCTCAGGCCTACAATACGGCCCACTCCAAAAGTAAGAACGAACTATGGTGAGCAATTTTTCCTGTACCAGTCAACTGAAAAGGACAAAATTTACACTTCGACGCCAATGAACTTACGTTTAAGAAACCGGTCAAAGAAGTGTTACTTAAGCAAAACGCCGGCAGTACTGATATATAATTAAGGGTTCGAAGTATATGTCTACATGCTCCCCTAAAGGTAGAAATAAAAACAATTACAATCAAAATACATTCATACGTATTTGTGACATAGTAGTGTAACTAATGAAAGTTCATGCGCACGAATTACTGCGTTTATCTGTACATTGTGATCCCTTTGTGAATTTGAGACCTATGCTTTGTATATTACATAAGAAGTGTAGTAATGACTTTGCTTTGTGCTATTTCTCTATTGCGATTGTGTTATCATGCTGAAATTTGTGAACAGACGTGTTGTTATGTACACTGTAAATCGGGTGGCTGAGGCCTCTGTCGGCCACGTTCGCCTTTAGCCTCAGCCTCGCCTTGGTTTTTGCCAAGAAATAAAACTCAAATCAAATGCAAACGCAAAAAAAAAAACCGGCGCAGCAGAGTCGACAAGCATGTTCCCTAAGTGGCGTCGCTGGGCGCACGCAAACGCTTCCTCGTCGCTCTCACCCGTAGAAGTCGTTGCAGGGTTCCACGCTCTGGTCAAGGGAACGCTGTAGGTCCCTCTCGAGCGAGAAGCAGCCCTCCAAGACACGGCACTGACCGGGGTGGGCCCGGAGGGTGGCGGGAACGGCGGCAAGCGTCGCGGTTAGCGCGACGGCCAGGCTCACCACGAACGCGACGTAGCGGGGCACGCTGTGTAGGCCGGAGGTGTCCTGCAGAAAAGTGGTCGGGCGGTACCCTGGAAAGAAAAGCCTTTTCAAGGCTGAGCGGAAGGGACCCTCTGTGAGAGTTGGGTACGACATTTTAGAACCCCGACGACCACAGGGACGACGACGACGATGACGATGATGATGATGTCTTATGCCATCGTCTTTGTTTTTTTAAGTGGCTTTAAATTGGATTCGTCACGTTCTGATTTTAAAGCGGAGCGTTAGTGTTCTCACTGATGGTGTCTAAAACGCGAAAACGTCCTGCAGGAAAGCCACCTTTCTCGGACGATGATGATAAATGGTCGTGGGTGAAGTGAAAGAAGAAAACGCTTCAGTGATCGAATATTTCTTTTTCTGGTACGTGTAGTATCGGTTTTTACTTCAGTATGTTATAGTTTTTTTTCTTGTAGTCTCAAAATTGTCAAGATCACTTCTCTCACATTCTCCACAGCTCTATTTTACCCTTAGTTTGAATTCTTAACCAGTTTACCTAATCTGACTTGGCCAATCCCCAAAAGTGGGTACGCGCCATTGATTTTTGGTACCAACCAACCAACCAACCTGGGTCTCTCGCGTTATGACGCCGGCGTCTACCCGATTACTTCATTTCGACATGGTCGAAACTCAGCCCCAACTCAAACGAAAACAAAACAATCCGTAAGGAGCAAGATTTTTCTTCAACTATCTTGATCGTTAGACGGAATGATGCATAACATTTTTTTTCCTATGTTGTTCGGCTTAACCACTGTAATACATTGGTTGTCCGTTTCCCGGAACTCTACTGCCTTAGTGTATCTGTAGCGTGCGGCAGAAGAGAAAACACGTACCATGCGGCATACTCGGCCGACGCCCCAGCTACACTAAAGACTTCATATCTATTTACAGGCGTTTTCGTGCTATGTCAGCATTCCAAATGTCGATTTTCATCTTTTTCATGTTGTTACGAGTCAGTTGTGTTATGCTGCCTCGACGCGGCGCCTCTGCTTCAACTGCGCTCAAAGCGGCTCCGCGGTGAACTCTGCCACAAAGCAGGACTCTGTATCCCGCTGTTCCGATTTTTTATGACCATGAACCAACTAACCCGCACCAGACAGTTCCCGTCTTTGCCCTACGTGTTTTCTAATCCTCCGTCCAGTTTCATTTGCGCTCTGATGATTTTTTTCTCCCACAAAGGCTTCAGGTTTTGCGACTAAGCACAGCCACGGCACCATGCATGTTTATTTATTTATTTATTTATTTATTTACTCTCAAGGCCGAAGCATTGCAGAGAGGAGCGGGTATACATCGTACAAAAAATCAAGAAATATAGCAGATCAAAATTGTATGCACACAATGGCAGACTGAAAACCATAAAAAGAAAGACTGCGTGATGTAAAAAGGAGGCAGGGTGGTTGTAACAACAATGTTCAACATGGTTGCGTCTTTGAATGACGCGCACACACAAAAAAAAAGCTAACAAGAGAAAACACAGCGTAACTGAAATGGCGAATTTACGCGAAATGGTTAGAGAGGGAGTTTTTAAACAAAGTGACGTCAGTGATAGCAGCGATAGGGGCTGGAAGGTGGTTCCACTCATTTGCAGTTTTCGGGATGAATGATTCAAAGTACAAATTCGTGCGGGCGCTAGGAACGCCCACTTTAAACTGATGGTCGTTGCGTGAGGAAACGTACGATGGCGGCTGGAAAAGAATGTTGCTAAGAGACGGGATAGAATGAAAAATCTTATGGAACAGGCAAACGTGAGATACTTTACGCCGCAGTGAGAGAGTGGGTAGGTGAAGATTGGCTTTCATCGAGGTAACACTGGACGTGCGATGGAAGTTTGACTGTCCGGCGTCGCAGGAGGCAACGAGGCTACGGCATGGCTGAGGGCCCCTAATCCGCATGCGCGCAGGCTCAGAGTGACCCTGAGTGCCATTTGCTCTTGACTCAGTGGAAAGTGTTTTTTATTGTGTATTCCCTACATTTCTCTGAAACATGGGGAGGCATTCTCGACCGTTGGGATGAAAAATATAAAATGTTTACCCTTCGGCGAACCATGCCTACGTTGACGGACTCGGCTAGAGGGTGTTACCCATTCGCATTAATAAGTTGTCTCATTCTAGTGTTTTGCATAGTCGCCTTTCTCTTTTCGCCGTGGATTAAACAGTTTAAGTATGGCCTCCGTGGCTACTGTCCTAGTTGGAACGGAGGCAACTGTCATCTGCAGGGCGCTCGCGAGGAACCCCACCTCGATGAGACGGACCTTCTCGTTCGAATCGGTTTGATAGTGGTTATACGGTATTGTAAACTTTATGCTTGCTCGTTAGCAGGCTGTGCAAGTTACGCGCGAAAACTTTCCGTCAAATTTAACCCCACGTACTTCCCAGTGGGGCGTCATGGTTCGAAGTCTGCAATTCGTCGGGGAGGGTGGAGCGAGCATTATTTCTTTTGACCTATCCCGATTATATTGATTGCTACACAGCATTCCCGAGAAAGGTGGCCCTGTGGCAAGGCCGACAAAGGGGAGGAGATTAAAATTTTATGCAAAGGCAAAACACGGCCTGACGATATTGTTATGCTGTGGCAGGACAGAAGGGACAGGAACTATGGTTAAGAATAATGAGCCATCTATTTCATTTATTACGAGGCAGGCATGAGAGCGCCAGCGCGAGGTACGCGTCAACTACTTCTTCGTCGCTGTGGATGGTGGTCATGGCACCACGAGGCACTGTGCACCTGTTCCCGTGACGATATCAGCTCTAGCCAGCTATTCTGTGTGTGGGAAGGGGAAGGAAAATAAATCATAGATAGACGAAGGCAGGGATGAAGGTGGTGGAGAAATGAAACAGAAAGGCTTTATAATAAACATGTCCGTACTAATACAGTTCATGTGTTTAAATTCAGCAAGACGTGCCTTATCAATACAGTATCGCTTACAGGTCAGTGCTTCGTAAAAACGCCAGCGCTGCCTTGAATGCTTTGTGGGCACGCTGCGTGTCTTGCTAAGGACCCAATAGTACTTCCTCAGACACACCCCAACAGTCGAAACTGGCCATAGATCTGGCTAATTGTTCTCAAGGATGCGCGTAGCGGGACAGCTGCAGAGAACATGTGGAATAGTCTCTAGTACATGGCATGTTTCACACTGGCGTCACTCCCAACGCCAATGATGCTAGTAGCGAGCCTACGTCGAGCCTTAGTCGGTGAAACAGCGTCGCGTGGTTTGACTGAATACCAGGGGAAATCAAAACTTACGGTGTGGGTCAATCCAGTGTAATCTCTATGGGGGTTATCAGATTGGGAGCAGACTCAGACTGGTCCCACCAGGACTGGTCGTTGCGAGGCCTGAAATTGTAGACAGAAGTGCGGTCGTGTCCGGCCTTGCAACAGGTATACGTGCAGTCATGGACAAGCGAAACGCGAACACACAAATGTGAACAAGGACACGCAAAATTAAAAAATCCTCTTCGTGTGGCCGAAATATCGGCGCGCTATTGGCATTTTTGGAAAGCTAGATTTCCCAACTTCCTTACTGTTACTAATACACGTGTGAAGTTGACCTGTATGGAAAGAGAGAAAACGCTATTACTGTGTTCTGGTTCGTATTTTCGTGATCGCGTTTCAGTTGTCCATGATTGTACAATATCTGCATTTGCAGAAACCAGCTTTGTGCCCGCGTCAGCGTAAACCCGAATTTTCTCGAGAATTTTATTTACCTTTTTATTTAAACACCCTAACGTTGAAGACTACACACGAAGCTTGGGCTAGTATTCTGTTGCTATAAACGTGCACACACGTATATTTTATGTGCACAGTGCGCAAAAAGCGAAATCTTCCCGTGTTTACCAATCCAGGCTCGTTAAAGCAATTTCACCTAGAAAGTCAGAATGCCAGACTGCCTTCTGGAGGCTATTAACCTAAGAACTGGGCGCAAAGCAGGGAATGCGCTCGTGCGGAATTCAATTCAACAGAAGGATTTTGTCGAGAGCCGCAGTGGAGCGCCCCCATGGAGAGTATCAGTGTGCAGGCTTTCCAAAATCGGGCTGCCCCTGCTGGGCTGGTGCACCAAGAACGTGCCGCTCTTCCTTATTTTCCTCGTCTTTCGTAGCCGGCGCCAAGGCGCCAGCTTAGAGCGTTGACGAAGGGCCGCTACAGGGCCTTCCGCGCAGACAAATGCCGAATCGCACATGACGGCGAGGCAGGAGTCAGGTAGTTTCGAATATAGGCAGGTGGGAGGTTAGGGCTGTGACTTCTGAGCGGAGTTCATTGGGGGGCGCCTCGATGTAGGCTGGTTCGACGCGGTCAAAGGAGACGACTTCTTCGTGGGTATTGGACATGGTGATGGCGGGTTTCGGCGTCTTGTTATGTGCCTGGTACGGTCCATCGTAGGAGGCTCTAAGGGGCGCCTGTACAGCATTTCGCCTGAGGAAAACTTGGGTCGAAGACGCAAGGCCGGGATCCACAAAGTTGCTGGGGTCAGAAGATCGAGGCGGGACCGGACGCAGTTTATGAATGCAGTCCTGCAGTCATGAGAGGTACTGCAGCGGCTGAGGCGCGAAGGCCGAAGGGACGAACAAGTCAACAGAAAGTCCCAGGGGTGCGCCGTACAACTTCGGGTGTTGAACAGCCCGGATCCCGAAGGAGGACTCAGGCAGGCTAAGAAGCGCTATAGGAAGGGGATCAACCTAGTGCTCTCGATCTATGCGCGTAGTGAGGGCAGCCCTGAGCTGGCAATGGAGCCGCTCAATGACGTCGTTGACACAGAGATGGTATACCGTGGTGCGGCATGGTTTAGTCCCCAGCAGGCGGTTGAGGGACGTGGAGAGATCCCATTCAGATTGCCTGCCTCGATCCGTGGTAACAATGCCGGTGCAGCCGAGGCAGTTAACTCATGTTGAAACAAAGTGTTTGGCGACATTTTATGAAGTGATGTCCGGGATGGGCAGTGCTTCGAGCCAGTTGGTGAAGCCGTCAATCATTGTCAGAATGCACTGGGATACCAGTCCAAAAATGTAGTTATGATGGTTCCCTGCCAAGTTGTGCTCAAAGAAACAGCTCGAGCACTGAACGTTTGCAAGGCTAACATGGCCATGTGTTGAAACATCAATGTTTTGTTTGAAAGCTACTATGCTAGGAAATAATGGTGACTAAAGTATAGTTGTACGTAACGTAATAAGCATACTGGCTATCCTGCTGATCCAAACGCCACTTTTAAATGTCGCTACAGTCGAACCTCGTTAATTTGAACTCTGAGGGGATAGGAAATCTGTTCGAATTAGCCGGAGTTCGGACTAGCTGGGGTCCCTTTGATCGGTGGTACAGCGCACGTTCGAATTAGCCGGAGTTCGGACTAGCTGGGGTCCCTTTGATCGGTGGTACAGCGCACGCTACCAGTATTAGAAACGCGTGCGCGATAAAGTAGACGGTATTGGACGTCCTTCGGTGTGCACTTTCAATAACGTGCTGTCAAAGTACGGCATACGCAATGGTCAGTTCAAGAGGCGAACCCGAACAAGCAGACGCGCACTTCCGGAGAAAGAAGAATAGCGCGCCCCCGCAACCGCGCGAAGCGAATTTGCGTCGTTCATGCCAGCTGCTTCAGCGGACGCAGAGCAAGCACTCGGTTACGGGTTCGGGAAGCTGCGGAGGCTAGTGGCGCATTGAATTTTGGCCTTCGGCTTCCAATTACATCAAAAGTAGTCTCTGCTGACGTGGCGGTTATTACAGAAATTAGATAACCGTTTGCAAAGGGCGCATTCCCCCCAAAGTGGGTAGGTGCCAAGGTTGTGTGGGCAGCCTAGCTAGCCGTCAAGAAAGAAGAAGACGCCCTGGTGGACTACCGTGCGCAATAGCAGAACGACCTAGCTGCCTGCCTGAATCTGCCTTGGAAATTATCTTAAATAGAGTATATTCTCCGTTTTACTTGTAAATAGGCATTTTTCCTGCTCTGCAACATCTGTGGTGGTGGTGCTACCCAAAACGGAGCTTCCGAGTGGCCACCGCATCCCAGAAGGAACGATGTTGACTTCTGGAGCCTCTGGATCTGCGCCACCGTTCGTCATCATCTCCCACCCTCGTGAACCTGGCTTCCTCTCCGATGGCGTCGATGTCCAGGATCGGCTCAAGATGTATGATCGCGTCAGTGCCCACAACAGGTTGGACCCGACAATCATGCTGGCCAACGTAGGATGTTGCTTAAAGGGGACACCCCGGTCTGGTATGAAACGACCGAGCACATGCTTACCAGCTGGGATGATTGCAAGTCCCCATTGCGGGAACTATTTGGCGAACCAGATGATTGTCGAA
This sequence comes from Haemaphysalis longicornis, assembly GCF_048455015.1. NCBI lineage: Eukaryota > Metazoa > Arthropoda > Arachnida > Ixodida > Ixodidae > Haemaphysalis > Haemaphysalis longicornis. Next base: position 54,695,704 of record NW_027526422.1, read on the forward strand.
AGCGGCAAAAAAGCAACTGGCGACGCACGCACAAACAACCACCGAGTCCTGCGTGTCCTATATCCAGGACGTGCTGTCCCTCTGCAGGAAGGCTGACGCCCAGATGAGAAAGGCCGACAAAGTAGGTCATGTGCTCGTAGGAGTCTCGAACGACGCCTTTCACTTGCTGCTCTGCAAAGACTGAACCACTGTCAATGCAAGGAATGCAAGAGGTTTGAGCTGGCCAAAGCCGCCGCATCGTAGTACCGTTCACTGAACTGACGAGAACAGCTCAGACATCTTCGTGAGAGGACCCCGTACCGACATTCCCCGACACTCGCCGACATTCCCCGTGTGGCGTTGGCCGAGATTCTCCTGAGGGTCTGACGCGCGCCATACAACGCGAGGTCGAGGCAATGGCACCAGCCTCCCTATTTCAGCACGCATCTGAGAACAACCACACGTACATCCCGCTTGTACAAGCCGTGGTTCGTCAGGAGATCGAAAACCTGGGCATACGCTCCGTCTGTGCTGTGAACCATCCCAGCAGCCACGAAACCCCTTTCCAAACGGCTAACCGAAATACTTATCGCCCGTTCAGTTACAGGAATCCAGCTGAATTGAGGACGGGGGACGACAGGGCGATCTGCTTCAACTACCACCGGGTTGGCCATGTTGCTAGCTACTGCCAAAGCCGTCATCTTCGGCCTACCCGCCGCCCCTACCCGGATTTATGGACGGGAGCGGAATGGTGTCGCGCACGAATAGATTTGAACATCTCTTCTCAGTACGTTGCGCAGAACCTGAAGCTGCCAGGGACGACACGGAGGAGGACCACGAAGCACCGGCGCGGACGTCGTCTCGGAAATGAAGGTCGGTGGGAATGCCACCTGTCTCTTCTTCAGTTTTGAAGAAGGGGATCAGGAGGCGATGCATCCGCTCGTTAGACCGCACACTCCTGGCTGTTGTCTTCAAACTGCAATCACGGACGTCCTCAAGCATAAAATTGAGTCACAGTGTACGGTGGTTATCCTCCACTTTCGCTATTTCGAACTTTCATTAATTTGAACTGAGACGACGCACCCTTGCGGTTCGAATTAACGAGCTTTTGCTGTATACTCATAAACATTCATTGAGAAACGTGTGACCAGTGGACTAAAAAAGATGTGAAAACGATCAAATGTAACCAGACGATCTGCTGGCTCGGCGGAGGGAGGGGCGGACTCGTGTATATCACTGCGACTTCACTGGCTGCCATCCCACCTGGACATCATGGGCAAGGAGGTTGCAGACGCCCTGGCCAAGGGAGCTGCTCGGAAGGCAGGGTTCCCAGCCTCCCGGGGCGTGGTGTCATTCGACGCTGCAAGGACTATCCTGGCCCGGGTGGTGGAGGCCCTGCATCCGGATGACCGAGTGGTCAGTGGGCGGGCCCCACGGGTCCTGCCCGGACGCATCAGCAGAGATGCACCAAGCCACAAGCTGGAAGGCTTCCTGTTCCCAACGGGTCCGGAAGCCTTCCGACGGGATGTCTTCCAGCACCTCCTCAACTTCCTGGTTGTGACAGGACTAGTGCATCGTTTGCAGCCTTCGCGCCTGGGACGAGACGAACGCGGCATAGACTGTCCCCCACTCACCTACTTCTTCCCTGTCTTCCTCTCTTCCTATCCCGAACCCCACTTCCTTTCCCTGGGCTGGGTTTTATAAGGGTGAATTGCACGACTGAGTTAATATCCCCAGTTCTTTTCTCTTCCGCGCTTTCTTAATAAATCAGCACCACCACCCCACGACCCGTCGTTAATCCTGCAGAACGTCGTCGACGGGTACGCAGCTTTACGTACTATGCACTTGGCGTTGCTTGGTGTGTCATTAGGCGTTAGCCTGAATGATAAGGTTACTTAACTTACTGAACGTCGGCGTAATAAGAGAGATTATCCAATGCCTTCAGTCATACTAAGGTATAGAAGAAGGAAACGACGCAAACTAAATAAATTATAATCATGAAATGTCAAAATGTCGTCTGTTAGTGGTCACTCCTGTTTCGGGATATCATACACTCAGCAACGCGACAGGATGTGCAAAACGAAACAAGAAACGGCTACGTATTCTTTCTCTAGCGGCGCGCTCAAGAGGAACCCATTTAAACATGTTGGTCATGCAAATAGAGTAATACGGACCGGAAAAACTGGCCGTTGGTGAATTAGAAGGGTGGTGACTGCACAAGACATCGCCAAGCTGCTGCGACCCATCGACTTTAACGAGGCGCATGCATACTTTTTCAATTCTCAGCGTGTCCGATGACATCAGCTCCTCGTTGCGTTTGGAGGTAACTCATCACCCTATTGAAAAATACTATTCAAAATCAAACGTCGGGAAATTGCAGGAATGAAATTGAACTTCGAGGCCATTCTAGAAATTTGATTGGGCAAATTTCGGGATTCCGCGGAATATGATGTAATTTAATGGCGGAAAATTCTAATTCCTCTGAATCGAATGCGAATGCAATAGGTCTGCCCACTCTGCAACACTGCTCTCGGATTCAACTAGCTTGGTTCCCGATCAACGGTCGAAGTTCGTTGGCGTTTGGTTCGTGGCACAATTGTGTTTAATTGAAATGCATATAACATTCATTTCCCGCACACACAGCTGGGTTTGAGCTGGGAACGAAGCAATTCCACCCTGAGTACTGCGGATATCTATACGCGAGAAGCTCGTGTTGATTTAACGCGACTTCATTTATGATCGAGGGGAATGTGACGCACCTCGGGAAGAGTTATGGGCCCTGAGCACGCCATGTATTCGTTTATTTTCACCCGGGAGCCCATGAGGCATGCATGTATCTTCGCTCGGGAACAAGAAAAACAATTTCAAGGCGGGCTAAAGCGAACATTTAACAATGGGCTCCCCATGATAGCAAGATGTGGATTGCGAAAACTTTGTAATTAGTTCTTGGCACTGAGTACTTATTTGATGCGTGATTCTGAATGAAAACAGAATTGCATATTCAAAAAATAGTCTCCATTGTGGTCCACCCCATTCCATAGGAAAATTTCTAATACAAATAAGACGGGATTTACGGGAATTAAATATGCCCGCATGAGACGTTTGTGAGTTTACCTCCCCCCCCCCACTCCTCCTTTCCCTCATTTTGCATGATAGCGTAAATCTGGTTGGAATTATTTGTTGCTTCAGATAAAAAAGGGCCCATCCGCGAGGGGGACTCGAGTAAATGCGTCGCATAGGGGCTGGGTGTAATGCGTTAACGTTTAGTGTTTGGTGAGTTGGTGGTAGTGAATGCGTTGTATCAGCAGCTTCTTGACGTAGTTTGAATGAGTCAAGGATATAAGGCGCGTTCGTAGCCTTCCATTCTGTGTCGGCTTTGTGGCGCAGTGGGTAGAGCACCATGTACCTTGCGTTCCGCCCGCGGGGTCGTGGGATCGAAACCAGGCGCCGGTAAGTATTATTTTTTTATATAGTGTAGGGGGAGGGGTGCGGACCTGTTGTTGAGAGCGAGGAGGGTAGCGTGATGCGGGAGAGGAGCAGTGGGGGAGAGGGTGCACCTGGAACGGCTCTTGCGGACGCCGAGGCACGCCAACGCCGACAACGCCGGGTGACATCGTGAGTTAAAGAAATGCTCTGCATTTAAAAAATGCACGGCTTTTTTGTTTTAGTTTTAGGAAACTATTTCTCATTTGGCAAGATGCAAAAAGATGCTGTGACCTTTGCTGAGAGTGTTCCTCGCTTTGTTTATAGTGCCGAAATTAAAAGCTAGCAAAATGCAGTAATCAGGGAAGAACTATTCGCGCACCCGCCACTTCTTCTCAGAGCACCCCAATTAAGAGGTGCTCAGGATTCGGGTACCACGTGAAAGAGAAGCGACAACGGGTGCCATCTCGTAACGTTTCGAGAAAAGGCGATTAACGATTAATCTCGACCTCGTCCACCCACTATGCCGCCGTGTCGAGTGCGGCCTTTCTTAGTCTTGGAGCGCCAGATGACCGGCTGAACCATCTGCCTCTCGAGTAAGATCAGCATGCAGGGGGATGTCGCTGGATTTGTCGCAAGGGTGCCCCGCTCATTTCCATTTCATTCGTTTTCACCCGCCTTGTGATTCGACCTTAATCGCGATTAGGAAAGACCAATGAGTTTTCCTCGGAGAACTGGTGTCATTCGTTAGCGTGGCTTAGAAGTTCTCATTTTGCTTTTGCTTTTGCCGTTTTCGTCCTCGAATGCGTTTGTGCGTCTTCGTGACGTACATTTGCATGCATGGGTTAAGTAGGACATCGAAGGCAAGGGTAAGTACTGTAATTAGTGCGATTTCGGAATGCGTTTTGAAGGGCCAAGAAAAAATTCGTCTCAAAGGCTTTTAAAAGATGTACCGCAACTGCATGAGCACCAAGTCATATCAATTAGACATAAGTTAGAAATCAGCTGCTAAAGCTCAGCTTGTATCTCGCGTGCTTTTGCTCTCTTCATAGCTCATAAATAGAAACAATAGGCTGCACAAGGTATGTTCAAATTTTTTTCACGTGTTTTGTATTAGTATTTATCAATATAACCCTCAACATCAAATCTGAAAATGTGAATTTTATTTTTATACCTATCTACAGGCGGCTTCCTGGCGTGGACCAAAGCTTAAAAAAAACACCGCATCCTTTAAAGCGACTTCAAGATCAACGACTTCGTCGACAAAATGACTTCGATCGATAAACGAGAAATTCAAAAATCCGGGGGGAGGGGGTATTTCATGAATTCGTGTTTCAACCGTAGGATGTTCGCGATGTGGTTTGTGGCTTTAAAATTATAGTAGAAAATTTTAAATCTCCTCATGCTCGACACCAACTAGCCCAAATTTTTGCCTCATTTCAATCCAGTCACACAAATTTCTGCTTTATGTGAACAACCACCATAGCTGTCTTTCGCATCCACTCAGATTCAAAAGGTATTCCCGTATCTCGTATACAACCCACCATTTCGGCTAGCTAGCACTTCAGTGCACAAAGTATAGTTATATACAAATATATTTCGATAACTGTACGCGTAGGCATCTACCCACGCGTAGCGCCTACTTCGTTTTAAAAAGCGAGTCGAACAATTCCTTAAGTCTTAATCGAACAGATTTAGGTGAAATCCCCAAGGTGGAGTAAGTTTCTGTAAAGGAAGTTTTACATCCACCTAAATGCAGCCATACGGCTACAAAGGAAAGCTATACAGCTTTCTCAGAAACTTCGCAGTTGCAGCAAAATTCGTCCTGGTCCAGGATTTGAACCCGGGGCCACCGCTTAACTGGAGCAGTCGCTCTACCAACTGAGCTAACCAGGAGGCTAGTCGTTTGTAGCGCGAGAGCGAATTGATCAACAACTCAAAGTGGACAGGAAAAATTCGTCCTGGTCCAGGATTCGAACCCGGGACCACCGCTTAACCGGAGCAGCCGCTCTACCAACTCAGCTAACCAGGGCTCTAGTCGTTTATAGCGCGAGAACGAATTGATCAACAACTCGAAGTGAAGGAGTCGTTTGTAGCGCGAGAGTGAATTGATCAACAACTCGAAGTGAAGAACAGGTCCTTCACTTCGAGTTGTTGATCCATTCGCTCTCGCGCTACAAATGACTAGCCTCCTGGTTAGCTCAGTTGGTAGAGCGACTACTCCGGCTAAGCGGTGGTCCCGTGTTGAAATCCTGGACCAGGACGAATTTTTCTTCAACTGCGAAGTTTCTGAGGAAGCTGTATAGCCTTCCTTTGGAGCCGTATGGCAGCATTTAGGTGGATGACAAATTTACTTAAGTCTTACAGCTACCCTGGTTCTCGAACGCTCGTCTTCACTCGGTCGACCCTGATTTGCAGCGCCACCTGCCTACTAATGTGCCACAATCGGACGTCACCTTACTTCGTCGCCTCCGGCTAGGTGTTGGATTCACCAGTGCTTACTCCTTCACGATTGGCGTGACCGACAGCCCTACTTGTGATGTGTGCACCACCGAAGAGATCATTGAACACCTTCTGTGTCATTGTGACCCATTAACAACTCCCATGCAACACCTTTCCACAACACTTCGCATACACGACGACCGCCCCGTTACAGCACAGGCTATTTTCGGTCATAGGCGTTGTACACCACAGGCCTTAAAAGGCTACAAAAGCCTTACTTCACTTTTTGAAGGACACCGGCCTATCTCAACGATTGTAGGGACATTACTACACTGCAGCGTCCTTAGTTCGTCAATTTTGTCGGTGTACCGCCTTAGTTTTGTGCATTTTCTTGTTTTGTGTGCGTGCTTTGTACTCGCTTTGTAATTGCCGTGGCTACGCCTTCTGTTTTTCTTCCTATTCTTCTTTCCTTTATTATGCACTGGGGTCCTTTATTTCTCTTTCAATTATCCGTATCCCCATCCCCATGAGTATGGTAGCCAACCGGACAGTACCCTGGTTAACCTCCCTGCCTCTCCCGTACTTTACCTTTCTTCCGTATCATGCACGTAACTGCGCAAAGACCTTGCAGGATGCAGCAGCCGTTAAAAAGAGGTCCTGTCGTCCAGAGGATTATTTCAAAACCTGAAGTCAGCGGCACATCTTTCGTTGTTTCAGGGGGACGTTTTACCTCGCTACTGGATTTGAAAAGGCTACTACCTAAGAACCTCTACTTGCACGCCTCATTACTATTTGCTAGGTTCCTGACAAACGCTACCAAAAGATTGCAGAAATCCCAGCCCAGGGCTAGTGCTGCGTCTCACAACCCCACTAAAATATTCACTGCCTTAAACCTGGTTAACGACGGAAGTTTACCCTGGAGTAGAAAACTTTTTTGTCGAGGTATCCAGGCAGCTATTTGCCCTGGGGCGTAGTAAGACAGGCTTGAAAGGAATGCAGAGACACGTCCCAAGGCTCAGAAGACGAAACAGGCAAAGATTCCTCGCTATAACGTTCGCAGGCCAGAATCTTCTCGCGTCGCCAACGGCAAACGCGTGCGTTATGCTTAGTCGCTGCCTTGCAGCTGGAGACTACTCTGGGATGATGACGTGCCCTCTTTATCCCCACTTGTGTACCGGATTCCTTAACTCGTGCAAGCTGCGCGCGACTTTTCCTTTCGCACTTTCGTTTATCTCGACGCGCGACGCACTTCAAAATCTCGTTACCCAAACGAGAACCAACAGGCCCCGTTTCTCTCTTGATAGCTTTGCCGACTGCTATGCTATGGTTTTCTGCTTCGGTTCATCGTCTTTTCTCTTTGAATCTTGCTCATTTCCGCCTGTACGCGTTTTGATGCCGTAGAATACTTAAGAAAATCCATAAATTCTCGCTTTACTATACCAGCGTGGCGTTCGCGCGAAATCATAATTACTAGGTTACTTAGAGCGTTTTTTTTACGTTTTATAAAGTGCAAACTTCATTCGTGTAGTTTATGGCATTATGGCTACGCGCGTAAGAGCTGCGGTACCCTGAGAGCATGTCGTTATACGGTTTCCTACGTACTCCTTAGCAACGAAGCGTGCATATTCAAAGCGTCAGCAGGCAGTTTATGCCCTACTGCATGACATTGCAAGTATGCACTTTTGTGCACTCGACATCCTCCCCCCAAACGGAAGCCGTTGAATTATTTTTAAATTTCGCCCCAAACGAGACGGGAGCTGGGTTGAAGGGAAGAGGGGACGATTACTCGGAAGAGAAAAGCAAGGCGTGGAACATGTTCACGACGAATAACTATAGTACTATTCTAATGAATTTATTCATTGCGTTGTGGGCACGCCATCGCCTGAGATTTGATGCAATTTAATATGGTGTGGGACATTGCAATGTACAGACCGGTGCCTGGAGGCCTCCCCGACAATAAAGCCAAGCCAAACCAAACTAAACCGAACCTGACTTTTACTTTGTCTTTTTTTATCAGCAAAGGCAGCAGGGGAGGGGGAGGTACTTCAAGGGTTACTCTAATAGTTCACAAGCTTCTTCCTTGCAACACTACAATGACTAGCTGAGCAGTCTGTCGCTACTCTAAATAAATTGCGACGCTAGTTGGCGAACTGCACAGCATATTCGGTTGTTCTTTCTTTGAATCTTGTAAGACTGCGTCACTGGGCTGACGCCAGCTGTAGTAACCGGATAAAAAAATTCCCCGCATTTCCCCGAGGGGAAGAATGTGAAAGTGCAAATGCACGAGTTGAATTTGCGCGGTTCGGTAATGTTCGCGAAAGGGAGATCACACACACACACACACACAACTACAAAGAAAGAAAGATGCATTTATTCACAGACACCTATTTGTGTTGTCGTTGTACTTGATTGCTAGAGCGGATCTCAGCTTTGAAATTTCGTGTCAGTACTCCTTTAAGCGGGTGCATTAGCCCTTCTCACGCCCGATTCCTGGCCAATCCCCCACGTGGGTATGTGCCATGTCAGCGGCCAGGCAGCGCGCGCCCATCTCCCCCCGTTGCCAAGGAAGACGAGGCGATTCCTGGCCAATCCCCCACGTGGGTATGTGCCATGTCAGCGGCCAGGCAGCGCGCGCCCATCTCCCCCCGTTGCCAAGGAAGACGAGGAGCGCGCGCACCCGCTGCTGTTGCTATGCGGACGGCGGCGGACGCTTCAGGCTCGCTTAAGAAGTGCATTCGCACTTAAAAGCCAACTTAAGAAGAATAGACATCAAAGGCCCTGCTTGCACCAATACCACGGTGTCCTTCCCTTCGAATCCTTTTCTTTCGTTTGTTTCGGTGCTACGACACGCTACATGTGGAAGTCTGAAAACGCTGTCTTTGTCCCTACAGTTATCGGTTTGTTTCGAGGCTTTGAAGTGCCGCACCTTGTTGCCGCTCAACGCGTGTCTCTCCGGATAAAACAAAAGCTTGGGCGTTGGTCTCGGGGCTTGTTTGTACGGATGGGAAGGCAACGGCACAGGAACAAACAGAGTAGTTATAGAGGAAAACCGTGGATTTTCGCAGTCTACAATAAACATTGCCACCGGCACAAATAATGCTTAAAAAGTCATGCGGAAACGATGCTGTCAAAGAAGGCGGCTAAAAGGCACAGGCGAAAAAGCAGAGAAAATCGCTTTCTTTTTGTTCATCATCTTTGTACATACGAGAGACGCTAGAGCTGTCTAACGCAGTTTCGAGAAACATATACGTTCTGCTAGTTTGCTCTTTCAACTCATTAGGTTTAGGGTTGAACCTAAATCCTTTGTGGCATATTCCAGAAAAATGACTATCAGTTCAATCCAATTTGTAGGATAAGCAAAAAAAATGAAACAGATGACTTCAAAGTTTCAGCGGAAAACTCAAAAATACGATAACAATAAAAATTAAGGTTGATGCTTAAAAGCTTACAAGAACATCCAGGCGAAATCCTAGTTGAACCTTGTCTTGATCTGCTGTAGAACTTTCGGTTGTGTTGCAATCATCGAGGCGCTGGCGCAAGCAGCGTTCGGCAATCGTGCGCCTCCGCGTGGGCGCTGTGTGGACGGCTGAAAGCACCGCCTGGGGCTGGCCGACAGCCCTGCCTGCCAGCACTGTCATGCAAATGTCCAGTCCCTGCCGCACCTGCTCTTCGAGTCTCCCGAGTATGCGGCAGGGAGGCCGGAACTGCTGGCCGCCCCCGGAGGAAGAGGAGCAGCGTCCACGAGGCGCTGGGCGGCTACCTGTATGCCTCAGGCGTATGCCTGGCACTACACTCCCTTGCTCAGTGACTTTCTACTTTTTCTTTTTTTTCCCTGAACCAGACTTTGTGCGTGTGAGTGTGTGTTAACTTGTAAATATGCGCCTCCTTCCCCTGAGTTCTGTAAATATGTCACCTCTATCCTCTGTCTCTCCTCTCTATGAATCTGTCATCCTCTGCCCCAACTGCCACACCAGCAGGCGTTCCGGTGTCCACCCATAGGTGTGACAATTTACGCCTGCTGGTGGTCTTTCCTTTCCTTTTCCTTGACAATAAAATCATTCATTCATTCTGGCGCAGCTTTCTACTTAACCGCTTCCTTCCGACAGTGTTTACGATATGCTCTTCCGCCGTGATATACTTTCTCGGTCATTCCTGCCCACAACTAGACCCGCTAGCTGAACTCAGTTTCTATCCCGTAGCTGAACAAAATCCGTGACACCCTGTGAGTGAACATCATAACGAATAGCCACTTTATACGTACCTTGTGTAAGGTTGTGGTCTCTCTACCTCACAATATGCATAACCCTAGCATTGCACAAGGCAGGCATTCATGCACACTGCGAGGAACCACCGTGGGTTCGAGCTAGTTGAGCACGCTCACGAAACTGAAACGCCGTCGTGCCAAATCAACACCGCCTCTGTTGGGCAGGTGGAGAAAGGGGCGACAAAGGAATATGCCCAGGGTACGGAGGGAAGAAGTTTATTTTATACTAACGTTCTAGTCACATATTTTACAGTCCCAATTACATAATTTACAGTACAGGTACGCACTTCCCTTGAGGTGAAAGAGGCGATGGGGCGCCACGCGCAAGTGTGCGCGTCGTCGGCGCAAATCCAGTGGGCTCTTCGGTCAGGGCAAATTCCGGGGTGCGCGCACGTTGTGCGCGCACGCATCGCCGTGCTGGCCAGATCGGCTCGCAGCAGCGAGGGAGACGGGGCCCATTCGCTCACAGGCGCGTACCGCACGGCGTTTTTGTCGAGTGGTAGGTACGGCCTTACTTATGCAAGCCTAGGGACAATAGGAGCAGCCTTAGGCACGGGCCGCAGCCGGAAGGGCTGGTGGGCTTTCGCCGGCGCAACCGGCTGGTAAAGAAAGCGTCACATACCTTCGGCCAACGCCTTCGGCGTCCTGGAAGCGTCTCCCCGAACGGACCCCCACGCAGGGCGCGCGTTCGCGTCGCGGCGAGAGCGGGGTTCGGGAATCGTTCAAACAGGCCAATGAGGTGAGGTTAGCTCCCCCACTAGGGCGGAGCGCCCGCTGCGTGACAGTGTTTTATCGCCGCAACGGTCGCTGCAGCCTTCACCTCAGTCAGGAGTTTGAGAAGACGAGCGGCTCGGCTGTACACAGTGGCGCCGAGACGAGCCGGCATTTCAGGGAGAGAGGGGAAAAGCGCCGCGCAATGGCCCAAACCTAGCGATCGCGCAATGGTCTGGGAGCCAGGGTCCCCAGAAGGTTTTTTAAGCATTTAACCGCTTCAGTCTTTTCAACGTAGTAGTCGTATGATGCGTGACTTTCCGCCGATATAGTAACTGCGACGGCTGAAATTCGTAGATACGCCGCTCTCTTCCGCCTGTTAGTCTTTTCCGCATTCGAGCTAGCAGCTGCTTCCAGCTCAACCGTCTGCCCTCTTGGCTGCCATTCCGGTAGACATCATGAGAGCGCGCCGAAAGCGCTTCACCTTGAAGAATGGCCACGGGCTATACATGGCTCAAGCCACGCGGAAAAGGCACTCGGAAGAGCGGTCACTGCTGCGCTCCGAATTTACAGTTTGCAAAAAGCACGCAGCGTTAAAGCGCTTCTCCGAGCGAGGATAAGTTTTGAGATCCGAGCCCATGTGTCAAGCCCGGAGACACGGGGCCATTAGTATGCATCGTTCTTTACGGGCTGAGACTCCCGCTCCATCTGCAACACCTAGGCATCTTCCCGCTGCAAGGCCAGGCGACCAGAGCTGGCTGTAGCTAAGCGATGCGCGTTCAAGTCTCGCGAGAAGCGAGCACGCGCGCTTCTTCAGCCATTTTCACCGGCGGCACAAAGAGGCAGGCCTCTCCACTTTTTCTCTCGCGCCAGAGCCATCCGTCCTAATTGAGTTCCGTTTTGCGTGCTCTTGTTCTGCGGTGCTGCCGGCTCGGCTGCCACCGGGGAAAGAGCCTTAGCCTCCTCTTGGCAGGCCATAAAATACTTCTGCAAGGCTTTGCGTGGAAGTGTTGGAAGGTGCATTGCTGTCTCGCGGAGAGGTCATTCATCCGCATTTGACCACCGTTTCGACCAACTCGCTTTATTTACCGCGCTCGTCAATTTAAATAAGCGCCTTTTTTATTTATTTTTTTTTCTTTTTGTGCTTGGTGCCCTCGTTTCCATGCTTCATGCTTTGAAAATTTAGCGCCAGGCAGTTATAATGCGTCTGTAATCTGGACATGTGTACAGCGATAAAGGGTGTTTTCCTTTTTACTGAGTTATTGAGTCATTATTTACCATATTTTTAAATGTGACGAAGGGAGAAGAACTGCCTGAAGAAAATTCAACTCGTGCGTTCTGGTTTCTGCTTATGTTTAGTGTGAGCAGGTGAGCCTTTGTACGTGAAGTATTAACCTATTTGTACTTTGCGCGCCGCTACATATGAGTGAATACTGTTAAACCTGGACGCAACGGAGTTGACAAAAGTTCGCAATTTTTGTTACATACAGGTTTTCGTTACGTGCAACTTTCGAGTTAAGGCTCGCGGGAATGAAACAGCAACCAAGACGAAATTCTAGACATCAGTGAAGGTTAATTCACCCTTTATACATTTATTTTACAGAGAAAAACTGCGTTCGTGCGCTTCCTGCTTTCGAACGAGCTTACGCACTACACGGCGCTCCAAAGAAGAGAGAATGACCGCCTGAAGAAAATTCAACTGGTGCGTTCTGCTTTCTGCCTGTTTTTGGTGTGAGCAGGTGATGTTTTGTGCGTGAAGTATTAACCTATTTGTACTGTGCGCGCCGTTACATGTGAGTGGGTACAGTTAAGCCTGGACGTAATGAAGTTGCCAAAGTTCCCAATTTTCTTAACATCCATGTTTTCGTTACTGCAGGTTTCGAGTTAAGGCTCGCGGGAATAGAAACAGAAAGCAAAACAAAATTCTAGACATCAGTGAAGGTGAATTCACCCTTCACGGTTTTATTTCACAGCGAAAAACTGCGTTCTTGCGCCTCCTACTTTCGAACGAGCTTAGGCACTACACGGCGCTCTAAAGAAGCAAGGTCGCCTACCACCGTATTAACAACGGTAACTTAAGTATCGCTTTTGCCTATTGATACGTTTCGCCGTCTTAACGCGTTACTTTGCTCTTTCGCTAATTTCATGGTCTTTACCGCACTCTGTTGAGAAAGGTCTAGATGGCATACAATACCTGGCGGTTGCATCCTTCTTTCTTTCCAGCGGAGACGGCATTTAAAATCGTAACCTTTTCGTGAAAAGACGCACCTATTCGTTTCCTAGCACCAGCACTTATCACCGACGAACCGATATCACAGATAGAAGCCGAGACGCGCACTACACGCCGACAGTATGGCCTGGCACTTCAGAACTTAAGTCTCAACCACACTTACACGTGGAAAGGCACGGTAGTTCGCGGTGCGGGCGAAAAATTAAAAAAAAAAAACGTGATGTGTAGTTCTCTTGCTAGCTGGTATGGTGTGGTACACAAGCGAAACCAGAAGTCAATGCTACGTTAGCCATGAAATGGTTCTAGCCTCTCCGTTCATCATCATAATAATAATAATAATAATCATCATCATCATTATTATTATTATTATTATTATTATTATTATTATTATTACTATTATTATTATTATTATTATTATTATTATTATTATTATTGCGGCAAGATGGCGCCCAGCAAGGATTGCTGTATTCTATGCTCTTGTGTTTTTTACGGTAAACAAAAGTTTTTCCGCTGCCTTTCCTGTAACAAACGCGTGCACGCGAAGTGTGTTGTGTGGCCGGACGCTGAGCTTCAACTCCTGAGTTCTGGCGCTCGGCCGTTCAAGTGCAACATCTGTGAAACGGCTGAAGCGGCGGCTAGGCCTAGCGGAGCCGGCGACGACATCGGCACGTCCGCAAGCGGGGCTCCTTCCCCCTGCTCCCTTCGACGAGACTCGCCGCCCGTCGTCGAGAAGGCCACGGCCCCGCCGTCCCAGCCGGTTGACCTTGACGCCGAAGCTTCCGGTCTTCGCGCACTCCTCATCGACGCGCTTGACGGAATTTCTTTCCTCAGCGACCAAGTGGCCCGGCTGCGGGAGAACAACGATCTCATGCGCCGGGAAAACGCGCTCTCTTTCGACCGTCTCCGCCAAGAGAGGGAGGGAGACCGCGCCCATTATGCGAAGGTGGTTAGTTCCCTGCGTGAGGAGGTGTGCTCCTTGCGTGCCGAATTGCTTCGCCGCCCCCCTGCCTTGCAGGATGAAGCACGTCGCAGCTTGGAAAAGCCTTCTTTCACGCAAGTTGTCTACAAAGAAGTGTCGCCGTCGGCTACGTCGGCTCCGCTGCAGTCGGTGTCTTCGGCTTTTCCGACACTGCCTCCCACTCCGTCCCCACTTTCCCCGGTGCAATCTGTGTCTGTGCTTGATCGTAACCCTCCTACTACTATTGAGAAGAAGCGCCGAAGCCGTGCATGTGTAGGTGCATCGGACACATGTGGACTCGTAGTCGTTCCGCAGCCGAAGCGCCCCAAAGCTATGTTCGTCTCAAAGCTTTCCCCATCCACCACCTCTGCTAGCCTTAATGCCCATCTGTCAACCTTAGGTGTCTCGTCCTTGAGCTGCCGACGACTGAAGACGAAGTTTGACACGTACGCATCCTTTTATATATCCGTCAGTGAAGAGTTTTTCGAGCGTTTAAATGACCCCGCTGTTTGGCCGAAAGACTGCCTCTTTAGGGAGTTTCGAGGCATGTTTCGCGAAGGCATGCTTCACAGCTCTGAGCGCATCCCGTAAGAAAAGCAATGATGACTAGTACTTTGGATGTGTTTTATCAGAATGTGCGCGGTCTTCGTACCAAGGCAACTGACTTCTTTGGTAATGTTCTGGCTTCGTGTTTTCCGTTAATAGCTATCTCTGAAACTTGGTTGTGCCCTGATATTCTGTCCAGTGATTATTTCCCTCAAAATTACCATGTATATCGTAGTGATCGTGCCTTGACGGGAAGCAAACAAAAAGGGGGTGGGGTCCTTCTTGCCGTCGACAAATCTCTCCCGAGTGTGCTTTGTAGTGATATTCAGAATGCAGATGAGTCTGTATGGGTTGAAATTCTTATCTCTAAAACTGAAAAACTTCTTGTTGGGGTTTTTTACATTCCCCCTGATGTAGCTCCTGACGCATTCAATCAGTTAGTTTCCTCCATTGAAAAAGAGCTTATTACTCAATGCAACCGCAAGGTCCTCCTTCTTGGAGACTTTAACGCTCCTGGCGTTCAGTGGAGCCATCTATCCTGTTCCCACCATAACCACCACATTGAACAGAAGGGTAATAGATTACTAGATTTTTCGTCTTTCACTTCCATGGCACAGCATAATCACATAGAAAACTGCAGTGGAAACATTTTGGACCTGTGTTTTTCGAATTTTGATGATGTTAGTGTGTCACACTCTGATTGTCCTTTAGTCAGACCTGACAGATTTCATCCTCCTCTTTCTATTTCCTGTTCCCTTTCCACAATGCTCCACCATTCCGTAAGTTCCTGCAACACGCAACCTCGCTACGCTTTCGCCCGGGGAGATTACGTTGGGCTGTATGATTACTTTTCTGCTGCCCCTTGGTCGACAGTCATTGACGAACCTGATGTCAATGAACAAGTTGACCGTTTTACTGAGATTGTACTTTTGGGTATGAAGAAATACATCCCGCAATATTTACCAAAGAAGTTCAAATTCCCACACTGGTTTTCTTCTGAATTGCGGGATGCCCTTAAACTCAAAGAACGTGCGCACAGAAAGATGAAGCGCTCTGGTGCGAACCAGTTCGCTCAGGAGTTTCGGCGCCTACGTGCCTTATGCAAAATATTGCACAAGCGTGATCATGCTTCGTACCTGGCGTCAGTAGAAGCTAAAGCAACCCATCAACCGGGAGCCTTCTGGAAGTACATTCATTCAAGATCTAGTAAAACTAAAGAATCTATTCGTTTACTAGACTCCAACGGCAATGAGGTTGCGGAGGTGGCCGACTGCTTTGCTCGTCAGTTTTCTTCTTTTTTTGGAATTAGCGGTGGCAGTGATAACAGTAGCGCCCCTTGTCACCAGGGCGGTAACTCTGGTTGTTTCCAACTGGACGAGAACATCGTGCGGACCAGTATCAAGCGGCTAAAGCCCTCGCTTTCTTGTGGATCAGATGGTATTCCTGCCGCCATTCTAAAAACGTATGCAAACATATTCGTTCCAGTGTTCACTTCAATGTTTAATAACTGTCTCCGGTCTGGCACGTTCCCTCGCTCATGGAAAATCTCTCGCGTATTCCCTGTATTCAAGTCGGGCCCAAAAACTGACGCCATAAACTATAGGCCAGTCTCGCTCCTTTGTTCTGCCTCTAAACTATTCGAGTTATCTCTTCATATGGTGTTGTCTTTCTCACTTAAACACGTCCTCATTCCTAATCAACATGGCTTTATGGGTGGTCGTTCAACTTCCACAAACCTCGCGTGCTTCATGGAGCAGGCTGTCCCAGCAATCGTTGGTAGAAGCCAGCTTGATGTGGTCTACTGTGACATGAGCAAGGCCTTTGATGTAGTCAACCACTCGTTATTGCTTGCCAAGCTCATTCTGTTAGATGTCCATGCTTCTTTGGTGGATCTTATACGTTGCTATCTCCAGCAGCGATATTGCTATGTAAGTGTTAACGGTCAAACTTCATTTAGGTACAAAGCAACCAGTGGTGTACCCCAGGGATCTGTTCTGGGTCCCCTTCTTTTCTCCATTTTCATTAACGATGTTGCTTCTGTAATTCAAAATTCTTCTTTTTTGTTGTATGCTGATGATATGAAAATCTTTAGAGAAGTGCGCAATATTCATGACTGTAAGTATCTTCAGGCTGATATTGCGTCATTCCATCGTTGGTGCACCAAAAACGACCTAATTTTGAACCCCTCAAAAACGAAAGTTGTCTCCTATAGTAGAAAAACTCAACAGCTGCAATACTCTTATAAAATTGCAAGCACTGCATTGCCGAGGGTGACTGAAATACGAGACTTGGGAGTACTATTTGATACTTCTCTGACTTTCTCTTCCCACGTTACACAAATTACCCGTCGCTCTCTTCGATGTCTGGGTGCTGTTTGCAGGTATTCTAGAGACTTTAAAGGTCCTCTTCCTTTTTTAAAGTTGTATTCGGCTCTCTGCCTACCTCTTCTCGAATACGGCTCTGTTGTTTGGAATGGAACTTGCAAGTCCAATAGTGACCGTATCGAAAGAGTTCAAAATAAGTTCCTCTTTATCTTTAAGCACCGCTTCCGTCATGTGCTAGAAGACGCTAACGGCAGTGTGCCTTTTCTGAAAAGTCTTCCTTTCCTTCGGTGTCGACGAATGCGAGCTGATATTATCTTTCTTTATAAACTTCTTCATGGGGATATTTTGTGTGACGACTTGGTTACACTTATCAATGTCAACTTGCCGAACAAACTTTTCTGAACATTTCGAACTTTTAGAACAGATGCTTTAAGTAGAAGACGCTCGTCCATCTGCAGAATACAATGTGCATATAACGAATATTCTGATCGTCTTGATATATTTCAGAGCTCTTTTTCTTTGTTCTCAAACGACTTGAAAACTGTTGTAGCTTAAGTGCCTTTAGTCATTGCAAATTTATGTGCTGTATTTATTTTAGGCAAATCATGTTCTTGTTTGTTTGTTTTTCACATTTCCTGGTTTTGCGTTGCTTGAATTGCTGTAGGTTTGAGTGCCAGTGCTTGTAATGCTGAACTTCTTTCAAAGTTGAAACTTCCGAACATTTTGTTATAAAACCTTCGTGTTATGCGTATAACTTATCTCTGTCATGTTCAGTGAGTATTTCCTGTTTGTCACGTGCCTTGAACATTTCGCTGTCCGAGTGTCATGGCTTGCAACGCTAGGTCTCCTGTTTCTTTTCTTTTTTTTTTTTTTTTGCTGTTTTGCTTTTTGAGATTACTGTAACTATCTTTATTGTTTCTTTCATGCATACGGTTTTGTGTGTTGTGTTGTCTTGATTTTAGTTTGTTTTTTTGTACGATTTGTATATGGTGTACCAGTACCAAGACCCTAGGGTTGTTCCTGGGCACCGAAAATAAAGGTTGATTGATTGATTGATTGATTATTATTATTATTATTATTATTATTATTATTATTATTATTATTATTATTATTATCAGCATCAGCATCGTCGTCGTCACACCCCCACCATAATCATCATCGTCGTCATGGCGAACTTCGTATTTAGGCGATTCCAGACCGTTTCATTGCTGCTGGCTCCTTACGGTAGGGCTAGTATTCGTTAAATTAGTTCATTTCTCTGGCCGATTTTTAAGTAAAAGTGCAAAAAACAATGATCAGCTCACCGACTTCGTTACATCAAGGCCTGCGATGTTTCATTACGTGGAGGCCGCAAACACATGGCCTTCAATGGGGGTGACAATGGGGAACTGAAAAACCGTTAAATCCAGGAATTCGTTACATATAGGTTCGTTACATTCAGGTTTAACTGTACTTGTATTTCTCCCCCAACGTGTTGTTGGCCAATGCCATTAGAACTGAATGAATGGATGAGGGTGCGAGTATGCTTACGGCAAAATTAGCTAGAGAAAAAATACGATAGGAAGCGCAAAAATTGACGCTTGCTTTATTTCATTTTTTGCGGTCGCCTATTTTTCCTCGGCCAATCACGCTTTTAAAGTCATTAGAGAGATTCAGACGAGTATAAACATTTATAAAAATCGAAATGTTGTGACATCGATCATGCAGAAAATATGCTTTATTGCATCGACATAAAACATACCTACTCCTTTTTTTCCGCGAGAGGTATCGAATAAGATGTTCCACAACCACAATTATCCTCCCTAGCTCCATCATCTTCGCTACTTCTGCTCATTTTTTTTCTTCCTCTTCATTCTGTAGTAAAAATAGCAAGCCTGACGTCAAACTAAAGTGAACATGTCTCAGCCTTATGAAGATCACAGTATTGGACTGTCTATGCGCAGGGTATTGAAGCACTCGGTGCATGGACTACTGACGCTAGCGAACAAAGCTTCTTTTGAGGTGCAAAGCTCGTCTGCGAACATTTCGCCACTTGCCCTCCTACTTCTGCATCTTCCACTACGACAGTCGCCACCAAGCCCCATTTGCAACGGCGATCCTCACTAACGGCGGCCTTTTTTTTCGGCAGAGCGGGAAAGCTGGCGAAAATCCGGCCCTTCTTCCTTTGAACGGCGGGAAACACGCCTATCAGCTCCAGGATTTCATCTATCGGGTTCTGTCTCTTGGTTCTATTTTTGGTTTCACTTAAGTAGAACGCGCACACGAAAAAAAAAAAACCGTGAAGGATTAACCCAGAAAAGGAGGTACAGCAAATGATAGGACCGGAGAGTACGGGGCAGCGGGGGCGGTGAGAAGAACTGGGCATTGTGAAGATATCTGAAAGGCGAGCGTCAGGCGCGACGAAGGGAGCTCAGGGTTTCAGTCCTGAACGAAATCAGCGTGAGCCGGAGGAACACAAAGGATCCGGTGTTTTACTTGCCTGCTTTCCGGTAAGAGGCATTTCGCGCTTCGCCTCTTCTTTCTAAGCGTTGTCACGTTGTCGGTATCAGCCTGCTTTCCACGGCTGATCCGATTTGTTCTCACCGTATTCCTTCTTATTCTGTTTCCCGAAAGTTGTGTGCCGCTTCGTCGACTTTATGGCGAGTTGCGAGACCTCTTTGTCGAAACGCTTCGTTTCGGTTGGGAAGGCGGTAACTTCATAGCCGGGCCCATCACCCGCAGCGCTCCGGTGTCTTACGCCACTGGACCAACAGCTGCCAATTAGCCTCCCGGCGCGTCGGGCTCTGTGGCTTGAAGCGTACGGTCGGCGGGTACCCCCCTCTCTGCCCCAGGGCTAGGAGTGTAATACCAGGGCTGGTTGCTGTACCGTGGATTACCCGGAATTAAACGAAGTTCTGAGGAGCTAGTTCGTCTTCGCGGAGTGACTGCGCGCGCGAGGCGAGGGCCGCCACGGCCGTTTACGGCTTGGCTCGCTCGAACCCACGGTGGGCACCTTGGCAGGCTGCACTGCATTACAGAGGTGAGGCCCACAGGGTCCTGCTATTACAAAATGCGCTTCATAGTCGTCAGCGGATGCGCTCACTAAATGCGTTCCATAAGTATACATGAGCCACTTGAGCCACACGAATGTCCCCTGCACACGTCGCGCATCCCTCCATCACGTTCGGTCACGTGATGGTGAAGCTCACTCAGTCTGTTTGATGGCGTGGTACAGGGCGGACGTGTGTGTCCAGCGGTCCGGTTGTGTGTCACTCCTGTGAGAGAGCTGATGCGGTAGGAAACGCGTCGCTGCGGGCAGAGGGCGTAAGTGCAGAAATGTTTGCTAGCAATGTGTCCATGGATCCCTTTCTGCTATCCAATGCTGACATGTAGTGGAACCCAGACGTTGGCTCTACTATAGTAGGGTGGGAAACTTGCGTGCATGTATAGTGTGAGAATTATAACTGCTCGCTGCGCCAGACTTCTGCGCGTAATCATCATCATCATCATACCATGTCATCTCTTTACGCAAAGCCTCATCCACTCCATCGGTATATGATTATAACAAACGCGGTGTCTGGTCTATATACGCCTGGAAGGCTTCAGTCCTAAGAGCTGCACAAGCGAGCAACGTCTGATGCTTCTGATACTGAAGAGGGCCTTGCAGAAGTACGTTTGCAGCGACACCGTGCCCCTGATCTAACATCGTCTTCACAACAAGGCGCCAAAAAAAAAAAAAAAAACGCACAGGCACTGCCAAAAAACGTTCTAGCTCGCTGATATACAGCCTTGAGACTGAAAAATTTTAAAGGAGCGAAGCTGCGTTTTATCCGTCCAAGCGGGCGTGGCCTCGCCATTGCATCGCAAGGAATGTTCAATCATTTCAAATGTGTTCCCAACGAACCCCTATTTTACAAACTATGGAAAAGCAGGTAGTACGCGAGGATGAAGGCGGGGCATTGGAACAAATACGTCTCCACTGCGAGCTTCTTAAAGCAAACACAGAAAGAACGCCCCGTGGGTACCACAAGGCGCCCGACCCTGTCAAGTCGTTAGCGGAGAGGTTCTATTGCAATAACGAGTCAACGAGCTTCGCCGCACCTGCGCTCCCCCTTTGGTATTTTCATGGCGGACGCGCTACCCGCAACTGGTTTGGAAGCTACCAGACGGTTCGTTCAAATCTTTTGATTTCAACGAGCGATCCGGTGAAGTGGGGGCCAGGGAACACAGTCTCATTTTCGTAAAATAAAAATGCGTGATGCATGCGGAATAGCGACGCACGCTTGATTGCATGCGAGGCTTCGGCACGTGGTACGACTGTGTAACTGACCACATTCGACGTTTCGTATTGCTTTAGAATTGCACTTGTATACTGTCCTTTTCGTCTTCCTTCGAAACTTCGGCTTTTAGTTAGGATGATTGAAGCTCCTCCTTGGTAAAACAATGCTTCGACCTCTATGCTCTTCGTGATAACAGATTGCAAAATGCCTATTAAATCACTAGTTGAGCGGGAGAGTGCATCTTTTATTGGAGCGAGGAGGACGTCTGCCCTACGATGGGGCCCGCGCTAAACAAGGACCGTATTCAAAGAGGGGTTTCTTGTTGAGGGGTCTCAAAGCCTTCACAGTGGTCGGCCTCGGCTAGAATACTCGTGCCAGACCACTATGAATAGCAAAAGCGGAATTCCTTGTGATAAAGCCTCGCTTAATTCTCTCTGTGATTCATAGTGTGAAGTGCTCGGACTAACGTTTCTTAGGCTTTTGGGGGATGTTTGGCCAAGTGCAGACACGTCACTACTAGGTGGTGGAGATCTGACTTTGCGCGACTCTTGGAGTAGGGGCATCATGGGTGTGTGTGGGGAATACTTTGCCCATTTCTGAATCATGTGCGGAGTGGAGGCTGTATTTGTGCGTAGTTTGTTGACGAAGACTTCTTGAGATCTTGTGCACTCCCGGGACAATGTTGACGTGATACCCAGGGGTGTAACGTTGTCTTTTAAAGTCCTTCAGCCGTAGAATTAAGGGGATGGAGAGTGGGTGTGGAAAAGAAAAGGCTGAGGATGTCCGGCGACTGCCGCAGAACTTCTGACCCCACGTGACTGCGAAGCCTTCGATAGCGGGGGCTTTGCGTTACAAGTCTCGGGAACAGGGGATCGAGGACGTAGAGGCGGCAAGTGACAAGGTCAGCCGTATCCCGAAAATTTGGGGGATGCGGGAGAATGAACGGTGCATTCGCTGTCGTGACCTAGCCGGGCAGCTTCATGAGCCAAATCCTTGGCGACAATTCCGGATTGTCTTGGCAACGAAAGAATTACTGCGTCGAGACTATTCGTGACAGCGTGTTGTAAGTGTTCTTTAACTTGTGACGCCGGTTAATACGGGAGTTCGTGGCGCAGTGTTGATTACTGAGTGTGAAGGATGCCTTAAGGTTCCGTGAAAAAGTATCACTTCAAAATTTTTGGTAGGGAGAGGGGGATTATCTCGCGTACCAAAGGGCACCACAAGCGGCTATCAGCTCAGAAGTCGTTGGTTTCGAGGCACGTGCTAACCAGAATCGTATTGGGGGGCTTTCTTCCGATGTCGACCACCGCACGTGCCGAGTTGGTTGGTAATTGTGTAATTCATGTGTGCTCGGTGTTCTAGGTCACTGCAGCGCTTAATTCATTCTTGATAACGTGAAACAGTTGCAGAGACGGTGGTTGCTCACGTCGGCTTTCGTGTTAATTTTAGTAGGGCCCCCGACACAAACCTACGATTACCCCCCCCCCCCCCCCCCAAAATGACAACGCAGTGTCCGCGCATGTTATTAAGGGGATTATATTTTATCAAGTGCATCTACTAACAAGACCAGCAACTGTGGCTTGGGATCAACGTTGGACTTTGCACAAGACGGAAATAGGCAGAGAGAGAGAGAGAGAGAGAGAGAGAGAGAGAGAGAGAGAGAAGAGAGAGAGAGAGAGAGAGAGAGAGAGAGAGAGAGAGAGAGAGAGAGAGAGAGAGAGAGAGAGAGAGAGAGAGAGAGAGAGAGAGAGACTTTGTTGGTTGAGGAAGTAACTCGAGGAGAATCAAGTCGTGATGGTGGTGGCGGGCAAAGGGCGATGGCCCTCTCCGTCTTGGCCGTCTTCTCTTTGAGGTTGGTTGGCGGGGGAGAAGGAAGCCTTTTTGGGTATCTGATGTATACAGTTGCAGCGTCTCAGCGGCCGCATTAAGTGTCATGGAAAGGTTTCGAGCCAGATATATAGTGCCCCAGTAGACGCGAACAGCGCTAATTCAAGACGTGAAAGGAAATACCCAGGCTAGGTGCCCTGAACCCACCAGAAAATTGATCAATCATTCTTGAAGTTCCTACAGGAACCCTTGGTCGGAGCTACTCGGAGCTAAAGGAGCTACTTAGAATAAAGAAAACCACCTCATATACTTTGCAATCCCACAAACGTTTCATTTTAGGGTTCTAGCCTCAATATTGTTTTCGTCGCGACTTACAAGTAACCCGTTGGCCGCTTAAGAGAAAGCATTCTCGAAGTATTTCTGCCATGAGTCTAAATCGCTTGACTAGAAATCTTACACAACCGACAGCCAGTTGTGGAGAGACCACTTAGGGAACGACAAAACAAGGAGGTGGGTTCGTAGATGACAGCGCTGCGCGTACTCTCTAAATCAGGAATGCTTCTCTTAAGTGGAAGCACACGCAAAGCAAGGCCAGGATAAAGGCTTCTACCCGAGACAATGGTGGCGAGGCGTACAGTGGACGGCAGAGAAGCCATGCAACATCAACCCGCTGGAACTGGACGTAGCCGGTCGCCCAACGAAATAACCAGCGGACTTCCCGCCCGCAGTTACAAAAACTGCTGCACTGTTGGTGCTATAGATGACGGTTTTTAATATTGTTGGACTCATCCCGAACTCTAGTCATGTCTTATTATCATGTCGTAGTCATATCTTATTATTATGGAGATTTTCGCTTTGCCTTGCTCACTTAACCCTTATTTTTGACTGTTTTCGTCACCTTTCACGTCTTGGGCGCAATAAAGGGCGCAATTGAAGACTCTTTTTTATTTGCGTTGTTTGCATTCCTTTTAATACTTTTGTATCGGGATATATAACCCTTCAAAAAAGTGAACGTTCGCAGTCGGAGGCCATTTAGTTACAATTAAAGGGCATCGAAGGCTCCTGTTCGTCATCGGGGTCTGGTGACACTTGTTGGTTATTAGTGTGAAAGCACTACTATGTGACAGCTTTTGCGGAAATAAGTCGGCGGCGTGAATACATATGAATTGCGTGCGCACGTAGAAACGTTCCCCTGCTAGGGGCAATACGGTTTGTGGTGTAAAAAAACAAGGACCCCGAATCAGGCCACTTACGCAAAAAAGAGCAGTGTTTAGAAGTAGCAAACTGAAATGAAATGAAAAAAACTTGAACTCATTTCGCATGGGTTCAGCTAAGAACAAGAAAATTGATTTGCCTGTCCGAAACAGCAATTAGCAGGTACTGCAACCCGCAAATCGACCTTCATGTGAAGGAGCCCTAACGACAAAATAGAACTTTGTTTATTTTGAAAAAAAAAAAACAAAAAAACTAGGCTGCAGTACCGCACTCGTCTTCATTCCAGCAACGAAAGAATTAAGAAAAAAAAATCCGAGCAGTATTGAAAAAAGGACTACGGCTTAGCTCAGCTAATCTTGGATATGCAAAGCAAAAGCTTGGCTTAGTCTGGCTGAGTATTGGTTTCGCTTGGTTAACCTTTGATGTAGCTGTATTGCCGAAAACGGCTCAAAGCCGTTCGGTACCGTGCAACGCTCACAGAAGGAGGCCCGGCGAACGCGGCGTTCATACACGGCGAACGCACCGTTCCTCTTCGCCGTGCGCGAGATGAGTCACGTAGCCCGAGACGACCCAGCGGCGCACGCGTGGGAAGCTGTGGGGGTGGTCGGCTGCGGATCAGCTGATCGGCCACAGCGGCGGCCGTGGCCGCCGCTCATATGACCAGAACGACTGAAAAACAGGCCTTGTGCGTAGCGCCGAAAGTGGGCCCGGCGAATTAAGCGACGCGCTTTGAGGGGTGTGTCGTCGGACGTGTGTGTCTGGTCAAAAGGT
Source organism: Haemaphysalis longicornis (assembly GCF_048455015.1). Taxonomy (NCBI): domain Eukaryota; kingdom Metazoa; phylum Arthropoda; class Arachnida; order Ixodida; family Ixodidae; genus Haemaphysalis; species Haemaphysalis longicornis. Next base: position 54,720,653 of record NW_027526422.1, read on the forward strand.
CAACTTGCGCATCGTCCTCGAAACCGCTGGACGAAAGTAGTGAATCTTTGCTTTAAAACTTCCAAATTTTGCTCTGCAGGTATGTGTTATCGGGCATGAGTGACGTAATATTGGCCAGCGCGAAAAACATAATTTTCAGTGTCTTAACTGCACGTTAGCAGTGAAGTGATACGATCAAACGAAACTATACAGGCCCCACTGCAATCGTCCGGTCATGTGTCTTAGCGACGGGTCAGTTCTGCGGCCTCCGATCGAACAAAGAAGGTTCTGTGACGTCATAGAAAAGTTGCCGGAAAGTGGATGGGAAATCGCCACTGCTTCAGATGTTTTCTTTATCATTCCCATTATTTTTTTTGAAGTTTGCGATAAAATTGGTATCATTATTATCGGGACCAAGCAGTCTTTCTAAGAACCAAACTTGTATTTATTTCACGGTCCCTTTAACACCGTAATTTCGAAAGCCGCCTTTAGTAAGTCGTTTATCATTCGAAGGAACATTAAATATTAAAAGCAGATGATGCGAGTACTACCATCCACTTAATCACTGCCGTTTTGAAGGAAGTGGGCACCTTCTTCTTCCTTTTCTTGCAATCTTTATCCGTTCAATAACTTATCAAAGTGGCGATGACCCTACCTGCTTTATGATTTGTAGAATTTAGCTTTGAGTGCCCTCACTCTTCCCGCGTACCGTAATTAGCGCCGGCGAACTGTGTGCCGCTAATTGTCCCCCCACCTCAATCTTCCGCAATCGTCAGCAGCCCGAGAATCGTTCACATCGCCGCTTCATTATTTCTTCCTCCTCACGTCGCCGTGCTTGCATCTGCAAATTTATTCACACCATGATTAGATCAACGTGCAAGTTTTTGTATTGCTTTGCAGGCATCACAATGCTTAGTATGTAGACAATATTTTAAGCCTTAAATGCTGACCACAACGCCGAGTTTTTACTTTGGCACCTCGGTGATTCCACAGACGACGGACATGTGCGTGCACATGCATTTTTGTTTCTTTTTATATTTTTATGAGCTATGGGTAAGCAAGAAACAAGCTTAAAACTGCAATCCGTTTCCCTCCAGCGTGCGAAATTTGCAAAACAAATGCAAAGATGGCGCCCGTGATGCGCGATTTCCGGCGGCTGCAGTTTTCTTCCAAATTGGGGCCTTTGCGCACGTCAAGGTTTGGTCGGTCTGACTAAAATTTGTTTGAAAACAGTAACTACACCGAAATGGCAAACCGGGCAAAACTAATTTTACTTTCTGCCATACACAAAAAAAAAATTTGAGAACACTTGTGAAATTGGGCCCGACACTAGATTATCGCTTGCTTTGACGCCCCCTATCTACGTATCTGCAGTTGTGACCAACTTCCAAGTGATAGCCAACGTCGACCAGATAGTTGTTAAAATATCTGCAAACTATCGCTTTTCTAGAAAAATACCAAAATGCCCAAAAAAGATTGACTGCTGTGCTTTGTCTAAAAATGCGTAACTTTATAAATGAATATAAAATAAAAACCGCACTCGATTTCCTTCAAAATTCCGTAAACGGCACTCCTTGGGAGGGCCAACAATAGTGCTGAAAAACATGTTGCATCATTTTGTTTGTACCGAAGAAATAAGCGGCTGAAATCACGCGTTCCAGACGCGCCTCCGTGCCGTGTGTTCCACTGCTGCCGCTGCTTTTCTGGCTTCCCGCTTTGATAAAAAAAAGTGTCTGCTCGCATACTGATGCCACACCACGGACCTTTCAACCTTTGAAGTGTCTCTAAAAGAGAAATCTGCGTTTTAATCTTTTTTTTTTAATTGCGATGTTTTACTGAGTGCTAGCACGGCAACGCTTGTGGCCAAGACCCGCCAAAAAGTGCGCCTCTGAGGGCATAACTTTTTTCTTAGCAAAGAATAAAGAGCAGGATAACAAAACAAAGTTTTTTTTTTTTTTTTGGTATGACGATTGCTCTATGTGACCCAATGCCGGGCGGGTGCAATAGAGGGGGTGCACTGATCTTCCAATGGAAACTATAGTGCAAACCTCACTGCCTCTCCTCGCCGGAGGCGTTTCCGCAGGCGACGCAAGTTCGGCGCGCTCCAACAAAGAAACGGCATCTGTCTTTACCGAGGGTACAGATATACCGACCAATGAAATACGCAATAACGTGGCGAGCTTCTGCTCTTCTGAGTGGTCGCGTGACCTTATCGTGAGGCTAGGTAAACAGTCGGTTGTAATCACGACCAATGGTTGTAATAAGGGACCAAACCGGTTTAGCTGTGTAAACTTTGTTTTGTAGTCTTTATGATGCAGCCCTGTCTACTTTTTCGTTACATATATCATAGCAGCAAGAGGAACCTTTGATATGCGTCTTACAAGAAATTTGGTGTGCTATGTTTGAATGTGCGAACATCCGAGTTGTAACGAAAATGTTGTAAGCATTTCACTTTAATTATATGGTTATGATTGTCTTCTGAGAGGCGTAAATAGAAAAGACGTGGTTTTGAATCTCAGCCACATCATCCGGCAAATTAATAGGCGTCCTCGTTATTTCACTTTAATCGTGCCAAAACACACTCCTACGGCTATTTCTGTCAGTTTATACTCCTGCTGTAACCCGAACTCTGTTTTAACTGAATTCTACAGCGGGCTTTTGCGCGCTATAGGCGTGTCTTGGTAAATGTCGGTGTTTTTCGGACATCCAAATCAATTGCAGATTTAATTTTTTATTATTTAAAAAAAGTGGTCCATTTGTAAGCAGGCTCCCCATTTTTAACAAGTGGCCGGCACTTCGTCAGTTACGGCAGTCGTCACAACAAGGAAGCCCTTTGTTTTGTAACTCTACTCTACGTATTTTGCTAAGAAAAAAGGTTGCGCCCTCAAATGCGCGCTTTCTGGCAGGTCTCCGCCACAAGCGTAGCTGTGCCAGCGCTGATTCAACGAAACATCGCAAATAAAAAATATTAAAAAGCCGTTTCCTCTTTTAGGATACGTCAAAGGTTGAAAGTCCCTGGTGTGGCTGCAGAATGCGAGCTGACCCTTTTTTATCAAAGCGTGAAGCCAGAAATGCAGCGGCAGTAGCGGGGCAGACAGCGTGGAGGGGCGTCTGGAACGCGTGATTTCAGCCGCTTATGCCTTCCGTACAAACAAAATGATGCGGCGTGTTTTTCAGCAGTATTGTTAGCCCTCTTGAGGAGTCTCGTTTCCAGCATTTTGATGAAAATCGAGAGCGGTTTCTCTTAATGTTGAGTTTTAAAGTTACGCATTTTTAGAAAAAGCACAGCAGTCAATCTTGTTTTGCGTATAATTATGCTTTTCTAGACAAGCGTTTTTTTTTTGCGCATATGTTTACAAATACCTTGTCGACATTGTCTATCACTTACAAGTTGGTCACATTTGCAGATACGGAGGTAGGGGGCGTCAAAGTAAGTCACAATCTGGCGTCAGGCCCGATTTCACATTTTTTTTCTAATTTATTCGTTCATGGCAGAATGTAAAATTTGTCTTGAACTATTTGTAATTTTGGTGTAGTTGTTTTTAAACAAATTTTAGTCAGAACGACCAGACCTTGCGGTGCGAAAAGCCCCAAATTTTGAAAAAACTGCAGCCGCCGGACATCGCGCGTCGCACGGGCCACATTTGCATAGTTTTTTCTCGCAAAGTACGCACTCTAGAGGACAACTTATTGCAGTTTTAAGCTATTCTCTGGCTTGCGCATATCTCACAAACATATTGGAAAAATAAGAAATGCGCGTGTACACGCATGTTCATCCTCGCCGAGAAGTCCTCCGCCTGATATTTTCCCCACGGTGGGCTGACTGTGGCTGCCACTGAAGTCAGAGTAAATATTTTCCAGGGCGATCTCCAACCTTAGCTCTCCATGGCTTTATTATTTCCTTTATTGCTCCGTTCTCGTTTGGCTGTATTAGGATAATTGAATAGAATGATTCCTCTCACATCCATCTACTAATTGAGCAGGCGTATATGAAAGATGATCAGGTTTGCCTAATTTAATTAATAAGATTCGCGTTTGTAATTCCGCGTAAAAAATAAGGAAGACGTACACAACGGCCGAAATGCTGCACAAGCCCTAATTACTTTCGGTATATTGGGGCGTCTGTTCCGTGGCCGAAACAAACTAAACCAAGACCGAGCAGTATAACCTAATGCGATGCGGATACTGAGGCAAGAAATTCAAATATTATGCCTTCTTATAGGCTCTACACGTATTAGACCCCAATGAAAACAGGAAATAAAAACCAACGGCGAGGTATAGCGGACAGTAATTTCTCTTCTTTGTCATTTTTTCTTCGCGAAGTCGCTGTTCTTTGTGCATACGAAACGACCCTCAAGATTGGACTGCTGGGAAGCATTTGAAAAATACTTGCAAGTAATCGCGCTACATAGGCTACCTCTGTCACTAAAAGGAAAATACTGCAACCAATGCGTACTTTTTGTGAGGACGTACGGTGCAGAAATTTCGGAGACTTACTAAGAAACTTTAAGGAAAACCTAGGTCGGCGAAAGAATTATTATAGGAGTAGCACTTCAAATAGGGAGGGAGTGTCTTGGATTGAGAAGCACATTTCAGTGGAAGATAGCCTAGGTCAAATCAAAAGGAAGAAGTGGAGTCCGGCTCCACATCTAAGGGGAGAAGTGACAAACCGTAGAACGTCGGGGTAGCGGAGGGGATGCTGAGAGGCGGGACGAGAAATTGGGAAAACCGGTAACTCAATAAGGGGGTGGGGAAAGGGGGTGAGAACGAATTTTTGGGGAAAATATGTTCGGACAGCGCAGGATAGGCGCCGTTCAAAGGTAATTGGAAAGGCCTTGACCTGCAGTGGACCTAAAATAGGCTGACGACGACGATGATGATGGCAATGGTGTTGGCGTAATAATAACGATGATGATGATGACGGCTTACTACCAGTTAAGCTTAAAAATGGTGGAAAATGTGTAATCGGTAACGGCAATTATTGTACGATGTTTAATAGTACTGGTCGGGGGACTCTTAGCGCGAGATGGTGCGTAAAATGCAAATGTTGTATCAAATTAGGTCGGAGAGGGCCGACATTTTCTAGTGTTTATTCAAATAAGGAAAACCGGGAATATCTTGTTAACGCATCCCACCCCTTGAAGCGCAGCGGGAAGCTATGGTTTGGGCAGGGTATCGGTAAGAAATAGCCGCGAAAACATAATGAATCGCGACATAAAACACCGGGGAGTGTCCCGTACTGATTTTGCTAATGTGAGTGGTTAGGGAAGAAGGAGGCGATTGTTCGAAGAATTCCGTCGCAGCTCTACAAGCAATTAAGAGAGCGTTATTTAACTATGATGGCTGAAGATCCGGCATTCATAGCACGCAAAATGGCCGCCTGCTCGAAGCACAGAAGAAAAAGTTACTGAACGCCCAAAATGACGCCACATTCTTCAGAGAAGCTTTTGTATACAAGGTAACTATAAGTGCGTTTAAAGAAAGCAGGATAAATGTGGTTGTGGGTGTGATTGGAACAAGGTTTCTGAGGAATCCAATACAAACCCGGAACCCTAGGCCCCCACCACAGCTCACTGATTCTAGGTGACGTAAAGTGGACGTAGTGAAGGGGTTGTGGCCTTCGACTCAGAAACGTGAATCTAAAACGTGCACTGCGGCACACAAGAATAATTTTAACGTACGAATTACAGAACTACCCAGTAAGCGACAAGCAAAGGGGCCGTTTGCGCTAATAGGGCGATTAAAGAGCCTCTGACTTATAGTAACGAAGAAAGAAAGAAAAGAACTTGGAAGGAAACAAAACAAAGGAACAACAACAACAATGATGGTCGCAATATTGAGAGGTGATCGCCGCATTACCGCCCATGTGCCGTCGATGCTGATTCGAAGGAGGTGCATGGCGTCACTGTAGCCACAACCACATTAACGCACTGTCATGGACCAATGAAATGAGAACGCGAAAATATAAACCCGAACCTGCAAAATCAAAGAATATGAATAGTGAAGATAAAATAAGGCCTCACCAGAGGTATATTTAGAAGTACACCTTTTCAATCTCGGTTACTGTAATAAAAGCACGCGACACATCACTTGCGTGGAAAGAAACCACTCTATTTGTGCGTCGGGTTCATATTATTGTATTTGTGTTTCAGTTGCCTATGACTGTACATAAAATGAGCGCGCTACCCTCCATGGAAGACCTGTTCTTCGAATTTCATCCCTGTAGTTGGAACCGTCCACATCAACGGCAGCTACGAAACGGGGCTTAAAAGGAGCGGCAGCGCCGGAACGCAGAGAAGAGAACCACACCTGCGGCCAGCCTTGCGCAAAGTAAGGGATGCGATTCCGCCCACGACGAAGAAAACCGAGAGAGGAGCATCGGAGACCGTGGGAAGTGGGAACCAGGAGGAGCCAGCGAGGAAGCCGAATCTACTTGACGGCAATAACAGCGCTTTAACGGGACGCAAGAAAGATTGACAGGCAAGGCGCTGACTAGCAACAACAAGGTTTATTTCATTGCAGCGAAATATATACTCTCGGAGAAGGAAACGCAGAGAGAAGGAACAGATAAAGATAAAGAGATTGTGAAGAACTCATAAGCACAAACATAGGCACGCGCAAGGAAAGTTGTCATCGGTCAAGATAATCATGCTCCTTTTGTAGCAAAACAATAGATGGCTTGCTGACGGATGAATCCTTTCGCGTGTGGATGACGTGCGCCTCGAAGATCTCTCTGGCGCACTGATCTTTGTATTGAGACATTGTTTGCTCCAGTTCGAGTCCGTGTCCTTCAATATCGAAGAAACATTGGCGGAGGACATCGACTGCCGAAAGGACTTCATTAAGCGTCGGATGGCTTTCATTCGCGACATCCTCGGCCTCCTCGGTGCTTTTCATCAGCATTACGACGGTGCTGCTGATGGTGCCCGCGTCCGAGGGGCTTACAGTGACGGACACGTCGTCGTCGACACTCAGGAAATCTTCGAAGGACACTCCCTTCGTCACAGCATCGGGAAAGTTGGCGAGCTGCCGCCTTGGTCCGGACTCACTGACTGGGAGGGTTCCGTCATGAGTTCCGCGCGTCGGAAACAATTACGGAAAGTGTAGGGCGTCATGTCACTCCATACGAGGCGCAATGTCTCAGTAGGGAACTTTGCTCAGAAGTCGCGACCGTTCAAAATCTCAATCGCCGCTCCGATACCATGCATTTTGGCGGCCATTCTAGGCACCCTGAGTTCGATATATCAGATGTGAAGTTCGTTATAAGGAATGTGTTTCGCGTTTATTTTCGCAACTGATTTATTTTTGTTCGATATATAGATTCTATATCGATATAGATTCGATTCGCTCTATCCGGGTTCGTTATATTCGGGTTTGACTGTACAACATGACGGTGCCCACAATGCCCGCATACATGTTCGACAATTTAACACTAATACCTTCGCATTCAGTACATTATAATGACTGCTTCGGTGTCCTAGAGTTTTCGGTTAGGACTTGTTGCGAATAGTAAGGCTTAAATATGCTCATAGATGTGGAAATGCAGTACCAAAAGAAAGGCCTCGCTTAGGCGAGATAGTCGTGCACGGCTAAAATGTTTAATAGTGGTTAGTAGTAGCTGCAGGTACAAAAACTAACACGTTTTTCTTTTTTCTATTTGGTGTGCGTACGCCGTAGCGTTTAAAGCCAAGAGCGTCACGAAGTCCGTCTAGTCAGGATGAGTCCACGTGTTCAGTGGAAAATACAAGAAACAGACATAGAAGCGGCGGACCGACGGTAGAAAACTAACAATAGGTGCAAGACGAAGTGTAGAGTGCGAACTTTGAGAATATGTTATGGCCTTCCAGCGCGAGAAAGTAAGAAATACGCTACGAAGAGGCTGGGCAAGAGCGGTCAGATTATAAGGGACTAAGTTGTGGGAGAAACTCCTTCTTCGCATTTGGCAGTCCGCGTGTTTTATGGGGAGAGGAGACAAAAAGAAGATACAGAAGAAACGCGAAAACCCGAACAGAGGAAGAGTATAGAGAGATCGAAATGGGAAGAGGGGGACGGAACCAGTGAACGATGCTCAAAGTGAACCCGAGTGACGCGTATATGTGCCGGTGCGGCGGAAGACAGAATGAGAAATGAGGGAGAGAGAGAAAGCAATATTCAGAATAGCAAACCGAAATGCTGGAAGGGTGAGAAGTGCGAAAGAAACAAAAAGAGCGGCCACCGTTGTTCAGAAGCTGTCGAATACGAAACACGGGCTGGTTCATAGAGGGACGCCAGAAGACGCGCCTATCCCCGGTGGCACTGGGTCGAAATAGTGCGCGGTCTTCATTTGAAAACCAAATGACTTCACTTTGTGACAGGAACAAGTCGAAAATTTTTTGTAGCTTTTTTTTTTTATTTTTTGCAAGAAAACGTACAAAAAGCCCTCCAATGGGCCTGCCAATCGCTGCGCAAGCGCCAAGGCAGTTTGCTGGTGGTTTTCGAGAAAGTTTTTCGGTTTCCACAACGGTTTGCGTCCCCTGAGCCCCGACACCAGATCTCCAGTGAAGATTCGTTTATAGCAATTCTGGCGCAGCGCCAAACATCAGCTCGAACAGGATGAAAGAACGAAAATGTACCTTTTCGATCGAATTTGGTCTTTCGTCTTTTGGGGTGGAGCTTGCGCACTTGAATCATATGCAACCACCAACCAACTAGACCACGAGTAAGTATTGTCCTCGAGAAAATGTGCTGCCCTGTTGCCAAGGGGCAGCGGGAGCCTTGCACGAAGCAACAGAGTGTACTGGAAGAAACACGAACGACAGCCTGACATGTTTCTTGTTTCACGCCTGCCTCAGGCGTTTTTTTTTTTTTTTTAATGCGGAAACATAGGTGGTTCCTAGAGCGAAACACGAGGTATGAAATCGACACTTGCGGGAATTAAAATGTGGACCCGAGATTTCGCTGCTACGTGTTGTTACTGAGTTAAAATGGGGCTGCGACAGTTTCAGTGTTTGGAAGTGTATATTGTCTGAGTGTCAATCTGTATATTGTGTGCACAATCAATGAGTGAGTGCCCCGCAGGTGCTTGCCCGCGTGGCACCATTGATTATTTGACTGACAGTGGTTGTGGCGGCCACAGGGCTATGGTAGATTCGAAAAGCAGTTTGTGAATTCGTGTAATTGAACGCTATTTTCTCGTTATGTATTGTAATGGACCTTTTTCTAGTAGCGTAGCCCTCTTGCGGCGGCCGCCCGAACCCCACATGGGGGATTATAAAAGAACACACCCCATTTTTTTCCGCCTACCTTACGCAGTCGAGGAAGCTGTCCCACGTGCCACGCTTGGTTTCGGAGGCACCGAATTTCTTCGAGGGCAGCTGTAGCGCCTACCTGTCGGCCGCTTTGGAGGCTCGGGAAACGGTGCAGCACTTAGCTGGCTCGGCGTTCGCGACTGGCTAATCCAATATGGCGTCATTTTGTTTACGTTTTGCCCTCCACCCCCCCCCCCCCCCAATAATGGTGGATCTGTCGCTGGGAGCGAGAGTAGGGCATGCGCAGAGCGCTACTGAAAAAAGATCCATTAGGACACATTTTAGTTCGTATTTGTCCATATTCAAGGCCATTGGTTTTTGCAAGACCAGCGTCAACGTTTGCTACTTTTCGTGGCAACGCCACGCTATGGTGGCGCCAGCATCAGTTCCGGCGGGAGAGGCGCTTTGGTGTGATTGGGTCAGTCCCGGTCACGGCTGGCTCCCGTGTCTGCCGCCTACCGTGCGAGCCCCGACAAGGTGATAACCCACAGTGCTCGAAATGCCTGGGAGTGCTGGACCGGCGTCACCTATTCGGCAACTGCAACAAGGGACCAGGCGAAGAAACCATCGTGGGACTCTCGTCACGTGAAGACCAAACCGCCCTCACCGCTTTCATCAAGCAAAACCTGGAACGCCAGTGCAAGGGACGTCAACAAGCCCCCGACAAGGACTCAAGCTAGTCCACATGACGCCGCCTAGGAAGCCACGACAGGCAGCCTGGAGGTTCCCTGAACAGAGGGGACCTATACCGGCAAAAGATATATAGTAATAAAGCGCACAGGAGCAGTGCTTGCTGAAGTCATGTATGCTTTCTGTCTTCGTCGTAATATCATTGTTGGCGAGCTCACCGGCATGCCTTCTCTACTCCACAGTCCAGGTGTCGCTGTGCCCGCTCCCAGCTTCAGGCAAGTTCTCACTTCTGGCTCTCACGTCGTCGTTTCCGGTTGGCGGTGATGACGACCTTGTGCGGGCGCCTTATGAGCCCTCCTGATAACCGTGGCAGCTTTGAACTGCTAGAGCCATGGGATAGTCGATCAATGAGCTTAGTAACGCTCTCTCGTTAATATCAATACCGACAGCCATTTCTTCCGTAGAGCAGAGAATGGTAGAAACGTTTATCAAATAACACCAGAGTCGGCGACCAGCACGTACACGGTGGCTAGAAGGTAAAGCATCTCTTAACAAGTGAACAGGAAAGAAGCTTTAAAGGAGCCATGAAGAGAAAACACAAGTTTGGTTCATTCAAAAGATTGTCTCGTTAGAATCATACTGACACCACTTTTAACGTAAACTTCGCTCAAATAAGCTACATAATTAGGAAAAACGGGAATGGTCATGCGACCCACCAGCTCATTTCCCGCAACAGAACCTATGATGTCACATGAGCTAAGCTCTGCGATTGGCGGAGGCTGGCAGAAGCAGACGCAAATTAGGTAGAGCTTACAAACTAGACGAACGAGCAGTTTGCGTTTAATTTAGGGCACATTCTTTACAAAGCAATAAGAATGATGGGACAAACAGTGGAAGTTACGAAAGCACATGTAAACATAGAAGCGATAGAAGTACTGATGCGTTCTGCTGTTCGTACTGCGCACAACATGCTTGGTTTAGCTGCACAGCACTACGGGGCTTGGGGTTGTCTCAGACGACACTGGCCGATTGACGCAAGCAACGGTGTCTTACGTGACCCCATTTGTCGAGCGAGCACTGTTTCAGGGAACGAATATTTTCTCCCAGAACAAAAACAAGCCAGGTTTAAATGCGGGCAAAAACAAACCAAACGCTTGCCACGGTATGGTGGCGCCATCTAGGTTACGGAACGTAAAGAAACGCGGGAACAAACCAACACCGCTGTACAGGGTGGAGACAACCTTTGAACGGTCCCGTGCCGCCGCAATTGGGCCAACGGGCTCAACGCGTTATTCTTTTCGTTTCCCACGAGACCTAGCAACGCGAAACAGACAATATGATTCAAACTTCTTCAGTAAACCGCGCTGCGGCGATAATTTTAGCGTGGTTTTGACACAATGACTTGCTTCGGCGGCGAGCGAGCAACCGAAAATGGCGGCGCCAGCGTATACGTGTCTCTACCCTGTACGGCGGATGCGTGAATGAAGGGATTCTAGGCTGCAGAGCGGTCGGTTCCTGTGATGCATTTGGGACCACGAAAACGCACGATTGAGCGGGAAAATCAAAATTTTAACCTAAATTGTTTAATTTCTCAGTGAATAAAGCACCGTTTGTATCCGGACAAGCGCTGGGGGCACTATAAAACACGAAATATTTCGAATAAAACCAACTTGCATTTTCTCTTCATGGCTCCTTTAAGGAACGCGCTTCTGCGCAGAACTATAGGCGAGGCACAACGCGCGTTGCAAACAACTGAACATAATTCTTTTCCAAATTGGAGTGGACAAGTATTGAGGCAGGTAGCGAACGCTGATTGGTCTGCGCGGACCAGTGGGTGTTCGCACCTCGGTACTTGAAGCATTGGTCCAAGTTTCGATAGCGCAGCATTGCGTCACAATATGGCCACGTGACGTTCGGAAGCTCTCAACACAGTTTTTGCTCCTCAGGTTTCCTCATCCTCAGTATGACCAAGCTGACTGAAAAAAAAAAAAAAAATACACCCGCCTGAAATAACCAGTGCTTCCCTAGTTTTATTATTTATCCACTAAAACAGAGCGGCGGCTGTAAACCTAAGTGCATAAAATGTAGAGGAGGAATAACTTTATTTTAGATTGGTTACGAAAGCGTGTCGTTTGCTTGAGGAGGAGAGGTGCCCCTATTCCAGGGCCCCTGTAGCTCTGGCTGTGATCGTGGCCCGTTGTACCAGCTGTCGCTGATCTTCCGTGTCCGACCTGAGGAACGCAGCTTTCCACGGCTCAAGATTTGGGTTGCTATTCGGGGAATGTTTGGAATGTCGGGGCAGGCCCACGTAATCTGGTAAAGGGAAGCATACTCAGTTGTTCAGGAAGGGCATTTGTTTGAAGGGTGAATAGGAAAAAAAAGGTGCATCACTAGCATTGAAAATTTTTCCTGGCTCTGTAAGTTCAATTTATAAACGGGTGATCAGGGAACGCACACCCACGAAGACACTTTGTAGCCGAGTCTTGTTTACCAAAATCTTCTTTGGGAGAACTTGTGAGCATCCCATAACACTTACAAAGAAGCATTTGCCCGGCAACTGTGCAGCCTGCCGGTATGCATTCTAAACTAGTTACGCGACAGCATTTAAGAACCTTTAATCACTCTTGACGACCCACAGCACTTTCGAAACTGGCTTCTTACCACGAGTAAAGCGTTTACAGCATCGTTTTTCTGGGCGCATTAGACGCATCGGTGGCTTTATTGCCCCGAGTCAATGGCCTGTCAGGCCATAAACACCGCCCAGACGGTACGTGATGAGGTTCCGCTGGTCGAAGTGCTTCAGTACAGCTGAGAAACTCCATTCTACTTAGTTTGCTGTCGCGATGTCGCTCATATGGCGTTGTGAAGAACGGCATCAAGTAGCCATCAGGAACTGTCGGGTAAAGGCCATTTCAACGTAAGTGACGCTTGTACATGGCGAAAATTTTACGGGCCTTGGTAGAATCGCTATTATTGTATCAGTCACGACACATTGTTTTGAAAATCGTGAAAACTTATTGGTCACTGCTGCGATAGAATGATGGTCCTCCTGGCGTACGTCGTTGGAGTTCAGCTGTTTAGCAAAAGGACCAGGTTTCAAAGTGGTTTGCTTTTATGATTTCATAGCTTCTGCTCCCGTAACAGGCACTGTTTCCTATCGATGCCACAGAGCACTCATAACATCTATTCTGCAGATTGAGATATTTTAAACCGCTCACGTCATTCGCAGAGTAAAATCTTGGTCTTTTTGTCCCGGTAAAACTGCATAATGTACATTTTATTGTTCTCTCAGACGAAATGTATGTTTTTATAGTTTTTGACCTGTCTTGTTGGGTTATCGATATGAAGGATCGTTGCGTTATGAATGATCCGTCTAGATTCACACGCTAGTCTGAAGTGGGTACATATTCTGATTCAATTGTGAGACGACAGTATGTTTTTTTCTGTGGTAGTGTGACAGTAAGTCCATAAGAGCCTTTACTCTAAGCCCAGTGCTCCATCTTTTCAAGTAAAAGTTATACTAAGACTACCTTCCCATAGTTAAGAAAAAAACATGATTTAATAAGACTTGAGTTTTGTATCGCTCTTAAACATCTCTTTATTACTCACCGTGCACGCCGGGAGCACTAGCCGAGCGAAAAAAATTGCGTTCGGCTTACAGGTCTTCGTCCCAACGACCTCCCCCGGTTATCAAAGACATTTCGCTATAGATTACTCAAGCACAAAACTCTACTCCGAAAGAAAATATCGCCAATTTCCGTTAAAAAATCCTTGAACGGTTGTGAGGAATGCATTTGTGACGAGGGGCTGCTGCTGCCTTCTGCCCCATCGTGTCCACCTACCGCTGTCCGTATCACGCACGCATTATGGCCAGAGGAAGAAGTTGACCTTGACATTCACCGAGGAACATCATCACCATCATCATCATACCTAAATGCGCAACAACTACAGCAATATGTCACACAGATTAGCAAGGGTGTCGAAAACAAGCGCAAACATCGCCATCGCAGGAAGAATCACTCCAAACATACCGAAGCAGTCACTGCCGAGCAGACCGGTAAGCCGACTGAGTTCGTGCAGACGCAGATCTTGCGCGCGTTTCGTGCCCAGCAGGGAGGCGCGGTTAAGCGCGAGACACATGGACGATTGGTGCATGCGATTCGCATGCGACTGATCGTTACGACGGTCGGCACGAATAGTCGTACGCGTGAATTTGAGACACATGGTTCGATGCGAGCGTGCGATGCGTCGTCTGCGCCGCTCCGCCAACTGTTTTTGCTCCATGGTTGCCTCCCTGTTAAGGCGCACTCAGGCTGATTTAGATATGTGCACGAGAAATCCAAGCGTGAGAGAGAGAGAGAGAGAGAGAAGGAACTTTATTTGAGCCCAAACTGGTAGAAGGAAGGGGGTGACAGGGAGGAAGTCACCTAGCCTTCCCCGTTAGATGGCGGCCATGAGCCCGTGGGCCCTAGCGGCATCTTCCGCCAGCTGGACGAGTAGTTGTTGTACGTCGGGGTGAGAGCTGAGCAAGGCGGCCTCCCATTGCTCCTGAGTCCTGATGTTTAATGCTCTATTAGGGGAACGAGGTTTCTGTGGGCATGCCCATATGATGTGTTGTAGGGTGGCTTTGTCTGCACACCACTTGCATCTGTCGGAATACGTGTCTGGGTAATATCGGTTGTAGAGAACAGGGTTGGGGAAGGTGTTCGACTGTATTCGTCTCCACGCAACCGACTGCCATCTGTTGAGGGAAGAGTGTGGTGCAGGGTACTTGAGGCGACTCAACCTGTAGTGGTGTGTGATCTCCCTGTACGTGGCCAGCCTGTCTCTGCTCCCCGTGAACGTAGGCCCGATGTCTCCGTCGAGGTCACCTGGTTGCCGAAATCTCGGGCTGCCTCGTGAGCCAGTTCATTCCCCGGCAGGGACGAGTGCGCTGGTGTCCATACAAGGCGAACATGCCTGCATCTGTCGCCAATAAACGTAGAAAGAATTTTGGCCGCTGGCCGGGATATTCGTCCCGCCAGGAAGTTTCTTATTGCTGTCTTGGAATCAGACACAATAATTTTGGCTTCCGTGCTAGCTATTGCGAGCGCAATAGCCGCTTCTTCTGCCACCTCAGGGTGCGTCGTCATGATTGTGCCCGAGGTCACTGAGTTTCCTTGCTGGTCTACTACGGCTACGGCCGCAGCCGGTCGGTCGTGATAATCCGCAGCATCCACATAGAGGACATGTGGGTTCCCGCACAGCTGCCGGTGAAGTGCAGTAGCTCTGGCGGTTCTTCTGTCTTGATGATGATCCGGGTGCATATTTCGTGGTATGGGAGAACAATGGATGTATGATCGAGTGCTGTCATCCAGAGAGCATTTGATACCGTGTTGAGAAGCGAAGGGGATGCGCAGGGACCTTAGAATTGCGCGGCCAGTCTCGCTGCACGAGAGCCTGTGCAGCTGTGCCATCCTTTGTGCTTCTACTAGCTCTTCCAGGGTATTGTGCACCCCCATTGCTTGGAAGCGCTCCGTGGATGCCATGACGGGTATTCCTACAGCTTGCTTGTAGGCTTTCCGGATGATGCACTGGAGCTTCTCTATTTCTGCTCTTTTGAAGTTCAGAAAAGGAGCCACGTATATGATGCGACTTATAATAAAAGCATGAACCAGGCGCAGTAAATTTGCCTCCTTGAGGCCGTGGTGTTTGTTAGCTATGCGGGCTATAAGTCGGCTGATTTGCTCCGCACTAGATTTCAACGTCGATACAGTAGCTGTGTTGGCTCCATTTGCTTGAACACGAAGGCCGAGTACGCGAATGCACTCGACGCGTGGAATCAGGCTGCCCTGTATATACACTTGAATGTTCGGGACGTCTTTCTTTCTTCTTCCCTGTTTGGGAGGTTGGTAGAAAAGGATCTCCGATTTTTGAGGTGAGCAAGCAAGACCTCTCGGGGTGATGTAGGCGTGGACTGCATCGGCAGCTTGCTGCACAAACAAAACATTTATCAACTTGAAGTGGAAATGAATAGTGCTAATACGTTATACATTACATTTTTATATGTTCAGTAAAGCGGTGGGGGAATATTTATCACCTATGATTCCGCTGGCAACATGCTCTGATATCCACCACGCGGAGAGCGCACGGGTCGGCGGCAGGTGGCCGGGCGAGCGGCGGCCGCGAAGTGGCGCAGGCCGGCGTAGGTAGCTCGAGCATCGCTCCCCAAGGCGCAAACAAAGCTGTACATGCGAGAAATTGGGTAATGATGTCACGGAAAGTTGCATCAAAAATCGTCATCTGCGCCGCTTGCGAGAGCGGCAATGGAATATTCGCTGTAGTGTTAAGCCTAACGTATGAATGCGGGCCTGTAGGCAGACCGGCCGGCTTCTCCCGCGCGCCTATCCCAAACCACTGCGTCGCGCGCCGTTCTCTACCCGCGACAGCGCCTGCATCGCGTCCACGGCTGACAAAATCAGTACGTTAGGCTTTAGCAGAAATTGCCGCCGTCGCGGAATCGGCAGTGCTACGGCAGCGCTGCTTTGGAGATAGGCGACTGCAAACACTGATGTCCGTCCGACAGTAGCATCCTTCGTGTGAGCGAAGGAGCTGGCCGAGCGGAGGTGCGCCTGCGGTGACGTCACGACCTCCCTCGGATTTCTCCGCGGAAAGACTCCGTCGAGTGAATACCGCTTTAGCCGGCTAATAGTCCCTTGAAGGCTAAGGAGGTTAATGCGCCCAAAATTATTTTAGCCCTTTTTCCCATGGCGAGCCGCAATTTTGGGTTGGAGTTCGAATTCTCAAGAACGAAAGTCTGCATACTCAGTGTTAAAAGCTAAAAAAAAAAAGAGGCATGTCTACTTAGGCTACTTAGGAAGCGTGGTTCATTGCAACTGAAAAGGCGGAAAGGCTCCTTACGAGTATATCTGACTTGAAATACGTGCAAGTATCCGCCTCGGTGACTTAACGGCTATAGCATTCTGTCGCTGAGCCCAAGGTTGCAAGTTCGATTCCGGCGCGGAGGTGGGCACGAAAAGCGAAAAGGCCGGCTGTCTAGATATAGGTGCAAGATCCCCAGGTGGTCACTATTATCCGGAGCCCACCACATCGAAGCGCCGCGTAGCCCAGGTGTAGCCTTGGGCGTGTTAAACACCCAAATTATGTTTTTTTTTTTTTTAAAATAAGAGTCAGCGTTTGCAAAGGGTCTGCTAGCGGTTCTTTCCGGTGCGCTGCCGTTTAGTCGGCGTGAACGATGGTGGCATCATTGAGAGCCGGCTGTTCGCGCAGGCAAGGAGAGCGTTCGCCACCGCAATCATCGCTGCCCACCAGCCGTTAAGGCGGCATTTCTGCGAGCGAGCGAGCGAGGCGGAGCGACCGGGGTTCTCGGGAGCGGCGTACGCCTTTCGGGAACAGAGGCCGAGTCGCGCGGCGAGCAGCAGAGACTCTCCGCTTCGGCAGTGCAGACTGCGGCGCCGACCGCCACCTCCGTTGCTCCGACGGCGTATACTCAGAAGAAGCGGAAGAAGACGAGGTCCCGCACGAAGTCAGGGAGTAGTTCAATTGGCTGGATGGGTTATGTGGCTAGGCGGCGCGCGAGAAGCGGGGAAGGTGGATAGCGAAGGCGGCGGGAGTGGCGCAGTCCTGTTGAGTTGCTGGCGTCTGCGTTACCATGGTTGTCACTCTCGTCCATCCGGCAGGATTCTTCCGGCCAGGGAGCAGGGCTGGTCGGTGAAGTGTCGTGGGGCACGGCATCGGCCCTCTCGTTTCCCAGTATACCCTGGTGGCCGAGGACCCATATAACAGAAGGATATTGAGTAGAGGCGTTGCCTTATATATGTGTTCAATAGCGTGTGCAACCAGAAGAGCTTTGGTTGCACGTGCTTTGTTTGCACGTGCAGCCCAACTCTCCCAAGGAACCAGAACAGCCCTGAACTTAAGTCCCGCATCAAGCGGCCTGCACAAATGGACCGAGAGTTTCTACCTGTGTATGATGTACTTTGAACACATGCATATTACATGATGGATGTCGTTTCGTGTGTTACATGTGGAGCAACGAGGTCATGATGCCTGCTGGAGTTTGTGCAGGGAATGTCCTGGATAAGCCACATAAAAATTAGTCGATGTAGAATGGCTTCTTCGGGCTTGCTGAGCACTGGTGGCATCGTGAAGGCGCACTCTGGGTCGATTAGGTGCAGAGGTGCGTATTGCTGCTTTGAATCAGTCGAGATAGACATATGTCTTTCCCATGCATTGGACGATGCGAGTATTGCGCCTCGATTCTCGTGAATGCGCAGGTCGCTGTTAGAATTCTACAATATTTAAAAAAACTTGTTCTATAATATCAAACAGGGCAAACAAAAATTTACTAAATAGGCGTGAAATTGGTAACCTGCCGCGATTGGTTGTTTCTCACTGCTAAGAAGATGGAAATTTTTACGCCTTGGGATAACGTTATGACGTGACCTCCATGCCAATTTTTAGTTCGGACTTCGGGGCTGGGGATCCAAGTCACAATGTTCCCCATTCTTCACGGCGTTGTTTTCATTTCGGGCTATGCAAATGTCAACTGAGGCCAAGAAGTTGACTGTACATGTAAATTTGTGTCACAGCTTCAACCAGCAGTTAGCATAACGGAAAGCGAGTAACTTGAAGCAACGGAGTTATCAAAGACAGTTACGTTGGAAGAAGAAAAAACTAGGCTGGATAGTTAACGCGCTGTAAGCGCTTTCCGTAGGGGAAAACAATAATGCCACGAGTAAAACAGAAATGGTGGGTGCGAGGCAGCGCGAAAATTCACGCCTCGCGCACACGTTTGGCAGCAAACGCCACCGCATCATCGGTACTCGGCGTGAAAGGATCGCAGCGCGCTTCGGCCATTAGGGTCATTAAAGGAGCCATGAAGAGAAAATACAACTTCGTTTAATTTGAAAGAACTAGGATTCAGTATCTCACTCAGCTCCATTAGAGCCACAAAAGCTGTTTTTTAACGAAAAAAACGCAAGAAGTATATAAAAACTTTCAAATTTCGCGCCACAGTGACGTGTTATGAGCAACAATGACGTCATACGGACCAACAATAAAACATAATTTTCAGTGCGTTAACTGCACGTTAGCATTCAAGTGATGCGGTCAAATGGAACTAGAGGCCCCATTACAGATGTCCAGTCATGTGTCGTCGCGACAGGTCCGTTAGGCGGCCGTCAATCGCACAAACAAGGTTCCGTGACGTCATAGAAAAGTTGCGGGAAATTGGCTAGGGGGTCGCCTCGTCTTTACACGTTTTCTTTAATATCTCCGTTATTTGTTCGAAGATTGCGATGATATTGGTATCATTGTTATCGGGACTAAGCAGTCTTTCTAATAAACCCAACTTGTAATTTGTCTTCATGGCTCCTTTAAGAGAGCGCGGTGCAAATGCTCCGCGTTGCATGCATATTTGAAAGGGACCGCGTTTGGCTGGCCACACCGCGTCGCCCTTCATTACCGCTCCATCTCAACCCGCCGACATCAGTGAACTGGGATAGAAAGCGAGAGAGGGAAAACTTCGGGGAAGCGCTTTAAGCGCTCGGAATGACATCAGTCCGAGTTAGTTTAGGACAGGGTTAGTTTAGGACGCCATTTTGTTGCTTAGCTCAGATCAAGGTCAAGGGAAGAGGAGTGCGCCCTTTATGTGGGCCTGTTGTTAGTGCGTCCATTTCAGATCGCCACGCTGCATTAGGCCCATTAGAGTGAGTTTTCGGGAAAGTTCGGTAATCCTGCCGCACAATTTGCGAGACGCACGCGAGTTTGTCACAGGGTTGGCGATGTTTACCGTGTTACTCCCGAAGTTTAGTCACGTGGTGTGGTCTGAAGTTGAGGAGGCTCTGTGTAAGAGCTCAGCTCCGGTACCGGGTCTCATCGGAGATGTTACATGTCCTTGTGAAACATACTGGCGCTGCAGAGATAATGTTTATTGCTGCAGGGCTGGATGGTGCCCACGATGTTCGTCCGATCATGCGGCGCAAACGTGTTGAAGCTTGTGCGGATCCTGGCGTCAGAGCCATTGCGGGAGCACTCGTTTAGTGCCGTCAGCGCGGCGCTTTCCCCCCCTCTCCTCCCCCCGAAGGGCCAGCTCGCCCCTGCGCCACTGCATTGGGCCGAGCCAAAGCTTCAAATTCCTGACGAGGTGGAGGCGACGGCGGCCGTTGCGCGATAAAACACTGCCAGCTCCACGGCCGCCCAACCCTGGTTCTTCCTTAACCTCATTCCATTGGCTTGTTTGAACGGCGCCCGAACTCCCCCTCGCCGGGACGCGGCCTCGCGCCCTGCGCGGGGGTCCGTTCGAGGGGACGCTCAGCAGGACAGCCTAAGGTGCGTAACGATTTCCCTCACCGCCCGGTCGCAGTTCTTTTGCGTTGGCTCTAAGCCCGCAAGCCCTTCCGGCTGCCGGCCCGTGCCTTAGGTTGATCCTTAGTCCCTTCGCTCACATATTAGCCGTACCTGACACTCGACGATCACGCCATGCTGTACGTGCCTGGGAACGGACGGACAGCGTATTTTCTATTGCGAGCCCATCGGCCAGCATCCCAGATCTTGCCCTTACTGCTGAGCACACTGGTTCAGCGCGCCGATGACGTGCACACTTGCGCGTGGCGCCAGATCGCCCATCCCCCTTTCCAACCACGGGGATGTTGAAATGTAACCGAAGGGGTTGGCGCAAATAAACGCTTTCTTTTGACGTACACTGGGCATATTCCTTTGTCGCCCCTACTCCACCTGTCCAACAGAGGCGGTGTCAAACTGGCGACGGCGTTTCACTATCGTGAGCGTGCTCAAATAGCTCGAACCCGCGGTGGTTCCTCGCAGTGTACGCGCAGCGAGCAGAAGAGCTGGCCGTCGCCCTGGCCATCACGGACCCAGAGACGACGACGGTGCTTAGCGACTCAAAGAGTGCAGTGCGCAATTTCGCCAAGGGTTGGCTGTACTGTGAAGCGGTGCGGGTGCTCTTGCGGGTGAACATCGATGGACGCAAGGTGACAATCAAGTGGTTTCCCGCCCATGCGGGGAATGAGGTATCGGAACTCGCCACCAACCACAACGAGACGGCGAACGCAGTCGCGCGAGGATTAGCTGGCCGCGCGGCAGCAGTTGAATCGTCTGCAGAGTGGTGGACCGAGACGAAAGACAGGTACGATACCTTTCAGGGTATCACCAAATATTATAGAAATTGTAGGATGGTGCTGGCACCGCCTCACCCCGACCTAACCAGGGAGGAAGCGTTCACGTTCAGACAGCTGCAGACGAATTCACTGATGACCCCGGTCGTCATGAAGCACATACAGCCAGAACTCTATACGGACGACACGTGCGTGTTATGTAGCAATGCTAAAGCCTCGACCGCCCACTTACTCTGGGACTGTGCAGTGCGACCTAACGAGGCGGCAACCAGGACAGACCTACCGCCGTGGATCCAAGAAGCAGTGCGCAGTTGTGACAAGGACACTCAACTATCAGCCGTCCAGCAGGTCCTGGCGGCCCTCGAAAAGCAGCCCCGGAGCGAAAGCTGCGGGGCGACGCCCTCCCTTATGGGGCAGCGGCGTCCAACCCCGTAGGGAGTAGCGAAGGTGTGGTCCGAGTAGGGGTGACGTCGGGAACAACGAGTGGGTACGTCCGGGCGCAGTGTACACACTGTGTCTGTTGCAGGCACTCAACAAAGTCTTTCTTGCCTTCTTTCCTCGCAGTGTGCATGAGTGCATGCCTTGTGCAATGCTAGGGTTGTGCATATTGTGAGGTACAGAGACCACAAGCTGAACTGAGATCGTTTTCCGGCGCTCGTTTGCCTTTCAACGATATTAAAGGTTTCAATGTTTAAATCATACCCTCCAACGATCTCAGTTGCTGCCTGCATTTTTTGTTTTATATGTTTTTTTATTCGACGCTTTAAATGAGGGGTCGTAAGTTTTCGAGTAACCTTTTTGGAGGGCGCACGTTTTAAGCTCATGCTGAAAGCGCCAGGGTGAAGGCCTAGAACTGTGGAATGCATGGAACACGGGTCCCTACGTTCGCCATGCACGGCTTCTTAGTCGATCAAGCAAAAGCTCCCTCGAACCCTTTTGGGTGCGTTCAGGTGTTTGTGCTGGCTCCTGCCACTGGTCCGCTTCGTCCCGTTTGGAAGAGAGAATTTATGTTAAGTGGTCGGAGTGCGCTGACCTCTCTCTTGATTGCCATAAAGACATTAGGAGGGAAGACGAAGTCGCTTTTCCGTACCGGCGGCAACGACGTCAGTGAGACATAGGTACTGCCTTACCGGCAAACGAACACACACCGTGTGTCCTCAACAGCGTAGCGTATTTATTTGTATGCTTTCACAAGCATGCGTAAACACGCATCCCTGAATCCTTGTAATGGTATCCACTTGCATTAGGAAGGAAGGAAGCCGGGCAGATATGCCTCTGAAACTGCACTGAGTAACTGAACAATCCTTCAGGTTGAGAACTACGGCTCCCCTTGAAATGTTTCCTCAAGGTCGCTCCTACTCTTACGTCTTGAGAAGAATTGGTCACATTGAAAGGGTGGCAGTCAGAAGAGCAGGTAAAGGCAGAGGGAAGAAACTTCGGCGAAGCATCCAAAAGGAACCATGATGAATAACTACAAGTTTGGTTCATTTAAAAGACGGGCTTTGTTCCAGCAACAATGGTACCAGTTGCAAGACAGACTTGAAACAATTAATCTAGATATTAAGGAAAAAAGGTGAAGCGCAAGGCAACTTGCTCGCCACTTTCTTTCCGGGTCCTCCTGACGTCACTGGGGCTTGCTTGTGCGACTGATGGCCGCCGATCACAGCCAGCGCCAATAAGCACGGCTGTGTGATTGCAGAAATGTATCCAGCTCTGTTTATTTGTATACACTACATCGCTAACACTAGGACAACGTACCGATAATTCGTTTTAGATATATTCAGTTAGGTCACTGTTGATCATATGTTGCGCGATATTGGAAAATTCTTCAGTAATTCCCATTCTATTTTATTGAAAAGAATGTCCTTCGGGGTTGTAATGGAGTCGAGTGAGTGAGTCGAGTTAGTAGACAAGCTTGCATATTGTCTTCGTTGTGCATCTGAGGATGGGTGCTAGAATACTCAAATGACGTTATTCTCACAGCGAATACGAAAATCAGTAGCCCGTGCCTTTTACCTCGCATTTGTCTTACCCCAACTTTTTCATGCCATGTAAAAAAACTACCCAATAAAAAACGACTTGGAATGCGGAACATAGCATACAGCATCTAATCAAATGTGGTTACTCATAACGTACAAAGAAAAGTAATGTTGTGCGAAACCAATTCCAGAACACGTTACGTCAGTGATGGCCTACCCAAAAATAGCTTGGCAGGAGGGGGGGGGGAAGGGGGGAGCAGCTAAAGTGGCGTCCCTAAGGGGACCCTTCTGAGTGCACTGGCAACAAATAGCGCCACAAGGAACGCCGAAAAAGAGGTCCTCGCCTGTGATCGAGCTACCTACTCTTAGTTTCGCGGCGTACTCCTGGAGTTCCTAAGCCCGGTGCCATGTGTGCCAGAAGCAAGAGCACGAAAGCGCTACCGGTGGTAGCGGCTTTGCGAACTGAGTAGATCTCGCCTGGGACACGGCTGCCACTCCCATCAGCCCGATATCGGTCATTAGAGGTTGGCGACAGAGCAAGCCTTAACGAACCCCCGCATTGGTAACGACGTTACGGGCCAGTTCCCGAACGAGCGGGCTCACTCAGCGAACCCCGCCTATACGACACCGAGCACTGGGTCTTAGCGCCTTCGTTAAAGTTTGTTTATTGAGTCGTAGACGCGTAGTTGTGCCGGGTTGGTCAGGGTCACGGATTTCACTACTGTAATCGTAATCTTCCTTTTATTTACTGTCTCTCATGTCACTATTTCTTTCAGCACGCACACTTCCTTAATTTTCGTGACACGTTATAGTTGCAGGTACAACTGCACTCAGGCGAGGCTTAGGGACAAACTACTGTAATCGTAATCTTCCTTTTATTTGCAGGTACAACTGCACTCAGGCGAGGCTTAGGGACAAACTACTCTAATCGTAATCTTCCTTTTATTTACTGTCTCTCATGTCACTATTTTTTTCAGCGTGCACACTTCCTTAATTTTCGTGACACGTTATAGTTGCAGGTACAACTGCACTCAGGCGAGGCTTAGGGACAAACTTCCGTTTTCCACGCGGCCTCAACAAGCGGTGTGAAGGAGTTCTGCACCGACTGCGCCTGAATGTGGCGTTTACTGGGAGTTTTAAGTTTAAGATTGGTTGGGAAGATTCCCCCCTGTGCCGGACTTGCGGTGTGTGCGAGACTGTAAATCACTTGTTGTGCGTCTGCCCTCGATACGCTGCTGCGCGAAAAACTGCAGCGAGCTCCCTCTCTCGTGTACGTCATGGAGGCAGCCTCGAACTTTTTCATTTTCTTGGGCCCTGGGCCAATAGTGCTCACAGTACCTTAGGTACAAAAGTTCTGCTCCAGTTCCTACGAGAGACTGAACTGGACAAATCTCTCTAGATCAGAGACAGAGCAAGTGTGTCACGATATCTTCTCTTTCGCACTGTGGCGTTCATCTATTTATTTTCTTGGGTTGGTGTTGTTACTTTTTTTCCCGTCGCTTACTTTTCATTTTGTTTCAGCGTTTCCATTAACGATTTTCTTTTCAATTGTATTTTTTTTGTCCGGACTCTGTTGGCAGCAATCTCTTGTTTTTCTTGTCCTTTTCTTTCCTTTTTTTTAACGCTTCATGTTTGTCTTCTTCCTGCTGTAACCCTGATGTC
The DNA here is from genome assembly GCF_048455015.1 of Haemaphysalis longicornis. Taxonomy (NCBI): domain Eukaryota; kingdom Metazoa; phylum Arthropoda; class Arachnida; order Ixodida; family Ixodidae; genus Haemaphysalis; species Haemaphysalis longicornis. Next base: position 54,745,328 of record NW_027526422.1, read on the forward strand.
TGATATGCACCACTCATCAACGTAGTCACCCCCCCATCTGGTGTAGCAAGCCTTGTCCCTAGCAGGGCTGACCTCACCAGTTCACATTAAAGGGCATTCTCTCTCTCTCTCTCTCTAGGGACAGGATACAAATAACTCGACTTGGAGAAGACAACGCATTACGCGTAAACACGCAAGGTTTAATGATGGCGGCAAATTTTACCACGACAGTGAACAAAGAGCATGCAATTAGGTTGAACTCGCGCACTAGACGTAAGCCACATAGCGTTGGAATATTTGCTGATACAAACGGTTGCGAAATTTCCAATAACGGTTACTAGTTTAAAGATCGTTTTCTTACTAAAAATATTGGTCAGTGTGTGAGAAAGTGGTTTCTAATGGTACGATGTGTTTCGCAAATAAGTACGTACATCACCCTGGTCTTCCATATGCTACACAACATTTTCGCATCTTTGCATGCACGTTGTCATTATTTATTTATTTAATTTTGTATTTATTTATTTATTTATTTATTTATTTATTTATTTATTTATTTATTTATTTATTTATTTATTTATTTATTTATTTATTTATTTATTTATTTATTTATTTATTTATTTATTTATTTACATCTTGCTAAAGATACCACCGTTCGCTTAATGTTTTCTTTTGCATGCGACGTACCCGCAGTTAAAGCAGGAAGCAAGGATCCCCCAAAAATGTACGGACGCCCTTAAACTCCGGCATTCGGTTGTAAAACAACGGACCCGCGTTTCCGTTATTTCCATATGCTTTGGGTGGATCACCTTGCGGAGGCCAACATTAACCCTTCTATCTCCCTTTACGCATCTCAACAATAGCCCTGTCCCGGGAAAAGAATCCCATTCATGACCTTGAAAATGGCTCCCGCGGGAGCCATTCGTAGTGGTTCAAGGAATAGAACATCAAACATAAATGAGAGCACCCATTCTTTCTCTTGGATTTCACCTGCATGCTGCATCGTCCAGAATGACTCCAATGAAAGAAACATGTCGATGACCTTCTTTACTCTCTCGAATATAAATGGGACACCGCCAACGTAGTGGTCTAACGGCGACAACTTATGGGCTGCTCTTTTTTGTCTTTTATGGCGGCTCTAAAGCGTGCTGTAGACGGCTTTTTGTTCGTAGGATATGAAAGAAGCCTTGTTGTAGGTCATACTTGAAAATTATTCACCCCAGGGGCCGGTGGGTCAAAGGAAAAGGCAACAGCCTGGCATGTTTCGAAGGCATTCTCACTGCCTTTAACCTCGAGACCTCGAGTCGATCGGTGATCTGTCCTTTACATTCCTACTAACGACCATATTTCTTGCAGCTCTGCCTCTAGTTGGCAGTTTTACTTTTAAACATACATTTGCGGAGGTCCTCATACTCCAGGATTGTCGAATAACAGCATAAACAAACAAATATACCGCCCCCACCCCTTTTTATAAAGCAGTTCTGCCTACGCTAAAGCAGGTGCAGTGGCACGTGCAGTGCAGTGCAGTGGCACACATGGACATCAAGACGCACAAACACAAGCACACGGAAAGGCGTACCCTGTTCCCGTGCGTATAGGAGTTCCAAAAATTAACACTTTCCAATCTGGACCCACCATGCACAGCCTCCAAAAACACCAGGAAAGCGCGTTAAATAGAGACGTTTTTCAGAAACTTTGCAGACTCTGTCACTAACTTTGATATTGTAAAACTGGGCGTAACTTTTTTTAACTGCTCATGGAGTTTTTTCCTTGTTCCTCTTTTAGTTTCATCACACATCCTTGATTTTAGTTTATTTTGCAGTTGCGCATAACTATCCCTCTAACAGAGAAACAGACCAGCCTCTTTCGCGCCAAGGCGGCTAAAAAGTTGATTGGATTGCATGGTGTAACACGCCGACGCAACACAGACGATGAGGCGCGCCGTAGTGGAGGGCTCCGGATTAATTTTGAACACCTGCTGGGGATCTTTGACGTACGCCGAAATCTCGTACACACGGGCGTTCTTGGTTTTCGCCTGCATCAGAAACCTTAAAGCTGGAGCGCTCGGCATAACGCTACCATGTGTACAAGTCCCGTCAGTTCGTCTTGCAGACGTTTTACCCTTTCCCTTTCAGCAGAGTTACCGCTTTTAGTCATTTCTCTCGCGGTCTTTCTTTCACGCCCATTTAAGCTAGAAAGTTTGAGCTTTCATGCATCCACGGTGGAAACTGGGCGAGTATACGCTGAGGACTTTCAGTGCTAATAAATGGCCCAGTGTGCTGGGCTCTCACACTTTCTTCCGCGTGTGTAAGTACCTCGTGCAAGGGAGAGAGCATTGCCGCGTGTACAATTTAGGATCGCCAGAAGAGACGGGCCCTGAGTGACTTTTCCTTCCCAGGCTTTTAGAGGCGTTTATAACAGAAGCCCATAATGTCAACCTGTGGAAATGAAAGTTTTATTAAAGAGCCGCCACCTAGTTAAGATGGACGGCGTGCCTGTTTTGCGCTGCCTGCCACTTAGTGGTGGGTCTAGGCTTGAGCGCAAAAAAAATGTGACCACCCCTAAATTTGGGGCAAACGCCGCACGGCTGCGCTGTTCTTAGCATGACGTGTTTGTTATTCTTAGACGTCAACTAGGGCACTTCGGCCGAATAAAGCTTCTTTTCTTAGCCAACTCGTACGCCCTGTCGCCCGTGACACTTTCTTTTGTGGGGAGGCGAGGAGTAGTTAGAAAGTTGAGCCTTCGTTGACAGGTCATAAGTATCGGGGCTTCTTCTACATGCGCCGGCATAGCTCGAAAGGCGCACGTGGCAATTACTGCCTGGCTAAGGGTATAAATTCCCGGGCCGGATTTGCACAGGAGTTTTGATACATCGCACGCTATACTGACTGCAAGCCGAGCGCCTCTTGAGCTCTTAGAAAACTGTTTTGAGATTGAATCCTCAATTTATTAGTGTTGACCTAGCTGGTTAGCGTCGACCGCGCTAAAGCAGGATTGATTTGGCTGAAAGCTCCTTTAACTTGAGGGGCCTTTGGCATTTAGTGAACGTAAATAGGCTGAATAATAAATACTGGATTCACTACTAATCATGCCAAAGCACACGACAATGGCGTACAAGCGCTGTCCTTGTGTATATATCGGGCCCTTGTTTTCACGCTATAGGCCTACCTATAGCACTGTTTTGCCGTGAATTGCCGGGAATTGCCGTCTTCTTTATTCCAGTTTTTTTGCTGGCCTTGACTGCTGTAATTTTGTTGCTATTTCCTTGTTATGTGATTGTTCTACACCGACCCCGAGGAAAATCTGCTCGCTAGTGGCATATTTACGATAACTCGGCAGTATTTTGTTACCAGCGCAACGGACCAATAGCGTACTATATTTTAGTGGTGGCGTGTCTTCAACGCCCACAGCACCGCCCTTAAAGATTTTGGTTCACGATTTTATCCTCGCAGAGGTGATAGGAAAGTTTAAATTCTAGGTGTAGTAAAATTAGGTAATGGCATAACTGTGGTGAACACGAAGAAGAATGAATGAAGGACTTTATTGTTTCCTTTCACCTTCACCAGTAGGTTTTTCGGTTCGTGAGCACTGAAAGGCCTAGGGAAAGCTCTGATTTGATGTCGGTGCATTGCTAAGATTTTCAAAATGATTGCTTTTGCGAGGTATTCTGGAAATATCCTGCTGCTTGCGCAGAAGTACAAGCAGCTATCTTTATACATCATCCTTTTGCTAAGTGGCCAATTCTGGTGGCTGTAAAACTAGTCCAAAGCCGCTACGAAATGGCTACATGATATAATAAACTAGGAGCTGGTGCTTCGGAGAAACTTTTAGGACAGAGGGAACTTGTACTATTGTGCACGCAGAAGGTACTCTTTTAATTCATGGCTAGAAGATGAAGCTGCATTATTTTGCTTAGCGTTATCCTGCGCCATGAACCAGAATTTTGGGAATATCACAGAGTGGATCAATGGCTCACGCTTTCTTTGGATTCCTGAAATTATTCTTGTGGCCCGGAAGCGTCACCACAATACATTAATCCACCGGGACTTGTCTTCAAGGTCATCCAGCCACGCAGGTAACAAGGCCAGTTGGGCAGTAGACGTTTTGATTGAACTTCGAAGTGCGATCTTTTCCTGGTCGCGGTTGTAAAACGCTTTTAAATTGTTTTCAAGTTCAACAAGTTCTCTTTTATGAATTTCTGACTTCGTTTGATAGCATTTAAAAACTTGTGCGAGATGGGCACGATTCTTAATTGACCGAACAGAACGCGCAATACCAGCACGCGGAACAGAACAAACATTTGTTCAAATGTCTCGCAGAGCACTGGAACGAAGGAGTTTCGGGCCCAGGTTTCATTTCCACGTCCCCGGGAGCGCAAACGTAAGAACATCATTGTGAAGCGACCTTAAAAACTTTCTCGCAGAACTCCAGGCCACAGAAGTAAAGTAACCACTGTGGCCTTTTTTAGCGTAAAATGAATACCGAGGCGAAACTAGAGGATGGTGAAAGTTGCGTATGACAAGAAAGCCAGGAAAAAAAGTTCAACAAAACTTACCCCCACAAAATGTTGTCGCACGTCGAATTCATGGGGAAAAAACGATTTCTTTTTTTTTTTTTTTTCACTTTTGCGAGTGCCACGCAGCCAGGAGCCCATAGGCGAAACAATAATCGAATTTTCACTCCGTTAGCACTTACAGTGTGCGCTGTCCTGAAATGACACGCAGTGGCGGCGGGAATGCCGCCTGAGAAACGAAGAAGCTTCGAGAATCAGGGAGAGACAAGTAAAAGCTATGCGACGAAAGAACTTGTCGTCTCGAGATGAAAGCGGACGGCGGGGATGTAGGTTCTCGCCGCTGCAGAATGGGGCGGAGTACCACCCGCCGTGGAACTGCTTCCAGAGTAGTAACTAGGCAGCAAGAATAAAACCTCTTCCCGGGGGTGAAGGGCGAATGTTCCGCACTCTTCGTGTTGGTGTAGTTTTGGATTAGAGCCCTAAGCTTATTTTCTCACACACCGTCCGAAAATAGGGAGCTTGTGGGAGAAAACGCGAGAAGCGTACGAAGCCGGTGTTGTAGGTTTTCTAATGAAGTGTGGATGGAAAGAGGACAGAATCGGACAGAGCTTTCAATTGCGGAGACGAGAACAGGGCCACATTTGCGAAGATACAGGAGGCGGAAACAAGCGCAACGCACCCTGATTGAATATATCCCATCGCACATCCATTATAATTTTTCTTTCCCCCGCCTTTGGTGGTCAGGTTAGTTTTCGTGTTCTTAGTGCCTCTGCCGTGGATTCGCAGTGCAAGCGCGATTCTGCGCTACTAGCGTTGTTTGTTCTGTTTCTTGTCTCCTACGTTTTGTTTTCGTTCCAGGAGTTTCATATGAGAGAAAAAATACGGTTGGTTTAATGAGGTGCCGAAATGTTAGTAGGCGAGCGAGTGTTCTCCGTTTCGAGAAGAACCCGACCTACTTATCGGCTGGTTTCCCTGTTCTTCGTAAAACCGCCGGAGGCGACGAGCGCCGAGCGATGGTGATCCGATTAGAAGTTTCGTAGAAGTTTCCGTGGCAGAAGTTTTTAGTCGACCGACCTTTTCTATTTTTTATGGTCAACTGACCACGTGTTTGTTCTTTTTCTTTTCAGCCCGGAGTGGGAAGGTTTTATTCGGTTAGAGGGAGGACGGAACAACTGTATTCCTTCTCAGTAGAAAAAGAAGAATGGCGTGAACCCCTCAAAACCTAGCTATCACGAGTGAAAGCAAAGACGATGCACACCGTGTATAATGACAGTTAGTATTTGCTTGAAATTTCACGGCTGAAATTCGTCGCGCTATAAGTACTGGATGATTGGATTCATAATTCCGCAGTGCGCGCACACACAGCACAAGCGACGCACCATCGATTGCGAGAATGAGGACCCAAGCACCGGCGAAGCATATAGGTGCCTTCATACATGCTCTTCATATTGCTATCCTATTGACTGTAACGCAAACTGGCGTCGCAGAACGTCGACAATAAGGATTCGCGCATACCCATGCCTACTTTTTCTACTCTTTGTGGGACAAGAAGACGACTGATGTAAGGACCGGCAATGCTGGAAGGGACCCGCAACACTGCCGGTAAACGCTTTCAGCCGTTCTTTCGTGCCTCGAAGCACTGCGAAAACTGTAGTTATCGACAGCACAGAGCGATACAACGCCATTTGCTCGTCGAGCAGATAGGTCTCCCACTTTCTGTTTTGCGTGTGTTGCGTCTTTAACGCGATAGCGTTAGTAGGATCGTTTTTTTCTATTTTGACATGGATTTATTCATCCGCTGTCAGCCGCGCTCATGAGGCATCCGCGGAAATACGTCATCGCTGCCAACCGGAAGCTACGACTGAGGCGGCCAAGTGAAAGGGCTCAACCACGGGCTCAACAAAATCGGAAATACGGCGCGGCGGCAACTGGAGTATGCAAAGCAGGAAAATGATACCGCCGCGGCCATACAGTTTCTTTGTAAGTATACTTGAGAGGAAACTGCGCCTCGGAATGCATGAGGAGCTTTTTTTTTTAAATGAGTCAAATATACCTGAACCGAATGGCAGAGACAGGCCAAAATTTGTGACCGGACTTAAATGAAACGCAGTCAAAGCTATTATATGACATGTTCCATATCTCAAATAGGGGAAGTTAATTTTCGATTGCTTCTGAAATTCTGTTCAAATGGATTTGACCCATTTCGAAAATAAGCTCCTCACATGTTGGTGTGGTGGTTTATGATCTTATGGGACGATCATAGCTGCCGGCTTGGCTACGGATACTTAAAGGGACACTGAAGTGAATTTGTCAAGCTCCCGTTTTTGCTTGCATTGCGTAGACTGGCTCAAATTAGCACACTTTTCATCGTTTATCCGGTTGACAAATCGGTAATTATTTTACAAAGTGCGAAAGAAGAAAAACTACCATGCGCGGTTTGCGGCGGCCGCACCAACTAAGGCTGTGACGTTGGGATGAGGGGCACCGTGATTGGACGATGCCCAAGGTTAGCAATCAAACAAGTTTCGGTTCCGGTTTCGGTTCTGTAAAACACAACCAATGGCGTTGTTGGATGGGCATTCTCAATATCTCAGTAATCATCGTACCGCGCTTCTGCCATGTTGTGGCTGTAAAATGCATAAGATAAGCCTCCCAGGACGGCTTGGAATCGTAGCATTCACTAGCCGAGGCCTACGCAGTGCATGAACGCCCTCCGCGTCCCCGCAGACGCTCAAATGTCATGCGCTTTTCCCCTATATTTGGAGCTTGCCTCACTCATGCCTGTATCGTAAAAAGCGTGTTCGCACCAGGCCAAGGGTCTGTTGATTCTGGCCTGTGCCCACTGCCCGCAAGCAGTCGGTGCTTATGGCAACAGCACGCCAACGAGAACTCGCTAGCGCGCCAGTGCCAGCCTGCGCGCTTTCTGTGAATTAGTTCGTGGAGCAATGAACATTGTGGCCCAAAAAAAGGTGAACTCAGTATAGAAAACATCGGCGGAAAACGAAAAAGTGAACTTATAAAAAAAAAAGCACGTACCCGAGGGGATTCGAACTTGTGACTTGTAAAACTTGCGGACTTGTGCTCCGGCCGAAATGGCTGAAAATGACTTCGCTTCTTTCGTTTCGCTTATTTCGCTTCACTTGGAAACTCAAAATTCGCTCCATTAGTTCATGATTGGGCAGCTACACTTCATTAAAAGCAAGTGGGGGGAGGGGGGGGGGGGGGACTACTAGCCGGCGAGCGACCATCAGTGCATATTTACATAAGTACAAGCCCACAATGTAGACACGTTAGTTTGTGATAAGGAGAGTGCGTTTGCCAGTTCTTTTTGCAGTAGCAGTAAATAAGTTAATACCACCCGGACACCTTGCCTGAGCAGCTAATGTGACGTGCGAATGTTTTAGCAGACGGTCTGTTACTAAAACATGAGCGAAACAGCGCGAAGGCGATGTACTCTTTTTCATGGGGCTGCGCATAAAACGTTTCTGAGCTCTTCAAACAATTCATTATATGAAATGTCTGCAAAATAGGAGTCTTTAATAGGTTTCTTCCGAAAGTTTACATTATTGTTAATTACCAGCTTGGTCTGCTGAATTGTAGCCATAACCGTTCTGGCAGATTCTGAGTGAAAAGAACTCGCTTATTTTTTATTTCTTTACCTTTAATGCGGGGTGTTTTTTTATAACTAGATGATTCCACACTCTACTTTCCATGTCGTCGCATATTATTCGAATTTATGGCCACTAAAACGTTTCAATCCAAGCCAACGATGGAACTCAAGCGGGCGCACGGTTTATAATGGCGGCCCCTGACGACACGGACAGCCTTGATGTGAGCCACAGACACGCTAGCGCCAGAGTACTCTCTAGTGTATTTAGTAAGAAACTGTCTGGCTGCGGTGACGAAAGAAAGAATGCGTGACTTCAACACGTGTCGCGCCTGCGCAGTGTAGTTGGCACCTTGGCATTGGTAGCATGCTCGGCCGACACGACCGCCAGCTGTTCCTCAACTGACACCATCACACCAAAGTGCCTCGGCCTGATGCGGAAACCAAAATACGGTCTGCTATAGATGCAGCAAAATATTAACGCCAGTCGCTCAAGAATAGCCTTGCATTATGAGCAAAATCGAACAAATGTGTTTCCTAACAAGAAAAATAGATCTAGTATATAGCGTGTGATTACATGATTACACTAATTTATTCAAACTTAATTTTAATTTATTTAACGATTTTCCGCCTATTTTATCACAGCAGCAAGCTATGTTTTGTGAGCGATGAATGGCGCCACCCGGCTAAGTAAAAAAAAAATTACGCGAAAATAGGTAACGTAGTCATTCCAGAGAATAGGCACGTTGCACCGCACAGAGGCCGCTGTGAGCGCAGCACTTTTCCTACTACAGTTGTCTGCAGAGCACGCTAGGGCATCGACGAAAGAGCGGCGATTTCTCGAGCAGTTATCGCTCACTGTCTGCAGCATTCCGTGACAACAATATGTGGGGTCGACACTGAGACACGGTGTATAGAAAGACGGCCGTGATGAGTGCATCGGTTCCTCTCTGCCATTTGTATTATCTGCAATCCGACTGGTCGGCTACAATGTCAACAGCTAACGCATTTTCGTCGGCGCCACTTGACCTGTTCGTTCTTCTTGGCCTTGTTATCATGCCGTTACACTAGATACCTACTTCGTGTGGGCGCCCGTGAGTGACTCGTGATAATCCCGGCTGTTGCTGTCTAGGACAGGGCGTCGGCACTTACGTAATATGAATGCTACGAACCGAGCCTGTGGTATGCGTGGCATCTTTCCTACAAGAAATGACTCCCCGAACCACCACGATATAGAAAACTGCGCTGCTGCTTGCGAGGCAAACATCAGCGCAACGTGCCTATAGTACGTAACATGGGAATCCTCGGCATGAACGTACTGAGAAGCGGTACAGCCGGCCTCACAATCGCTTAAAAATACTGAATATCTTCAACTATATGTCCCACATTGCCAAGCAGCCCTAACGCTCGGGAAGAGCAGGAACGGGGGGAGAAACGCAAGTCTCGTTCATGCACTGTCCATGAGCTGGATATCGTGCAGGCTGCTATACCACAAACTTACCCGAACTGAAGAAATTCAGATTGACACAATTATCACGACAACATGTAACAGCGCCCTTGGCATCCCAATTTTCCAGGCCATCAAAAGGTAGAGAAATTGGGCCTTTATAACACCTCTGAAGAAATCACAGAAGCCTGTCGTCTAGCACAAAGGGAGCGACTGGAAAAAGCCAGATAGTGCGGTACAGTACAGTACCAGTACAGTTCATGACATCGTTTATACCCAGTATTCTATCTTGCAGTACACGTTAAATGAACGTTTTTCTACGACTTCTATTTGCGCATCCGCATGCAGGCTCTACGCTTGCAGGCGCTGGCGTTACTTGTGGTGGCTCGCTCTTATCGCACGCACTGCTTTTGACGGACGTCAGACACCGCGGCCCAACTCCTGATACTGGTTGGAACTCAGGGGCCGCTGCACAAGCTCTGAGTCTAAGTCATCGGACGGTCAATCAACAGCGTAAGAAAACGAACTAAACTTCGTCAGCAACGCACTGAATAGAGCACAGGGCAGTGCGCTTGCAAAGTAATTCCTCTTAGCTATTGTTGCGGGCATGACCCGTGATCAGCAATATTGGACAGCAGTGCCAACAACAGCCATGGCTGAAAGAGCTACCCATGGCCTCCGATGTCACCCTGCTCGCGTTTTGCTCTTGGCCCCCTTTCTCGACTGCACAAATTCACTGTAAAGTGTGAATTTGCCGGAAGTGTTTTCTGATTGGCTTTCAATATTGGTCACGTGCTTCCGGTTGACAAAGTGGTTGCGTGTGCTTTCGCCATTTTGACGTTTCGTGACTTTTACGGGCACCAATTCTAAACTTTGCCTTATTTCTCTTTACTGAGAGCGCAAAATTCTTGGGCGGCAATGAAAAACTAGACTAAATGCCGCGGACATGACAACGTAAGCCTGTCTTTTCTATTTAGCACTACGGGGCTTGTATGTCACGCACTCCCTGTGATTGACTGAAAAGGCGTGACGTAATTTAAACAGCTGGCAGGAACGATCACGCCACACACGAGGCAACTTTAGCATGCGTAAAAGTGACTTAATGTTACGTAACTGATTAAAATTGGCGGCTGCTGTCGCCGTGAAATAGGGCAAAAAAATTTCACGATCTACGGTGCCGTGAAAACCCCGTGAATTTACAGCAGGCGCGGTTTCGTGTGACGTGTGCACGTTAAGAGCATGTTTTCTACCGAAAGAAATAATAGTTTCGACTGTTTCCAAGTCGACGATCACATAGCATATAAATAACGGGCCGTAGTTTGCTTTTATGTTTGGCAATAAAACAAAAATTATTTGTTTGGCGTAACAGCAACATAAGAGGGCAGTACAAGCCTCTCCATGACAAAGAAAACCCAATGTACGCCATTTGTCCGCACTCCTTATAGTAAGCTGCTGGGTAACATGATCGAACCCAAGAGAGAAAAAAACAGAAAAGTGACTGTTTTATGCCTTACTGTTATGAATTATGATTGCAGTCGAGCTTGACGATTGAGTCGTCGCGACTGTCTTTTTTCTGTGATCACGCCATCAACTTGTGACATGGCAGAAGACGACAGCGTGGCGGCGGTGGCGACCGGGAAGGTGATAACGCAACAAAGCTTGCATTGAAGCAGATAGCTCAACTATGTTACTAAAAGCGATTGAAAGAAATAAATAAATACGGTAAAAAAGATTGTGTGATGTTCTTTAGCTGAACATCCCCCGCGTTCTCTCGCTTTTGGATCAACGTTACTCGATCGCCTTGTGGTGTTGACGCCAATTTTGACCTGCAGAAATCGGTTTCCCTTGCCAGTTTCAGCTACCATCTTAAGTTTCATAATACATGAAAAGGGTTTTTATATCTTTGATGCGCAATATTTGATACTTTAATTGCGATCTTCATGAGTGAAGCGTCAAATTACACTGCATGTCATCATAGCTATACGTGCATCACGTCACTGATTAGTTACGTTGTCCTCACGCAAAAAAACATGGTGAATTCACTGTGAATTTGTGCAGTCTAAAATAGGGCCCCTGAATAGAATACTTATTAAGAAACTCTATGGGCCGTCCCAATCGCCACGCGCCCCAGCCAAATTTTGTAAGCGTGCTGGTTCCCCCAGGCACCGCCAGGCGGCAGCGCGCACCTATGCATCGAATGCATGGTTCAGCCCATGGTTCAGCCCGTTAAAGGGACACTGAAGTGAATTTGTCAAGCTCCCGTTTTTGCTTGCACTGCGTAGACTGGCTCAAATTAGCACACTTTTCATCGTTTATCCGGTTGACAAATCGGTAATTATTTTACAAAGCGCGAAAGAAGAAAAACTACCATGCGCGGTTTGCGGCGGCCGCACCAACTAAGGCTGTGACGTTGGGAGGAGGGGCGCCGTGATTGGACGATGCCCACGGTTAGCAATCAAACAAGTTTCGGTTTCGGTTTCGGTTCTGTAAAACATAACCAATGGCGTTGTTGGATGGGCATTCTCAATATCTCAGTAATCATCGTACCGCGCTTCTGCCATGTTGTCGGCTGTAAAATGCACAAGATAAGCCTCCCATGACGGCTTGTAGTCGTAGCATTCACTAGCCGAGACCTACGCAGTGCATGAACGCCCTCCGCGTACCCGCAGACGCCCAAATGTCGTGCGCTATTCCCCCATATTTGGAGCTTGCCTCCCTCATGCCTGTATCGTAAAAAGCGTGTTCGCACCAGGCCAAGGGTCTGTTCATTCTGGCATGTGCCCACTGCCTGCAAGCAGTCAATGCTTATGGCAACAGCACGCCAACGAGAACTCGCTAGCGCGCCAGTGCCAGCCTGCGCGTTTGTGAACTAGTTCGTGTAGCCATGAACGTTGCGGCCCAAAAAAAGGTGAACTCAATATAGAAAACATCGGCGGAAAACAAAAAAGTGAACTTCCAAAAAAAAAAAAAAAGCACGTACCCGCGGGGATTTGAACCCGTGACTTGCAAAACACTTACGGTGACATACCCAGCACCTCAGACAACTACGCTACGAAGCAGGACGGAAGGCCTCGCTAATATAGGGCATATATTGTACAACCGGTTTACACTTTTATTTAGTTTTGGCGTTTCAAGCAGCTTACGTGACTATTTGTTGTACTGCGCTCGTGCAGTAAGCGTCGCCCGAGTTTCCACAGTAGCTCACGTCTAGCAATTGCATTTCGTAGACGGAAAAGCGTTCGCAGGTGCGTAGTCGTGCTACTGACCGCTGTGCTTGTTCGCCCAGCGCAAAAAAGTGCTTCCCGCGCCCTAGTTTTACGCTGTACGGTAAAAATATCAGTTGATTTTAGGCAGTTTTAGCATATCGTTACCGAGTTTACGTTACCGTTTACCGTGTTTGCGGGAGTAGACTGTGCAGCGCGAGAGTTACCGCGAACGGTAACTTACCGGCACAGGCTTCACCGTCACCAGCGCTTCCGGTAACACGGTAAACGGTAACGCGAACGCGGTAACGATATGCTAAAACTGCCTTTTATTTCCTTAGTACCTATATTGACTTCGCTGACTCTTCTCCCGCCTTCAAGAGGCCTTATATTTTCCTACTGGCGTACCAGTCAGCGAAGCGTCGCATGTGCGCTTGTGCCGCGCTTGTGTGATTGACTTGGAGCTAGATACAGTGTACAAACAAACCAAGTAAAGAAAGGCACATTCTTCCATTCACAAACGTGTCCTGGCTTCGTTTCAACTAAGCGAACGAATTGCTACCAAGCAATTTTTTTTAACCTCCTGGACTGCGACGACCCGCCGGCGGCCGGCAGACGAAACGCTGGGCCGACTGACTTTGTTGGCCGGGGTGCCGTGCAGTAGCGCCGCAGCCAATTGCCAGCTCATCCCCTCCTGACGTCACACGAAAACGCCACAGAAAATGGGCGAGCGTAAAGAGAGGAGGACAGCATTTTCGAACTAGTTTTTCTACTAAATAAAATCGCTTAAACGCGTCTAGAGTGGTCGAAACATGGCCTGGGGACTCCGGACTACAATTTGCGCTAGTAATCCGGCAATGTTTACATATCACTTCAGTGTCCCTTTAAGCCGCCGTGTATGCGGCATTTTGTGGCATATCAACGTGGCAGATTTCCTGGTCTTGGCACAAGTGTCTTTGTGGGTTTATTTGCCGCATTTCTGCTTAACTCCTGCCGAAGATGCTGACACAGAACACCTGTAATGGATGTGTCTTTCATTGGAACGGGCGAGAACTCGACGCGGCGAGAAATTAAACGAGAAATCAAACGGTGAGAAATCAAATTCGTGGGGCCTCGTGTTGGGGGCTGTTACCTCCGGCGGCTTTCATACACCGTGGTTTGGGTCCCGCCGTCTGCGCATTGGGCTTGACTGCGTGGCGTAATCTGTTAGTTCCTCACGTCACAGAATAGAGATAATTAATCGAAGGTAATCTTCAAAACGCAAATGCGAAACGTAGAAAGAAATTATAAAAGTGAACTTACGAATTAAAAAAACATAAATTCTATACATCTCCCGCGTAATGCGAAGACAAGAAAAAAAAGCCTTGACAGAAATTAACGACTGAAACACGAATAAAAAAATCACCAGAACTGACCTAAGTCTAATACTCTGCTTGTGCGGAAAAATGTATAATTGGTGAAGTTAACACGTTTAATCGCTATAATAGCGTGAATTGACATAACTGGTCATACGGAATCCTAAAAGAACCCCCCGCGGTGGCTCAGTGGCTAAGGCGTTGCGCTGCTGAGCACGAGGTCGCGGGTTCGATTCCCGGCCGCGGCGGCCGCTTTTCTGATGGAGGCGAAAAGCAAAAACGCCCGTGTGTACGAGATTTCGGCGCACGTTAAAGATCCCCAGGTGGTCAAAATTAATCCGGAGACCTCCACTACGGCGCGCCTCATCGCCTGCGTTGCGTCGGCGCGTTAAACCCTACAATCAATCAATCGAATCCTAAAAGAACATGAAAAACAAAATAAATTATAAAAGCTAGCTTAAAAAATACGCCTCCTCCAAAAAAAGGAAGACTAAAATAACAAACGCGCTGAAAAGAACTACGGGAGTTCTTATCCCAACCTGAATAACGTGACTTGGTTGTACCATGTTTAGTTTTGTTTCTTTATTCTGTGCACTTCTAATATGATTCGTGCTTATGATGTTCTTGTCCATACACCGTTTTCTATCTTGCTGATTTAGTTTTCTTCCCTTGCATTGCTACTATGTTTCTTGCCTATGTTCTTTCATATCTACCGTTCCTTATCTTGGTGATATTTTTTTTTCTTTCATGGATTGCTAAGACATTTTTTGCTGATCATGTTCTTGCATATATACCGTAGTTTATCTTGCTGATAATATTTTGCATTTCGCTGATTGATATATTTGTTCTCATAACGTGTGTTTCCGTCTGTTTAATTAATAACAGGAGGTCCCCCCTACAGTCTCTGACTCTGGGACCTCCTTCTGTAATCTTGTATAGTACACATTCTTATTGAAAGACGTATAAAAATATCGTGAAAACGACCAACCGTGTAAACCCCTGCCTTTGGATAGAAGTGCATAATTGTCACGATAAGATGTTTAACATCTTTAAGATGGCGTAAATGGAGCTAATTAATTAAACGGAACTTGAAAACCGAAAAGCGAACAAAACTAAAAAATAACAAACTTGAAAGTGATGTTACAAAATAAACAAAAACATAGCCGAGTTAACACATTTAACCATTCAATTTTATATGAAAGCAGCAATCGAGCTGCGCCTTCTGCGCGCACAAGTATACAAGGAAAAAGCCTTCTTAGTGGCAAAAACAGACAAAAAAGTCGCACATCATGCGATAATTATGCACCTGCATATGCTGGGATGTATCATGTAGTTTTTACAGACCATGATTAACTTTTTTCAACTGCCGCGCATATGCGCTACATTAGTCCACAAGTCGCTCACTAAAACCTCGCAAGTACTCAATGGCACTGCATTTAAATGGACGGTGGTGCCTGAGAGTACCACGGTTGCTTTGTGACGGACTTGTTGGTTTGTGTCGGACTTGTATGCTTACAATTTTGTAATCTTGCCTTCAAGAGCCGCGGCAAAAGAAATCTATCGTGACATGCATACCAATCAGAAACAATCTTAATATCGTGTTTATGCGACACATGCCTGTGCAAGTCGCCGCTCTTGTAGATAATACTTGGCTGAGGAGGTGAGCAGTTTTCCAGGGGCACCGCGTCTAAATGCACATCGAAAAATCTAAAAACTAAAAAATAAGGACGCGAAACCGCAGCAGAGAGCTCCAGAACCTACCGCAATTCGTTCGTGCGATCGCTGCTTGATCTTTGTACTTGCGCGCGTCATAATATTAAGTTTACCATAATAAAAGTTATTGGTTATTGTCTTGTACCTGTCATTTTATAGCTGGCTGCTCGACTCAATTTGACTGCAAGCTGCAAAAACTCGGGTTTCCTCGCTTGCTCCAATCTGCAGCGGAATATTTGATGCATAGGTGGCGAGCGCCGCGGTGCGACGAAAGACGCGGTCACGCCCCCTTTTCAACTTACGCTCTCTCCGGCCGATTGGAAAGGCCGGAGCAAAACGCGCGCGGTGTGGTCTCGGTGACTATGATCCACCGATTGTGCTTTCCGTATTCGCCGCTACAAGCGCTTTTCTTTGCCTGGGGAAGGTTCATTCTGATGCACCTGCAAAATCATGTGGGAGGGTCAATGGAGAAGTCACTTGCAGCAAATTGGCAGATATATGAAAAGGCCTCTTTCAAGTCACCTATCGATAGCAAGGCAGCTCAAGAATGATAAACTATAGGAAAGCTTGGCTCGCTTCTTGCGTACTGGAGACTTTGCGCTTGAAACAAATTACCAGGGCATCAGAATGGATGAGAGAATGAATAAAATGCTAATTAGTGCGGGTCTTATCACGCTCCCGTACACTAAACTGCCAAGCCCACCTCGCGGCACCCCTCTTTGCTTACAGGTTTTGTTTCATTACAGGTACGCAGAACGGTACAAAAATTTGTTCCTCAAATAGGGAACGGTGTTCTCAAAAAAAAGTTCTCGCAGGCGACGAAAAAATAGACACAGTCAAGGCAGCTCAATGTTTAGATTAAAAGCCAAGGAGCTTGTCTACATAGGAGACTCTCTCTTAATGGTGAGGTAACAAAAGGTAGACGTGTCAGGGAAACGTTAATTACTTGTCCTTTGGTTAGCAAACACTGAAGAAGAAAAAAATGCGCCAAATAAGAGCCGAAAGAGCGTTGATTCGCACCGAACAAAAAAGAGGCAACGGGCTCTCTTCATTACTGTGTTTATCAATGCTTATCTCCTTCTCCGGGTTTCTTGTCTCGTTACGCGAATCTTGCCGATACCACCATCTAATTACCAAAAGTATAGGTCACACAGCTTTAAAATTAATTAGTTACAAGATTCCGTACCCTCTACCCGTACATGGGTCCCATGATTCTATTACGGACATCCTATAGTCGACAACAAACAGACAAGCCTAATTAACCTTCGCAGCGCACAGATCACGGGACGTGTGTTATCCTCCCCTTTGTCCCGTGATCTGTACGCTGCGAAGATGAATCTGTACCAACTAGCCCGGTTTTCTACGTTACTTCAAGCCTAATTAAATCTCGTAACCTCAGTGGCTCAGCTTACGTATCGATCTTCCTATAGGAGAGCAAAACGAGATTCGTAGCTGTAGCTTTATCTCTCTTTTCCTTGCGCACTGGGGCAATATTTTTGTATTTCCCCTCCTTTTTTTCCCCGTAATTCGGGAGCGTCAGATCCCCAGTAACTTGAAGTGAAATTTTCTGTAGCGGTTCTCATCCAAGTTGGCTACATTTTTGTGTGGTAGCTGGGCTGGGCTCCGGCAGCTGAAACAGTGAGTACTGTAAACACAAGCACATATGTGTAGCCGTTGAGCTCTACAGCTGCGAACGCCAACTTTTCCATGAGTTGAGAGATGCGGCCGGATTGTGTCGCTTCAGTATTGTGCCCGATCTGAGGACAAGGATTTCGAGCCAACATTCTGAGGGTAGTCAAGACTGTTATACGTAACCAACTTCACATCTGGCGCCTTTTTTCCTGTTTCATTTCATCTTGTTCTCCTTCCTCACTGGAACATTTCGTGATCCCTTGGGCGAAGTGGGGTAGTGTTCGATCTGATTTCAAGCTCTCTCTCTCTCTGCTCTGTATATATATATATATATATATAGTAAGGAAATGAGGGGCTCGTTGAGGAAATACAGAAAGATGGGGGGTCGGCAGTCTACAACGCCAAAGGAGGCATAGGGGTGTCGTTAGGCTGTTTTTTTTTTGTTTTTTTTACTATGGTTAATGAAGTTCACTTTTTTTAATATACAGAAGAAAGAAAGAAAAACACGCGCCCAGAGTGGGGACCAAAGGCGTGGGTTCGGTCCCCACTCTGGGCGCGTGTTTTTCTTTCTTTCTTCTGTATATTAAAAAAAAAGTGAACTTCATTAACCATAGTAAAATAAAAAACAAAAAAAAACAGCCTAACGACTCCCCTATGCCTCCTTTGGCGTTGTAGACTTTCTGTATATATATATATATATATATATATATATATATATATATATATATATATATATATATATATATATACATACATAAAGATAGGTCAGCAGTCTACAACGCCAAAGGAGGCATAGGGGTGTGGTTAGGCTCTTTTCTTTATCACTACGGTTAATTAAGTAAACATTTTTTTTAATTATACAGAAGAAAGAAAGAAAGAAAAACACGCGCCCAGAGTGGGGACCGAATCCACGCCTTTCGATTACATGTCGAATGCCTTACCATTTCGGCTATCTGGGCGACTGTGTTCTCCTTCACTTTCTCGGCTATTTATATTTACTAGAAGTGTATCTGACGCTTGAGGGTGGTAGCCAGCCCCTCATTTCCTTACTATATATATATATATATATATATATATATATATATATATATATATATATATATATATATATATATATATATATATATATATATATATATATATATATTATATATATATATCCGGAACTGAACCGAAAAAAAGAAACAACGGTTACCGGTTCATGCTGAAACGGTTCGACCCTCCGTTGTTGATATTGCACAGTCAATGCAATTCAGGCCTTTTTTTCTTTCACGTGCCATCAACTTCGTACCCGCTCGCGCACTATCACGCTCTATGTAGCAATAGGGGAAATGAATGAGCACCAATGTAGCAATGGTCTGTTGCTGCTGGAAGCGCGAGCGTAGTGCAAGCTGACCAAACGAAATGTCATTCTCGGCAGCTTGCAGGCGACATAAAACGACTTTGCCCTTCCCTAGCTGCGACTTTATTGGAGCACAGGCTGAAGGAGTGCTCCACTGCGCAACAGCGAAAGCCCACACCCGATGTGTGCAAACTTTTTGCATTTCATAATTTGTTTAAAAGGTCCGACACCTGCAAATTGTTAATACTTGACAAGTGTGACCGCAGGAGCTGCTCAGTGGCTACGCCGTTTGCTGCTGACCACAAGTGGCCTCGATCTCCCTTCCCCACGACCGTTTTTATAAGGTAGATGGAAATCGAGAACGTCCGTGTATCAAGATTTTGATCTACGTTTAATATCACCAGCTGGTTAAAATAAGTCTACCTGTCTGCCAGATAAGCTGCGCCTCGGAGCAGAGATATAGCACGGGGCATCAAATGCACAAGTTAAAAAAAGTGTGTTTACATGGAAAACAACAAAAATAAAAAGACGAATCACGTTGTTTTAAAATATTACGCGAAAGTAAGTAAAACCGAATAAGTAAAAAAAAAGCACCAAAACGTGGGTATTGCTCTACACTTTTCTTTGCCCTGCCTTTCACAAGGAAACGTGTCATCAATGCGAAGGAAGTGAGTTGCGTGGTCAGTTTTTGAGGACAGTACAGTTAACAAGTTCCGTTTTTCACAGATACAAATAACAAGGGAAAATTGCAAGGGAAAATTGCAAGATATACAAGCGAAAATTGCTAAGGTGTGCACTTAATCCTTGAGAAGAAACTGCAGCCCTCGACTTTGTCTTAGAAGAAGAAACAGTAATAAAGGAGATGACACGTGAGGAAAGGCCGGCCGGTACTTCACACCATCCCATTCGTATAGCGATCATATTTTCTGCTTGTTCTGCAGTTTTCTCTCTTTCAGATCTGTTTTTTTAAGGTGCATTTGTACTGACTGCCCAACTTGCTACATTACTTCTACTGCTACTCGTTCCGGAGTGGAGTACTGCTGTGGACGTATTTAGGAGCGTCTATCCAAAAAATCCCATCTCATGCTCCCAGCGTCGAATTTCCCTTTCATTTTATAACAGCATAATTTTTAATAAGATTCCGCAATGTAGCACATCGAACGATGTCCGGGGGTCAGGCGGTACGATGATATGCTGATTGTAATGCACACATCCGGTACAGCTATCGCAAAAGAATTGCAGCGGTCAGAGCAATAATGCAGTGACTGAGCGTTAACCTTACTTTTAACAAAGTGTGGCTAACACATTCGATAAGGTGACAGCTAACAAATTATTCAGGGTGACCAAATAATCCAATTCATTGGTAGTGTTTATGTGCCTGTTGTAGGATTTTTCTGTTTTGTTGCAAATATAACAAATATGCGCCATTGGTATTAAGCGTTGGTATTTGAACGCGTCAGTACGCAGGCCTAAATTTAAGGCATCACGGTTAACGTGATGGGCGATTCCATAGCGACGATTGCGATTTCAACAAAAAAAGGAAAGGGCAGAAAATATATCCCACCGTCATATCTCTTGGCGGTGGCTTAATTAATAGTCGCTAGGACAAAATAAAGTCTGGGCGGAAAACTAGGTGGAAATCGTCGCCACTTCATCTGTTTTATAGTATCTCGTAATTGTTTAAAGTTTGCTTTGCAATTGCTCCACTGCCCTTGGGGAACAGCATCATTTTGAATTTTTGTTTGTAGTTTGATTTGACTTGTTTTGAACTACTAAATGTCTTTTTCTAATTTTAGTGATAATTCAACTCATCGAACCGGTTCGCGAACCGGAACGAAATTATTTCACCTGAACCAGAACCGTAACCGAGCCAGTATTGTTTTCGGTTCGACACACTGATATATATATATATATATATATATATATATATATATATATATATATATATATATATATATATATATATATATATATATATATATATATATATATATATATATATATAGCGAATCAGAAATGGTAAATGACGTGGCTCGGCGAATTAAGACAGAATAAGGGTTGGCAGTCAAGAAAATATCGGAAAGCAAAGGGGGGAATGCGGTAGGTCATGGAAACAGATGAATTTTTTGAGTGAGAAAGAAATTGGTGAAAAATGCCCGACGGGTGGGATCCGAACCCACGACCTCCAGAATACCGGTCTGGTGCGATGACCACTACGCTACCGGCGGAGCTGTTTCCCCACCACCTTGTCGGGTATTTATGTTAAGGTATTTTGTTGTTTCCTGCACTTGGGGGTGGTAGCCAGCGCCCCTCGGACAACTCGGGGTGAAGGGGACCTTCTTTTTAACCCCCGGGCCGTGACTCGAGTGTCTACGACACGTCAAGGGTGGTCGACCAGCGTTGAACCCTCTTAAGCTACCTTTGGCACCAAGATTGCCTGAACAGAGGCCCTCGCTATGCATGTAGCGAATCAGAAATTCGAAATGAGGATATATATATATATATATATATATATATATATATATATATATATATATATATATATATATATATATATAAATATATATATATATATATATATATATATATATATATATATATATATATATATATATATATATATATATATATATATATATATATATATATATATATATATATATATATATATATATATATATATATATATATATATATATATATATATATGATTGATTGATTGTTGGGTTTAACGCGCCGACGCAACGCAGGCGATGAGGCGCGCCGTAGTGGAGGGCTCCGGATTAATTTTGACCACCTGGGGATCTTTATCGTGCGGCGAAATCTCGTACACACGGGCGTTTTTGCTTTTCGCCTCCATCAATATATATATATATATCCGCCGTTTTTCTGCTCCCGGAAACAATTTTTTCTCGACTTCTATTTTCGCTTATTTATCACTGCATCAAAAAATAGACGTACATACGTAATTCGGCACTATAAAATCTTTCAAAAACCAGCCCAATAGCACTAGCAGTCAGGACTGCCACCTTGATATATATATATAGTGAATCATAAGGGGAAATGAGGGGCTCGCCAAATTAACACAGAAACAGGGGTAGCCAGTGAAAAAATCCAAGGAAAGCAAAGGAAAAAGTGTGGTAGGTCATTTTTTTGTTATTGAAACAGATACAGTTTTTTAAAGGAACAGTTTACAAATATACGTTGAAAATAAAGTAGCATTACCTTTCCTTCCGCAAATTGCTGCCTGTGCACGGAGAAAACTATGATGACCTCGTCATGCACCTTTACAATGGCGCACCGTTATTCTATTTGTTAATTAAGGATATTTTCCTGCGATGTTCAGGTATTCAATCATTTCCAATTTTTGTGGTTGCTTTCTGTAAATTTCGGGCAGTACTGTCATTCCGAGAAAGCTCCAGTTTTCTCGAAAAGCGACTAATGGGTGGAAAACGGACACTTTCTACCGGTGATAATGAAGGGGCCGTTAGTTTCCCACGACACAGGCTTCATCACTTACTAAGCGATCCCTTTGCTGATTGTTGTTTTTGGGGCTCACGTCTGTGTCATTGTATACCATTCGTGGTGAGCCCTATAGTCTATAGACATTTTTGTTGGTGGATCAGTCACAGTATCAACCATGCATACGCCGAATGCTTTTGTGAGAAACATTACCTCGGAATTTTGCGGAATAATTGGGAATATCATGTGTGGGTGGGTGGGTGGATGGGGTGAGCCGGTGGGAAAAGATGTCTCTATCTACCATTAACCGCTCCTTGTGTAGTAAGTGAAATTACTGTGAGAACTTGTTTCCTTTGGAACAAGTTTGTTGCTTTTTTAGTAGGGGAGCTGCTAATTGCTTCCGCTTACGCCGCTTAAGTGGGCAAGGCTCACTTTGGAAATAGTCTGAATTACCGGCACCACCTGTACGCGTGGGCATATGCAAAGGGCGCAGCTCGGGGAATGTACAGCTGATATACAGACTTCACCGTTGGAGTTAGATTCACCGTTCACCGCTTGCGAAGAAAGACGCAATACTTTCGTTAGTAAACTTATCCCACCTAATGCATACCATTATTCTGAGTCTCTTATATAAGCTTTGAGGGACATGGTAGTTTGTCTAGTCAATGGTTTACGCGTCAGCTACGGTCACTGGTCACGCCGTTGCCATCACAATTTTCACGACATCGTTAAGTACCCGCTTGAAGTGGATGCAAAATAACACAGAAACGGTGGAATACTGGTTACTCAAGCTCCATCTTAAATACACATAGATATGCATTCTATCACGAAAGAAAGGTATCACTTGGTCATTGTACACTAAGCTTCGTTGATTCGGCCCCCGTTAATTCGGAAATACGGATATATTTCCGTGCTTATACTCCCTTCCTTCAAAAATGTACATCGCCCTATACCCGCAAACCTTCCTTATTTCGCGCAAATGTACGGTGACACCGCTTAATTTGGCTCGGCCCACCTGCTAAGATATTCCCTCAGGGCACCCATGAAGAATAGAAAAATCACGCCGGTGACCATGGGAGATAGACAGCCCTTCAGGATATCGGCTTGGCTGCATTGGTTAGGCATAAGCGTCACTCGACCGTGATGCTCCTCCTCAGGAATAGGTCCCCCCTCAATCACGTTGGTAAACAAGAGCGCCAACTATTATTTCGGGGTGTGGCCTGAAGCACTTCAAAAGGCGCTTTGGCAAAGCATGAGGTGCAGTGGCCGTACAAGAGTCGAGTCACGCCAGGGCTGGCTCGATCGCTATTTTGCAGAACGCCCCGCGTAGTATTGATTCCTACGAAGGAACAGCCACGTATCGGCATGAAGAGAGGCAGGTATCCATGTTTTTAGATGCGGAGCGTCTTATGCTCGGGGGTATGTCCCGCCGCGTCGGCGGTGGTCCGGCGTCCGCACACCACCGTTTCTTGGCCAATCCCCCACGTCTTATACTCGGGGGTATGTCCCGCGGCGTCGGCGGTGGTCCGGCGTCCGCACACCACTGTCTATGGCACGTACCCCCACGTGGGTACGTGCCATAGAAGAGGAACAACAACAACAACAACAACAACAGTCTGTACCTCGGTACCTCGGGTGATCACCGGTTCTACCACGGTTCTGCAAACGCCCACAAGAGCATTGTGGACGAGTTTCGACGTTTGCAGAACCACAGACTGGAAACGGTTACGCTACGGTACTTGCGCGTGCTCGGCGATGTGGATGCGGACGCTGACGAATTTGCGCTTGCGCTCTTAAACACTCGATCCCTCAGCGCTCACGCCGCGGACATTGAGCGAGACCCGGTGCTCACCATAGTGGACATGCTCTGCTTCACTGAGACGTGGAACGCGGTGAACGTTTGCATTGCGGGATACGTTACGGTCGCGCGTACTCAAGGGGGAGTTGGACGCCGTGCCGGCAGTGTAGAAATGTACGTCAAACGTTCTTCTTCCTCCTGCTCCGTGGGCGCGTTCGACCTGCAACTCCGACCACCCACCACTGCCGACTGCCAACGCAGCAGCGGCGAGCATTGTGCCGCCAACGTGTGCTACCCCGGTGACGACGCCGGCGGCGTTACCGTCATGACCATGTACCTCGCACCCAACCTCTCGCGTACGAACGTGGAAAGGTACATTGACGAGGCAATGGGTGACTACAAGAAGAAATATACAGACACGGTGCATCCGTTCGTTCTCGTGGGAGACTTTAATGTCGACATCACCAAGAGCGATTGGATAGTGCAGTACATGGCATCGCGTCACTCGCTGCAGTGCGTATCGAGAGAGCCAACTACAATCCGCGGAACGTGTATCGATCTAGTCTTTACCAACTGCAACGGCGACGACTGCATACAACCGCTGCTCGAATGAGCTGAAAACAAAATGTAAGCCAGCTTGTCATTCTGACTCTGCTCAGTGGATAAGGCTTTGTGCTGCTAAGCCCAAAGACGCGGGTTCTATTCCCGACCGTCGAGGCCGCTCTTCTCATCAAGGCGAAAAGCGAAAACGCCCGTGTGTCCGAGATTTCCGCGCTCGTTAAAAATCCTCAGGTGGTCAGAATTAATCCGGAGCCCTCTACTACAGCGCGCCTCATCGCCTGTGCAGCGTCGGCGCATTAAACGTCATGATCGTAAATGAATTATGACTCTTCGATTACTTGTACGTGGCTCGCCAAAATGCCAGTTATTAAGTGCACGTTTGTGAAGCTGGAACAGGAACAGTTTAACGAACAAGCAGTGAAAGAGTACAGAGGAGAAGCAGGAGGACGAGCAGGAGGAGGAGGAGGAGGAGGAGAAGAAGAAGAAGAAGAAGAAGAAGAAGAAGGAGGAGGAAAAGAAAAGACAAACAGGAAAAAGAAAAAGGAAAGAAGAAGAAGAATAAGGAAAAGAAAAGAAAAAAGGGAAGAAGAAGAAGAAGAAGAAGAAGAAGAAGAAGAAGAAGAAGAAGAAGAAGAAGAAGAAGGAGAAGTGTTCATTGACTTCAAAAAGAGAAAGGTTACATGAGCAGACATATCCAGAGAAGGGTCGCATAATTGACACTGCACCAGGACATTTCATAAATTGTTACCTAGAAAAAATACAGTAAATGCAGCGAAAAACAAATTCATCAGTCACAAATCTGAGGTACACTTCTTGAGTTGAAGCAACAACAGAGCAATATACAAATAAATTCTTGAGTTAAAGTAAGAACAAAGCAATATAGAACCAAGGAACTCATGTTATTACTAGGGCAGACTTAATTGAACCAGAAAAAGGAAAAGAAAAGAAATACAAGGAAAACAAACAAGAAATAAGAAAATGAAAAAGGAAAAAATGAACATAATACACTATATAGTATATGTCAAGTCACAGTTTTAAGCAAAACAACAGTTTGGAATATTAAGGAAAAACGGACAGGCAAAACAACGCATCTAACCGAAATTTGTAATCAATTTTTTGCAACGAGAGTCAAAATATAATGTAGTTCGGTGGCTGATTATAGCAAAACATCTTGACAAGAAGGAGGAAAAAGAGGAGAAGCAAATTGAAGTCTAGGTGATGTTGAATGAAAGGAATGTTTTTTTGTATCCCACTAGCAGTACAGAACCATAAACGTACATTTGCAATAGAACCAACAACACGCAATTGTGCAAAATCAGATAATAAAACAACACGCAAACTTAAACATTTAAACAACTACTATATATGAATAAAACTGCAAAATATACTCTTTAAGGTGCCGTTTAATGGTGATAACGATTAGAGTGATTTAATTGCATCAGGCAGGCTTTTCGAGTTTTAAATGCCGGAAAACGCGAAGGGATTTTTACGTAATTTGTAGAAACTTAAGGAAGCAGATAATTTGTAGTTCCCAGCGAATCTAGTCGGGTCGATTTTGGCGACACAACTTAAATCAATAAAGTGAAAAAGAAGTTTATTAGTCAGCAGTTCGAACAACAGTATAATTGTTGTATTGGAATAGTTTTCGAACTGACAAAACGTTATTTTGACCAAGAAGTACTCTTGCATTGGAATAGAGGGAGCTTACGTGATTAAGTGGATGGCTTGATTCTGGACATGTTGGACATATGAACTGTGGGAATTACACGTATTACCCCATGCAACATGCGAGACTCTATGAGCTGTGAATGTGTCAGAGATGGCTGTGAATAAAGGCAAAATATAATGATAGAAGTGGTCGACGTTGAAAAAAAAATGACGAGCCTTAATAAGGGCTGTAATGCCATATGGGGTTTTTCGTCTTAGTGATTGAAGCGATTCCGAAATTCAAGATGAGAATCAAGGTGAACGCCAAGAAAGACGACATGGTCGGTGACAAGAATGGATTCAGAAGAGACTCTGGTAAATCGGGAACGCGCTTCTGTTCCGATCTAAAGAACACAAATTTTGTTTCTGAGGGTTTCATAATTAGGTGATTCCTGTGGCACCAATCCATGGCTTTTCTTAAAACACCATTTGCAATGAAACAAGGGGCGGGAGTACTTTGTGGGCACATTATAATGTGGTGTAGTCGGCGCAGAGAACACATTGAGCTTATTGAAGATGATCCACTATGTCAGTAATAAAAGCTATGGGTAACAAGGGGCCAGCAATTGACCCTTGAGGAACCCCTAGATTGATCATTTTGGTATTGAAAAAAGTGGTCACCAGTGTAAACTTTGCAAACGCACAAACGTCACTATTGAACGTCACCAGTCTAAACGAACAAACGTCACTCCTAACACGGCCCAGAAAAGCACCAGCACGAACACAGGCACAGAAAGAGCCTTCACGATCGTCATCATTCACCCGAATATCGTCGTCATCGCCGACGCGGCGTGGTCGTTGCGGTGTGGCGCGTTATCCTGCGGGCGCACGAGCCAAGTGCAACAGCGTGGGCAGCCCGTCTCTTCGAACGGGACGCGCGCTCGGCGAGGCTCTCGCCATGAACTGGCCGCCGATCGTAGCGGACAAGTAGCGCGTGTCCGCGCGTACCCCCCCCCCCCCCCCCCCCCCCCCCGCTTTGGCGACGTCACGGAACCGAGGGCGACGTCACTCGACGCAGCGCCGCTAGCGGAGGTGACGTCGTCGCGAGAGGCTGAAGTACGTCACCGATCTCGACCGCGGACCGCGGCACCCACAAAATGTAGTAGCGTTCCAGTGTTCCCATTATGGGAGGTTTGCAGAGGAGAACGGCAGGTGATGCGGTCTCGATGACAAGGAGCCGGCTCGGTGCGCTGCAGGAAAGCGGGGCTGTAGAAGGCGGGATGACAGCGGGGCAGATAGACTGCAGGCGTGGAGAAAGAGTACGAAAAAAAAAGTAGTTCAAAATTGCGTTGCCCAGCCCTTATATAGCATTGGGAATGTCATGTTCAAAGCGGAGCTTAGCAGATTTTATCGTCTTAGGCCATCAGCTTTTTGCCAAAATTTTGTGGCTTCACCGCAGAGCACATGTTCCACAATGCGACACTGTTGTGGTTTTTGGAGTGGTAGCAACGTTCCACAATGAAAGTGGCTGGTGTGCGTGACACGCACGTGCAGCCGTCATAAAAACCGCGATTAAATGGAGTGTTGCCTCAGAAGCCGTGGGTGCATTACTTTTGCCTCAAAAGACCTGGGTTCATTACATCGGAAACTGAAGTTTTCAAGTGAACTACCGAGATAGCGAGCGACCAAACGATCCAGTCGAAACGCCTTAAACGGGGCACAAGGATTCTGTAGCCTCCTGATACATTCCCGCGTGGGCATTCCTCTCGGTAGCGTATGTAAGTTCGTATGCTCCAAATCTGTCTAGCCACATCGTACGCATAAAAAGTCGAATTAAACGAGGATTACACTATATACATTAAACACGTAAACACATCTGTGCACCTGCAACGCATGAAATGACAGACTTCACCTCATACAGAAATGTCATTATTAACAGGCTGTGGCGCCTTCATATTTTTATACCAAAGCGCTTATATCGCCAATTAAGATGCTTTTTAAGCAATATCGTGGCGTACCGCAGTGAACCAAGAAGATCGTTGTCTGGCCTCTTGTAGGTTTACGTGGAGTTTAGGACATTTCGGTGCAGAACATTTCGCTGCTGGACTTTTAGATGCGGACATCTAGGTGTACGGACATAGCGGTGTACAGACATAGCGGTGTGCGGAAATTTCGGTATCCAGACATTTCGGTGCGCAAACTTTTCGGTTGCCGAATTATCGGGCGCTTGCCTGTTTGAAGCAGCCGTTTAATTTCTATTTGTGCATACTGTTGGTTATGGAAAACAATATAGCGCGGCGACTTCATTTTAGATTTATGCAGTGTTTGATTTTTGTCATTATTTTTATACATTGAGCATTTGCATATTTTTGCTTAACACCTCGTTCAGGTAATACCGGCTATGCAGCCACCTGATTAACTTATTTTGCACATGTTCTTTTTTGTAATTTAGGAAAATATGTTAATTTGCATTCACTGTTTGCGGCATGCAAATCAGCCAAGTCAATTAGCCGGTGCTTACGATTGTATACTGTTTTCTTCAAGTCTTCAAGTCTTGCGAGTGAGTCTTGCGTCAATTTAAGTCTTGAGTCAATTCAAGTCTGGCGAGTCAGTGCATGCTTCCCTGAATTTGTTCGTCGAGGCCTCGATATTTTGAACACTTAAGCTTTTGAATGCGGACTGAACAAGTAAACCCCTTTGTCCAACTGTAACGCTTGATGCGTCACGCTGCCAGCTCATACGAAAATGCTTTAATAAATGGCGTTAGGGCTTTGATACTTTGATATCACACTTCTTATATTGCACCCGAGGAATGTCCTCGCAGCAATGCATTTGTGCATAATCGGGAAGCCTACCTTAAAGGTATATGTGTATAGGGTTTCCCAATGATAAAAAGGTCTCATGGGGGTATTTAATGAAACGCCCTTGGGGCATCGTACCGTATACTGTTTTGGACTGCCGCACGATGTGATGTTCGGTCCGCTGATGAAGTTCGCAATGCCAATGGAGGCCATGGGGTTAACTCTTTTAATCTACGGACGAAAACATCCGGTTACAATTCAAAATATACCAGCTAACGAATATGCGTAATATCCACGAAAAACAGAGAAATACTTAAATGAACTCAGCTAAACAATATTAACTCCGGAGGGTCTCCTCATTCGCTCTCGCTCGGTCAACGGATCCTCGCCTCAAGCTTCTCTGCATCGACCCCCGAGACACTAACCACTTCAGTTTTATTACACAAAAACTCCGCCACGAAGGGCGTGTGTTAAAAGAGCGTGAGAAGGGCCTACTAAAAACACACCCTAGGCGTCTGATTGGCCACAACAACAAACGCCAAATGTTTGAGCACAACAAATGATCACGTACTCTACACTCTCACTCGCACTCATAAACTTCATCAATACACAAGTCCAACACAGATTAACGCCGACAAATTAAAAGCTAATCTGAGCGCTGGCCAACGACCCTCGAGTGGCCTCTGCAAGGTATTCTTCATACGACGCGCCGGAATTACGCCGAACGCCGGTGAAGTTGCCGCCTTTGTCAGCATAGCCCGCTTAAAAAAAGGAGCTGTCACTCCCTCGTCACCTCTTTCCGCCGTCATGACAACACTATTGACCCCTAACTAATCGGATACTCACGGGGGTACTTTGGGCTCCACAACTTCCCCAGATGCGGCGGCGCGCCTTTCTCTATTCATACCTAGCCCCACGAATGACCTCGCAGCCAGCGTAATCCCGCCGACTATAGTCACTATACTACTCGGTAACAACTTAAAAACGGCAACGGAAGTTGCCGCTGTGCCTCATCACCGCGGCCGGATTTTACTCCACGCGGCGTACGTAGTCCGTTACTGGGAGTATTTTGAACATGGCACCAGCCGTTTTCGTGATTTTTCGTACTTAATATGCTTATAAACTACTGCAGCAACGACAAACAAACTACGTGACAAAAAGCAGAGGATATCACGCGTTCATAGCAATCTCCTTTCAAAACGCGCGCGCCAGTTGCCATCCGGGTCCGTCGCTTAGGCGGAGGGATACCGTACATGAGCTATTGCCGTTCTTAACTTGTTCCCGAGTATAGGACGCACCCGCATCTCGCACGCACTAATGGTATAATTACCCGCACAACTAGAAAGACATTCCCCAGCCGTCACAAGACTCTCTCGGCGCCGCTCGGACCTAAGGAAACAAAGGTGCGGTTCGCCGCAAATGGATTTTGGCACCCTTTACAGGGCAGGGAATAGTTTTATCGGCTAGATGCACGTCTCCGTTTTCCCAGACGAACGATTTAAGGCCGAAATTGTCCCCACATCTGCTCCTAGCGCCCCTCAAACACGTCAGTACGGCCTGCAGAAAGGAGCCACGCAGGCTACACAGCAACAATAACGCAGATTCCTGCGGTCTTCATTGATTAACTGAGTTACGCCCGTCTGTCTGCCATCGAAGCCGTTTTCAAACGAATGCTATGTGCCTCTCTCGCTGAGTGGGAAAAGAGCAGACTGAAGTAAGACTTCGCGACAGTGCTCTGATATGGCATATTAATTTCAACTAAATGAGTGCTTTTAACAAAGCACTAACGCATCACAGTGAAGCCGACGCGGCAGGAGATTGGTGTACAGCGCTCTTTACCGATGCACGGGTTCTGTGCTGGCATATTGGGCCTTTGTATCTTTATTTTAGACGTCGTGTACAGCCCGTATAGATTTATTCTCAGGAAAGAAATATCGCTGAGTAGTGAAGCCGACCTGAAAGGAGCTCCTTAGGTGCGTTTTATAGGAAGGCATAGCGGCATTTTTGATGTGTTTAATAAGTTTGCTAGGGCGGCCTCTTTTAATATCAGACTATTCATATAAAACTACAAAATGTATTCCCTGCAATTTCTGTAGTTGTTACGCCGACTTCAAAGAAGCTTAGTTTATAGCAGAACAGCTTAAGCATTGACTCGGCAATTCCCACTTGGTAGTCTCCGTAATTGTTTTTCTTGGCAAGAAGTATTACAGCAGCAGTATCTTCCGTAGACACAGCGAATTTGTTTCATCTTTGTCTTTCCGTGACATGATGAGATAAGGAGAACGCCGGTAGAGCAGTTAAAGGCAGCACGGCAAAGCATCCTGCTAAACTTTATTAACACTACCACGCACAGCATCTAAACGCTTTTCCTTTTGAGACCAACTATCTGCCGACACAGGGGTCGGACAGAAGGAAAGCCCCCGAGAAATTGGCTCGTTGCATGGGCAGACTCGCTCACACCAGCAAAACCAGACGTGCTCGTAGCACGCTTCACCTTCCTCCATTCTGTTACCGCCAGTCGAGGAGCCCGCACAAGAAGAATCTGAGGTTGCGGCATTACCGCACTTTCATTTTCTTTACCCTGAAGGGGACGACCCAATCACTGGCTTTGTGGATGCGTATGATACAAAAAAGCCGGATAAGATTGGTGCCGGAGCTCTTTGTAGATGACGGGCCGGGCTCGATAGCGCACAATCCGGCGACACCAGCACGCTAAGCATCATACACAGTCGTGCCTTCGGTTATTAAAAAAAAAAAAAAACATTGGTGATAAAAAATGGGATCTATCCCGGCCAAGTTTTAGCTGAACGATATTGAAAGTTGAGGAGTATTTTTAAAAGAGCTCTTACCGGCATAATGAAACGGTCGCTGTATGCGGGATTTGGCCCTCGAGAGACGCGTACCATTACATCAATGCTTCTAATGGAAAGCTAGATTTTACAGAACAAAGGGTTTATTACAGAAATATTTTTGTGCATTTTGTACAAAGACATTCTTCTATTACGCACACGACATACAACGTTCGCGGTGAGTAGGCTTCTTTCGTGCTTTTGAACACTGCGTATAAACGAGCTGAAATAGCCCAACCGAAAAAAGGCCCTCCGTGCTTTTCCGCTCACCGCACATGTTCGCTCGAAGGCAGTCATCTCTGAGGAGAAAGTGCAGATCACAAATGATCTCTGCGGTTGAATGACTCGAACGCTGTCGCCTAAGCCACGGCTGCAGTTCGATCGGGAACAATGAGAAAGGTACGGTGAAGTAAAAATTTAAAAATGAATATTTAAATAAAAAGTTAAATCTCTAGATTGATACAGAGAAGTTGAGACGAAAGGATTCGGAAGAGAGGGAGATGGTGTCCTCAATAGGGAACTGGCAAAAAAGGAGACCACGGTGCCACGGTGGAACCAATAGGCTCTCTACTCGAGGTTTCTTCTCGCGAGAACGTGCTCTGAATGAAGCGAGGTTGCTGGCAGTTCGAGGCGAGTTATCAAGACGGAATCCGTAGAACGTTTCACACCCCAGAACCATCCCTCCATCCCCCTCCTTCCCTCTCCCCTTCTCTTTTTCCCGCGGGCATGAATTTTGATCCATCTCCCGTCGTATATAGCAGCTGCATTCACGCGCAGTCCGGTCGTGTGTTTTCTACACTGTAACGCGCATTTTTATGAACACTCACTATATCATATACTTCCAGTGGGGCTCGCCCTACCTCCCTAAGGCAATATGAACAATGAATGAGCGGAAGCTGTGACATCTGATGTGTGCACTGGGGGAACAAATGGAAAACGTAGAAGGCGCTTCAACTCGCAGCGTATCTCTTTGTGTTTGATATTTTGTAGTCACCCTGAAACGGAAGTACGAACGTGGAAAAGGGAGACAACGACAGAAAATGGACGTAACGTGCGCGGCATCGTAAACTACCGCTCGCCTCGCTTCTTTCGTACGCATATTCAATATCGAGTTCGAAAGCGGGTTGACGGAACTATGTGATGAAAGCGATTCTTCTTGGCAGTGTCATCTCTACACCGACAAGTCGCAGATAGAGAAGAAGAACGAAAACAAAACAGACCGCAATGAACGTCGTCGAAAAAAGGTTTGTACGCAAGGGTGCTCTGTCAAATTTTGTCTTCTTATGTGCGTGCGTTTACGGTGCGTGTATCGCGCAGTGGGTATTCAAAAAAACTGGAAATAGGAAGAAAATATGGTTTGATTGTACGCCAACATGTGACCAGAACCCCTCTAATACACAAAGGAATAAGATGGGAGGGGGATAGAAAACTCAAAAAGAAAACACTAAATATCGGCAATGTACGAGGGCAGCAAGTAAAGCAATGCTCTGTACCGAACACGGAAATATCTTTTTCGTAATCCGAGTAAGCAAAAAAAAAAAAAATACATGTCAGAAAAAGACCGTCATGCAACCTGAAATTGTCATTTCTGCTTGACATTTACGGAGGAAACCTCTATCGTTCAATACAAGATCGTGTTTGGTTCACCGTTCCATGGGCTTGCATGATTTTTTTCTTTTGCGTATTGTGGTCTGTTCGGGAGCATTAGGCTCTCTTTGGTGATAAAAACTTCGGCACAGCTCAGTGTTTCATCCAGCGATATCAACATCGCCCCGCCTTCTGATATGTCAGTGAGTAGAGCTTGAATAAGCCCGCCCAAAGCATGGAAAGAACGGGAAAAAGTACAATGATGACGCTCTTCCACAACCAGCTTCTACACGCTATTTCAGTCAAGTGTCGCGAGGCGTGCGTGGGTGGAAAACAAAGCTGTCCGCCTTAAAGTGGCCTTGCAGACAAAATACAAGTTTTATTCGAAAGATTTCGTGTTTTGTGGTGCCCCCCGCGCTTGTGCGGAAGCAAACGATGCTTTATCCACTGGCAAATTAATCAATTTAAGTTAAAATTTTGATTCACCCCCTAATCGTGTGTTTTGGTGACGTCTTCAATGATGTCATAAGTGCTGAGGAGCCTGGTTTGCCGATAGTCAACTTGGATGACGCCACCATACCATGGCAGGCCGTTTTCTGCCTTTGTTTCTGACCGTATTTCTACCTGGCTTGTTTTTGTTAAGGTAGAAAGTAATCGTTTAGTAACCGTGGTATTCGCTCGACAAGTATGATCACGTAGGAAACCTTCGCTTATTCCAATCGGCCAGTGTCGTCCGAGACAACCCCAAAGCGCCGCAGTGCTGTGCAGCTAAAACAAGCATAGTGCCCGCAGTACCAAAAGAAGTACGCATCGGCACTTCTATGTTTAGGAGTACTTTCGTACTTTCGTAACTTCCACTGTTTACCCCCCCCCCCTCCCCCATTTTTACTGCTATAAAAAGAATGTGCCCTGAATGTAAGCGCAAATAGCTCGTTCAGCAAACTTATAAGCCCCGCTAATTTGCGTTTGCGTTTGCCGGCTTCAGCCAATCAAAGAGCTGTCATATCTGACATCATAGATTCTGTTGCCGGAAACGACCGTAGTCATTCCATTTTTTTCTAGTTATGTAGCTTATTTGCGCGAAGTTTACGTTAAAAGGGGGGTCAGTATGATTCTAACGAGGCAATCTTTCGTATTGACTAATCTTTTATTTTGTATGCATGGCCTCTTTAAGTTGACTATCGCAGGGATGCCAAAAGTATCCAACCACAACGCGCTTTTGTTGCGCTACTGAAATCCTCAGTAAATTCACCGCAACCTCCGCAGCTGCATTTGGAGGGTAAAGGGCTTCCTAAAACTACAAGATGTTCCAGTTCAAGATTTATTTAATACCTACTGCAGACCATGGTTAGGTCCAAGATTGCAGTATCAGGTCCCAGGGTTGCCTTCTCCAGAGCGAGACTCAGCATTTTAGTACGCTTCGGCGCACAGATTGCAAACTTACTTTCGAAATGCACTTTAATTCCACAACGACTTACCCTTTTCTTCAAAACTGCTAGATTGTAACTAAGCTACAAACTGTAGTTAGCAAGCTGAAATTCTCCAGTACGCCCTCAGTGGTGCGGTTGTGTCCTCTCACTACCGTCGTCGTGATCCTTTTCCCTTTGCTTCGTTTTCTTCTCTCCCCCCTTCATTTCTTAGTCTTTGTTAGCCCTACATATATGTTAGTAGCGTAACAGTGTTTTGCTGCTTCTACATCAGCATGCTCGAATTACCTCCTGTACGCCTCAGTACATGCCATGAACACACGTTTTTAAGTCGATGACCACAACACATTCACTAGGTGCCCTTTCAGTTAGCTAGAACCAAGGATCTTCAGTCGTGTTCTGTATGCGTTCTCTAATCGCATTACGACGTAGGCGCTGGGGCCAAGTCCCAGAACCAATTTCCCCTAATCTCCTATTCTGTACTTCTGCTCTCTTTGCTCCGTCAGACATTTTTCCAACGGCCACTCGGTCACGTCGACGCCTGGCCCCCGATTTACATGCAACGCGACAGTTAATGGTCCTACATTAAAGCTCAGGGCATGTTCCGACACAACCAGGAACGGTCTGTGTGATCTAATGAATTTCTCAACGCCACCCATGTGGATAATAAGTTCCATTGTAATGTCGTTGTAAGTTCCATTGTAATGTCGTTGTAGCAGAAACAGGCAAGAGTAGGAGGAATTCTGCCAGCGCAAAAGCCCTACTGGGTGATTTCAGATAAGATCGAACAAAGTGTGGCTGGTAAACCTCCTCAATTTGCTATAAAATTTTTATATCATTCCATCAATAGAGTCCTGGGAAGCGGCACTGTCCAGCTCGGACCTCTCTAGTCAGCGAGAACTGCTGTAAAGAGCCAAGCTAGGGGCTTTCGCCACTGGAGTCCTGGAAATAGGATTCCACCCTTGACTCCACCCCCTCCTCTTCTACCTTTGTTGTGAATAAAGTTTACCACCACCACTGATTATTCCAATTTCGAGATTCAGCAATGTTTTCGCGGGAAATTCTTTTGTCTAACTGAAACATTTTTTTCATAACGCTATGAGGTGGACCCCCACCGCTGCCTTCCCATGCGCCTCGACCAGCTTTAGCGTTAAACGAAAGCGCTCCATCGTCTCTTCTGACGAGCACGTCCAAAAAAATGAGAGGACGTGCCGGTCTTTTTGGACGTGCTTGTCAGCAGAGACGATGGAGCGCTGTGGTTTAACGTGTACCGAAACGACACGCACACTCGCCGCTACTTAAACTTTCGGTCCGTTCATCCTGACGTCCACAAAAGGTCTGTTGCTGCCTCCCTGTTCAACAGTACGAACCGCATTTGTTTCAAAGCAGAAGACCACTTCACTGACGTCGACAGGGTGCGAACGATCTCTCGGCAAGCGGTTATCTCACGACGTTATTGAATGGAGTGAAGCGCCGCCTGTCCAGTTCCGTGCGACCTGCTTACCTCCGATCAAGAAAGCGCACAGCCATACACTACGTCCCTGGTGTAAGCGAAACTTTGTCAACCGTTCTGGGACGTTACGACGTTGAGGTGGCACACGTGCCTGTGTGTAAGCGTAGGCACGCACTCGTGAGCGGTAAGGACAGGCTTCCCAGAAAATCGTTTCCTGTCGCAGTCGACAAGATTTTCTGCAGCAGATTGCGACTACACATACATTGGTGAATCTGGCAACTTTAAACAGAGATTGAGGAAGCATCGGAACGATGTGGAAAAGAAGTGAATAGCTTCGAATGCTCTTGCCGAGCTCGTGGATGCAACGGGCCATGAAACCGATAGGAATAATTCAAGAATTAGCGGCCAACAAAGGAACTTCAAGTCGCGGCTTTGTCTCAAGTCTTTAGAGATACAGAGGACACGTCACATGCTCAATCGGAATTAAAGATCCCTCCCCCCGTCATACACGTCCTGATTGCGTCACGTTCTAAAGAGAACATAAGCGTTCATGAACTTTCCTTCAGCCCATTGAGAACAAGGCTTCTGTAGTGAAGCCGAAACGTCTCTTGTTTGTTGTTTTTGAAGTTTTTAATAATTTTAACTTTCTTTTGGTCAGTGTCTCCGTTTTTACTCGGATGTAGTCATGCTCACAATTCAAGAATTACAAAATTTTCTCTAGTCGAGAATCCCGCAAAAAACGCAGGAAAATTTTTGTCTCTAAAGATGAGTCATTGATGTCGGCCCAGGGTAAAAGAAAGTGCCACAACGGAATCCTTGCTCCACGTCGCAGACGAGATCGGCATCTAGCCACTGTTGCTCCCGCAGCGGCAAATCGCGGGCATATACACAAGTGCCCGGTAGTCTCGTGCACAGCGCACGTGGGACACAGTGGTGAATGCTCCCAGCCTATTTTGAGCTTGAAGCTTCGGTGTAAGCTACGTTGAGACGCAGACGACACCGTACACCTTCAGGCCCTTTGTTTAGGTCGGGTGGAAAACGGAATTTATAGACAGGGTCAATGCCATACAGAAGTGGATATCCGCTGCGAGGGTCCTGCCACTTCGACATTTGCTCACTCCATCCAGTTCGAGGGATAAGGGCACAACTATCTACTCGCGAGAGAAAGGAAGCTGTGTCTCGTTGCCTAGAGACTGGCCAGCGCTGGCGGCTGTATCAGATGAGGTCTTTCGATCTATTCCCGAGTGACCGGGCAGCCATTGAAGCATAATGTGATGGCCCGCGCGCAATGCGTCTGTGTGGATGTCCCTGCTTTCGCACACACGCTGACTGCAGTGGTTGGATAACCTTCGTAGAGCTTGCAAAGCACCCCGCGAGTCCAAGAAGAGCACTCATCGCTGGGCATCATTTGTGCCAATGAAATGAAGGGTAGCCCTTACAGCCGCTATCTCGATAGAGGTGGAGGATGCCCACAGCTACCGAGCACTGACCACAGCGTGATTTCAAAGGCATGGGTCCGGGCCCTGCCGGTAGCACGAGTTGCCTACGAATCAAAGGCTGTCGAGACACAAGGACACAAATTTCATCCTTCACGGCGCCCGCCCTTTCCTCGCGCAAGATGGGCGGGGGCCCTCGAGTGGCAAACCGCTACCTTCCTCATCGGCTAGTAGAGAGAGTGGCCAAGCGTTGAGTGGACCAGATCCCGTGCACCGGTGGTCCACGGGTGGCAAATTGAGCGGCTAGCTCTTTCGCATAGATAGCGCCCGATACAAAGAGAATCGGCAGTGGTGCCCTGCCGACGAAACTGAAATAACGACAGAGCCGGTATTCCTGCGGGGCGCGTAATCCCGTGCCGCCACTTCCCCGTTTTCACGCAGCGTGTGATAAGACGCCTGTCGGCTTTAGACGCTGCCGAACGGTGAATGAAGCGATCGCATTCCGCGCCACGTTCACCGTGAAAAAGGCTATAGTACACGCGGGGCCGGATTGCGGCAACCCCACGCTGCGCTCGACATGGGGGCAGTGGCGGTCCCAAGGGGGGGGCGAAGGGGGCGATCGCCCCCCCCCCCAAAGAGGTCCTCAGCTTCTTATGTTTTTGTTTTTTTCGAAGCATTCCACTTGCGCTAGATTAAATCCCACTTGTGCGAGGTTGAAAACGTGTTGCGACCGTCAGAAATGCGGGCTCGAGTCAGCCGTTGCACCGCCTACGGGGAGTCAAAAACCACTGTGTCGCTAAGTGATTTGTGCGCAAGCGGGTTACACCACATACGCGCACTCGCCGTCGTGGTTATCACCTCCTCCGCAGAACTGGCGCAAGGAGAGGAGCGGTTCTTATTCGCCACCCCCCCCCCCCCCAAAAAAAAAAAAAAAAAAAAAAATCGCCCTCTTCAAAACCAATCTCTGGGACCGTTACTGCATGGGGGTATCCCGGCGGTGGAGGGCCAGCGTGCTGGGCCCTTTGCCGGAGTAGCCGCACGCTGGTTGCGAGACAGAAATGGCACTCCCTTGTAACAAGGCTCATTTTGCTTGCGCTGGGTCAATGTGTGATTACAGCGCTGCTCTCCCTACATACATGGATGTTCCGAGCAGTAGATTAATTTTCTCAGCCGTCCTACGATTCCTCATTCTGTTCTGTTTGCGCTGATGTTTCAGCTGTGTTATGTCAAGTCTGTTCCTTGTCTAAGCTCTTCGCGAACCCTTTTTTTTCTTGTTCGCCTGTCTCTACACCTCAGCCTTAGAGATTGCATACCTGATAGATTATTCGAAATTGTATGTACACAATGAATCACGAAAATAAAGAGGCATGGCTTACATTAAAAAGAGTAAGAGGAATGAGAGTGAGCAAAAGAGAACAGATGGAGAGCAGGACCACCACGAACGCAGAAGGACTGGCGGAAGGCTTCCTTCAAGAACAAGTTTTGTTCATGACCAGACATGTGGTACAGCGCATATTCTATCAGAGTGCAGATTCCGGTTTGCGAGTGGGCTGTGTAAGCATGATGAAGCTGACCTGTATCGAATTAGACGTAATTTGGTTCGCGCGAAGCATTCTCCTGTCAAGCTTTGGCACACGTCTCTCCTTCTGTGCCCGACAAGTGTAGTTGGCGAAAAGTTCACATTTTCTGCGTGTGACGGTTACAGGACCTAGAAGCCGAGAACTTTTTCCGCGGAAACTTCTTGGCCGTTGGGCGCCTTTAGGAATGGTGTGTCGAGCAACAAAGGCGCTGTTAACATTTCTGTGGGACACTAATCTTTATTAGACACAATAGGTCCTCGGCCATGTACTCGTTTGGCCAGGGTGTGTAAGTGCGTTTCCCGGGCGCGCGTGCGTGCAAGCCCGGAAAAGGAAGAAACTTATTGAGTAAAAGGTTTTGTGGTTGGAGCTGCGTTGGTATGCACCTCACTGCAAGTACCCCTGAGACCTGGCCGCCGCCCGGGCCCAAAAGACCAGAGTCGCCTGTTACTTCACCCAGGAGCTGTAAATGCGCCCTCCCACTTCTTAATAGTAGAGTTGCGAGAGTGATCTTTTCATATCACTTTCCCCCCTGTCTGGCATACCAAGTCGGGAAGCTAGTCTAACCGATCTCGCCAGTTTACTAAAGATATTTTATGAAGGCGAAAAGTGAAAATGCCCGAGTGTTAGAGATTTCGGCGCACCTTAAAGATCCCCAGGCACTCCAAATTAATCTGGAGTCGTCCAGTACGGTGCGCGTTATCGTGTGTGTGGCGTCGGCGCGTTAACCCTCATAATTAAATCGATCAAATGTGAAGATATTTGTATCTCTCTTGCTCAGCTACACTTACGTCAGCATGGCCCCGTAACAAAAAATTGGCCGCGTATCTGCTCCTTTCGTTGCAAATGTCGTCAAAAGACGATAGTCTTTATCGGCTTTTGAGAAGTAAATGCCTCCCTTCGCTTTCCCGCTCACCTTTCATGTTGTTCCTCTTGCGTCGCGCTCCTCCCAAGGTAAAGACGCCAAATGTTTGCTTAAATCATTTTAAATTTCCCGCGTTCCACTGTTCCAAACCGGGTGTCTCGATGCGAACGCTGCCGTACGGCGAAGACGCGCGTTAATCGAGGCGGCCTACTTCAACGTTTATAGAACCGCGTTTCCCTACTCCACGTGCGTTGCAAGCAGAACGTGGAACCTATCTAGTGGAACCTTGCGTAACTGTTGCCGGTTGATTTCTTAAAATGGCGCCAAAAGCTATAGTGGCGCGGGCGACAGCAGGTGACGGTGGAGTGAATTCTTTTTCTGCAGTTGATGAACTATTTAATTTCGCAAAAGCCAAGCATGGTTGATTTTTTTATAAAGGAACACTGCAAATATCACTTCTGTATTGATTTGTTGTCTGATATTTGCGTAATGTCTTGTTCTTCTTCAACAATGTTGACAAGTATGAACCTTACACCGGACATAGACGGGTAGATTTAGCTGTGACTATATAAGACTATTGCGCAGGCATTGTTTTGCTGTAGCCGGGTGGATGAATGGAGTCATAGACAGACAGACGGACAGACAGACAGACAGACAGACATACAGACATACAGACAGACCAAAATTTCTGGGTCTAAGTAGCCCAAGAATGACTATCGTCTTAAAAAAAAATCGACAGGCACGCACGCACAAACGCACGCAGTTTGTTTAAACCCATGCGGCAGTAGAAGTGATAGCTTCAAATACCCCTGTCACACGGGCACTTTCAACCGCGATTGAAGTGAATCGCTATCGAGTTTTCGAGCGCGCTCGGCGTACTGCCGCTGCTACACGGCACGTTTCAATCGCGATTGAGAAGTTGCACGGGTTGCGCTCGTGTTCGCCAGATGGCGTTAACCATGTACTTGCGGCCGGCGTCTGGTAACTTCGCGCGGTCGTAGATATACGTAACTATGTAAATATTACCTCACGCTTATTTGGGTCAAGCTATTTGACACAATTTGTGGCGTTAGTTGAAGTTGTCACATTCGGTGCCATTATTGAGCGGGGACGAGAGTATCGCCGCTTTCGTTCGATCGCGCTTGGAAGCCTCGATCGCACTTGAGAAACCAGGATTGAGTTCGAGCGGGATCGAACTCGATCGCGATTGAAACTGCCGTGTAGCAGGGACCCAATCCGGATTGAGCTCGATCCGGATCGACTCGATCGCGGTTGAAAGTACAACGGGCACTTTCAATCGCGATTGAGTCGATCCGGATCGAGCTCAATCCGGATTGGGTCCCTGCTACACGGCAGTTTCAATCGCGATCGAGTTCGATTCCGCTCGAACTCAATCCTGGTTTCTCAAGCGCGATCGAGGCTTCCGAGCGCGATCGAACGAAAGCGGTGATACTCTCGTCCCCGCTGAGTAATGGCACAGAATGTGATAACTTCAACTAACGCCACAAATTGTGTCACATAACTTGACCCAAATACGCGTGAGGTAATATTTACCTAGTTACGTATAGCTACGACCGCGCGAAGTTACCAGACGCTGGCCGCAAGTACATTGTTAGCGCCATCTGGCGTACACAAGTGCAACCCGTGCAACTTCTCGATCGCGAGTGAAACGTGCCGTGTAGCAGCGGCAGTACGTCGAGCGCGCTCGAAAACTCGATCGCGATTCACTTCAATCGCGATTTGAAGTGCCCGTGTGACAGGGGTATAAAAGACTAGTTTTCAAACGAATATCACGGCAATGAGGTCGGATTACAGTTTTGTACACAGTGTTTATCCCCCAACAAACGTGTTAATATTACATTGTCTCATATTCCCCACGGAATAGAATTGCCTGCATTTCATAAAAAAGAACTTGTAGAAGTGCTCCAAGGACTAGGTTTTCCAAAGAAAATATACGGTGAGGTGTATGTGGGTAGGTGATTCTCTGACAGGGACCTTTAAGAATATTTTGAAAATTCCTATTAGGGAGTTTACACCAGTATATTTAAAATGATGCTTAGGTATATGTGTTGAAATCTTATTTTGGCTGCCCTGTTCGTTTTAAAGGGACACTAAGGGATGAACGCCTTATAAAGCTAACTGAAAGATCACACCATTCAAAGCTGTTCCAGCTTTTGTTCGAGGGCAAACGATTGTTATTTTCCTTGTTTATATAAATAAATCATTAAAGCTATCATTTCTTCAGGTTGCTTCCATTGTCATGTGATCGTTCGTGTGTCTCGGCCAGCTAATAGAGATGGACGCGGGAGAGCCGTTCGTGGGTTAAACACAACAGACATTTATTCTACACACGGAGAACCATAAAGCAAACCATAAAAAATAAACAGCACAAAATCCATCAACAATGAACCCTAATAAAATATCGCAAAATACAATGCAAGCCAAAACCAACAGTCACTACAATAAAGTTCCTATACGGAGGATATCTATCCACTCGTTACTGAATATTTACCACGTCCTAACTGCTGACTCTACCCTAACTACTCCCTAGTAGTGTACTACGACAGGTGTCCCTGACGTGTCGCACCCTTTGTCCTGTCGCACCCTTTGCATGACTGCGAGGCGGAGGTAGCCTTCTTTTGTTGGGGCCGGCGTCGCTGCGCGCGGTTTTTTCGTTGGCACCGGTTCTTCGGTGGCTACCCTCGTGGTAGCCGCTGCCGCCGGAGGTACCCAGGAGGATCCCGAACTTAGCCTTGCGGGGCCTTCGAAGCGAAGGTCGACGGGGCGTAGACACTGGCCAACAGGCGCCCAATGGTCACCGCTGGCGTCACTAGGACGG
The DNA here is from genome assembly GCF_048455015.1 of Haemaphysalis longicornis. Classification (NCBI taxonomy): domain Eukaryota; kingdom Metazoa; phylum Arthropoda; class Arachnida; order Ixodida; family Ixodidae; genus Haemaphysalis; species Haemaphysalis longicornis. The sequence continues at coordinate 54,788,418 of NW_027526422.1, forward strand.
TGGTGCGACTAGGACGTCGCAGCCGATACGAGGTCGACCCGCTCATGCCCAGGCTTGTTAGGCTTAGTCGGTGGCCTTGCCGCGTCTCCCAAGCTCGTTCCTCGAAACTCACGAGCTCTGTTCGCCTCCTGGTTCCTTGCCACTCCCCTTCCCCTTGTAATCCTCGCTTATATACCCTCTGGGCCAACGTTTATAGTATCTATGAACGTTGCTCTGGGGTCCATCGTAGCACACTATGATTGGCTTTCTCCCTTTTCACTGCAATATTTTGTCACGATGCCGCGGGGCTGTGTCGCGGCGCTTGTGGATGTGTCTGTTTTAGGCGCGCACTTCAAATTTCCGGTTTTCGTTTTCTTTTCAGGGCGTTTAGTGCATCTCCTATCAGGGGCCCTTGACACATGATATCCCTTCGATATTTACTTGACCCAAAAGATCACGTCACACATAGTGAAGGAGGTCTGCCTACGAAGGCATTCAAAGAACGACCAGGAAAACAGTCCCTGCAGCCTAGAAAAAAAATCCCGGGCCCTCTCCACTAACCCAAAACTGCTCTCCTTCACTGGACACTCGACTGGAGGAAGGACACACACTATCAGGATAAGTCCTTGCTCTTTTGAAACACGTGTGCTCAACGTAGAATTATCGAGAACATTAATTCTACAATGCCGTGTGCTTGCTGTCATGTTTGTTCCATGAAACAGCTTGTACAAGCTACACCGGTTCCGTTTCCCAAATCACGACTTGAGCGATCTCAAATCGTGACGTGGGAAATCGTATGGGGCGGATATACCTTTCACCCTTTTAGAACTTTTTTATCAAGTTTCCCCGAGTGGCATATTTACATTGACCGCATTGTAATTTACTGATGAAGGTCAACTTGTTTCTACTCTTAGTGTCCTTTTAATTCCAATAATCTTAACTCCACCACATCAGTCATTTTTTTTATTTAACTGGCCCTTGTGCCGAGCCCTTATTTGTACCTGACGCGAAGAAGGAACTAAGAAAACAGCGCTATTTGCGGCTGCCCCATAAATTAAGGCAAATGCAGTACACTTGTTTCCGTGTGGCTTTTCTGGCTGCCTCGTTACTACGCAGCACGTTAGCTACCTTGGTCATGAAACTTTCGATGTTCGTTTGTTTCAGGGAAATCTCGGCGGCCTACTCTTTTTGGTTCATACTATATAGCCGGAGGGCGCTTCCAGTAATGGGTGTTGAAGGGCGCATCTTTAAAAGCCGCAGGCTAGTTTGTATAGACACCACGCCGGGCCCTCCGTTGCATTCGAACTAACTGTGCTCGGCCCCTTACTCTATCCATGATTTTGCCGATCCGGTTCCTTTGCATCCGCTCTACATTAACGCCAGTTCAGCTCTATCTTTCTTCTGTGCATCCATATGCCTCAGAGCCACTGCGTCTTCGGCGCACCTGCGTCCTGGTATTTTGCTTCTTCCCGGCTAGGCCACGCCTTGTTCTAGCCGCGGCTAAGACAAAACCAGGAGTGCAGCGGCAAGCGGCTGAATCTGCCGATGCCGCTGCATCAAACGACTTTTTGAAGAACGGCGCTGTGCCGCCGCCTCCTTTCTGAAAGCGTGGAGGCGCCAAAAAGAAGAGATGGGCCAGATACGAGGAGACACCCAAGAAGAAGTCGCTCCGACGTGGTGGCGGGCCAGCGCGGCAGAGAAAAGGAACCGCACCACCAGCGGCGAAGTGACAAGAGGTTAAAGCGGAAGAGGTTCGCCAAACGAGAGTTGGCCCCGGACGCCGCGGCAGAGATATCTCAGAGCCGGCTCGGCCGCAGTGTCGTTCATCAGGTATGCGGACCCGGAGAAGCTGGGCCGCTGTAGTGCTGCTGCCCTCCTTCCTCTTGGTGGTGCACATTTGCGCTTCCTCGCCATTCCGGTATGATTGACGTCGGTACCTCTTGTAGACCGCAAGCCGGCACCATTCCCAAGGTCTCACTCGAGCCGACTTGTGGGTTCGCTACTGTTGGGAGTCAGAAGGGGAGGTAACGCTTGAAGAAGGCAAAGTCAATGGCCAATCAGCGTTCGATATTTTAAAGACTACATTAAACGCGACTGTCTTCCTTAGGTTAAAGAACAGCAAAGATATTAATCTGTCGGTCTGTCGGTCCCCTTAAAGCCAAAAATGGTGCTGGTGCGTCTGCTCGCCAGTGATTCACTAACTCACCGGTAACTGGTGGGCCATAATTTATTACGCACGTATGGTCGCATGCACCACAAGTCGGTCAGCCACAAATTACTAGTGATCCACTGGTGACATACCCAGTGAGTACCAGGTGGTTCACGGTATTCCCGGGTAGATCACGTGAACCGGAGTTGGGAGGGGGGGGGGTGGGTACCTAGATAGAGAGATTGATTGGGGAAGCGGTATAGGTGATGAGTAAGAGCGGGATGATTACTATACTCGCTTATATTGAATTTCTGCGGAACGCGAACTGCAGTCTTCTCGGTCACGGCGCATATCTGCTACGTCTCAGCAAGTGATCGCGTGATCTGCGAACGTACGGCGGCGTGCGCTACTCTGCCGATGGCAGCCCTTCGCTCCCGGCGTGAGTGTTGCAAGTCGTGTTTGAGCCTCCAGCGCAAATCTTGCTTGGCTTGCATAAGCCACAAACGGGGGAGGAGCGGCTGGCGAAGATGTGATGGAGAAGGCGCTCTTCGGCGGCGACTCAATGCGAAAGTGTGGGGTGAGACATGCTGAGCCGTGGCGACGCGCTCAAAGATGGCGCCTTAGGAGGGCGTGCCGCCCTATTTCTCACACTTTTGCCAGACACTGCCCCTCCGTTTTCCTTCTGCTGGGGTGACTCGTTCTCTCGCTCGTTTACGCGGACACCACTGCGGCCGACGCCGCGATACCCCTATACATGGCGCCAAACTGCTCGCATTAAGAGGAGTGTACTGAGGAGAAGAGGCTGGTGGAAGATGGAAAGTAGGGAGAGGAGGAGCAAAATGAGGGAGACAAGAGGAGTGTAGTGGTTGAGGGGGTCGGGGTCGCTGCAAAGTGTACTAGGAGGGAAATTGGTAGTGGTGAGCAGCAAATGGACGAGAGAGAGGGGACTCGGATTGGGAGGGTAAATAATACAAGGTGGAGGAGAACGAGGGCAATGGCAAAAGGGGTCTAGAAAGGTGATAGATAACACGATATTTGAGGGGGAAATTGGTTAAAGAGTACGGGACGTAAACGAAAGTGGCTAGACGGGTGGGAAAGATTGAAGTGAAAAAGTTAGCAGGAGTCTATAAGGCAGGCAAACGAGGAATCAAAAGATTTTTTGTACGATAACACTAATGAGAATGCATTACTGTCTGACGCCCGAGTCGGTTGCTTGAGTACAAGGACTTCCAACAGTATGAGGCTCGTGTATGTGTCGGAAGAATGCTGAAACAATCGAGCACTTAGTAATTGAATACCAAAGTATCCACCCAAGCCGAAACGGAAAGCACAAATTCCTTAAGCGCTTTGTTCTGGTGTCTTGGTGGGGAAAAAGCATGCTTGGGGCGGCTAGAGGGCCTTCACAAAGACAGTATGCTTAATGCAGTAATGAAGAACAAACTGTGTCGTGATTACTTACAAGTTAAATTACAAGTTAAATTACTGATGCAGGTTATATAGTTTGTGCCATGATCCCGAGGTTAAGCGGAAGCCTTCAGCCATAAGTATCAATACCACCACATTCTAATTAACGCTGTCGGCTGCCTTGACATTCTTAAGGATGTTAAGCACTAAACATTTTCTCCCAGTGGAAATGTGCATTTAAAATTAATCACGAATTTGATAGCGGCGCGAAAGCCGGGAAACTTTAATTAATCGCTGTTTCAAGTCTGTCCGCTTGACATTTCCGTCTATAGCAGCGACGTTGCGCAGAAACCCCCAAAAGGGCTGCAAATTTCCGTGCCTCGATGTCACCCGCACCCGTGACTGGCACCTGCACGGCTTACGCGCACAGATTAAGAGCCCGCCGGCATTCCCGAAAACGTTCCCCTGGCCAGGGAAGAAACGGCGCGCGGTATGTACAGATAAAGTAAGAGCGAAACGGCGACAGGGGCTCCCGTGTCCGCGCTGCAGCAATTGCGTGTTCGTGCCAGTGCCGAGTAAGTGGCGCGCACGACTAGGACGACGGCCTAATTGCGCTTTCCGCACGTTGGGATCGCCCTCTCGCGCTACCACACCTCGCGAACTGTCCGCCCGGAACGTGCCCGGCGGTTGGCGGTGGCGAAGTTGTCCACCCGGCGGGGAGGGTGTGCCTGGGCTGAAGAGAGAAAACACGCTCGAGCCATTAGACTGCTGTATAGCACGCGGTGCGTGCGTTTCTGTCTGTCCGCGGGTGGCGTTACTCATCGCAACGCGGCCGACGCGTAAGCACATTTACTGACGAGATGGCACGTGGGCCGAGATGGCCTCCGCCAACGGCGGCCGAGCAGGGTTCCGGCACCGGAGCACCAGAGGGAGATTTATCCTGGTCGCCAACTAATGATGTCCCGGTGAGCGAGACCGATATACAAGTCGTCAATTTCTTCCTTATTTCTTTTTTTTTTTTTTCCTTTTCGGAGACTTCTTTGGCTTGGTTTTGGAATTCCACGCAGTGCAGCGTGGCGAAGTTATGTATGACGGTTGTTGACAGTGTCCCCGACGCCTCCGTATCAAACACAGATAAATGCAGATGCGAATGATGATTATGATTATGATGATGATGACAATTATGATGATGATTGTTGGATATTTGGCGCAAGGCCAGCTATGGCACAGAGCGACAAACAAAAGGGATTACCACAAAAAATTAGCTATCAAACCATGTAAGGCAGACAAACACTAAAATCAATTAAAGACGATGGTGATGGCTGGTGTATAGGGCCAGATTTGATTATGCATTAGAGAAAATGAGGTTTAAAAACTTAACGTGTGAAAAATACCTAAAAACGCGTTTCACAGAAACCATGGCATGGTCACCCAAAAACAACGATGGGTGTAGTAGAACGTGTTGTCTCTAGGTTTGTGTCGTGTTGTGTCAAGTGCCTTGAGTGGGATTAGGATGTGGACTACCGATAGATGCGGATGAACGTATTTTGTGAGAATTTATTTACAATTACGTTACGATAAGTCCAGCCGTGTGTCGTCTACGTGAAAAAGGGGGTTGCAGGTAGGGAAGAAGTTGGACGCTGCGACTGACGGCTCTTAAATGCACTATTGTGCGCAAACTACGAAAAACCTCTGTATTAGCATGCAGCCTACCCGGATGTAGCTAGCGTCAAACGCTCGGTGACAATGACTACTGCCCCCCCCCCCCCCCCGTCTCTCCACCTATAGTCTGCTGTAATAACACCCACTCCCCAGTTCCCCAGCTGTATTTGAAACGCATGTATATTCGATATTCCCCGGAAGACAATTTGAGAAACCCATATCTGGATTGAATAGGCAATGGTGGGCGTTTCATGGCACGTATATCCACCAGAAGACCATTTTTTAGCGCTGCTTCATCTTCTGATCAGGGTTTCGTATTTTTCGATGTTTCATTTTCAATCTCAGATCTGTTTTTTTCTTTTTCTTATTCTTCTTATTCTCTGTTAGAGTCTGCAGTGTTTTGGTGCGAATGGCGTGAATAGTTCGGAGTTTGTTGGGGCGCGCGCTTTGAAACGGCTTCATACCAACAATGTTTGCCATTACGCCTGTTGCAGAAAACAACATGACTGACTCCACTGAACTTTTCTGAAGACAGACTAAACTACTTCACAGAAGGAATGGGCCAAATACAACAAGCTCCATTCTAGCTCTTCCAACAGCATGTGATTAACGCTTGGAGTTGTTGAAGGAAATGGATAGCTACATTATGTGCGATTTTCCGGGCGTTTCTGAAGCGTTCGTAGCGCTTCAGAAAACGCTAAGCGGAAAAAGCACGCGGCCGTTTGCGCTTTGCACAGGCTAGGCAAGAAAACCGAGAGTACCTTGAAAATACTAGTGATAATTTGCGATGTGCGCTTCCTAAGCTACCAAGGGGAACTTAAACAGAATAAACCTTAAAAAGTGAATATTTAAGAACTCTCTTTTAAGAAGTGGCAGGGGTGCAATAATAAACGCCAGGGTAGCGGTCCGCTAGGTTCTTTTTCTGGTGTCGCTAGCTTCCACTCATAGACTGACAAAATCCTGCATAGAAAAGCCGCTTGATTTCTGCAAAGATGGGTTTTACATATTCAAGGTTATCGTAAAATCAGAGATTACAGGTTTTCATAGATTCAGGGAAAACGCCATCAGAAATTCACTTCGGTGTTTATCGATGCGGAATATTTTTTAAAACACGGAACAATAGTTAGGACACCGGCAAGTTGAACAAACCTCACCAAGTATTTCCAAGAAGGAACCAGTGAGCCCTAAGGACCGTGCAGGTTTGGGCCAATTTTTTCATAATGCGCAGCTAAAAACCGATCTGTGTGCAATCATGGATACCGTGTGTACCCTATGTGGGTCGTCAGCTGTGGCATAAATGAATTCTTGAGCATCAGATTACAGACAGAGTGCAAGGCTAGCCCAGGAAAGTTCCCGGCAGGTCTGATAATTGGAGTTAATTTGTTATCACACGCGTACAAAATTCACAAAAGATGGGGTAGCTATTCGGTCCGCGGTGGCCACAGTGTTCTACGGACTTCTCTTGGCTCTCTCCGACAGGTGGCGACAGCCGTCATTTTAGGATAAGGAGTGAGGGGGGGTAGGTAGTTTATTTCTTTTAAAGACGATAAAAAGCTTTCGGTCTGTCTGTGTGGCTGTTTGCCTCCGAATGAATCGAGGAGTACTCACTATGGTAAGGGCCCGCTTTGAGGACGGGCTGTGGAACCAAGAACAAGGTCGCCACCTCCTGTTGGGTTTTCGCTGTCTCTGATGGTCGGAGTCCGTCAATGAGGAGTAGTGGGCGAGGGTCGCATAACTCCCAATTGGCCTAGCCTGGTGATCTTACTTAAGGTAAGGCATGATCAGGTATGAACTTCTTAGTTCAGAGCTACCATCCCGAGGTGGGAGATCAGTCAGACTTCCCAGGATTAGTGCAAAAACTCGCTATCCCCATTCCCCTTCCAAACTCTCATACCATTTCCTTTCTCCTTCTAGCGATTCCCTCGCAACCAAAACCCTTCCGCTACTTCCAAGGGGAGATCAGGGGAGTCTCCCCAGGACCTCTTTCCTGGCCGCGTTGCCGCTTCAGTAGCTTCCCCCCTTTATTTTATCTCCGTCCTTGGGCTGTCCAAGTCTCTTTGCTTTTCGCCAATTCATGTATTTGAAAATTCGGTGAATCCAGCTATGCGATATTTCTTTTTTGTACTATATTTCGACCAAAGAAAAATATTTCGACTCCAAACAATATTTAGACCCCCAAAATACAAAAAGAGTGGCGTCGGGGCTTACACCTCACGGTGGGATTTTAAGTCGAACAGATACGAAAGGCTGCAATCATAGGTCGGCAAAACAGAAAGAACTCACTCAAACTCAATCACAATTTTTTTCATTCACGCTGTACTCAATCAAACTCATACTCAAAAAGCTCGTCTGTTCACAAAACCACTCGTACTCACTCATCAAATACTCATTTGTAATCATACTCACTTGTACTCAAACTCATTTGTCCTCACGAGTATTCGTACTCAATCTGTACTCATGAGTACTCACTCTGTACTCATGAGTACTCACTCTCTCTGTACTCATGAGTACTCAATCTGTAGTCATGAGTACTCAATCTTCTGTACTAATGAGTACTACTCATTGTACACTCACGAGTGCTACTCATTCTGCACTCATGAGTACTACTCATTCTGCACTCATGAGTACTCAATCTGTACTCATGAGTATTCAATTTGTATTACTCACAAATAATCAACTTATCTGCACTGTTAGCTAGGTCGTATCTCGAATGGAAGAATAAATAGAAAAAAAATAAAATGTTTAATTGATTAGGAAAACACAGGTTACATATATATCAGGACAGAGGAAGAAAACGTCCGACGCGGTGCACTGCCGTAGGGCGAATTACTGCGCGAAGGCACGTACATGTGAGAGAGCGAAACGGAACGTAAGCACTCGCTTTGCGTCTGGCGTCTCCTCTTGTTTCAGGAATAAAACACCGAAGTCTAGGCCGGGTCGGGCTCAGAGGAGCTCGGGACTTGTCGGTGCGGCCGTGGCCGTAAACTGCGGTTTTGTGCGTGTGTTCGGGTAGCAGCTTTTGTCGTCTGTTTTCATTTCCGGGCGCGCTGATACTCTCGTAATCGTACTCCAAATCTGAATTGTGTCTGCCCGGAAGGGCACAATGACACGTTCGCGTAGATTGACGTCCGTTCATATCCAGATCACTGTCCGCTTATTCACAGATGCTCGACGCTGGCGTTTGTGTTTTATTGTTCCGGATACTAGAAACTTCGTTAAGAGGGTGTTCGTCTCGTTGAGTTTCGGTGAATTTCAAACCTGCTTGATTTTATTGTGTGTGTGCCCCTGGGATTGCCTTCGTCAGACCTGAACTTGACAGTGCTACGGCGTTGCGTTAGCCTCGCCGCTTCCGTCGGCGATTGTGTTCGTGTAGCTCGTCGCGTGCTTGATGCATGTGGGGGCGTAGACGTCCGGTTTGTCCGGTGGCGAGCTGCGTTGTGTAGGGATGGCATAGTTCGGCGCGTTGAGGACGTTGCTTGAATTGTCGTGTGCGTTGCGTATGGTGCGGGAGCCGTTTGGCTCCTCGTTTAGTGTGCGGTAGCGTGGCGTTTTCGTAGGGTGGCATGGCTGATCGGTCAAAGTCGTTGCGGCTCCGTGCTCGCAGTCGCAGTGGTTGTTTCGGAAGTGAAACCGTTGTGGTGGGGAAGCAGGCGGAATTCATGCCGTCCGTTCGGTCCCACATTCTTTGGCGTCGCAAACGTGACTTCATCGTTAGGGCATTCGATGCCTTCGTCTGGATAGGGTTCATTTGTTTCCGTTCTTGCCGTGTCCGTGTCGTCGCTTAAGCCCTCGTCTTTTGCCCGTTGTTTCGATAATGCTATAATCGCTATCTCTCCAATACAGTAGCGGTCCCAGAGATTGGTTTTTGGGGGCGATTTTTTTTGGGGGGGGGGGGGGGCGAGGCGAATAAAGAATCGCTCCCCTCCTTGCGCCAATTCTGCGGAGGTGGGGATAACCATGCGCGTATGCGGTGCAACCCGCTGGGATTTAACTTCGCGCAAGTGGAATGCTTAAAAAAACTAAAAATAAGAAACCGAGGACCTCATTGGGGGGGGGGGCGACCGCCCCCTTCGCGCCCCCTTGGGACCGCCACTGCTCCCATACAAGCAGGCTCTGTTCGTCCCGAGTCCGCTTGCTCGCGGTTGCGTCCTCTTGCACGAAATGGTGTTTGTCGTGTGAGTCTCGGTCGGAGCGTGGGTGCCAGGGATCTTGTTCGTTCTAGCTCGGACATGCCGCATGCGCTGGCCGTGTCGTTGCTCGTTGACGGACCTACCTGCACGAGTGTTATGTCGTTCGTCCGCTAAACATCGGGCTGGAGCAGCGAGTGTGGAGAGCTCGTACGTTCCGGAAGGGTTGAACTGCGTGCGCTGGGTCTATTGTTGCTTGCGGCCAGGTGATTTCTGCGGTTGTGACATTCGCTGGCCAAGTCCGGATAGTAGCAGTGGGAGCGGAGGATGTCGCGAATAGTAGTTTCCTCCGTGTGTGCTGGCTTGGTGGCGTTCCGTGCGCTGTGCATTTCGTTCGCCATGGTCAGCTCCACTGGTTCAAGTTGGATGTCGTTCGTCGCCTCTGGTGCGTTTCGTGCGCTGTGCGTCTCGTTTTATCTAGGAAACCCCCCTATAATTGGTGTGCGGCTGTTCACCACGTATGGTGCATTTCGGCCGCCGTGCGTCTTGTTCGCTTGTCGTGGCCATATCCACCAATCCGGATGGGATGTCGTTGGTTGCGTGTACCGGCGCCGGGACAGCACGAGCGAAAAATGTACGTACTGGCTCCGTTGCGTTCCGTGCTCTCAGCGTTCCGTTCGTGTACGTCTGTACCGGAATAGCGGGTGCCAGGAACGTGGTGCCTTCTGGCTCGTGCATGCTGCGTACGTTGCGCGTCTCGTTGCTCGTTGCTGGAATGACCTGCGCGTGGGCGATGTAGCTCGTGGGCGATGTAGCAGAGCAACGTGTGTTCGTTATCTCGCCAGAAATGCACTGACCTTCGATGCGTTTCCGTAATCGTGGCGATTACCTGGGAGAGGTCCGGTGAGCACGCAATCACAATTTTGCATGCGGCGTATCGTTCATGTGCGTGCCGTCGTGCATTCTGCCTATGTCCGGATCTCGTGCAGTCCAGGCACCGTGGGAAACGTGCGGCCGGCTCTCGCCAGTTGTGTCTGAAAACTTTCTCGTTCATCACGCACTCTTAACAACTGACCTGATCATATTGTCAAGTTTCTTAAGATCGTTTTGTCGTACATTGAGATAGGGCACTGCATATGTTATGCGGCTGATGACGAAGGCCTGCACTAGGCGGAGCGTCTCGCATTACTGGAGGTCCCCGTGTTTGCCTGATACTCGACCGTTCATGCGGCTGATTTGTTCACACGGGGATTTAGGTTTGTTAAGGGCAGTGACGTTATTGCATTCGTTATTACTCCCTTCTAAAACGTCCACCGGACGTTTAACACAGCTCGGGATGCACAATACGATCACTGAGCTCATAGAGGCTCAGTAGACGAGTCAAATCATGCGACTGTCAATGACAACTACTGGCAGGCAGGTCCTTGAAGACCTCCGCATTACTCTACCCACTACCACTGAAGACAGAGCGGACATCCCTCCCCCTTGGCGCCGCAAACTAATCGTTAAACCTCTGCCCCGTAATAGGCTTCCTGCGCTACCCAGGGGGCGCTGCGCAAGCGGCTTCCCGGCAGTACTTCCGGGTAGTACAAAGCTGCGCGGGTCCCATGCGATCGCGTGTTCACAGAAGCAAAATGAGCTCGATGTTGCCGATTGTTTTGCGACATGGTCACCAGCCCATCCCCGACGAGTCCGGTCTCTTCCGGCGATCAACTTGGCATTAGGGGAAAAGGCTTTGCAGAGCTATATACGTTTACAGCGCCGACGAAAGTGCCGGGACGGTGACGGCGCTCTCCCACTCGCAGGTTCACTGACCATTTGAAGTGAAACTTCTAGTTTAAACTTATACTCTACGTGACAAGGACTTTTCAACAACAGCCGATCAAAAAATAAGAGGGACACAATCGGCAATGATCGCGCTTTAAAAAGCCAGCGAGTCCCGCGGACGCTGGCTCGCCTGCTGCGGTGCGCCGCTCTTTTGCGTACCTGCGCACTATGCGTGCACTTTCATTAAACAGTGCTCGTTTGCGTCACCGTTACGAATACATGGTGCAGCGTTAGCTTGCCGTTTTGTTGCGTGTCTCAGTGACAAAATTCAGCGAGTGTAAGAAGCGTGAAATCTGTTTTGCGATTCCGAAATTAGTGGCCGTAAAACAAAGTGGTCGGGCGAACCGAGAGGCCGCTCGCTTTCCTTGTTTGCGCTCACTTTACTTAATTACGCTCTTGCATCATTAATTCCCAGTTGGCACTTAATAGGCTAGAATGAGGTTCAGCAACGTTTTGAAGTGTAGGGCCGAGTTGCATGCAGCCGACACGGCGGAGGGCTGGGCGGAAAATCGGGTGGGATGGGGAGGGGGGCTTCGAAAGCAAAAAAAAGAAATAGCGAATCGCTAATAATATTTGGCAATAATGTCGCGAAGTGTGAAGATGGGGGACAATTCAACTGGAAGCGACCAATTTTCTGTTCTTGTCTCCCTGTCTAACTCCATTGTAGGACAAAACTGGCGTGTCGGCGTTCATTTTGTTAGCGACGAAGATAACCAACATAGTCAGTGAAGATCGCATGTAAATATTCGGGGCCGCGCGCCGTGTATGCGGCTGTGTTATATTATGTTATGCAAATATAGAAGTACACATTTCTGCAGGCAGCGGGCGTTCGATTTGATGATTGTTTTGTGTCCTTTAATAGCGCTTAATTTGTTTATTTGATGCAATGCCTCTCCTACTCGCTAGTATAGATGTACCCTGCGGTGGTAAATCGTGCGGCGTAAAACGTTACGCAAGGATCATTTCGTTTGCGATACTACAAAACAAAATTTCCACTCGTTTTCATGGCGGTGCAAGGCCAGCAGTGTCAGCTGAGTCGGCTGCGCAATTATTGCGTTCGCTTGCATGCTCCCGCTGAAGCAACCTTTTGCAGTTACCTCAGGATATAGGATGAGCAGCGTTCCGTGTTTATGCTACTCGTGAACTTTCCTTTGTCGACCGCACGCCAGAAAAAAGAGCAGTAATCGTCGTCAGGAAGTTAGACCGCCTGACCTGGCGATACTGTCCCACGCCGCGACGACCGCGACAACTCGCTCAAAAGAAAGCCGATAAGTCGGCTTGTTCTCGCGGATAATATATTGTTTAGCCTCTGAAACTGCTTTAAGGGCTATTTCATACAGTATTCAGTCATTTAAACGCGCCACAAAGCGATTAAACTAAGTAAAACCAACTTTCACTCTTGCTTGTAATTGAAAACACATGGAGGGCGGCGAGGGTCGTCTGCTTTTGTACTACCCAGAGGCGTCGACCACTAGGGGCGCTGCATGTCGCCAAAACTCCAGCGCAGGAGGCCTATATGCATCCTGACCGAAACTCAGGAAGAAGGCAAGCCCGAGCAACAGCCATAACAAAACAATATGGCACCCGTAAAGGCGTGTATTATGTAGACGCAGCGGGGCCCACACCGGAGGGCATCTGTACGGTTGCGGTCCTGCATGAGGGAATACAGGTGGATGGACTATCGATGAAAACGAGTAAAATTGAGTTTGCTGAAGAGACGGCTATAGCTTCGGCCGCCACTCACTCTGACGCAATGCACATAATGTCTGACTCGCAACAAGCTTGCCGAAATTTCATCAGGGGTCGGATAGCACTCCTAGCTAGAAAAACAATTCTCACAAATGCCAATCCAGAAATATCCGACGCCATAAAACAACTTGTATGGGTAACTAACCACCAGGGAGTAGAGGGGAACGAGGCTGCGCACACAGCCGCCCGAGCGTCTCTCCCCCGGAGTTCCTCTGACTTCCCAGACTCTGACCGTACACTTGTACCTTACCCGCTAACCACATTCTCTGAGGTCACAACATACCTGCGCCACGGTAGGCGGGCGTTCCCGGTGCCCGCCAAGGGCCTGGGTAGAACTGAGGAGCGCCATCTTCGCCGGCTGCAGACGGGCTCATTCTACAGCCCCGCAATTCTCAAACACATCAACCCGTCCTTCTCGGGTTCGTGTAACTTCTGCGGTTAGTGGGCAGACACGTATCATATGGTATGGGCCTGCCAGTATAATCCAGGGTTAAAAGTCAAAGTGAAGCAAACGAGGGAGAGCTAGGAGGTGGCCCTGTCCGGCTGCTCGGACCTAGAGTCTCAGCGGGCACTCGTCCAGCGGGCACGGGCGGCGGCCTCGACCAATAGGATCCCGGACTAAGGAATACCACCCACGCTACAAAGGCCTAACCGCCTCTCCCTCTCTTTAACTCTGTCTTGTATATTAAGAAAGTTTTTCCCCCTTCTCCTCCCCCTCACGCAGCCTCCTGCTCTCAAACAGCGCCGCTTGCAGGGTCCTCTGCCGTTTGGTGTCGGAGGCAGCCTGAAGTAGCGTTGGCACATTCGTTCGATTGGAGAGATGGCGACGTTCTCCGTTGTCCTCTAGAAGACGCAAGACGATGTCGTCCTTACGTCCAGAGCAGGGTAGCCTTCGTGATCGTAGTGCGCTCACCAACTGCTGTTTCTTGGCACAGCATAGGACGTAGCGTTCCGTAGAAGACAGCAGTGTGTCGACCACCACTGACATGGAGTCCGTCGGTGCCTCACGTCTGCGTGCCGCACTCTCGTAGTCGTGGTGCGGTTCGTCCACGTTGTTCGTCTCTTCGTCCGTTCGTCCTCTCATGGCCTCAAATCCTGGTCCTGTCGACTGCAACATCTTAGCTAGGTCGTGGCTCGAATGAAAGGCTAAACAGAAAGAAATAAAATGTTTAACTAATTATGCGAGGCTAAACAAAATATGCCAGGCGTCGCAAGCAAGGCGTCGCACGCGTTCAACTGGATATTATGATGTCCGATTCACAACTCACAAACGTGCTTAGGTGTACTCGGATATTTTATTGCCATTGCTGGGGCAAATTCCACCGCCACGCCTGTACGGTGGGGCTATATGCTCACTTGTAAATGGCACTACACGAGACCATATTACTAGCGAACCTGAGCAAAATGTTTCAAAACAGGAACCTAATAAAACCATATGGGCGCACGTACATCAGCCAAATTGTCGCTTGAATACGCACAGCGGAATGGTGCGGACAATTTCGGTGAGACAAACGTTACAAACCACGCAGTCGGTTTGACGCCAGTTACGTAAATTAACTGCGACTGTTGAAATGAGCGGTTCGGCTCAGGAAACGACTACACAGCGTGACATGCGTCTACAGAAACTTCTGAAGACCGAAAAAAAGGGACTTCAGTACGCCAGGTGCGTGCATTGTTAGCAGCCTCCACCGCCTCTCCCCTAAAACAACTGGAAGGGAGCAAGCGCAATGAAGCCGCCACGCGTTCACAGGCCGCGTCAACAAAAATAACTGCGGCAGTCAACAAGTGCCAGTGCCATAGGAGAAGAGCAACTGCGGCCGCGTTTCCCGCCGGGCCCTCATCCCCTCGTTTTTCCCTCTTCACCGTGACCCCTTTGCGAGCGACCGCCGAGAAACGCTTACAGCGCCAAACAGGGACCGGGAAAGGGGGGAGGTGCAGTTTTCGTTGTTAATTTTTCCATCCTTGACTGTTAAGCTGCACAGCGGCACCGCCAAATCTTTGCGACTCGTACACGCGCGTCCGGACTCGAGCTCGTGATAAAACTTGTTTGCACTACTGTACTCACGAGTGCATATACTCAAGAGTGCAAGCACTCGCAAAACAAGTATTCATGAGTATTGTACTCATGAGTATTGTACTCATGAGTACTGTGTACTCACGAGTACTGTGTACTCATGAGTACTCATACTAATTATTACTCAAACTCATGAGTACTCATACTCATAAATACTGTACTCATGTGTACTCACAATCATGAGTAGTGTACTCATGAGTACTGTACTCACGAGTAGTGGACTTACCCCTGTAGTCACTCGTCATCATACTCACGTACCTTTTTTTTCTAGGTGTGTATTCAATCATCATCGTACTCACTCGTGAGTTTGAGTACAAATGAGTACAAATGAGTGTACTCACGAGTGAGTACGCCGACCTATGGCTCCAAAATACATGGCGTGCGAGCAGTGGAACGCGGGAAAATAGAATTTCCTTCACCGAACCTCCACAGTGCTTATCGGGGGAGGAGCGAGACTTAAGTAAAAGAGCATGAAAGGTTGGCGAGGCAGAGAAGAGACGCATTTACGTGGTAGATGCGGCAGAGTACTATCGCATTTCGACGATAGTTGCAGCGAAGGGAGCAGATATGCGGCCATTCATTTACTGGGCCACCATCTTGCTCGTGCAGCTCGCATATGCGTGGTCAGTGCAAAGAGAATGTCATCAACAACACTTAAAGCTTTATCAACGAGATCGAACGCCGCAAGTTCGGTTCGTGCAGGCTAGGATCATGAGAGGGAACACTATACGGGCCGCAATAACAGCCGGCAGGCACTCCGAAGAATAGTTTCGCCCTAAATTGTCCGCAACGACTTGACGGCTGTTATGAATAAATAAATGTCCTTAAACTGCCCCCTCCCAACCCATTGTTTAAGTTTGACCCAGGAAGCATGATAGCGTTTGAGGGATCGGGCTAACATCTCGGTTCAGATAACACTGCCCTTGCAAGTTGCAGAGCCTTTGTTGCACCTAGCGCCAATCTTCCCTGAAGCAACTTGCCGCTTCGGCCGCATCGTCGCCGAAAGTGTGTACTTTTTCATGTCTGCACCGAAGCATCCTACATTCCCTGGCAATCGTGAATTGCACTTCTCTGATCCCGAGGTCCTCCTTTGCCCCTGCAGCGTTACCAGCTGGTTCGAGAACTGCCTTGCCGTCCTGCCCTCATTTTGTCTGGCTTTCACCAACCGTGTTTACTTACTTTCCCTTTGATGATGAATTCTCCCTTCCCGGAAGGAGAGTATCCCGGAAGGGGGAGCACCCGGAAGGAGTGACGCCTTGTCTGTCTGGAATGTTTGCTCTTGTGGCCACGTTTTTTGCGCCTTTAAACTATTATTACTCATGTAGAACCAACGGACCAACATCAACCTTCTCCTTCCCGGAACAACGGACGATCTCCTCAAGGACCCCGTCTTAATCAAGGGTTAGGCTGCTTAGGCTGGTTAGGTCACCAGTGGATCTGCCAGGTGCCGGCGATGCATCCTCTGAGCACTGAACACGCTTCAGCCTACTTACCCACCCATCCAGCGAATCCGAGTTTCACTTTCAATGCGCCAACAGGCATGCTGATGAGGTCAGCCTGAAGTAGGCCTACGGCTTCCTGACACGCTGCATTTCAATGATGTCCAGGCCAATTACGAGCAATATTACAAAGATTTTACTTCAAAACTCAAGCTTACGACGATGACAACAACAAGAAGACGACGATACTACGCGCTTGAAAGTTCATAAGTTGAACTGTTAACCCGCCGCGGTGGCTCAGTGGCTAAGGTGTTGCGCTGCTGAGCACGAGGTCGCGGGTTTGATTCCCGGCCGCGGCGGCCGCTTTTCTGATGGAGGCGAAAAGCAAAAACGTCCGTGTGTGTGCGAGATTTCGGCGCACGATAAAGATCCCCAGGTGGTCAAAATTAATCCGGAGCCTTCCACTACGGCGCGCCTCACCGCCTGCATTGCGTCGGCGCGTTAAACCCCACAATCAATCAATCAAGTTGAACTGTTAAGAGCCTGAAGTTGCAGTTGAAGTTTATTGGTTTCGGGAATGCGAAATAAAGTGGGCACAAAAACTACAAAAGTCTTGCATGTGTACCCACCCTTAGTTCCGCACGTCCAGTGTTTCTTGACTTTCCTTTATTTTCGGGAAAAATTTCTCGATGGCGCTTAACAGTGCTTCAATGCAGTCTGGCGAAATTTTCACTGAATGTTAATGCTTGCTTTGGGTTTATTAAAAGTTTTAGATATCCCGGGAATGACTTATTTATGTTTTTGTGTATGTTTATTTACTAACTGATTGATCGATTGGTTGATCGATCGATTGATTGATTGATTGATTGATTGATTGATTGATTGATTGATTGATTGATTGATTGATTGATTGATTGATTGATTGATTGATTGATTGATTGATTGATTTTGGTACCTTTTTGCAGTCTTGTCTCCCCTCGCCTTTCTCCTCGGAAGAAAGCATCAGTCGGTAGGACCCGTCTGGTGAAGACTACAGGCTTTCGGCAAGAACCGTGCGGAGGGAGTAGTAACTGAGCGTTTGGTCCTACCCAGAGTACAAGATTCATGAAGAGCACGACCCTTTGACTGTCACCACTGCGTCTGGAGAATAATACCTCCAGTGGCCTCTCATGTCGAGATACCCATGGGCAAACCAAGAGCGTTGATTTCATCGGTGCTCCGTGTACGTTGGCCCAGTGCATCTTCATCCACCCCCTCATTTCTGTTTTGTTAAAATAGAGGCGGGTGGCTGAAAAAAAACTGAACAGTGTGGATTGGTTAATGGGGTGGAATTGGGATGCACAAAAAACTGGGTGGTGTGTGCAGCCGGGAGCTCTCTCTTGACTGTCAGGTGCCATGGCTTACAGCAGTGTTTGCGCTTACTGGCATGATCGACGTCACACAATATCAGGTGCACCGTCCAATCGTGATCATTGTACATAAATGTTGCTTCTTTGAAAGGCTGACTTAAAGTCTGAAAGGCTCGTAGTCTGCTCCTCGGAATGTTATTAGCAGCGGTAGCCCTTCTTACAGTTCCCCAATCCCAACACTCTTTTTCGCCCCTAGCCCTTAGCAGATTTGTACCAACTCCTCTCTGTCATTGTTTTCAAACTAGGTCGTCATTGGCAAGTGTACGGCTACCCTATGATAGCTTAAGTTAGGGAGAAATAGCGATGCAAATGTCGGTGGTTATGTTCGGGAAGCATACGTTTTCTTCTCCGATAGATATGCGGAACCAGTGCTCTGATTTGCCACAGAAATAAACCTACGGCACTTTCATGCAGGTCTCGGTCGCTGTCTTTCCATAGGTCCTCCTGCCTTGTATCAATTCCAACTCGCGGCAATTTCGAAGGGATAAAGCGCCACAAGTAAGTCGCAGTTAGATGCTGGTTTTGTTACGTCTTTTTTCGTAATGCATGTAGCAATGCAGTTAGTGACTTCATTGCGCAAAACGCCATGGAGTAGTCAAGCGGGGTGAATGTGATGGAGTGGAAAACAGCTCCGACGTTTACAAGATGACGGAGGAGCTACACAGGGCCCAAAAAGTGGCGGCCTCGTGGTTTCGGGTCAAGCGTCTTCAATGGCTCTATCAAGGCTATAGCGTCGTCTCCGGATTTCCTTTGCCTCTGGCTGGCGTCAAGCAATTTGTTAACGCTGCTACATCGCCAGAAGATCGGCCGCTCTTCGGTAGCTGGCTCATAGTTTGCGTTAAACTTGCCATTTCAGACTTAACTAGGGTCTTAGAATACGACATGCACGCGCTATCCTTAGGATGACCACAACCGCTGCACTGCTTCTGGCCTTGCTGGGAATTTTTCAGCTGTACGGCTGCAGTCTTGCGACCGGTGGTAATCAGCCTGGACTTAAGCGGAGGTCGGTCTTGACTCTGTGCTTAGAGTTCGCTCTGAGGTCCATTAGGATAACTTTGTGACATTTTGTGTTGTGTCTGTATTTGCGATGTTATTGCAGCAATGCAGATACCTGTATGGTTACTGTGCAAGCATTATTAACCAGAACACGCGCCAGACTTGCATCTGCATGGGCTTCAATACTGGTAAGCGAGATGCAGATCCTGCTCCTCATTTTACTCTTGCGCAGTTGTTGTCGCTTAACGTTCGCGCCCGAAAGCGAAGAAAGGTCGCACATTCGCCCCGCGTAGGGCTCCTGGTACAAACGAGGATAGTGCATTCTTTGAAAGATCTCCTCCTCCTTCTTCTGTTCCTCAGCAGCGTGGGGAGCCAGAGGACGTACAAAAAAGCGGATCATTTGTTCCGAACCGAAAAGAAATATCGAGCATTGGCCTAGCCGTATTACTCACGCTGGAAGATAATTTTTTGGAATCCTATTATTATTTTTACCGATCAGCTAGTTACCCCGCAGCCAAGAAAATGGGGTACGCGGAGAACATGGGGTGGCTGAAACGAGAAATATAACCGCGAAAAGACAAGAACTCACAAGAAACAATAGAGAGCGATGCTAAGACGGCCCCGCCGCGGAATGAAACACATCATACGTATGCTAAGAAGAAAGAAGAAGTAGAAGGGAGCAACAAATTGAGACTTAAGCTCAGGAAAAGGAAAACCTAATTTCCTTTTTTTCTTCTTTGTGAGGACGGAGGGTGTAATGCAAACAATAAAAGTCAGGAGAAAAAAAAGCAAGTGTATAAAGAGGCACAGAAACAAAGCAGTAATGTCGACGTGTGGCGATCATCTCATCTCACGTCGCCGCTATAATGGGGGCTTGCAGAAGCAATCGCAGTCGGTGGCAAGGCTAGGGGGCCGAAGCAGGCGCCCTCTCACCCGCGTAGCACATGAGAGGCGCCGCCATAATGGACAAATCGTGTTCACGCTGGTGTTCTGTGAACCCGGAAATGACGCCTCCCCTTACATCTTGCTGCCCCTGCAGTGCGGAAAAGTTTTGCACCTTTCATCTGCTTCCGACTCGTTTTTAACTTTGAGAGAAAGTGGCGAGGTCTCTCGTAAAACGAGCATCACTGTTGATTGACGTTTCGGTATCTGCGTCGCCTGCCTCTGTCTTGGCATAACGAAGCAACCAGTCAGTTGCACTCTTTAAGCACACAGGAGTAACTCAGTCGATGGAAAATCATGGGTGAGATATTAAGTTCGGGACGTGGATTAGTTCCAGCGCCAGGGTGTAGGATGAAATGAGGGGACGAAGGTAGTTTGTGGAACATCAACGAACAAAAGAGCTTTAAGATGTCATGGAGAGGAGGAAGTTAATTACGGAAGGACGGCGCTTGGTCGGCTTTCAAAAGAGGGCGCGTCTTGAATATAATAGAAAATTTATCTATCTTTGAACGATTGGGATGCTTATACTTCCCTATCGTCTTCTTCGACGGGAGGCATTGCTGGCATCAATGAGGAAGCACTGTTTAAATGGGCGGATAGAAGATTACCCGCTTCCTTCACAAATAATGGTGTATTCAAGACTTCATGACGTGGCTGGGGGAGAAGCCATAGCGATCAGTTGTTATTCGGCGCTTGTAGTGTTAACCTCAGAATCATGATATTTACAGGTACATTTTGTTCTTTATTCATTTCGCTATCTCATTATCACGGCAAAATGGTGTTGCTTTGACATTCAGCCACGCCACAAGTTCCCGCTGCACGCCCAAAACAAACATTTTTATTTGCGTTGTTTGCTATAGGTATCAGGCAGACAATAGGTGGTTTGCTTAATGCTGTCACAAGCAACGTGCAGGAACGATAGCCACTGAGTCGCCACCTATTCCTACGTTGGCTCTTTTATCTGACTTAAAGGTTAACCGAAACGTTATTTCCAAGAGAAAATGTTTTGAATGAAGCGGATTTCTTTGTTCTTTCCGTGACCATTTTATGAATCGTGCCCAGATCCGCGCGGATAGAATATATGAAGGAATGAATTGCAAGTTCGTGGGTGTATGTGCGCGTTTATGGCAGGTTCGCGATGGTATGTGCCCGTAATTCCTGATTGATTTTAAATGAATCGGGAATGATGCGAACGTGGGTCAGAATAAGGTCTCCATAGCCGTAGGTTAAGAATTGATGAAATATAATATAGCGTGAAGTCCAGGACTCGGAGATCATAACGGAACCAATTTTTTGGACGTGATAGCTGGAAAAAGGTTGGAAGTATGGGAAATATTAGGCAAAGGTGTGGTGGTAGTGGATAGGCTTGCGCTTGTGAAAATGTCTAGTCCAGATTAGAGATACGAGTGGTTGAAAAAAACACAAGACAGCATAATAAAAAAAGAGTTCTTTATTTTAGTTTTTTTTTTCAACCGGATAACATTAAAAAAACAGAGCTTCTCCGGTTAAATTTGTTGTGATACGAACAATCTGAAGTGAGGAAAACGCTTTTTGAAATCCATGCCTTGACGTGAAATTGTGCGCAAGCTGTGCTGGCCCGTTTGGGACGCAACATGTAACAATTATATTAGCTTTAGCTTTAACGAATAAAATTATCGGGCACTTAAGTGCTTTAAGTGATTTTGAAGGCTCAAACCAGAGATTTTCGAACACTTCTTCACTGCCGCATCGTGTTGCGGCGCCGTCAAGTTCCCCTGTCATGCGGCACGTGTCCGGAAAATTCTTGTTGCATTTCGGCACGGTACAGGATTACGGCTGCAGTTACCACACTTGATTGCGGCTCTTTGCGACCGGGGTTCAAACCCCATTCGAACTCGAATAAGTGTCTATGTATATTTTATTGACTTCATTTTACGGCGGCCGTAATTTGGTTTCATTTCGCGTCATTTTTCGCGTTTGATGAGACATCTAACGCTTTCGCCTTGAGGAATATGCCGAACTTTTTATAGTTTCTGTATATCTGTGCGGAATCGCCTTTTTTTTTCAATTTTATATATTTTTCTAAAAAAAAACAACAAAAGAAAACTTGGTTTTCCCACCCCTCAAAATTTCGTGCAAAGCTACATCTCTAGTTCAGATCCGAGGCACCTTGCTTTCCATTGTCCATAAAAACGCAATTTACTCAGGAACAGTTCAAATGCAGTGTTCCTGAGTAAATGGCTATTGGCTTCATGACTAAATGACTACAGTGTGTCACTCGGCCCCACTCCCAAGAAAGAAAAAAAAAAAACTCTTTACTTCGCCTGTAGAAACTGTCTCCAGAGATAATACTTTCCCCTTTTACTTATCCTCCTTCCCATTTTCTAATGGTCATTTTCTCAATTCAGACAAAGAGTCCTCTTTTTCTACATTAAATGTACTACCACTACTACTACTAATACTACTACTGCTAGTGGAAATAGCAGTAGTTATAATACTACTGCTACAACTACGTAGTAGTGTTAGTGGTGGTGGTAGTAGTAGTAGTGGTAGTGATAGAGGTAGTAGTAGTAGTAGTAGTAGTAGTAGTAGTAGTAGTAGTAGTAGTAGTAGTAGTAGTAGTAGTAGTAGTAATACCAATACCACGCCTCTTTAGTTAGAGAACCAGAACGACTGCTTTCTGCGAAATTTTCGCTTCATAAAAAAGTTGTTTTGCAGGTTCTCCAACAAATGGTAGCTAATCAAATGCATGCACCAGGGCGACATTTCTACAAAAATGCCTTTAACAAGATACAAACATGCTTTACTAAGTTAGCTTTATTAATTTACTCAATAAATGAACTTTACTGATTTAATCATCGTCAGCATACGCCCAATGCAAGGAAAGGGCCTATAGAAGTGACTTTAACCCCCTCTGTTACGTCTCAATCGGTTTCAGTTTCCCAAATGTACAGCCCTAACAATATCTTACTCACCCTTTCTGCGTCTTTTTGTGTCTTGTTACCACTACCTGCTTCGAGGACCCGTCTTTTGATCACTTCCACGACGCTAGCTTCCTATATACAACCGTGACGCTACTTTGCCGGCTGGAACTTTATCTTTCACTACCCTCATGGCTTGCAGCGCATCTCGGTACTATGTGGCACCGATTAGACGATTGAACACCTCTTAGTCAACTACGTTGGAGCCGTAGATCCCTTGCGGTAACGCACTGAAGCTCTCCTGCAGTCCAGTATATTCAAAGTTCACTTTTAAGAACCCAATGTCAATCATCTTAGAATTCTGTCAACAGCGTTTGATTTCCGAACATTGACTTATATACCTCTTGATTGATGTTGCAGAAATAACGATTAAAATTGATTCCTAACTACCGGAAAACTTGTCAGACCTCCTTTCACTCTTCAGTCACAAGCTTGTGGGAAATACGACTTGGTTCGAAAATGGGCTATACTCTGAAACATTTGCAGGCATTACTTAGCTCTTACGATAGCATCCGCCCCCACTGAACCGTTCCTTCGCTGAGTAAACGCGACAATATTACCGACAAAACTACGATTACTTTGAATAGAAAGATCCATTAGCAAACATAAACAATTGAGACAAAAAAAAACGTTTACAATAACATAAGTTTTTAATGAAGTCAATTTTGATTAAAAACATTGATGGGTCAAAATTAAGGATGCGGAACGTGTGGCTATTTCTGTGGAGAAAATTTGAGGGAGCAGCCTTGCGACGACAAAACATAACTACTCACGTTTTTAAATTAAGCTTAAAATTTATCCCCCGTCATTGCAGTCTATCGTTAACGCGCCGTCGTGTTGGTGGGCAAGGAAAGAAGGAAGGATGCCACGTTAGCTCGCACGCACTGAACTGAACGCGCACGTGGACGCACACAGACCGGAAGGATCGGGGGCAAGCTGCGATCACCGACCACGAAGCTGCCTCTCATGTCACCGCGGCTACGGTCACCTCACACGCCGCTTCCACTTGCGGCCGATTGCGCTGACACCTGCAGGCTGCATGCAGGTGCGACCGGCGCCACCCGCTGTGGGCGCCTTAGGAGAGGGAATGGGGGAGAGAGCTCGTCTGCTCGCCACTACTAGAGTGCCTAGAATATTTCTTCACTCTACCACTACTCTTTTGTGTCCCCGCACGCGTGGAGGTTTCGGCCGCTGTTGTCACAGCTCTCCTACCCCCTTCGCCGCTGTGGCTTCCGGTTCGCGGTTTAGTCGTCGGCCGGGAATTCCGAGTAGAGTGTCGCTGCGTGCGGGCCACCGAAGAAAATGAAGCGGCAGGGATGCCGCCAAAGAGGCGGCGATGGTAGAAGCCCAAGCCCCGGGTTTATGACGTGCAGTTGGCTTTAGACATGCATGGCGTAGTCGCTGTAGCCTGCAGCAGCCCTGACGTTGCCGCCTTTGTTCTTCGATGCTTCCGCTTCGATGGGAAGGCGAGCTGTGTTGACGCAGAAAGGGCAGCTTTGTTTTCGGGCCGTTATCTAAATGATCGTTAAGTGAAAGTAAGACAGTTTCGTGAAAGGTGGTCTTTTGACAGCCGGATGATAAAGAAAGACGCAAGAAATAGTTCCCGGCAGTCTTGTAAAATATTGGCGATTTTTTTCGGGAAACTGCGATAGCAACAACGACAAAAAAGGAGCAATCGGGAGACGTGGATTTATTAGGCGTTTGGCAGATATCAAAGTATGGAAGTTGAACATAACACAGATAATGGTCGGGGTTGTTTCTTAACATTGTTGTGTTATACAGTACGCGCTCAAATGTTACGTTTACGCTCGCATCAAATGAATTTCCTGTTTCTATAAACTATTGTACGTTGTGTGACGGTTAATACTTCTCTACAGGTATATGCTACTCTGAGGTAGAACTTTGAAATGGTCTGGCAAATGCTCCCATGTGAACAAAGGCATGAGATGACAAAAAAGTGTTATTTCCGCGCTTTACGTGGTGGCGATGTTAAGCACTGCTTTGTTATCAGCATGGTCGACTCATGAGGCCTCTGTATCCACTTTAAACAAGTTTTTAAAGCGAGGCTTTATATAGTTTAGGTTCCGCGCATATTTTCATGTGCGTGTGCAAAAACTTTTTGCGGTAAACCCAACTTTATCCCGCATGCTCAGAAAAAAAGGTAACTCTTACTTTATATAAAATTTACCTAAAACAGCCACGTGTCCACAAGACAAATCTACCATTACGTCGAGTTTCAATTACCTTGTCCACATTAGTTCTCATTGAAATCGTGATTGTTGCAGAATTTCTGTCTGCTGCCAAGACATTGGCTTCTACGGGAGGGAAACGGATGGCCCCATGTTTGTCTGCCAGAATAAAATTGTAGTGCTTTCAAGTTCCATTGAGTAATCACGAAACAGTGGAAAATACTGTAACGAAATGAGAAATGCAGATACATAAACACTCTTTAACCATCCAGGTGTGTAATGTGTACAACCTCGCTGGTCCCCCACGTCCACACAGTGACATGGATAGTAATTTTTAGCTCAGAATTAGATCCAGGCAAGACTTGAACGTCGTAGTGGGACTGTGCAGATCACTAGAGGCACGCAGCTTGGCCGCAGAGAACCTCTACACGTGCCGCACACCTTTTGATTTTGTACGTTCTTGTCTCGACGGGCCTGTGCCGACACTCCTGACGCACCATTCCGATTCGTCTCATCTCTGGTCGAAGTGACTAGAGTTAGATCATGCTGAAACCAGAAGTGATCGCACACGGAGCAGGCAACTCCAGATGTCTTGTCTAAAAATTAAAGCACTTCCACTCAACGCGAAAGCTGTCGGAAGTGCAAAGCAGTGATTCGGCAGAGCGGCTGCGGCGCCGTTCTCCGCTCTTCGCTGCCACCTCTGACGCTCTTTCCCTCTCTGCCCTCCTGGGACAGCTGCCATCCGTTTCTTTATCTTTTGTTTCCTGTTCTGCATGGAACAGCACGAGCGGGAGTTCTCTTCTTCTTGTGCTTGCTTTTATCTCGCGCGTACTGGAGCCTCTCTGCGCCATTGGGAACGCGTCGTTTTTTTTTCTTCGGCATCCACTTTTTTTCGCTTACATTCGTAAAAACCAACCCAAGGAGCATTCCTAACTACATGAACGCGGGCACTACCCGTTAAGTACATATGAAGCGTTTCTTTTCTTTCCAAATTGAGCCAAATCTACAAACTGTATATAACTCAGATTAAACTGCAGTGACAAGAAAAATCGGCAACTTTCCCCTAAAAAAGAGGTGGCAAGAAATTCTGCGAGATAACGCCTGCAAGCATGCACGCAGATCGTAGATAGTATAAAAAAATGTCGTTAATCCTTTTTCATAAGAATCGGTACAACACGAAAGGGAAATGTGCCTTTACAGGAGCATTCGAATGTTTATTGTGCCCCGATATGAACTTGCACATCGCTATTTATATTTCGTAGGTATGGCAGTGTTAGACGCATGAACATTAGACACTGGATTACACGCGCCCGAGCATTGCGTAAATCTTATTCAAACCCAGATGCTCGCAAACCGTGCGAACGAAACCGAACGGGCTGTCAGCGAATCGTTTCGTGAAGTCACAGTACGCTACATCGAAAGGAGCATGATTGACGGGTCGGCAGCAGTTTTGTGGGTGTGCTGGGTGAGCGACGTACGTCCTGCTGGCGGGTCGCTTAGGCAAAGGTGCGAACACATCGGT
Source organism: Haemaphysalis longicornis (assembly GCF_048455015.1). Lineage (NCBI taxonomy): Eukaryota > Metazoa > Arthropoda > Arachnida > Ixodida > Ixodidae > Haemaphysalis > Haemaphysalis longicornis. Next base: position 54,814,846 of record NW_027526422.1, read on the forward strand.
CCTGCTTCGTGGCGTGTACGCCAGACGCTTGTGCTGTGACGAGCTCAGCTTGTGGAACGCGACGACGGCGTTGCACAAGCTGAGAAGGATTCCACATAGGCTGCGGACGGGTAAACACAGCAGCTTCCGCTGCTACACGCTGCCCTATTGAAGCGCCAACTATCGGCGCTAATTAGCGTCATGACACACTACTTCGCTTCACCTCCCCTAGACGGCAACACCATCTGAATGGGCAAGTTAGAGGGAAGGACGTAGGGCGCGTTTGTGCAGATACCTGGGTATGACTTCATGGCTCAGTCTGTAGAGCGTTTCACACCTCTCGTTGCGGCCAGAGTGAACGTGGGCTCACAACCTAGCGCTGCCACGCCAATGGAACTTTTTCTTGTGATGTCATTTCCGTGATGGATATGACGTCAGTGAGGTTTGTGTACCCCGGCATAAAACACGTTCGTGTTAAAATGAGCCACATCGGACTGTTTCACTAATAAAATTAAGCCTAATCCATTTGCCCAATGAAAGTTTGCTTTTGGCTTGACTGTTCGGACTGTTTCATGGGTGTTTTCAGAATTTTGGTGTTTCTTTTCCGAGCTGGCTTATCATGAATTGAGACGCCAATTGGGAGATCGGTGCAAGATCTGTCGCCAGACGTCGACGACAAAGTGAACGGAAGAAGCAGTGAACGAAATGAAACTGAGAGATGTTAAACAATCATTTCATGACGTCTCACTCTGGTTATATTTATTTTTTTTACTGCAATATTTACTATTTTAGTACTTAACTAAAAAGCCGCCGCTTACAAGCCCCGGAACCACCCTCCACCCCCCTTCTGAAGAAACAAACTCTTCATTGGGGTGTATAAAGAAAATTGGGGCATCCTTCTTGTGCAGAGTTTTGGAAATTTATTTCAAGGCGTTGAAGAAGGGCTTGCTTGCGTACTTCGTCAGTCTCTTCAGGCATGCCCAAGAAAATTATCCTTAGAAGTCAATTTCAATAAAGTTTTCATAAGAATACCGCTTCAACTCGAGTGATTAAATTCAGTATGAACCAAATCCAAACTTATCATCCCAATATTCCTCAAATTCACCGCATAATTTTAAATGAATTTTGGGCATAAGCTTCTCCTAGCTGGCATGTAAAAATTATCATATAATAGCTTTGACGGCGTTGCATTTAAGTCGCATAAGAAAGTTCCGCTTTTTTCTCAGATTCACTATAGGTGGCTTTGGCTCATTAAAAAAAAAAGCGCCTCATATATTTTGCCTCAAATGTACTGGCAGTTCTTAGTTTTTGCTCTAAACAATGGGGACATGTATGACCAGTGCCAGTGGTTTCAGGAGTTTCGAATAGATCTGCCTATATAAACCTCTTGTTCAACTATCCTCTGAACCTTTGGCCGGAACGGTGAATCGAGCGGCAAGCGGATATCTTTCCAAAGCCTCTATTTGAGTGCGTGATGCCCTGTGACTGGGGTGGCTGGATAGCGTTACATATGATGAGCTTGACTACAAGCAGGGCCTCTAAACTGCTCTGGTGTTAAAATGTTCGTTTAAATTTGACTTTCTCCGCTGTGACTTGTACAAGATTGTTGTACCAGCCTCATTCGGCTGTGTTGGCCGCCTCACGCCTCTTGTCGCTGGCAGCTCAGGCCTGACGCTTGAGTTCCAATTCTCGACCACGAGCGGTAGGTTTGCGTGTCGCTCATCGTATGCAATCTGCACTGCTGGTGCGATCTTTCTCGGCAGCGTCAGTGGGTTTCCGTTGGTTGTAGAGCCGACATTGTTGTCTTCGACGCGGTTGTTCCTCTGTGGTCCTAAGCATTTTAGACCTTATCTTTACAGATGCATAAGAGTCTGCTGGTGAAGGGAACAAGCGATCGCGTGTGGTGGGTGTGTAACATTGGGCGAGTTTTGAGACCAACTCGAAATGAAGAATCCTGGCGTAATTGTTGACCAGCCCACCCATATGGCTACATTTTGCTCTGCGCCGTGATGACGATCAATAAATTACGACGTGTGGGCTGTATACTGCCAACACGGTTAAAATTTCATAAATTTTATATCTACGTATGCGTGAATTATAGATATAACTATAACGTGTGTTCGAGGAACTAAAGTGAAATATAATGCATTAGAGCAAAAAGTGTACGCTATGCGGCTTTGTCGCCCTGATTATTTCCGTTCTTTAAAGGAGCAATGACCAGGTGAATCTTCAAAAAAGTATGTTCAGTGACATCGTAGGCTATACTTGTGTCCTTTCGGCCAACGTTTTCTAGCACATTCGCATTACAGATAATTTTGGAGTTGTTTTTTTCTTATCCACGTGTTGTCGAGTAGCAGCTTCGGTAGAAGTAGCATCATGTCATTCATTATCAAACACCTCATTCTCCCATAACATGCACTTCTTAAACCAGTGATCGTGTGCTTGTCCTGAGAGGGACTCACTTGTCTGTGCTCCATCTCGGGATCACGGGGAAAACATTGCCGTGGTGGTTATGAACACGTGGACGGTCACACGCAAGGTTACATCATCATTTGTACAAGCAGAAATGCTCGGCTTTTAAGTTAGTTTACTGCCTTAAGTTGGCTTAGCCGCCAAGCACACTCATCCCTGGGGGATTCCCCTTCGGTAAGGACGTCCCGTTAAATTTTGATATTTTGTCTTCCTCACTAAGGTTGACGCATTTAAAGCAAATGACCTTTATGCGTCTAAAGTGGTCTCTTAGCGCACCTCCATGGCATCACGTGACGTTCAGTGCCATGTAACTTGGGGAAATGAAAACTGGGCACTCTTGCTCTCAATTCAGGTTAAGGTTAAAGGTTTCTAAACACAGCTGGGACATAGCCGCTGGCAGCACTTTCGTGACCTCGCGACCTCACGTTGGTATGCGGGATCACGGAGAGTAGTTGTTAACAGAATTTTATCATCCCTATGGCAGATTCACGATATATTTCGGCTTAGAATGCTAAAGGAACTTTGGTTCAAAAGATATCGCTAACGGTTCCTTTTGGGAATTTTTACAACGCAGGCTAAGTTGAAACACGCCTTTGGAAACGAGTTTCACCCCTTGTAAGCAGCTTTCAGTGCTAGGTGAGAGTGACAAGCGGAAAAGCCAAGCTGAAGAATTGACGATGTACTGAGCCCAAAAGCACCAGCAGAAAAAGGCGCGCATATCGAGAGAAAGCTGCTAAGATATTTATCAGTAAACTCGCGCACAATTATGGCACTAATAATGTTTGAGATCAATAAATGTAAATAAAAATGACGTGTCTTTTGTTTCAGATGTTCATCGCGTGTCAACGGTTTGCATTTTGGTGCCACAACGACCACCTATTGCTAAGCATAGCCTCAGAACAAGGCTTCATATACGGCAGTTATTGTGGTTTTTGGGCTTACCGTGCTGGGAGACGCTGCGCTTCTGAGTACGACATCATGTGCCAACTTACTGGGTTATGTTTTTGCTTTACGGTGAGAGCTGCTCGTGTAACCCATCTTGGTAGCTGGGATCAAAAACTAGGGACACATTGTGGTCGAAACTTTCGTAGTACCCCAAAGCAAATATTTTATTTCACGTCTTAGCCAACCAAACTACGCGAGGAGCTATTTCTCGCGTCTATAGCTTACTTGATGCCTGCTTAACCAGTAGTGTAAACAGAACCGTACGCGCTTCGATCACGCTATACAACGAATGAGCGTGTTCGAACGACATTGAACGAAGGAACGACATTCAGGAGGATCTTGAAGTGTAGCCACTGAATACTTCCTCCAACAAACAAGCATGCGCAAGTTAGATAAACGTCTCGCTCATCGCGCGCTTTCTGCTTGTCGCTGTCTAAGAAAGCTGCTGTTATCTTAGAAAACTACCAACGAAAAAGAAAAGGCGCATTCAACTTCCCTGCGTGACATTTATCGCTCACTGCGCTGGCCTGGATACACACCACGAGGTACAACCATCTATACGTATTCTCCATGCACACGATTTATAAACCGGCCGAACAACGACGCTAAAATGCTCAATATAAAAGTAATGACTCAAGATCGGTGCCAAAGCAAGCAATGCTCAAACGACCATCCCGATGCTTTCATACCAAAAATACTGCCAGTGTTCACGAAGGTCTCCTTCGCTATGAAAATAGAAAGCAAAATGTTGCGGTATGCGCTCGAACGAGCATCCAAAAGAGGGCTTCACCTCACGCGTTACGTGGTCGTGGCAAAGCCAGCTTCGAAGAGCACTCGACCTTGCCTAATTTACCTCACGCAGGCAGTCCAGCCTGGCCGGAGCAGTGTGAAGGGAGGCTAGAGCACCGACGCCTGCTAGCTTCGCCGGTCAGACGTACCAACCAAGCAACAGCATGCTTTCATCTTTTCCTGCATCCGTCATTATCACGGCCTCGGACCTACAATTCTCCTTCGCGTAATGCATACAGCGTGAACTGTCCCGAAAATACGTGTATTTTCCTTCCAAATAATTTAAGCTATGGGATACTTGTGCATGAACGAAAGCTGTTATCATCATTCGGAATAGTTAATTGCGGAATAGCAATAAATAACGTTTTTAATAACATTCACACAAGTACACTTAGCCTAGGTGTATGCGTAAGTTCGGTGTACACATTAGTTATTTAAGTTCGATATAATGGATTAGACGATGCGAAGTACAGAATTAATTTCGCATAGCCACCCGGAACCGTATATGAAACAGGACCAATTAAGCAGTAAAAAACATTTTCTCTATAAATTTGGATTAGATACACGCACTATACACTATAATTTTTTCACGAAGCACAACATGCGGATGAAATTAAAAGCGCTGTGTGGGTAAAACGACGTAGCTTAGACGCTGGCTACAGACGTGCTGCCATCGTTCTAGGCATTCCCAAGGCAGCAGGCGCTGGACGACGAAAGAAATGTTGCCTTTCTTTGCTGAAAAAGCAATCTATATCGGCTGGTGGAAGGTACCGCAAATAACCACGTAGCCACGCAACGTAAAGAGGGCCCGGAGGGGTCAACGTTGCTACAACGGCCCAAAGGATGCCGTCGTGATTGTTTGCAGCTAGTCCTAACAACCGCTTGGCTGCGGTTCGTTACACAAGGCCCCGTCTCGCAATCATCGAGGTGGGGAAAAAGCAGCGCCTACGATCTTGCTTTTTTGCCATGAGTGAGAATGTCAGCCTTTCACGATATGTTTAGTGATGTGGGCAGAGGATAAAGCTCTGCTGGGCGGCTATTGCTTGCCCGGTCATCTCGGCGGCTGTGCCGATAGGGTAACGGGTGAAAAAGAAGCAAACGTGATCTTTCTGGAGGTCAGAAACAAGTTGCTCAACCTTTTCTCGGATGCGTGGGCCGGGGACCGGTCGACGGGCCCGCTTTTTGCCATCTGAGCAACTGTGAAACATTTCTTACTTATTTGCTTCAAGTCGACGAGTTGAACAAGAAATGTTTGCTTCTGCTTTGATGACGGCAGGTGCTCCTCGAGTGCTCCTCTGTCAGTTACTGTGGGACACATACACATTGTTAGTAGAAGAAAATACCACTGTTTTTTCACATCATCGTACATCAAGTGCGAAGAGTATCCCAGCTATTGCGCAGAGTGTTTGGAGTCTTTTTATTTACAATACGACGTAAAGTGCTACATATTCAAGTTGCAGCATATGTATAGTCTAACGGTCGGCAACCTTTCATGTCGGTCGGCAACGGCCGGCAACCTTGCCTTTGACACGTGTTTTTCATACCTCCGTACTGTGTCGCTACTTTTTTACTTTCTATTCCACCCTCGCCACATAAATGCGTTTACACACCTAAGCTTCGTCAGATAAAACTCCTTTCGATCCCAAGGTTACTACTCGGATGTATTGGTAAACCTTTTTCCCCCGCTGTTCTCTCTGCCTTGTCGCCTCTATTGGGTAAAGCTGTGTGACACCTGAATTCCATTTCAGGCTCTTTTGCGTACTTTGTTTCTATTACTTTAATCTCTTTCATCCTCACCGCTTTGATGTACAGATATAAGTAAACTTCAACTTACAACTCCCACTCGTTGGGTGTCAATATGTATAAACTCCTTTCCTTGCCCGATCACTACTTGGATGCTTAGGCTCGCACTTTTCTCTCCCTTGCCGCCTCGGCTGCGTCGAGCCGTGTGCCGTCGGTTTGCATTCTGCTCTGACGAAGGGTAGACCACTGGCCGATACGAAGTAATCCGCCTCTGTGGCTCAGTAAATAAATGCCGCCGTGGCTAAGTAGTTGAGGTGTTGTGGTGCTGAGCCCAAGGACGTGGGTTCGACGCCAGCCGGGGTGGCAGCTTCTCAGATGGAGGCGAGTACCGAAAACGAAGTGTGTCGAGATTTAGGCCCACGTTAAAGTTCCCCTGGGGATCATGCTCTATCCGGTGCCCTCCACTACGGCGCGCCTCATTGTCCTGATGCAGCTTGGGTGCGTTAAACCCCCCCCACCTCCCCCCGTGATTTGAATTTGAAATGTAAGTAGATATTGTTGTTGTTGCTTTCGTGTGCATCCGACTTTTCAAAAGTCCTCCTTTTCTCTCCTTTTCTCCCTCTCTCTCTCTATTCATGTGTGTGCATGCGTGCGTGTGCAGATAGACACGATAATTTTCGGGGATCAAAATTAACTAGCAGAACAACATTTTGCTGCTGGCCCAATTCTTCCCCGGGAAGTCAATATTGTGGACGACTGCTGCGCCTTTTTAATTGTTCGACTTGAGCCCCTCATATAAGGCCTTCCGCCCTTTCCATTTCTTCTGTCACCCCGTTTCCTCGGCAAAAGATACGTCATGAAGAGGAAGCACACCAAGCAAAACTGTCGTTGCCCGCAGGCCGAGATGAGCTGTGTGCCACCAGCGTGCACCCGTGGCCTGTCTGTTCCAGGCGGCCTGTTTTGTTTCATTTAATGTCTCATCCAGCGCTATGGCCGTCCATATCCCGTGCGCGTTTCTGTTAGACATTTTTTTCTTTTTCACCATTATGCCCCATTGTTTCTACCTCCATTTTGATTATCTTTTATACTTTCATTTTTTGCTCTTTTAAAACTAGTTCTCAAGCAACCAAATTAGCTTGTTTCTTGAAAAAGTGGCTGTCAAAAACAATAGCGGTAGATTTCCGGAGCCACAGGGGTGGAATTATTATGGTTTTAGTAAAGCAGGATTTTAAAAATGTGCGCAGTTTGTACACAGAAGCCTTCGTTGGATATTAGAATATACGAAATTCACAGGGTTTGCTCAGTCTTTCAGCACCGAGTCAGCGCTTGTTTCGAGTCCAGTGCGCTCTCTTGCCGTTGCTTCGCAGTTTGATGTCATGGGGCAATGTGGTTGTGTTCGACAAAATATTGGTTTTAAATGTTTTGCTCAGCTGATAATATCAGCTGACGCTTTTGCTGTCACTAGACCAGGTGAAAGCCCATATTAGTTAATTCATAGAGGGGTTACCTTGCTAAAATTGATAGCCCAAGGTAAACTGCGTCTGAATCATCAGGCAAATGCCAAAGCATACACAGTTAAACACGACCGCAGCCGCGCTTATATTTGCAAAAGAGCGGCAATGTATAGACAGATCGAGAAGACTCCACATGAAGTCTTGAACAATGTAAAAAATGCAGGAATCTCACACTAACGCGTAAGACTCGAAGGTAGTGAACCTCGCGACCATCACGGCGCTTTCAGCCCACGATTGCAGCCGATTTGCTTCTTCTTAGCTGCCGCAACGACCTTATCTCTATCTGTGTTGCTATAACGGCGAAGAAGGAGCAAACCGGCTGCAAGCGTGGACGACGCAAGGAGGTGATCTTCTTCCATGAACGAACAAACGGAACGCTCACACTTAAACTAGGCGCCGCAGGTGCAACGTCTTCTGGCTCGAGCCGGGGGCCTAATTCTTCTTCCCACAGTCGCGACCGAGTGAGTAAGCCGTTTGACTCTCGGGTATTAACTCACGGTCGTGGCCAAGTGGGTAAGACGAGTGTCTCTGCCAAACCGATTCGGACGCCTTGAATATTTTTGGATCTTAGCTCTGAGCTGTCTTGGCCTTTGAAGTTTCAGTCCTTTGCACATCGGTTTACGGACAGCTTTACTACAACTCCAAGTTTCACGCCTAGTGTGAGGTTTATTTACTTTTTTGTGGCTAATGTTGGTCAGTTCTCCGTACGTGGGTGTACTTGGCTTGACGAACGAGCGCTCGAGGCACACGTGCACGAGAGAGAGAGAGAGACAACCTTTAATAGAAAAGAATGACCACTGGTCACGATGGGGGAAAGGAATGGGGAGGGAGGGTAAGAGAAAATAAACAAATTAATGCTGGTCGTTCTCAGTAGACTCAATAACTGGGCCAGTTTTTGGAACCTGCAATTCATGGGCCAGTTCATGGTGATCGCAATAGGGTTTGTGCACATACACCAGTTCGTTCTGGGGAGGACCCGCTCAAACAACCCGTGCCAGACCGCTTTTAATTGAATAAACCGCTATTTCATATGTGGATCGGGATGCGGTTGGGGAGATTTAAATGTACGGCGCGTGGCGAAAGCTGGGCACCACCAAACTAGGTGTGTGAGATCTGATGGAGTGGTGGTACGGCAGTAAGGACATCGAGGGGGCAGGTGAGGGGTATACCACTTGCGAAGTGTTTCAGGTGTGTACGCTGTATTTGCGATATATTTGTTAATAAAAATTTCGCCAGAGCGGGGAATAGGAGGTAGGCGGCTGAGGTAGCCAGCTGGAGTTAGGGCTTTCAGACGTGTGCGTCGGTCCTTCTTGTGCTGGTGAATACGCACCGCTGGGGAGGGAGAGGGGGACCGCGACGGCCTTACCCCAGGCAACAGTGGAGGATAACAGGGGGAACTCTCCTGAGCGGCCACATGAGCCGCCAGGTTGCCTGAAGAAAATGGTTCGTGGCCAGGTACCCAGTCGACGCGGATGTTGGTGTTGTTCCGTTGGAGGAGTTGAATTTGAAACAGGATTTCGTGGACGACAGGGTGGGTCGAATCATACCATCCGAAAGCTGTGAGGGCCTCGTAAGAATCTGTGAGTATGCGTATGGAGGGCGGTAGAGGTGGGTCACAGTCAAAGGCGATAGCTGACACTGCGTTGTTAATAGCGTACAGTTCCGCATCGAGCGCTCGGCATTTTCTTGGTATTTTTAACTGTGAACACCATACACAAACAATTTGCGCCACATAAAATCCGTTGCTGTAGTCCTTGGCGAAGCGACCCCAGCACCTGCTTTAGGTAATCAAACAAATGAACTTTTTGATGGAATGCTTTCGCGCATGCTATCTGCGTTATGGTATCTCCATAGAATCAGCATAACACTTGCGCAATGTAGCGATAAATTATCGTTACATTGTAGCGATAAATAAACAGCCCATTGAAGGAGTCATAAATAAAACTCCAAAGGTACTAACACCTCTTGGTGGTGTTAGAGAAGCCATCAGTTCAGAAAACACAACAAAAAATTAAACTTCGACTTTCTTACAGCAGTCCCTTTCAAACTACTTCATCTTCTTATTATATACTAAAAAAGCAATGGCTATAATCTGCAGGGACTGAATAATCCAAAAGCATCTCAGCCCAGTTTTCATCAGCCCAAAAGTAAAGTGCCGGCATAAAATAGGTGCTCGCGTACAACACCAGAAGTAGATTTTCCAGGGGAAAGGGTTCGAATGCCTGGCACAACAAAATAGTTTTTGAGCCGGCCTTTTCTTCTCAGCGCTGTCGAAAATTGCTGTGGTTTACAGTGCGCGGCATAATGTCATCTTTGTTTCTTCTGCCCCCACTGTAGTAAGAACACTTTCAGACCTTCTTCTTTCTTCTTTTTTCGTCTGCTCCGAATCATACTTACCGTGGCTGGCAGCAGAGGACACGAAATCGAAGCGCAAAAGGCGCGCGTGACCACGGAGCCACGAACGACGATCCAGGGTGATTTTCTACCAGTTACGCCCGCAGAATAGGGCTCATTACACGAGTAACCACTTTTCCTCGCGTGTATTTTTTTATTTTTAGTGCTTGAAACTGCTGAAGAGGATCTCTGCGCCCTTAAACTCACCCTGTTAGCTTTTTGTTACTTGTATTACTCGCAGCCGCGCGTCGGCAACCAGGAATTTGTGAGGCGTGAAATATGTAATGCATCTATTCGCCCCGATTGAGGGCACCCAAAGGCCTGAATGCGACATTTCACGTCGGGGAAAACCCAAATTCACTTGCTCCTTTTTCTTGCTACGGGTGGGCTGTGCAAGTGAGAATGCAAGAGTAGTCTCCGGGAAGCGACTACGGCCGGTGCATAACGGAAAACACCAGTCTTCGCCAGTTGAGTAGGGGCGTACTTACCGAGATTCCCGCTTGAAGGCCAAACCACGTCAAACAACGTACGGTGCCGTCGATGTGCGGATTCCTTTAGGGTTGATGCAAGGGTGTCAGAACAGGGCGTGCAGGGAGAGTGAAGGTTCCCCCTAATGTATAAATGGAGTAGCACGGCTCCTCCAGTCAAAGAATGTTCGGTCAGCGGAGTCTTGGTGATAAAGCGCAATCACGGTGCTTTGAATTATCTAAGTCGATGTGACAAACAGCAAGTGCGCATTATTTCGGTACTTTGAATGAAACATAGCTTTAGAGGAATAATAGTCGACATGAGCTTAAAAAAAGAAAAAATCATGAACTAGTCCATCTGTGAAGGTGGATGACCAGAACAGTAGAGTAGAGTAGAGTAGAGTAGAGTAGAGCAAAATAGAGTAGAGTAGAGTATAGTAGAGGAAAGTTGAAGATTCACAAGTGTTCAGAAAAGCACACGTTGTAGCTTTTTAGCACGTGGCGTAGAGTTTAGAAAGGTATCAGCAAGTTTTATTTCGCTTGGGGTTGACGGCGGTCATCCCTAAGAAGGACGCAACCTTTCATTTGGGCTCTAGTTATCTTGAAAATTTTGCCTATTGATATTTAATCTACTCAAACTACATGTTAAAGGTATGAGACGTGTCAGTTCGAGGCCTGAGTAATGTTTTGATCGTACAAATAGCACCTATCATTAATTAACCCGCTCAACGAAGATATCCGATTGATGAGATGCATATTAGCTTTCTACGGCGTTTTGAACGGACGGCGTTCGACTTAGGCGTCGACCGCGTGGAACAAACGCACACAAGCACCAAAATATTCGTTTTTTTTAACGTCTCGCGCTTCAGAGATACATCATTTTTTGGTTCTGGCATGAAAGATAAGTAGCCATAAAACCACCGCTTAAAATTCTAACGGTAATATTGCATACCTATGGTTCATGCTCGCACTCGCGTTCCTCACATAACACCCAGAAACATATCTAAAGTTACTCTCAACAGGAAACGAAGATACAAGCGTCGAGTATGCCGACGCAAGAATAACATTCTGCAATCAAGTTTGGCATTTGCTTCTGCGCGAGAAAAGTGTTTTAAACAGTTTGTCCCTTTCCTTCGGTTTTATTAAAGATTACAACGAATCTTCCGCGCTCCATTAAGCTCAAAAGCAACGTCACCCTTTTCAATAGCACTCTATGAGCGAGCTCAAATGCGCAACAGAATAGCCGCAGTCCAGCAGAAACAACGGGCAGGAAGTTTCAGCTGCAGCTCTACAAGAGGGAAATGCTGACGAGCAGATCCCCGGATAATCCGCGCTGTAAAGCGCGGTGTAAGCGCCTTTACGCGCTGCTTCTGTTTAGAAGTTCGCAGTGAATTCAAGCAAGTTCTGGTCATGTTTCTCCAAAGACAGACGCGCAAGTTCCGTCTGAAGGGAACATCGCGAATAGGCAGGAATAAAGGCGGAAACGGAAGCGTTTGAGGCGCGCATCACGGTGGCGGAAGTCGGTGCACCCGAGGTGTCGGGACGCCCTGTCAGCGCGGAAAACAGGACGCCGATGCGACGACGTTGGCCCCGCCGTGTTGTTCTTACCACGGGAACAGGGCAATGCGCGAACGATCTCGAGAGATTCGATGTGGCTCGGGCACTAACGACGGCGAGGAGAGATGACAGGCGCTCCCTTCCGCGCGCCCGCTTCCTTCGTTCCGCCGCGTCTAACTCCGTCCGTTCAGCAAGAGTTCTTTCTTTTTCCCGAAAGGGAACGACAAAGATGTACTACGGAGAAGAACAAAATAACAGACGAAGGATGGACGAAAAGTTTGAAGCTGTCAGAAAGTGACGCGATTTGGCTTTCAAATGGAGACCGCGCTAGCGCAAGCTTTCGACCCGATGCAATAGAGGAGATTGGGGAGCCCCATGTCCTGCAACGTCTCGAAACCCGCCCCCAGTCTTCGAGGCTTGTCACAAGATCGCTGCTCAGCAATGCACTACTTCGCTATTCCTCTTGGGCTTCTTTTTCTTCCTCTGAATTCTTTCCCCTTGCTTCTAGAGTTGTTTGCTCTCAGCGCTGACTTTCTGTTTGCCAATTGGCTTGACTGGTTCCTCGTTTCCCCTTGCTCCCTCTTCTCTCCAGACCTGTTAGTAATCGTAGTATCCGAGAAAACTTCGCAGATTGCCCGCCCGTGTCCTGCGACACATTTTGTTAAGCGCTCTGTGAGATTTCTACGGACCTCGCTGACCATATTGCTCTCCCCATCTTCCCAGCTTTTTTTTTTCCTTTTGCGGCAATTTTGCTGGCCGCATTTCTCCTCCCTGCGTGTGCCTCCACATCCGCATCTATATCCTCCGCAGCGCTGCTCCCGAACCCATCGCTCTCCCTCTTTCGCTCGCCTGAGCGGCTAAAGGCAGGAGCAGATGCCGCTGATATACGCCCAGCCACGGCCCTGCATTACATTTTCAGATAAGGGCGAAAGTTGATCGGTTTTCCCAAGCCGCGATGCACAAAGCTTCGAAGCAGAGTGCCCATGCTGCGTTGACAAGCAGGGGTTTCTGTAATATTTTGTCTGTTGGTTTTAACCCTTGACGTTATCTTTTTTCATAGCTGAAGCTGTTCTCGCTTCCGCTTCGGCGTTTCTTTCGTTCCTTAGTTTCGATTTGGGAAGCACAGACTGTGTCACGACCCTTATTTATTCACAACGACCAAGAACTCTGAAGAATTTCCGCAAAAAGGTGGCCTTCGCATCGATGATCGGAGTTGCGGTTTTTTGGCTCACGTCGTAACCTCGCTGCACGGTGCCTTTTTTATTCGCCTTTGTCGCCTTTATTCTGTGCTGCCATTTAATTCCCGGCCGCATTCGCTGCAGCATTTTCTCTCTCTTCCGCTGTCGTTGTCAGCGCTGAGCCCACGATGCCACTTTGGCCCGGCTCCTCGCTTCCTTTCTTCACCTCCTTACCGCGTACTTTTAACTCATTCTACGGGCTTCAGTTTACTCTCTAATTTTTTTCGCGGACGTGTCGGTCCAACTCGTCTGTTGTTTTCTCTTTTCCTTTCGTGCGGAAACACAAATATTTACGAGATTGCGTTTGTTAGAGGGCTCATCGGCAAAATGGTGAGCAAAATGACCTTCCTTGCAGGTTCTGGTGTCTTGCCTGAGAATTCCGTTTTACAAAAATTGAAAAATAAGGGGAGGGGAATACGTAAAAATAGGGCTGTGAAAACTAAGTGCGGAAAAGGCTGATTCGACATTGCCTCAAACCACGATAGGGTAGCAGCTGCGTTTCTAAAATGTTATGACTCATAAGCTTTATATAACATAAAACAGCGACCATTACAACAGATTACGCTGCTTCGGTAAGAGCTTCGTAAGGACGTTATTTATTTGGTGTAAAAGTAATGTTGATGTGGGAACTGCATTTATTTATTTATTTATTTATTTATTTATTTATTTATTTATTTATTCATTTATTTATTCTATTATTTATTGTAACCGCTAATCAACAGCGTTGGGCCGTTTCGGGGGGTAAGGCACTGCGTACAGGAGGAATGTAGAGCCTGTCAACAAGAGAGAGAGAGAGAGAGAGAGAGAGAGAGAGAGAGAGAGAGAGAGAGAGAGAGAGAGAGAGAGAGAGAGAGAGAGCCTTTATTCGAGGCAAGGTGGGCTGCAGCTTACAAGAAAAGAGACTTTACATAAAACATGAGTAACAAATAAATGCATAGAAATATACAAAAGCGGAGTGTGAACAAAGTAAAAAAGCAATAAAGTTTTCCGAGCAACATGGGCATAGCAATCGAGTGCAGAAAGTGCACACGTTAAAACTGACACGGCATGGCACAAGAACAGTAGTAACAGTACCGGTAGAATTATTCCACAACAAACGTACCCGCCGCGGTGGCTCAGTGGCTAAGGCGTTGCGCTGCTGAGCACGAGGTCGCGGGTTCGATTCCTGGCCGCGGCGGCCGCTTTTCTGATGGAGGCGAAAAGCAAAAACGCCCGTGTGTACGAGATTTCGGCGCACGATAAAGATCCCCAGGTGGTCAAAATTAATCCGGAGCCCTCCACTACGGCGTGCCTCATCGCCTGCGTTGCGTCGGCGCGTTAAACCCCACAATCAATCAATCAATCAATCAATCAATCACAACAAACGTATTAAATAAAATCGTCACATTTTAAGAAGAGGGCTTCAGTGCAACCGTGAAATTACAAAAACTGTTGATTGAGAGTAAAAATAGGCCATTAAACGGATGATGGCACCGGCCTGCTGGTGCCACTCAAAGTTTTTTGTCTGCATGAAAACAAATATGCTGGCGAAGTTGTCGGCTTTGCACCCACGGATGAACAGCACAAGGGCCGTCAAATTTGCAATTAATACAGTTGAGAAGAAAATCGGGTCACTTCTTGAGCTCTTTGCGGATGGCTCATCCCGATTCAAAACCTAGCTCGCTGTGCGCTTATTGACTCAGTAACGAGTAATTACGAAATAGTGTTCTGGTGAAGTGCTTTTGAATTTTTTTTACAGTCGAAGGATGGCGAAGTTCTAAAACGATTCCAAACTGTACTGGAAAAGTTGATCCTAGGTTAAATTGGGGCTTGGTAGAGCACTACCGCTCTGTGAATTCACGTGTGCTAAAGTTGCACTGGGGGAGAGAAAATAACAAAAAATTTTCACGACGGACTAAATCTTTGGAAAGGTCGTGATTTCCCGTTTCTCGCGCTTACTGTGGCTCATAATAATTTTGGTTATCGCTCTCCTTCCAATCCTCACATGTTGAGCCTCCTGTTTTTCACCCATGCACGTCAATAACGGGCTTCGCTGCTCCTCCAAGAAGCGATGGGAAGATAAAACAAAACATCTTTGTTGTCTAGCCGTGAAACCCGCAGAGCTATGAATCACGTGCTGTGGTTAATAAGGTGGCAAACACAAGTCAAGTAAAAAAATATTTCGCCAGTTCTTTAAACTTTTTTTTTCAGCACTAAACTGGAGTCGTAGTTGTTATATACTTTTATTGTAGTAGCATTGCCGTGGTGGGCGTAGTTTTTAGTCCAGGACCCCGGTTGATCTTGCTACTATCGTAGCCTGATGCACCAGCCGTATAGCTGCTCTTTAAGAAGAGAGCTGGTAAGCTCTCTGTCCCACTACTTGTACCTGGGGATGGGAATAATTGCAATTGCTGTGTTCCATTGACAGGCCCACACCACGTGGTAAAGTATGGCAGGCTCTCAACAGTGTGGGTAGGTGGAGGTGTAAACGGTTGTGGGGAGGAAAAGTATTTGTATCGGCCTGACAACCGTCTCTTGTTTTTTTGTGAGGGAAGGGTGGCCTGATGAGTACGCCATGAGGGATAATCAAGAGTGTTTGGTTATTGCCAGGTATGTAAGTAGAGCTTGGTCCACTCTCTGCTGACCGTCCCGTGTACCCGGCCGGCTAGTTCTCGGGCACTCGTGCGACCGACAAGACTCCCAAGGAGACGGGAGTGAACGGGTGAGCAAACGATGGTGACTGTTCGGTTGGGTTGCCGCTGTCGGAGGAGCTTCAGTGCGATAGTGGAGAGTCTTCCGTTGATGAAAAACCTACAAGCCCCTTGGGAATCTATGAGGATGGTAGTTGCGCGTGTGTGCACTATGGCCAGTGCTAGGGCTGTTTCGTTCCTTCCGCTTCCAACGAGGTCGTGTGTCGGAGTGGGAAACTCGCTAGGGCGTGTTCAAAGTCGGTAACAACGGCCATGCATGCGCTCTTGCGTAGTCTACCGCGTCCATGTGGACAGCTTGATCGTTCGAGCCGTACATTCGTTGTAGCGCTTGGGCTGGGGCTTCTATTCTGCTCTCGTGATCCTGGGGGTGCACGTTAAGGGGCAAGGGTGCCAGACGTATTTTGTCTCGGACGTTGCTTGGTATGTCTTCCATCTTCGGGCATTACTGTTGCGGGACCGAATACCCAAGTCGAATGAGCAATTTCCGACCTGCCGGGGTGGTAGAGAACCGTTGTTGTTGGGCTGTGAGATGAGGCTCGATGAATTCATTTGCAGTATTGTGGAGTCCTAACGCGAGTAGTTTTTTCTGTGGACGGCCTCGTTGGTGGACCGAGGGCTGGCTTCAGTACCGTGTCCTGCTGTTTTACAGCGTGCGCTCTGCTAGTGATTCTGCGGTTCGTGCGAGTGACGTGGTTGGTTGTGAGGTCAAGTTCTCACAGTGTTTACGAATTACTGCCGTCATCTTGAAAAACCATACACAAGATTATTATGGAAGGGGAGGGTTGGATGGATGGTGACACCGTCCAGCTCAATTTCAGTGGTCGGTCTGGAGGATTTCTTGGATCTCGGGCCTCTTCTGCTTATCAGGACGTCGGATTTTTGCGGGGCATGCATAATCCCGTACTTGGAGGCGTAAGCGTTGACTATATCTGTGGCGTGTTGTAATCTCTCTTGCATCTTCCCCATGGATTCCTTGCCAGTCCACAGTGTGATGTCGTCAGCATAGAGTTCATGGTGGAGGCCAGGTATTCGGCCCAGTAGTCGTAGTAAGTCGATAAAAGCAAATTGAACACAAGAGCGAGTAGCACTGCCCCTTGAGGACTGCCCTTGCTGCTTATCGCTATGGGTCGTGATTGCACTTCTCTGATCTTTATTGTTGCTGTGCACCCCGTTATTAAGTCTCTAATGCACGTGTACATCCGCTCCACGCAGCTGAGGGTGGTCAGGTCTCTAAGATAGCGGCGTGGCCGACATTATCAAAGACCCCTTTGAGGCTAAGAGCTAGAATGGCCCTTGGTGTGTCTCTGTTGGCTTTGTTCCCGATATCTTCTTAAAGCTGGAGGTGTATGTCATGCGTCAAAAGGTGTGACCTGAAGCCAAACACGGTGTGGAGCATGCGGTGTGTTTCTTCAAGGTATCCTGCAATCTTGTTAGGTCTGTTTGCTCCATAAGTTTTCCAAGTCATGATGTAAGAGATCGGCCGTAAGTTACCTATACTGAATTCCTTGCCTGGTTTCGGAATCAATCTGACTTCTGCTTTTTCCACGCCGTGGGTATGCGACCTCGATCCAGGAACATTTATAATCTCTAAGAAGCAATCCTTTTTTTCTCCCTATCCTTTCCCCTCGCCTCTATACCTCCGTAAAAGATACAAAAATAAGATTGCTGAAGAAAGCAAACCATAACAAGAGAGGGGTTCTCACGTCAGGGTTCTTTGAAGTAGTTCGATTTTTCCCCGAGAGCCATTTCCTACTAATTTGTCCGTCCTATTACCGTGACTTTCGGTTATATACTGTAGCTCTTCTGATCTATAACGCCCCTCTTCATCTTCTGCTGCGGCTGCACGCCGCGCTAAAGCTATTTATTTTTCTTCCTCGCCCGGTCGTTAATCATGCATAGATCCTAGTTGGATGATTTGAGCAAACTTTAACAATATATATCCTTCTCCTAATTCGATCACCGGGCGCCCCTACCAGGGTTCACCTTTATTGAATTCGTGTCAGTAATTCTGCGATATAAATCGACTTCCTCACAGAAGAAGAAGAAGCCCTCGAAGGAACATTTTTCTTATTTCTTCTACGAATTGTTGTGTAACGGATAGCAACAAGAAAATGATAACTGACGAACAGGATGGGGTTAGGCTCTTCGCAGATAACCGTAAATTATCACGGTTTGCGTCCTGGGTGCGGAGCTATCAGTGAGAGAGGAATGGCATGAATAGCTTTAGAGAAAGAAAGACGTTAGAACAACAGGAACAAGCAGACGAAATAGATAAATATCGCGTTATAAGAAGCTGAGGTGAAAAACGCCTTGCGGAGATGAGGGCAGCAGAGGAGGAGAAACGAACGGGGGCAGCTACGAAGGCTGCAGTCTTGGAAAGAGAAAAAATACGGTGAGCCAATTATCGAAATTTCTTTCGGTAGCGATTCTGCTTGTGGCGCTACGCATTGCGGGGTGGAACGAAAAAAAGTGAAAGAAAAGCTGACGTTGCTTGGGGACGATAGCACCGAGGGTTATATACGAAGAAACAACGAAGGAAGAAAGAATACTCAAGGAAGGTAGCCTCCTTTTCCTTGTCTTCGTTGTTTCACGAGACGTTGCTTCTTTCGCACGGTGCGGATGATTGACGATGCGTTGGTGGTCGGCATTTTCTTTTTCTTCATGATAGCCTACCTTTTGTGGGCTTTCGCTGCGAAGCAATCAATGCACGCAGAAAAGGCAACGCGCAGGGTAGAATCTCCCGGATCTGATATCCTGCCATGCTCTCCTTATGCCACTTCCGAGGTCGGGATTGTAGTATCATCAGATTTTTTCCACATTTGCCGGTTCTGTTGTATTACCCGATTCAATGTAGCCAATCTCGCCGACGGGGCTTTCGTAAGCGCAAGATCTTCCCTACACACGACTCGTAGTTAACACAAGGAGAACTACGTCATTAGGCTGAAGTATTCTCGAAAGAAGTTCTGTCTTCAATGCAAGTGGAGAGGCAAAAACGGGATGTTCTTACATTCCCGCTAATGTGTCTTTCACATGTCCTTCCACTGTTACGTAGACATCCCCGCATCGAGGTTGACTGAAGTTTTTTTCCTTAATTTTCGCTTCCCGAGTCTTTTCTTTTTCTTTTCTCTGTGATTGCATTACCTGCAAGAAACAGTGAAATACACGCCCTCCAGAGGACGCGTGCGTAGGTTCAATACCTTCAACAACGTACTTGCAAAATGAAAGTGTAACAAAAGCAATAGGTTCTTCATACACGTTACGAACTACAGCGGCAGATAAAATTACGCCCCATGCATTGTCTAGCCGTGCTGCCACAGACTACCAAACCTGAGTGTTAATTGTTTTCCTCATTAAGGAGAGCTGCTGCGTTGAATACCTCCCAGATTTTATTTGCATTCTGCATGTTGGCTAAGCCAGCGAAAGGGTGCACGTCCAGCGGAGTGTTATCTAGAACGAGAGTTCTTATGCTGACGCTGTAACACCAGCTAGTTTGTTCACCTACTGGAGCATCCGAGCATTATGCAATGCTGCAGAGTGTTTTCGCTTTGAGAAATACGAGAATTAGGCCTAAAATGCTTTTCGAATGTAGATGCATTTCTTTACTGAACAAGAAATGCTGTCTGTCTGTATGTCTGTCTGTCTGTCTGTCTGTCTGTCTGTCTGTCTGTCTGGCATCGATGTCAGTCGAGTGTTCTACCATTAGACCGACAGTGGTGGTCGAGTGGTAGAACACTCGTCTCGTAAGTGGCCGGTACTAGGTTCGAATCCTGGGCCGCCGAATGCCCACTGTTTCTTTAAAGGGTACAAGCGTTTCAGCACCGTAGCTAGTCTCGACTTGGAGCATAAGCACAAGCAACTATGAGAGGCCATGTGGGATGTCCCTCGAACCCCTTCGGGTGGAGTTTGGGATCGCTGCGCCCCCACCAGTTAAAAAGGTACAAGTGCGTTTTCTCTCAGTCTCGGCGGGACATCAAGAGCTTGGAAACGCTCTACCACTGCGGCAGACGTGGGAGACTCCTGCTTTCGGACTTGAGCCGCTGGTCAACCACCAAATTAAAAATGGGTACTGGAGCCTAGCATGCGGGGTAGCCTGAAAATTGCAGCACCACGGCGGAACACGTCACGGGTTACAAGAAAGTGGTAAGTACTTCGGTAACACTGGGCACCAACCAGTAAAAATTGGTACAAGCAGCCCTGAACAGGGGATCTCGTGCTTTCGAAGTTACGCGGTTTTGCCAGGAAACGCCCCAGTGAAGAATTTGTAACTTTAACCGCGGCGGTGGCTCAGAGGTACAGCACTCGCCTGGTATACGTGAGGTAGCGGGTTCGAATTCTCGTACCTCCGGGCATCCACCGGTTTCTTTAATGGGTACAGGCGTCCCTGTTCGAGTGCGGGCTCTGGAAAGGGGAATTGAGGCCTGGAAACCTGCCTTTACCCTTGCGAGGGGCATCTGACCATTGTCCATCTGGCGGGACCCCCTGCAATCATGCCACGTCGCCACATTGCCGGTGGGGAGAGAGTCTGGAAGCATTCTGCCACAGGCGGTTACGAGTTGAGCGTCCACCGTGGCTTCGAAAGTCACCATGTGCAATCCTGTGCCTTCGTGACGCCGGACACCTACCGGTAGAATAGGTACAAGAAAGTCCCCGGCCTGGCGCTTGGCCCATGTGTGGGGCTACAACGCTAAGGTAGTTCACCCGGCTTGTACAGGAAAGCGCCCCGGTACGGAATGGAGCGGCTGGAAAAATGCAGGAAGTTTTTTAGATGCGAACGCATCTCATTCACTCGCCTTGTCCCTGCATCCTTCCGGCTTTGGCGGCGTCCACCCCTCCCCCATTCTCCTCGCCGCACCAGCTGCGCTCTCCGCCGCTCACCCCCTCTCCTCTCCGATAGCGAACACTCTCTCGCGAGGGGCATTGGATTGGATTCGATTGGATTGGATTGACTTGACTTGACTTGACTTGGCTTGGCTTGGCTTGGCTTGGCTTGGATTGGATTGGATTGGATTTGGATTGGATTAAGTGCATTGTGTTGGATTGTGTTGCGTCATAGCCGCGGCAGACGCACTGGCGCCGGCGCGTCCCCTCACCGTTATACGCGCTATAAAACGCAGTGCCTGCGCCGCTCCGCTCCATCGTTCCAGCGCCGTTCCTCCGCTGTCCAACGCTGCAACGTGAACCCCCTATGCGTCGCATCTACACAGGGGTTCCCGCGACGGGAGGTGGGAGTTTTATCTCTCTGTCTGTCTGTCTGTCTGTATGTATGTCTGTCTGTCTGTCTGTCTGTGTTTCTGCAGCAACTGATGAAACAGTTTCGCTCCATGAGGCTGGTATTACTGTTGCTTTTCTAGCAATACATTCGTGCTAAGTAGTGAAACCAACCAAAATGTGCTCGGTGCATCGCATTTTAAAGCGACACATGGGTCTTCTGGAGTACTTAATAAAGAAAATGCAATAGAGCCTTCTTATTCTGTCATCTGTGGGGACGAGGGTTCTTACGGCGACCTAGCTCGACCCTCGAGACTCGGCCGCAAGGCTAGCTCCACTGAACGCCGCCACGGACCGCCAACTTGGCGTAGCGGCAGCGAACAGCAAGGAACACACAAGACATGGAAATCGCCAACCCCGATGTTTATTGCACTGCAATAAGGAACGTCGGGCGCGTCGCTCTACCACCGCCAAGAACACCTTGGTCAGGACGGGAGAGACAGGCGCGAGGCCGGACAAAGGAAGGCCAAAAAGGAGCAACACGTACCTACGGCCGCTCCCGATGATGGCTGGTATTCAAAGAGGCCTTCCTCCGTCGTCGGCCCCGGACCATCCCGCCCGGAGCTTCCGGGCAAAACCGGTCCCCTGAGGGAGTCGGCAGCACCCCCCCCGTCATCCTTTCGCGGCAGGGAAACACACGGTCGCAGGGAGAGAGAGGGACCTTCCCTTTTTCGCCTCCGCGGCGAGCCGAGAGAGATAGGGAAGATGGAGACCTTCCGTAATTCCCACACATCATACTACTCATACAGCCCCTAAATATATAATTTTCCAAGAAATGCATTTGTGTATAATTGTGAAGCCGACTTCAGAGGTGCTTGCAATAAGCACCCATACCCATAAACACGTCATGGGTAGACGTGGTGCCTCGTGGATGTGCCAAATAAAAATGTAGTTGTTTGCAGGAGTGACGTTGTAAAGACAGTTGTTCGCAGGAGTGACGTTGTCTTTACAACATCACTCCTGCAAACAACTACATTTTTTAAGGGTCTTTAAGGGACGTGGTGTATAGCAGAGCAGGTTACGCATTTATGCGATGATGCCCACATGGGAGGGAGATTCTGCAATTTGTGTCTACCTAGACCGCTTTAAATACGAGCTGATTTTCCGAACGTGTACTCACTATTGTGCGTGCTTGATGCAAACATACCAGCATTATTTTTACGTTTCCGCTCTAAGCTTCCCATTTTGCAGCATGCACAGCTTGCGGCGTGCCAACGTTTTCGTGGCGTATTATGGGTATTTAAAAATTACTATCCGTTACCATAGGTCGGCGTACTCACTCGTGAGTACGCTCATTTGTACTCATTTGTACTCAAACTCACGAGTGAGTACGATGATGATTGAGTACACACCCAGAAAAAAAAGGTGAGTATGATGACGAGTGAGTACAGGGGTAAGTCCACTACTCGTGAGTACACTACTCATGAGTACTCATGAGTACAGTATTCATGAGTATGAGTACTCATAAGTTTGAGTACTAATAAGTATGAGTACTTATGAGTATACAGTACTCGTGAGTACACAGTACTCATGAGTACAATACTTATGAATACTGGTTTTGCGAGTGCTTGCACTCTTGAGTATATGCACTCGTGAGTACAGTAGTGCAAACAAGTTTTATCACGAGCTCGTGTGCGGACGCGCGTGTACGAGTCGCAAACATTTAGCGGTGCCGCTCTGAAGCTTAACAGTCAAGGATGGCAAAATTAGACAACGAATACTGCACCTCCCCCTTTCCCGGTCCCTGTTTGGCGCTGTAAGCGTTTCTCGGGGGTCGCTCGCAAAGGGGTCAACGTGAAGAGTGAAAAACGAGGGGGTGAGGGCCCGGAGGGAAACGCGGCCGCAGTTGCTCATCTCCTATGGCACTTGTTGACTGCCGCAGTTATTTTTGTTGACGCGGCCTGTGAATGCGTGGCGGCTTCATTGCGCTTGCTCCCTTCCAGTTGTTTTAGGGGAGAGGCGGTGGAGGCTGCTAACAATGCACGCACTAGTCGTACTGAAGTCCCTCTTTTTCGGTTTTCAGAAGTTTCCGTAGACGCATGTCACGCCTGTGTAGTCGTTTCGTGAGCCGAACCGCTCATTTCAACAGTCGCAGTTAATTCACGTAACTCGCGTCAAACCGACTGCGTGGTTTGTAACGTTTGTCTCACCGAAATTGTCCGCACCACTCCGCTGTGCCTATTCAAGCGACAATTTGGCTTATGTACGTGCACCCATATGGTTTTATTAGGTTCCCGTTTCGAAACATTTTGCTCAGGTTCGCTAGCAATATGGTCTCGTGTAGTGCCATTTAGAAGTGAGCATATAGCCCTACCGTACAGGTGCGGCGGTGGAATTTGCCCCAGCAATGGAAATAAAATATCCGAGTACACCTAAGCCCGTTTCTGAGTTGTGAATCGGACATCATAATATCCAGTTGAACGCGTGCGACGCCTTGTTTAGCCTCGCATATTTTGTTTAGCCTCGCTTCATTAGTTAAACATTTTATTTTTTTCTGCTTAGCCTTTCATTCGAGCCACGACCTAGCTAAGATGTTGCAGTCGACAGGATCAGGATTTGAGGCCATGAGAAGACGAACGGACGAAGAGACGAACAACGTGGACGAACCGCACCACGACTACGAGAGTGCGGCACGCAGACGTGAGTCACCGACGGACTCCATGTTAGTGGTGGTCGACACACTGCTGTCTTCAACGGAACGCTACGTCCTATGCTCTGCGAAGAAACAGCAGTTCGTGAGCGCACTACGATTACAAAGGCTACCCTGCTCTGGCCGTAAGGACGACATCGTCTTGCGTCTTGTAGAGGACAACGGAGAACGTCGCCATCTCTCCAAATGAACGAATGTGCCAACGCTACTTCAGGCTGCCTCCGACACCAAACGGCAGAGGACCCTGCAAGCGGCGCTGTTTGAGAGCAGGAGGCTGCGTGAGGAGGAGGAGGAGGAGGAGGAGTACGAGAAAAAACTTTCTTAATGTACAAGACAGAGTTAAAGAGAGGGAGAGGCGGTTAGGCCTTTCTTGCGTGGGTGGTATTCCCCAGTCCGGGATCCCATTGGTCGAGGCCGCCGCCCGTGCCCGCTGGACGAGAGCCCGCTGAGACTCTAGGTCCGAGCAGCCGGACAGGGCCGCCTCCTAGCCTTCCCTCGTTGGCTTCACTTTGACTTTTAACCCTGGATTATACTGGCAGGCCCATACCATATGATACGTGTCTGCCCACTGACCGCAGAAGTTACACGAACCCGAGAAGGACGGGTTGATGTGTTTGAGCATTGCGGGGCTGTATAATGGGCCCGTCTGCAGCCGGCAAAGAGGGCGCTCCTCAGTTCTATCCAGGCCCTTGGCGGGCACCGGGAACGCCCGCCTACCGTGGCGCAAGTATGTTGTGACCTCCGAGAATGTGGTTAGCGGGTTAGCGGTTAGGCCTTTCTTGCGTGGGTGGTATTCCCCAGTCCGGGATCCCATTGGTCGAGGCCGCCGCCCGTGCCCGCTGGACGAGAGCCCGCTGAGACTCTAGGTCGGAGCAGCCGGACAGGGCCGCCTCCTAGCCCTCCCTCGTTGGCTTCACTTTGACTTTTAACCCTGGATTATACTGGCAGGCCCATACCATATGATACGTGTCTGCCCACTGACCGCAGAAGTTACACGAAACAGAGAAGGACGGTTTGATGTGTTTCAGCACTGCATTACTGTAGAATGAGCCCGTCTGCAGCCGGCGAAGATGGCGCTCCTCAGTTCTATCCAGGCCCTTGGCGGGCACCGGGAACGCCCGTTTATCGTGGCGCAAGTATGTTGTGACCTCCGAGATGTGGTTAGCGGGTAAGGTACAAGTGTACGGTCAGAGCCTGGGAAGTCAGAGGAACTCCGGGGGAGAGACGCTCGGGCGGCTGTGTGCGCAGCCTCGTTCCCCTTACTCCCTGGTGGCCAGGTACCCATACAAGTTGTTTTATGGTGTCGGATATTTCTGGATTGGCATTTGTGAGGATTTTTTGTTCTAGCTAGGAGTGCTATCCGACCCCTGATGCAATTTAGGCAAGCTTGTGGCGAATGAGTGGCGGCCAAAGCTATAGCCGTCTCTTCAGCAAACTCAATTTTACTCATTTTCACCGAGAGTCCATCCACCTGTATGCCCTCATGCAGGACCGCAACCGTACAGATGCCCTCCGGTGTGGGCCCCGCTGGCACCCGTAAAGACGCCTTTACGAGTGCCATATTGTTTTGTTATGGCTGTTGCTCGGCATAGCCTTCTTCCTGAGTTTCGGTCAGGATGCATATTACGGGGCAGAGGTTTAACGATTAGTTTGCGGCGCCAAGGGGGGGGGGGGGGGATGTCCGCTCTGTCTTCAGTGGTAGTGGGTAGAGTGATGCGGAGATCTTCAAGGACCTCTGCCTGCCAGTAGTTGTCATTGACAGTCGCATGATTTGACTCGTGTACTGAGCCTCTATGAGCTCAGTGATCGTATTGTGCATCCCGAGCTGTGTTAAACGTTCGGTGGACGTTTTAGAAGGGAGTAATAACAAATGAAATAACGCCATTGCGCTTAACAAACTTAAATCCACGTGTAAACAAATCAGCCGCATGATCGGCCGAGTATCAGGCAAACACGGGGGCCTCCAGAAATGCGAGACGCTCCGCCTAGTGCAGGCCTTCGTCATCAGCCGCATAACATATGCAGTGCCCTATCTCAAGGTACGACAAAACGAACTTAAGAAACTTGACATTATGATCAGGTCAGTTGTTAAGAGTGCGTGATGAACGAGAAAGTTTTCAGAGACAACTGGCGAGAGCCGGCCGCACGTTTCCAATGGTGCCTGGAGTGCACGAGACCCGGACACAGGCAGAATGTACGACAGCACGCACATGAACGAGACGACGCATGCAAAATTGTGATTGCGTTCTCACCGGACCTCTCCCAGGTAATCGCCACTATTACGGAAACGCATCGAACGTCAGTGCATTTCTGGCGAGATAACGAACACACGTTGCTTTGCTACATCACTCACGAGCTACATCGCCCACGCGCAGGTCATTCCAGCAACGAGAAACCACACGCGCAACATACGCAGCGTGCACGAGCCAGAAGGCACCACGTTCGTGGCACCCGCTATTCCGGTACAGACGTACACGAACAGAACTCTGAGAGCACAGAACGCAAAGGAGCCAGTACGTACATTTTTCGCTCGTGCTGTCCCGGCGCCGGTTCACGCAACCAATCACATCACATCCGGATTGGTGGATATGGCCACGACAAGCGAACAAGACGCATGGCGGCCGAAATGCACCATACTTGGCGAACAACTGCACACCAATTATAGGGGAGTTTCCTAGATAAAACGAGACGCACAGCGCACGAAACACACCAGAGGCGACGAACGACATCCAACTTGAACCACTTGAGCTGACCGCGGCGAACGAAATGCACAGCGCACGGAACGCCACCAAGCCAGCACACACGGAGGAAGCTACTATTCGCGACATCCTCCGCTCCCACTGCTGCTATCCGGACTTTGCCAGCGAATGTTACAACCGCAGAAATCACCAGGCCACAAGCAACAATACACCCAGCGCACGCAGTTCAACCCTACCGGAACGTACGAGCTCTCCACACCCGCTGCTCCAGCCCGATGTCCAGCGGACGAACGGCATGACACTCGTGCAGGTAGGTCCGTCAACGAGCAACGACACGGCCAGCGCATGAGGCATGTCCGAGCTAGAACGAACAAGATCCTCGGCACCCACGCTCCGACCGATACTCACACGACAAACACCATTTCGTACAAGAGGACGCAACCGCGAGCAAGCGGACTCGGGACGAACGGAGCCTGCTTGTATGGGAGAGACAGCGATTATAGCGCTCTCGAAACAACGGGCAAAAGACGAGGGCTCGAGCGACGACACGGACACGGCAAGAACGGAAACAAATGAACCCGATCAAGACGAAGGCATCGAATGCCCTAACGATGAAGTCACGCTTGCGACGCCAAAGAATGTGGGACCGAACGGACGGCATGAATTCCGCCTGCTTCCCCACAACAACGGTTTCACTTCCGAAACAACCACTGCGACTGCGAACACGGAGCCGCAACGACCTTGACCGATCAGCCATGCCATCCTACGAAAACGCCACGCTACCGCACACTAAACGAAAAGCCAAACGGCTCCCGCACCATACGAACGCGCATGGCAATTCAAGCAACGTCCTCAACGCGCCGAACTATGCCATCCCTACACAACGCAGCTCGCCACCGGACAAACCGGACGTCTACGCCCCCACATGCATCAAGCACGCGACGAGCTATACGGACACAATCGCCGACGGTAGCGGCGCGGCTAACGCAACGCCGTAAACACTGTCAAGTTCAGGTCTGACGAAGGCAATCCCACGACACACACACAATAAAATCAAGCAGATTTGAAATTCACCGAAACTCAACGAGACGAACACCCTCTTAACGAAGTTTATAGTATCCGGAACAATACAAAACAAACGCCGGCATCGAGCATCTGTGAATAAGCGGACAGTGAACTGCATACGAACGGACGTCAGTCTACGCGAACGTTTCATTGTGCCTGCGGGCAGGCACAATTCAGATTTGGAGCACGATTACGAGAGTACCAGCGCGCCCGGAAACGAAAACGGACGACAAAAGCTGCCACCCGAAGACACGCACAAAACCGCAGTTTACGGCCACGGCCGCACTGATAAGTCCGGAGCTCCCCTGTGCCCGACCCGGCCTAGACTTAGTTGTTTTATTCCTGAAACAAGAGGAGACGCCAGACGCAACGCGAGTGCTTACGTTCCGTTTCGCTCTCTCACATGTGCGTGACTTCGCGCAGTAAGTCGCCGTACGGCAGTGCACCGCGTCAAACGTTTTCTTCCTCTGTCCTGATATATATGTAACCTGTGTTTTTCTAATCAATTAAACATTTTATTTTTTTTTCTATTTATTCTCCCATTTGAGATACGACCTAGCTAACAGTGCAGATAAGTTGGTTATTCGTGAGTAATAAAAATTGAATACTCATGAGTACAGATTGAGTACTCATGAAGGCAGAATGAGTAGTACTCGTGAGTGTAGAATGAGTAGTACTCATGAGTACAGAAGATTGAGTACTCATGAGTACAGATTGAGTACTCATGAGTACAGAGTGAGTACTCATGAGTACAGAGTGAGTATGAGTACAGGTTGAGTACGAATACTCGTGAGGACAAATGAGTTTTAGTACAAGTGAGTATGATTACAAATGAGTATTTGATGAGTGAGTACGAGTGATTTTGTGAACAGAGAAGCTTTTTGAGTCTGAGTTTGATTGAGTACAGTGGGAATGAAAAAAAATTGTGATTGAGTTTGAGTGAGTTCTTTCTGTTTTGCCGACCTATGTCCGTTACTACGGGCTCGAGGGAAATCGGAACGGAGCCACGTAAAGCTGCTTATCAGCTCCTCTGAAAGATAGCCCGTCAGAGGACTAGGACAGGTCTCATAAGTCGCCGGAACAGCAAGTCCAACGAACTATCAATGCGAAGCAACGTGACGCATCGCTATCATCAAGCACAGCCCAACAGCTGGTGCCGAGTTGAAATCATCGCGACAGCGTGATGTAGTACGTTGTGCTCTCATACTTCTTATTGGTAGAGGACAGAGCATGCCACAGATGATAAGGAACTTTCGCCTATGACTTTATCAGCTGCAGTGGCGCATTCTATTATTACATAGTACGCGGCTCAAAAGAAGTATTTCTATGCACGTCATCGCTTACCCTTATCCGCTAGAATGATCACTGGGATCCCACTGCTGCATGGTGTACATGGGAGCAGCGTACTATTCCACTTTTCCACTAACGTAGTATGCTGAAGCAGGTAACCTGCTCCTAGTCTTGGACTGTGACAAACGAGTTGATGGCGTCGTGTCTCGCACATAAACACACTCCAGCATAACCATGCCGAGTAGTAGCAGTTGTAGTGGTAGTAGTAACAACAGTGTGTGTTGTTTGGTGGCGAGGACTTAGCCTTGCATAAAATTGGCGTTCATTGCTCCACCTAAGTGACACGATATTGTATCGGATACATGGAAAGTCACCACTCGCGACTTAGTACTGGGGACTGCAGAAACCCAGGCAGCAGACGAGATGAGTTTTAAGTAAACTAACTTGGGGAAAACACAACAAAAGTTCATCCGATCCAAGATAGATGTGTGTACGTATGTATGCGCAATGTGTTGGAGTGTTTATCAAAACTTCTGCCCTCACACTTTACGTTCGAACGAACAACTTCAAAACAAAACTAGACTAACTTTTTTAATCTACACTGTCTGTTCACCCGTAACACTCCGTGCTACAACATAGTCAGGAGACAGGTCAATCCTGAATGGACGGACTGTATGCATTGCAGTAGCCTAATAAGACAACTGCTGTTATTTACGCGCGCACGCGCAAGTAATAACGTGATGCCCGACAAGCTAGAAGAGCCGTATGCCTTTTTAATCATCGCCGGGCGATGAGCGGCAACATGTAATTGGTTGGGGCATGCGACATCTCGGGAGCTAATTACTTGAGGACAGGGAAAATTAGCCGCGCACCACACGTGAGAAAAATGGAAACAGCGAAACAAAAATAAAAAAAACGGTGCGCAGTGATAATTTGTTTTTTTTACTTCTCCCATGTCAGCGAGAGAGAGGGAGGCAAAAAAAGACAAAGAAAACCTAATGGAGAGAGAAATCTGGGCAGCAGCTGTAATTGCAAATAAATTACCTTGGGTGAGAGTGAAAGCAAAGACACCCGTTTGGGAGTTTGCTGGTATATAACGACGAACGTTTCAGCTTTGCCCGTGCGTTTAGCCGGTCATTAAAGTAATTAGACAATTAAAATAACCGGAATGGCCACGGGCAGCTGGTCCCATGGAAGCCAGAGAGCGTGAATTCCAAGCCTCAATCTGTGCTCGGCCATTCTTAAGACGTGGATTCTGAATTTTAATTCCTTGTCTAAGTGGTTTTTTGTTTTGTTTTTATTTATTCTTAGTTTTTTTTGTTGTTTTACGGCTCTTTTCTCTTTGCCCTAAATTTAGAGTCCCTCACAGTCGATTTTTTGATTAACCTCTCTAGTTTCTCATTATTCTATGGGATCTACAGATACTCTTGGACTGACCCACCGAGGCATTTTAGTAGTATCTGTGTTTTATTGGTGGAAGGGCAACCTCGGGTGTTTTGCGGCGTCGCGCCAATCTTTGTGTTATATTTCATATAGCCCGGGCTGCATTTAAGATGCAGGTAAAATTAAAAAAAAGAAAACTTCCACCTCCCCTCGCGGGAACCCCTGTGTAGATGCGACGCATAGGCGCAGCGGCGAAGGGACCGCGTTTTATGGCGCGCATAACGTTGAGGGGACTGCGTAAGCCGGTCCCAGTCGATGACGACGTTGGCGTACTTGTAAAGCGGCGTGGACTCTAGATGTTTGAGCCAAGCGTGGATGTTGCTTCGCCGGAGAACGGCACACCGGTTATATGCGCACCGCGCCCGAAGGAGAGGAAACCGCGGAAGAGAGAGTACTGCACATGCGCCGGCTCCAGCGCGTCTGCCGCGGCTATGACGCAACACAATCCAACACAATCCACTTTATTCCAATCCAATCCAAATCCAATCCAAGCTAAGCCAAGCCAAGCCAATTCAATCCAATCCAATCCAATTCCCCTCGCGAGAGAGTGTTCGCTATCGGAAAGGAGAGGGGGTGAGTGGCGGAGAGCGCAGCTGGCGCGGCGAGAAAAATGGGGGAGGGGCGGAAAACGCCGACGACGACGCCGGAGGGACAAGGCGAGTGAATGAGATGCTCTGCATCTATAAAACGATGCGCATTCATCACCGATGGTGTGACGCAACAAAGAGACCCTTCTGACATCACATCGATAACTACTAGGTGGATGAACGAGCTGCTGGCGCCCACTCCAGGCGAGCACACGAAAAAAGGTATGCACAAATTCAGACTATTTTCTACTAACGAGCAGCATTCTTACTCTGGTCGTCTTCATTCTGAAATTTTGATAGTCAGATGTGGCTACCAGAAGCCGAGTACGTTGGGTTATTTTGTTGTTTTATAGTTGTCTTTTGTTTCTTTCCGTGCATAATGTTCATTTACACTACTATAGCAATTAGTGCATTAAGACCACCATTTACGATTTTTTAGCCAATGCAGGACGTTTTATGTTTTCAGGATTTTTTAATTCGTGTTTCCGGCGTCCTTTTGTTGGATTTATTTTCGTCCTAATGTTGTGGGACAGGTGTATATAGTCCCGGCTTTTTGTTCTAAGTTTCTTTTATACTTAGAAAACTTTATTTTAGTATTTTTTAGTCTTTTGAAAATCCGTTCGATCAATTATCTCCATTTTGGCTATTATAACAATTGAATGTGTTAACTCCTCTAAATAGGCATTTTTGTGCAAATGCAGGGCGTAGCACAGTTGGTGCTGTGGGGTACTCTAAAAGGAATGCTACGCATTAAAATAGGGCTTTTATTCTGGCAGGATTAGTACAGGTCAAGTGTGCGGATTTGGTGTAGGAGATAGGTGGTGTCTGTGATCGAGGATGCCTTACTGCGTGTTGGTTCGCTGGAAAGGAGCCTGTTAGGCCCCTTGGAAAGGCGTGCGAAGTCGTAGGAAGTCGTGTGTTAATGATCTTGTTGCTGCTGCTGTCACCGCCGTCGTTGTTGTAGTTGTTTGAGTGTTGCTTGCTGCTGCTGCTGTACCTGGTGGATCTGTTGTTAATATAGTGTTTTTATTGCTGCTGTTGTTAACGATGACAGCCATGATACGTGACGGTCGAGGTAGCGCTGGGAGCTTTACTAGCAAGAGCCAGTGCAGCACTAATAGCGTGGATGATTGAACCGCTAGAGGCATGGGTTCATAGCCAAAAATAGCTACGTATGAATAGAGAAAATCTGCCTGCTTTCAGCCCACTTTACATAAGAAAGCACGCCAGAGCACTGAACACTGCCTGATTCAGATGCACGAGCGTCTAATAAATTCCCCAATTCGGATACTCCAACCACGGTTACACGCAACCGTCATTAGGTGAATCAAATCCGCTGAATGGTGATGCTTCACACGCGAACTATGCTGCCATTGCCATTACTGCGTTTCCAGTGGTATGCAAGGCAGAGGTCACAATGCTGTCGCTTTGCTATTCTTCGCTTGTGCCTCTACCCTTCCTCCACTGCCTCTTACGATACAGGGCGACTGAAATTCGAGGTGCATGGATCCCATGATGAGGGCCGAGTCTAAAGGCTTGAAACTGCGAGTGACCACGTGTACTAATAGCCCATTGACGAGGCTGTGGCACATTTCGTGTTGGCGCTGAAGCCGGGCCTAACCGTGAACTCGCCGCGAATGCCCATACGACTTCCATTACCACCTCATCATCTCATCGTACCAGGGACATCGCGATACGGCATCTCAATAAATGTTGGACCATGACAGTGCAAATTTATACATATAAGAAGCGCCCGACTGACTGACTGACTGACTGACTGACTGACTGACTGACTGACTGACTGACTGACTGACTGACGGACCAACCGACCGACCGACTGGCTGACTGACTGGACTGGACTGGCTGGACTGGCTCGAATAGCTAGCTGGCTACACTGGCTGGCTGGCTTGCTGGCTGGTGAGCTGGCTGGCAGGCTCATCAACGTGCAGCTAAAACTACTAGGTCTAAACTGTTCAAATGCGTGACTTAAGGAAATTATGCCCCTAAGAGTGGAAAAGGAGGAAATTGTGTTTCTGAAAATTCGTGATTATCTCGCTCACCCTTTGAGATATCGAAGAACTAAATTCTTAAATATGTCGACAGTAAGAATTTCTAAAAAGTAATTTTAGGGTTTTGCCCTAACCAACGATAATGTTGCAAATCCGCATTTATGAGCAAATTGGGTTTCTTTGAAGATTCCCCTATATCATCTGTTTCATAAATTGAGATACCCAAATTGTGTCTGGTAATAAATGTTACTCATGAAAATTAAAAAAAACATTTATTAAAGCGTTTCGCCCTGCGATGTCCCGAAAAGGGCGAATAGGATTGTTGAAATTCCACCCCTCATGGGCTGAAAATGCCTAGCTGGTGATGTCACGCCCAGAAAAACCGTTGGTTAATAATAATAATGTTTATTCAAGCTCTTTTACACGCTAATCAAGTTTCACGAGTAGATTCCTATTATTGTGTAGAAGCCCCATATTGCTGTTTTTTTTTTTTGAAAAGTACACTTCTGAGGCAGTGAGAACCGCAGGCTCATTAGGACATTGAACAGGTTTGTGTTTATATAGGCAACCGTTAAAATGTTCAAAAACAGTTTTACAAGGTTTACAACACCGGTGACATAATAGGGACATTCGAAATTTTGTGAAAATATTCTATTCGTCGGGACTTCTCACCAACAATTCAGACCGTTGACGTATCCACTTAGTTTTTGCTTACAAATGCTGCCCATACAAATATTGGCCAAAACTTCATACAAAATTATGTCTTCATAAACTTATAAATCGGCGAGGTGGATTCCTTCAATTACATCCCTCTGGAAGTGGAACTCAGTGCACTTTTAGCGCGCTCGCAGAGAGTGCGACGTTTGTTGCAGCCTTCGGTAACCACACGTGTCTCGAAAGGGTTCGCCCATGTCATTTATGAAAAAAAATCAGTTCTTCTCAATTCTATGAAGCTGGATGACATGTGAAGCTGGACACAGTCGAGGGAGTACACGAAACAAACCACGTTGGTTTGTAATTTGCAATTGATCATACTCCCTAGCCATTTAGCTGACTGAAACTTGGAAGGGCTCGAGTTTTAATCTAGCGAACAAGCGCGGGGCTGTCTGTTTTCGTTCCGCGTCGTAGGTATCTTACTGTCTGTGTAACACACAACAAAGTCAGCTCAACCAGTGAAGACACCAGACAGGTCGCACTCGGCGGTTTGATGTCCAGGTGTTAACCTCAAACAAGAACAATGGACATGTCATCAGGGAGGGCGTGAAACCTATAGCTTCGCGTGCGCTCCTCCCCTTTCCACCCTCCACCTCCCGCACGTGCGCGCATAAGCCGGCGACCGCTTATGTGCGCGTGAATAAACGTGAGAGAAAGAGAGCGAGAATAAACTTTATTTCGAGGACTATCAGTGATTACGCATCATGAAAGCGATGCTGGTGGTTAGATCGCGTTGATGGCTGTCAGCGTGAACTGATCAGCGACCTCGGCAGCCCTGGTGACCAAGCGGGCCTGTAGGTCCGGGTCCGAGCTGCGCAGCGCGGCCTCCCACCGTTCCTCGGAGGGTATTTCGGGAAAGGGGTTTTTCGGGCAAGCCCAGATGATGTGGGATAGTGTGGCATGACCGCCACATAAGCAGCAGACCGAAGTGGGGTACAGAGCTGGGTGGATGAGCGTCAGGACGGCGTGAATAGGAAAGGTGCCTGTCTGAAGAAGTCGCCACGTGTGAGCCTTAGAATTGTCTAAAGTTTTGTCCGCCGGAGGACAGGTCAAGCAGGAGAGGCGGTAGTGCATAGTGATGTCGTGAAAAGAGACCAGGCGATCCCGCGCAGATCGCACCCCGTGGTAGGGATAGAGGCTGGGCCCAGCCCGGATCGTGAGTCCTCGGGCGTGTTCGTGGGCCGCTTCGTTCCCTTCGAGGCCCGAATGCGCGGGCGTCCAGGTCAGAAGAACTGGCTGTTTTAGGGGTCGGGCAGAGTTTCCTGTCAAAAGTTTGAGTGCCGGCTCTGAGGTGCGACCGGTGGAAAAATTTTGAATTGCAGTTTTAGAATCGGAAATGATCGTGTTGGGAGTGGGGTCGAGTGTTAGAGCTAGGGCTATGGCCGCCTCTTCCGCTGTCTCTCGGCGGGGGGACCGAACGGTGGCCAAATTGAGAAGTTCCTTGGCATTGTTCATGGCTACAATCGTGTATGCGTCGTGGAATCGGTATTCTGCCGCGTCGACATATACAACTCGGGGATTGTTGCCGTACATTTTGTGGAGTGCTTCCGCTCGCTTTAGTCTCCTAGCGACGTGGTTATGAGGGTGCATATTGCGGGGCAACGGTTTGATTATTAGTTGGGAGTGTATTGACGCGGGGATGGGATGTAGTCGCGCGAAGTTTGTATGGTGACCGATACCCAGTTCTTGAAGGATGTGCCTCCCCGTGCTGGTTCGTGCCAGTCGCTCATACTGAATCGTTAAGTGGGCTTCTATCAGCTCTTGGGCTGTATTGTGGAGACCTATTCCGTCCAATCGGGAAGTGGAAGTCCCAGGAATGAGTCGAAGCGCCAATTTATAGGTTCACCTAATAAGCACGTCTATTTTATCAAGGTCGGCCTTAGTTAAGAGGAGATAAGGGAGGGAGTAAACTAGCCGGCTTATGACAAAGGCTTGGAGAATGCGAACTTTTTCGCTTTCGGTAAGACCCTTATGGCGGTTGGTGACCCTGCGGACAAGCCGGGCCGTCTGGTCCGCCTCTAGGTTCATTAGGCTTATGAAGCTGCCACTTTTGCGGTTGCTTTGTATTCTTAGTCCTAAGATTCGGATTATCGGAACCTCTGGGATCGGTTTGCCGTTTATGTGGAGCTCGATGTTCGGTTTCTGAGGTGGTCTTTGAGCCGGCGACGGAAGTAAAAGCAGCTAGGATTTAGATGGAGAGCAAGAGAGTCCCGCTCTGCCAGCTTCCTCTATGAAGATGTCGATGGCCATCTGCATGATTTCCTCAATTTGGGCATCGCTACCTCTGTTGGCCCACAGGGTGATGTCATCCGCGTACAGGTTATGATGGAGACCCTGAATTTTTTCTAGTCTCTTCGGGATTTTTAGGATGGCCAGATTAAACAAGAGTGCGGAAAGAACGGCTCCTTGAGGAGTACCCTTTCCTCCAACCAAGAAAATGGGGGTTACGAGGTCACCCACGTGTATGACAGCCGTCCTGTTTGAGAGAAAGGCTTTGATGTAGTTATAGGTGCGTACTCCAGGATTGATCGATTGCAGGCCTTTGAGAATGGCCTCGTGGCCAACGTTGTCTAAGGCCTTGGTCAGATCTAGTGCTAGCACTGCCAATGAATCTAACCTGTCAGGCGAACGTCGTATGACGTGATGATGGAGTCTGAGCACCACATCTTGTGTATATATACCGGCTCGGAAACCTACCATCGTATGGGGGAATTGCTCTGTGGCTATGAGGTGATTTGACAGTCGGGTGTGTATGATGTGCTCCATGAGCTTACCGAGGCAGGATGTAAGTGAAATAGGGCGTAGATGTTCGAGTGCGAGAGGTTTGTTCGGCTTGGGAATCAGAACTACCTTGGCATGTTTCCACGACCGAGGTAGGGTGCCTGATCTCCAGCACTCGTTCATGTAATGCGTTAGGGATGCAATCGATTTGTCATCCAGATTGCGGAGTGCTTTATTAGTTACGCCATCGCGGCCGGAAGCTGAGCTGGTGCGAAGTTTTGCGATGGCCGCCCTGAGCTCCGCTTCCGAGATGTCTCAGTCCATTTCAGAATTTGGGAGGCCTGTGTAATTTGGGAGCTTGGGGCTAGGACTCGGGGGCAAATATGTGTCACGAATTTTGTCAAGGCGTTCTGTATCAGATCCTGGGAAATTATGCATGACCTGTGTTCGACGGTTTCTCTGCTCAGCTTTGCTGTGGTTAGGATCGATGAGGTGTCTGAGAAGCTGCCATGTTTTCTTCATCCCTAGATTTCCTTGAAGCTGGTCGCAAATTTGGTCCCATTGGTCTCGTGCGAGATCGCTGGCGTGTGCTACTATTTCCCTTTCCAGTGAGGTCATGCACAACCTAAGCTTGCGGTTGCGTTTTTGTCTGCGCCAGCGCTTCTGGATGCTTTTGTAGGCCTCCCAGAGGTGGGCAAGCCTGGCATCAATGGTTAGGGATGGGGTGTTCTGATCAAGCTTTTTCGTGGTGGTTTTTATGTCCATTAGGAGCTGTTCTGTCCAAGTGTCTATATTTGATATCGGAGCGTCATCTGCATTGCTGTTTCGAAGAAATCGGAATTCGTCCCACTCGACTAGTGTTGCCTGGCGGAAAGTGTATTTGATTTTCGTCGTGTGCTTAATTACTGTCTCGATAATAAAGTGATCGCTGCCGAGGGTGTGACCAGTAACGTTCCACTCTTCGCATCTCGTATGTAGGGCGAAGGTAAGATCTGGGCAGTGTCAACTTGGACGCTGTTACCTATCCTGGTGGCTATTCCGGAGTCAGCAAGAATGCTAAAGTGGGGTAGCTGTATTTGCTCCCAGAGGTCCCTTCCTTTTTTGTTACGGCATCTGTAGCCCCAGGCGGTGTGTGTGGCATTAAAATCTCCTACCACCACTAGCGCGTGCGGTCCTACTTCCCTGCGTGTAAGAGCGAAAAGAAGATTAAATCTATGGTCGCGGTTCCACGGTGGGCTATATACATTAACAATGAAGATTTTAGTCGCTTCGCGCTTCTTTGGAAAGATTGTTATTAGATCATGATGGATGTCTATACTGTCAAATTGTTGCCTGGTCGCCGGTAGGTTGCGATTGACCAGGATGGCTGTGCGGGTATTTTCGGGGTCCTGAAAAGCTTTATAGCCGGGTAGTTTAACGTTAGTTCCGCTTTCTTGCAGTGCAATTACATCGGGAGGAAATTGAAGTGACTGGACAAGTAGTTGTAGTTCTGGCCGCTTCCGTTTAAATCCGCGGCAATTCCACTGCCAGATTTTAACTGTACGGTTTGCCTCTGTTTCTCTCGACATGGAGAGCGGAGGATTGCTGTGATGGGGCTGTTAGCAGTTGGCTATGTGGTAATGTTACCATAGACTTCTGGATACTATTTTGAACTTCTAGAATATCTTGAATGGTGCGTGCAATGTCGCCAAGTTTATCTTCGACTTCTTGAGGGAGGGAGGTTTCGACAGCGCGTTTCTTTGAGGGGGGCGAATTAACATCTGTACCAGAGGGGTCTGCTGGGGTGGTCAGTTGTTCACGGAGGGCTTTATTTTCGTCCCGCAAGGTTTCATTATCTTTTAACAGCTTCGCGATGCTCTGCGTAAGAGATATAACTTGTGCTTTAAGACTAGCTAGTTCCATCCGAAACTCTGCAGGGATTTGGGTAGTCTGAGGAGGAGGGGTGTTCGAGGAACGGTGGGACGCCCCGCTGCCCCAGCTCACCTGTTTGTCGGCGGTTGCGGTTGACGCTGGCGGCGGCGTCTTGTCCCTCCCCCTGGAAGTTTGTCGCCTGCGGTTGTTGACTGACGGTGATCTCGATTGGCTCCGCGGAGGGGACTTAGAAGTGGCCCTATTGCCGGATGGAGATCGAGATTTTGAGCGACCTCTCTCTGGCTCCGGCAGGCTGGGCCATTCTTGTGGGTTTTTCAGGATTGACTTGAACTTCTGCGTTGACCTCGATTAATGTTCTTGTCGCTGTTGCTGTCTTCCGTCTTGCGACGATGGTGGGAGTCTCCGTCGCGGCTGGAATCTACGCGGGCAGTCTACTGCCCCG
Organism: Haemaphysalis longicornis; assembly: GCF_048455015.1. Classification (NCBI taxonomy): domain Eukaryota; kingdom Metazoa; phylum Arthropoda; class Arachnida; order Ixodida; family Ixodidae; genus Haemaphysalis; species Haemaphysalis longicornis. The sequence continues at coordinate 54,853,394 of NW_027526422.1, forward strand.
GTCAGGTGCTGTCCATTGCAGATCACACACTTGGGGGTGCACGGGTGTCCGTCGGTAGGGTTGACTATGCCGCACGTGTGGCAGCGAGTCTCAGCCGCTGGACACAGGTCTGATCGATGGCCTACTTTCCAGCAGTGCGGGCAGGCCTCCGTTTTCCTGCGGAAGGGGTAGCAGCGTTGGGTCGTTTGTCGGTATCGGACCCAGTATGGTACTGCGGTGCCTTGAAAAAGAATTTGGATGCATTTGGAGGATCCCATCCTCCTGGCACTCAGTATGTGGAAGTCAGGGTTGTGATCTTTGAATCCTGTCGTGATGTCGTCTGGAGATTCGTCCTCGCGAATGTTGAACACGATGCCGGACACTGTGCGCGACGGGGCGGCGACGTGACTCGACAGTTAGAAGTTTTGGTCCTTAATGCGCATAAACTTCACGGAGGAGAAGAGAACCGCTCGATCCTTGGAGGGGGTACTAATGACGAAGTAGTTCGAGATGGGCTGTGTGCGCACCTGCTCACCGCTTATGTAAGGAACTCCTGCGGCTGGATAGATCGCATTTGTGATGGTAACGCTGCTGGTGGCTTTCAGATCTAATCCACCTCTTGGGCGGAACACGATCTTGTAGTCTTCTTCCGGTAGATTGGCTCTCGGCGGAGTCCGCTGCTTTGCTCGGAGCATCTTCGGCTGGTGCGCCGGCTGCTGCTTGCGGGGGGCTTCAATGGTCCTGCTTTTTTCGATGTTTTCCTGGTAGGCGCGATGTATATGCTGCCAGTCGTCCCCGTGGAAGTCCTCAGGAGCGAGGTCCTCCCCTTCGACCACGACCTCCATGACTTGGCCAAGGCGGGCGATCATCAAAGGGGCGCACTACCGTTGCCACGGCAACGCGGGTTCGCCGAAGCGCCGGTTAGGCCTAGCAGGCCGTGCCTGGGTGGTCGATGATTGGCACTCCACTCATGAAGAAACGGGGGCTCACCGGTGAATGAAACTTGGTCAGGAGGTTCCCTGAGCGTTTCGGCGTCGGTGGCCGTGGCTGTGGTGCTGCGGCTAGATGCGGTGGCGGTTGTAGGGGGGAAACGCTGGAGCGTAGCTGAGCTGCGACCGCCGGCGTTAGAGCCACCATGTGACTTCCAATAAACGTGAAAGCCACCGCCAAACAACAGTTGGGAAAGAGGTGTAAAGGAACGCCAGAGCGGCGCCGAGTAAAGTCTTCACCCCAATGTAAACTGGAGAGGGGGGGGGGGGGGTAGACATATACTGCTTCAGAGTAAAAACTCCAACTGATGGTTATCCGTCAAACCTATTAAGATAACACTTCCCGTGGGTAAGGAGTTGTTTGAGCCCACTATCTTGGTGGAATTTGCTGGTGGATAGTTCCAATAAAACACCAGTTCGTGCAGCCGTTTCCTATAGCCCCACGCCTCAGGCACGGGCCCATGTACTGACAGCAGGCGGGATTTTGCTAAAGGTGTACAACCTCCCGGTGAACTAAATACGACAAGTAATAAATAACTCAACCCGTCTTATTCCCATTTGTGTTAATAGTAAGTGGCCCACCTGAGCATCGCCAGGTACTACCGCTAGTATATATATATATATATATATAAATATGTGTGCGCGTGCATGTGAGTATGTGCGCTTCCGTGTGCGTGTGCGTGTGTACATGCGCACGCATATTTATACTCTGCATGTATGCTATATGCTATAAGATAGAACTGTTAGATGCTTGGTAGAAGAGAACTAAGCATTCAGTGGTTCTGCTGGCCTCCGCTTCATCTGCTTTGCCCCCTCGTCGTTCTTATTGCCACTTTCAAACAACTCGAAATGCGAAAGTTGTTCTGCGGACATTGGACATTCGGACCACATTATTTAAAATCTTGTGTAAACCGGCGCACCTTTTATCTAACTGCTTGATTAGACAGTTCCTCGGCCAGGCAGCCAGACTCAAGGATGGCGTGCGACGCTGGGCAAACTTTCGGCCATCTCGTTGTGGACGCAGGTCTAACGAGCGTTTGCTCGCTCGTTCCATCGAGAGAGAGAGAGAGAGAGAGAGAGAGAGAGAGAGAGAGAGAGAGAGAGAGAGAGAGAGAGAGAGAGAATCGGATTGCGCGAAAGCGGCGGCCTGTTGGTGGGGAAGAGGATAATGCATGTTGCCTACAGTTCGAGGAGTTCTTCGCGGCACCGCAGGAAGCGCAATGAACACATAAAATAAGGCAGACTCATTCGTGATTCTCGTCAACATTTTTCATAAATAAAGTGTGTGCAGAACTGAAATGCGTTACATCTTTTCCCCTCTTTGAGCGCAATAAGGATGGCGGGAAAGGGGGCGGGGGGTAAAGCTTGTGACGACTACACATATCGACGCTTATAATGCTGAGGTTTGTGCTTATGGTGAGGGAGTTGACGCGAATCGTCGCGGACCACGAACCAATTAGCGGCGTGCCGAAGGATTGCTCAGCGCTCGCTGCCGCGCATACAATCCTTCGGTACGTATTCGTATCAGGGGGACAGCGCTGGTTCGCGGCATCTGATCATTACGTTCCTGCTCGTCTGTTTGCTTAGCACTTACCAAGCTTTCTAAATGCACGGCATTTCCGTGTGAACTCCACGAGGAAAACCATCTGTCCGTCTGTGGTGCTTTATGCGTGTCGCAGTTTCGTGGCCCACGAAAACGCTGCTGTGATTAAAAGGCTCTTCACTCCGAGGCAATTCCAGGATTTAGCTTCACCACAATACTCTCGATTGAATGATTCATGCAGCCAACAGCAACATTTCGACTAATGACGATGTCAAGCGTAAGAGTTGACTGAAATGTTCGATTTGCGTTGTGGCATCACGCAATGCGACGATGCTTTTCAGGAGGGCGCTGTGCGTAAGCGCTGATGACACTTTTGAGCCGAATGGCGTGCCCGTTGATGTATATACGTTAGTTGCAACTACGTCGATGCAAGTATGTATTGGCCACTGAAGTGCATTGCGGAAACCTTGAATCACCGGATTCCCTTACAGTGTAGTGCCTTCATTTTTTTTATATCAGACTGCGTATATTGCCATTAAACTATAGTCCTACCGCCACAAAATTTCTAAATAGTCATTACGCCGACGGTAAAGGGGCATGTCATGTAACGTGTCATAGAGATAAATGGAAGCTTACAGGAGCAGCTAATAAATATCCTGGGGCCTTCCTACTTCGGTATCAGATTACTTATGTGGCACCTAAAAAGTGTATTCCGAAAAATGTAATTATTCCTATCTGATCATATCGACTTTAATGTCTCCATTAGAAAAATTACCAGTCAAGTTCCTTAGAAAGAACATTCGCTTTTCTGAAGCCCAAATTACCGTTTTGTTTACATTTACGACGTTTTTTTTCTCTGCCTTTTTTATTTCTTTCAGTTTTTTCCTTTTTCAAGAATCTGGAAACTATAATTCTTTAAATAAAACGACTGAGCAATTCACTTCTCTGCACATTATATGTAAGTCAGTAGTTACCTGGATCATTTCGTATGCTTGTGATATCTTTTACAATACAGTTCCTGCTGCTTGTAACCCCTTTTCTAAACCGTACCTACTATTTGTGTGTTATTTTGGTGATCTTGCTCACGCACATTGCTGCGTGCCATTGCTAGATTGTTTGCATAAATGTAGTGTAGATGAGTGTATGTTGTAGAATAAGAGCGTAAGAAGTACTTACAGGTGTTTTTTGTTGGATGTACACCTGGCAACGTCGGGGAATATGGCTGGGCCACGATGTGAGTGCATGTTATAGTAAAGAATTGCTTGCACATGCTTTCAATGCGCTGTACACCTGCCAACGCGGGGGCCTGCGGCTCCGTCAAGCTGTCTTCCGCAGCTTTTTTCGCAGGCCTCCTACATCATGCCCCCTGTGATGCGAAATTAACGATTTTATTCAATTTTTTAAAATATTCTGTTCTAATATGATGAAGATGACTTTGAGGGACCTTGGTGCAAAGCGTTTCATAGAGACTGATAGTGCATAAAGAATGTGTTTTTTGCAATTCTCAGCGTCTATGATAACATTTGTTTCATGTTGAGTTCTCAGGTAACTCAATACCGCGACCAAGAGGTAATTTCTACGTAGAGGAAAAACAGGAATGCAGTTGAACTTCTTGGCCATTCCAGGAGGGATAATAGAGAAAATTTTGGCATTCCGTGGAACTAAAAGGAATGTTATAACGCCAAGTTTAATTCCTCGGGATGTAAGTCTAATCGAATGGGGCTGGCCATTTGTCAACATTGCTCCCAATCAACTAGCTTGCTGCCCGATCAGCGGTAGAAGTTCGTTGCCATTTGGTTCGTGCCGCCCTTGTGTTCAAATGCAATTCTCATAACGTTCATTTCCCGCGCTCACTTTTGGGACTGCTTTTGGAACGAAGTAATTCCCCCCTGAGTCCTGCAGATATGTCTACGCGAGAAGTGCATGTTTATTTAACGCGACTTCATTCGGTATCGATGGAAGTCTACGGCGTTATGGGCCCTGAGCAGGCCATGTATTTTTTTTTATTTTCGGCTGTGAGCAGCGTAATCATATCGGATTACAAAACCGCCATGCGCAGTTACGCAAGAGGAAGAGTTTCTACGCAAGCGGCGCATATACTACGGACCCTCTCTGAGACGACAGCAAGACAAGTCCGTCTGGTTTTGACACCAGCGCACTCGTCCCTTCCGGGGAACGAGATGGCACACGAGGCAGCCCGACGAGTCTGCAACCAGGCTGACTCTGAGTCCGAAGAGGTGCCGTCTGACACGTGGAGAAGGAATAGGCTCTCGTCATATCAGGAAATTACACAGCACTATAGGCTGAGTCGCCCGAAACTTTTGGCAGCTCACCGATCCCTCACAAGAGATAAATCAGTAGCGTGATGTAGGCGGCAGACATTTACTCCCCCCCCCCCCCTTCCCGCCCTATGCCATCGACAGTACCCAGAAAGGTACCAGGACACATGCAAATGGGGGGGACTGCCAGCTGCTTCACTGGCAAACATGGTTTGGGCCTGACATCTCAAACCCCAGTCCGTCAACCCCGTATTCCACATCAGTAACTCCGAGCTGGGAGGCCGCGCTGCTCAGCTGCATTCCAGAAGTACAAGCTGCGGTCATCCAGCTGGCGGAAGACGCCGCCAGGGTCCATGGGCTCCTGGCCGCCGTCTGACGAAGCGCCCACCCGGAACATCCCTCTCGGGTGGTTACGCTCAGCAAAGATGACAAATAAAGTTTTTTTTTTTCTCGCTCTCTCTCTCTCTCGGCTGTGAGCACATGAACCAAATACTGGATGCTCGTTTGTAAAGAGGACGAGGAGGAAATACTCTTATTGAAAATTTTGAACGGCCCAGAGGGCGGCCCAGGGGAGTGTTTCCTTCTTCACTGGAGCCCATTGCTCTTGTTGAGTAGCTGACATGAAGAGAGGAGGGTGCTCAGGGCGAAAGTCGTACACCCCGATTATGGGGCGGAGTGTTCCTACTTTTGAGCAAAATTTACATTCGGCGTCGTAGCAATTCGGGTTCATTAAGTGAAGACGCGTCTGGTGTGGGAAGGAGCCGGACTGTATGAGCCGTAAAAAGGCGATAAAGATTCAGTGGGGACTCATTTCAACATCTAGCCATGCGCTCCTCACGCTAGCATGACGTGAATGGCGAAGACCTTGTAAGTAGGGCATCCCTCTGACTACTTATGTTGATGCGGGATTATGAACGAGGATATTGTTGCATATGCAAAAAAAAAGTTCAATTTCCCAGCCGCCACATTCTAAAGGCAATTGCCCGCTTAAAGGCGGTCAACTTACAGCTCGTACAGGATTTACGGAAATTAAATTTGCCCGTTTGAGACGTTTGTGAGTCTGCCTCCTCCACCACTATTCTCCTTTCCCTCATCTTACACGATAGCGTAAATGCGGTTCGATTGATTTGTTCATTTAGATTAAAAAATTAGCCAGGTCTTTCCTGTTTTGTCAGGCTGTTTCTCATTTGCAAAGGTACAAAAAGCCGCTGTGACTTGTGGCGAGACTGTTCTTGCTGAGAATGCTGAAAATGTAAGCTAGCAAAATACAGCAACCAGCCTGATTAAGAGAAGTTTAGGATTTGGGAACGACGTAGAGAGAGGCGACAATTGGGAGCCGGCTCGTAACGTTTCGATAAAAGGAGATTTATAATTAATCTCTATCTCGTCCTTCCGCTGAGCCTCCGGGTCGAGTGCGACCTTTCTTCGTCTTAAAGCGAGCGCCACATGACCGACTCAACCATCTACCTTCCGAATAAGGTCAGCATGCGAGGAGACTGCCGCTGTATTTATCGCACGGGTGTCCCGCTCATTTTCCCTTCATTCATTCTCAGCCCTCTTGTGACTCAAGCTTATTCGCGATTAGAAAAGACCAATCTGTTTTCCTCGGAGAAGCGGTGTCATTTGTTAGCGTAGCTTAAAAGTTCGCACTTTGCTTTTGCTTTTGTTGCGTCCGTCTTCGAGTGCGTTGGTACATCTTCGTGACGTACAGTCATAAACAAATGAAATGCGAACATGAAAATGTTGTCACAAAACCAACGACGACGCACTTGTCTTGGAGGAAAAACAAGTTCATTGGTGCGAACTTGTGCTCCCCTTAACAACTCAAAGAATACTTAGCCGGCGAAGCAGCAGTCAACAAAGTGACGTGCGCAGGCGCGTGTCGGTGAATCGGATACCGCAGCGTCCGCTCTGCGGGCATTTGTCCCTTGGCGCGAGTGTTTCTTGAACCAGAAACAAGAACCAGCATCCAGAACACTGTAGATAAAACAAGATTATTCTAGGCTGGTGACGTTAGTTGGAAGCACTCTCCCTATCAAAGGAGATAACACGTGCGGCATAAAGAATGGAACGCCCGCTTCACCTGACCCAAGGATAACAGAGATAACAAAGTCCGGCGCAGCCGGTCGGCAAAAACAATACATAAATAAACAAACCCAATGCATGGTTTGGTGTAATATGATACAGAACACACAAATAGTGCGAAGTCGAAATGCCGGGTGGGTAGCTGCAAAAACAGAGTTGGGAAATGTGACTTGCCAAATATACCAAAACGCGCCGTTATTGGACCTCGAAGAACAGTATTATTGCAATTTTGCGTGTTCCGGTTCATATTTTCGTGTTTGTATTTCATTTGTCCGTGACTACTTATTTGCATAGGAGTGGGTTAAGTAGGATATCGAAGGCTAAGGATAAGTGCCGTAATTAGTGCGCTTTAGGAATGCGTTCTGAAAGGAGAAGAAAAGATTCGCCTCAAAGACCTAAAAAATGCGAGGTTGGGGACTACGTGAGAGCCAAGTAACGCCTTTAGCAAATAATTAGTAATTGCTGCGAAAGCTCCGCTTGCATCTCGGCGTTTTTTTTTTTTTTTTTGCTCCCCACAGCTTGAAAGTAAAAACAATAAGCTACACAAGGTCTGATCAAAGGTTTTTGATATGCTTTGTGTTAGTATTTGTCAATATAAGTCTCAACGCCACATTTCAAAACGTGAATTTTATTCTTATACCGGGCGTCGAACGCTTTAAAGCTACTGTAAGATTAATGGGTTTGTCGAGGAACCGACTTCGCTCGATCGATAAAGAACAAAAAACATAGGGGTACATGAAATCGCGTTTCAACCATAGGGTGTTCGCGATGTATTTTGCAGCCTTAAAATATTCGTAGAAAATTTTGCCTTCTTACCATTAAGCTGTATGCCAACAAGCACAAATCGCTGCTTATCTCAATCCAGTCATCCAGCTCTCTCCCTTAGTGAACTCTGGTCACAGCTTTCTTCCCCTCCACTCAAACTCGAAAGGTATTCAACTATCTCGTTTACAACCTTCCCTTTCGGATAGCTAGAAATTTTATAGCGGAGCACAAAGCCTAGTTCGATACAAATATATTTCGATAACTATACCGATCATTATATTCCGATAATTATCCGATAATTATCCGATTATTCCGATAATTATGCAATATATTCCGATAACTATAACTACTTTGCTTTCAGAAAGAAGTCAAACAATCGGTTTTACGTTAGAGCAACCCTAGTCCTGCAGGTAACAGCGCGAAGACTTTGCCCGATGCAGTAGCAGTTAAAATATGTCCTCTTGTTCAGCGCATTGTTTCAAAACATAAAGTGGGCATATTATCCGTTGTTTCAGGAGGACATTTTAGCTTGCGTCTAGATTAGGTATGACTGGTTCCTAAGAACCTCTACTTCCCCCGTTCATTGCTATTTTCTAGCTTCCTGACAAATGCTACCAAAAGAATACAGAAATCCCAGCCTATGGCTGTACTGCTGCGTCTCACAGCATCACTAAAATATTCACTCCCTTAAACATTGTTAACGACGGAAGTTTACCCTCGAGTACAACCCTTCTTTGCCAAAGCAACCAGGCCTGGCAGCCACTTGCCCTGGGGCTACAACCGTCCCGAAAGGAATGCAGAGACACGTCCCAAGACTCAGTAGAAGAAACAGCCTAAGATTCCTAGCTATAATGGTTGCAGGCCCAAACTTTCTCTCGTCGCCAAGGTGAAACATGCAAGCTTGGCTTAGGCAATGCCTTGCAGCTGGAGACTACGCTGGGTTGATGACGTTAGGACGTCTCCTTAGCGCTCGCAACGTGCCCTCCTCATCCCTTCTTGTGTCCGGAAGCCTTATCTTGTGGAAGCTGCGCGCCGCTTTTCCTTTCGCGCCTTCGTTTATCTTGACGCGCGACGCACTTCAGAATCTCGTTACCCAAAACGAGAACCAACATGACCCGTTTCTCTCACTAAAGCTTCGTCGAATGCTCTGCTACGTTTTCGTCTTTCGGTTCAGGGTCTTTTCTCTCTCAATCTCGTTCGTTTTACCCGGTATGCGTGCGTTTTGATACCGTAGAGTACTCAGACGGATAATCCATAAATTCCCGTATCAGCATTCCAGCGTTGCTGTCGCGTGTATTTGTCGGGACTAGATTACGCACAGTATTTGTTTGCGTTTTGTAATCTGTAAACTTCCATCGTGTCGTTGATGGCGTTAAGGCTATATAGGCGAGTATGAGATAGGGTGCCCTAAGAGCGCGTCGTTACATTTCCGTACCATGCCGGTGCACTCCTCGTGCATCTGATGACATTCAAGACATGCACTTTTGTGCACTGGACGTCCACCCCAGAAAAAGCGATGCCGTGGTATTATTTTAAATTCCGCGCCACAACAAGAAGGAAGCTTGGCTGCACTGCAGCGTGAGAGGACGATTACTCGTAGAAGAAAGCGACACTAGGAACAGGCCCACGATGTAAAACATATAGTGTAACCATCATTAAAGGTTTATTTATAGAGTCATGAGCACACCTGTGCTGGCGATATGATGGAATTCACTGTGGTTTTGATTCGAACTTGTGAGCATCCAGACCAATAAGTGGAGGTCCCCAGACATTTCTACCCTTGGTCTTCCTCCTGTATTACCTACTCGTACACTATGTATTTAAGAACTAAGAAGTGATTGAATAAATCCAAACCAAAGAAAGCCTGGCGACTACTTTGTCGTCATTCGGTAGGCGAGTGCCGTATAGGGGAAGGGGAGGGCAGGGGTCCCTCAACCCTGCAATAGCTACACTCTTAGTCGCGTCCCGGATGGCGTCCTAGTTGTATGCGGTGGGCAGTCTCAATACCGTGATATAAGAGGCCCTGACAGGTTTCTTTTCCGTGACAAAACCTCAGGTGGTTGCATCACGCTTATATGCTGCACCAACGGCCAGTGTCACGGCTATAAACTAGCGGACAGCCTGACGCCAGAAATAAAATAAAAAAGGGGGGCAATCGTGAAGCTCCGAGCGATATGTGTGGCTTGCGGCGCATGCGCGTATTCCTCCTCACACAATCGCCCACGAGCTACTTTTGCGGCGGCCGACGACGCGCGCCCGACGACGCGGCGAAAGCCGAAAAACCTTCAAAAATGTCTCGCCCGCACATGCGCAGTAGGAGTGGAAAAAAGTTCGCGCGGCGAGTTGTCGTACGGTGATTTGTCTCTATCGCGCACGTGCGAGGAATTTGACCGCGGAGCAAGTTGGGGTCCCGCGCTTTGACTCCTGCTCTGTGTAGTTCATACTTAGTTCCGAGCGTTCACACTTCCTTGACCAAGTTCGCTTCCGCTGACATCGAATGTGTGCTTCGAGGTTCGTGCAACAGTGGAAACAACTGCAAATGCGATGGGAATATTAGGGCCACCGGTCACGCAAGCCGAACAGCGACGACATTTCAAGCCGGCTCGTGTGTGTATTGCGGCCATAGCCCGGTTGAACACGAAAGGATAGATCCCTGGACTTCTTGTTTTTTTTTTCCGAGGGGTGGGGGGCGCAGACTGTAAAAAATAGGTGTTTGCAGACAATTAGTAAAGGCCATGAAATTATGCCTTTTTCGTCGTCGTAAGAAGCCCGCGCCAAAACCGTTCTCCGATACCAGGGGCCGTACGGTAAATTTGAAGGGCTTTATAGAGATGATTTGGTTTCCCTGTGCGACGGCCGTTTTGGGATCCAGGCGAAAAATGAAAACGCTTGCACATGTGATGCACTTCCGTTGCCGTAAAGAGTACCGTGGTGTCGTAAAGAAATTGCATTTTTCCATGCGTTTCATTGTCCAGGTCAAGGCACATAAAACCCAGTTTGAATTTTGTATTTTTCAATATTCCATGGCCACTGCTTGCCATTTTCGGTAGGCGTAGCAAAAAGTTATGTAACGTTTTTTTATAACTAGGTTTTCGCGTCATCGTTTCGGCTCGTGACTTTTCTGGCGCGTTGAGTAGTCTGGCTTCTGCGGCGATTTGTAAAGTTCATTACGGTGCGTTTAAGTGGTAAAGTTTTCACATGAAGCAACATGTATGAGTAACACCAGCACCGATCTTGTTGTGTTCGCCACAGCTGTCGTCTGTCTGGAGTGTCAACTCGCGGTTTGCAGAAACATGATAGCATTGGCAGCGCACACGCGGCGCGTCGCCGGCGTGGAAATCGCTCGAAGTTGTGGCTTCTAATGTTGTTACAGATGAGCTGGCTGTTGCTCGGTGCGCGCAGTTTACCTATGCTGTATCAAAAGATATTGCTAGCAATTTTCTTCCATCTTTAATAAAATGTTTTGCGCCATACTATTGGTGGCAATTGTTTCATAAAAATAAACTAGGGCACATTACCCTCCGTATGTAACAGCGAACAGACTTTCTTTTCGACGTGCAATTGACGTGTCTCCGTCATATAAAATTATGGCAACGTTTTCTCGCACGCCTTTGCACTGAAAAAGCGCTCGGCCTTCCTATGTATATGAAGAAAACGTCCTTTTGGAGTGCGTTTGAATCTACAAGCAGTAAGAAAGAAATAATTGCCTAAACTACAGCGATGCACTTACCTGATTTATATTTTCGCATATCTGCTAACGCGTTGGTAATACTTCTGCTGCGCCCCTTCAGGCTATACTGTTTTACCACCGATAAATAACGCCACCCTTTTGTACCTGGTCACTTATTCACCTGCCGTTTCTTCACGCAGTGCCAACACAACAAATTGCTACCCGTGACTCAACGTTTTTGAGATGTTTACAACGCTGTTTCGATTCCAGTGGTGCGAAATTCCCGAAGCAGCAGCTCCCGGATTGCTTGGGGCGATTCTACAAAGGCCATCTACATCATCGGAAGTGGTGTACCTGGACCATAATTGAAGCCCAGAGAATGTACTTTTTATTTGTTTGGTATTATATTGCATGAAGGACATGAGATACCCGTCAGCTTTAGGCCAAACGTTGGGCGTTATACAGTCAGTAGCCTGAAAAAAGACGAGTTTCCTCCCTGTTTTGTAAACAGCAAGCTGCTGAAAATTCTATAAATAAAAACAATAATTTTGTCTTGACAGGCCGTTATTTGCTCTTGCACAAAAATATTTTCATTTGTGTGTTCCATAAGGGCAATCTGCTAATATTTGTATTTGTTATTTAAGTATAAGTCGTTTGTGTTCATATTTGTATTTTGGATATCAAATAAAAAGAAAACATCGCTACTTCGACATGGTGTCATTTTGTAATTTTCATCTCACACTTGTGCATGCTCATGAGTTCGAGAATGACAAAATACTTAACATTTACCTACCCAACTCAGTTCTCTGTTCGTGTCCCAAGCTTGTATGAGTATAAACTATCAGTTCAAGATCCGGATAGGTTTTAGGTATACAGATACTTGCTTTACAGCTTTGCTTGTAACATGGCAATATAAAAAAAGTGAGTTTTTTTTCGTGGTATGCGCATTGAGGCCTGATAAATCAGGTTGCAATATACTGAGATTATGAAGGTAAAACCTCATTGCATAAAAACAGGTCATGAAGATGTTCCAGAAGGGCACAAATGAAAAATGATTTAGGGAAATTGCAGCCATTGCAACCCATTTATTTGTGGCATTGTTTTATACGGCTTAAACTTTCGATGCTCTAGGGTGCGTTCATCCCCAAGTGCTATGGTTTTGGTGAACTGCCTTGAAAGTATTGAAAATACTGAACCACGACCTTGCGCTTCGGCGTACAATAATATAACTCGTTAATAACGGAAGCGCGAATAAAACGAGGCCACTTAAAAAAATTGCACGAATTCCGAGAATTGTCTGCTAATGCGCCGCATTTTTATTGCGCTTCTCTTGAGTGTAAGTCTGTTAGAGCCAATTTTATTGGTTTTTCAAAGCCCGGTCCGTCCAATTATCTCCATTTACCCTATCAATCACTTACTTGCGCCAAATCTGCATTTTTTGTAAATGAAGGGCGTAACAAGGCTCAGCATTTCCGTATTTTTTACTGTCCTTGTTCTTTAGTTTTTTTATAATTCTGTTCGACCAATTATCTCCATCTACGCTATGATAACTATTAAAAGCGTAATTTCAGCTAAATCTTCATTATTGTGGAAATGCAAATCGTTATACAGGTCGCTATTTTTCGTCATTGTTTTATATTTTTTCTAATTTTTAGTTTCTCAAAATTTTGTTTGACCAATGATCTTCATTTACGATATTATAATGAATAAAGGTGAAACTTCCGCGAAACCAGCATTTGTCTGGAAATGCAGGGCGTTACAAGTTACACGGCCGGGCGCTTATCTGGCCTGCGCGAGAAAACGCTAAGATATTTGTTGTGTGCTCACGATCCATAAAAGAAAACGCAGTATATGGCCTCCCAACGGTTCTTTACCTGGGCGTCGACGCAGCAATTCTGCAGGCGTCGCGACACAATGTTAGGTAGAGTGGGTGATTTAATATTGCTTCATTACATTACCAGATGCGTATTTTACTACCGCACCCCTATTACAAAAACAAAGGTCAAAGCGTGTAACCGCACCATCAGAAGAGCTACGACGAGCAGAAAAAATTTATAGTACACCATTTCATGCTTGGTATAATTGCCACTCGTGACGAGACAGCTCTTATTTGCAGTACAACAGTGCGCCTTACGTGTTAGTTATTTGCAAGCATTGTCATATGGGACGCTTTCCACCAATGGCCAAGAATACTTTCGGTAACCAGGCAGAATACCTGTTATCAATTCCGTTTGCATCGATTGAATAAATCCCCGCAGGGCGCATCATACTGTTGGAACGGGCACACAGCATGACAAAAGGTTTCCGCTCGTACCAGTGTACTTAAATTCCCGCAAACCATATAGTACTATGCCTCTTTGGTAGAGCGATTCAAAAACGGTGGTCTAAAGAAAGCCACCCGCCGCCGAATGTGTTATTTAAGACTCATGCTTGACGCGCAACAGCATGCAGAATACTTATAAGCCCACGCTTGCACTACCCAGCAGCCCGTGGGTCGTGGCGCAGTGGTTATGATGTCCGCCTCTTGATCGCCCCTTGATGTGTTGTAGTAGACCCAGGTTCGATTCCCCGTAGGGTTACGTGAATGTGCTTATGAATACATTGTGTGTCTTGTATAACGTAGCGTATATTAGAGCATTCACGACGGGGTGCTGGCGTTGGCCTGTCAATGCGGACGAAAAAAAAACGGATAGAACCGATCCTGGCTGAGTGCATTGATTGTTTTTCTTTTTTTTTTTTTGATGAAAAGCAACAAGGCCGCTTATTTGAGGGGCTGTATGATTTGGGGGCCGCTCGTAAGCGGGAATATATTAGCATAACGGGCTAATAGAAAAATTACGGCTACGGTAGAAAAATTACGGCTAGCGGCCCGCCGAACACATGGCCCGGGATTTAGGTGGCCCTCTAGTTAGGCGGCCCTCAATATGGCCGCTTAAACGCCGGGCCGCGTGTTCGGTGGGCCGCGTGTTTTGCGGGCCGCTTGTGCTCGAGGCCGCCTGAACTGCCGCTTTATAAGCGGCTTTTAATTGACGCGGCGGCCCGCCTGCATGCGGATCGTATAACCAGGAATTGACTAAGAGTGTAGCAGAGCAGCCTGTCGCCACTTTAAATGAATAGCGGTACTCATCAGCGAAATACAAAACATATTTGGCTTTTTTTTTAATCTCGTAAGACTACGCCGCAGTGCAGACGGAAGCAGCATTAACTGGATAAGAACCAACTCGAGAAGAATAGACACCACAAGACGTGCTTGCACCATGGTGTCCTCCGCTCCGAATCCATTTATTTCGTTTGTTTTCGTGCGACAGCAAACAAGTCGGAGTCTGAAAGCGCTGTCCTTGTCCTTACGGCGATAGATTTGTTCCGGAGCTTTGCTTTGCGGCACCCTTGCTTCCGCTTAACGGGTGTTTCTTCCCAGAAAACAAAAGTTTGCGCGTTGGCCTAGGGGTTCGTTTGCGCGGATGCGAAAGACCACGGTAGCAGAACAAACCGACTAATGATGGAGGAGAACCTGGGATTTTCGCTGGATACAACAAACATTACCACCACAACAAATACTGCTTACGAAGTCAGGCGGAAACATTGCTGTCTAAGAAAGTGGCGGCAAGACAAAGCCAAAAAAAAGTGATATTGTTTCTTTTTGTTCTGATATTTGTGCTTACAAGAGTAGCTATCAGTTTGACGGAGACTCGAGAAACACCGGCGTTCTGCTCACTTTTCCTTTCCCTTCCTTACGTTTAGCGTTGAACCTGAATATTTATTGCACGTTTGAGAAAAATGGCTATCAGTTCACCCCAATGTGCTGGATAAGCAAATAAATGGGATAGAAAATTTCACAGTTGCACCGTAAAGAAAAAACTACGATAACGAAAAAAATGAGGGTTGATACTCAGAACTTTCTAAATATGTGAAGGGGAAAACCTAGTTGAGCCCTTTGTTGATCTCCTGCTGAACTTTCTCTTCGGTTGCAATCATCGGGGCGCTGGCGCAGCTTTCTAAGTAACCGCTTCCACCCGGCGGCGGTTAAGACGAGCTGCTCTTTCCTCTTAAGTACGACACGGCGGAAGCTTCCGCCATGACGTGCTTTGTGGGTCGTTCGAACTCTAGCTGAACTCAGCTCCTACCACGTAGCAGACTAAACTATGTGACAGGCCGTTAAGAGAATATCATAAAAAAAGAGCCACTTAATGCGTCTCTTATTTTACTTTTGCAAGCATTTAACCGCTTGTTGTTTTTCGAAGTACACTCCACTTCCCTACATACTAAGTATACGGGGACCACAAAATACTTCCAATTACCCTAACTTCTAATTAACCCCAAAGAAAAAGAACAGCATTGTTGCCGCTCAGCAACACGTCTTCTTGATTTGGGTCAGAATCTCGAATTTGGTCGCCAAGTCGAGCATACGCCACGGGTTGCCATGACGTTTGACACTCGTCTATAAAATCGAAGCCTAAAGCTTCCACCATGCACACAAACTGCTCACACGGAGCTGTGCGCGACAAGGAAGGTTGATGACGTCGAAAGAGGGAGACGCGCACGCTGGCGCGAGTCTCAACTGGCCTGTCGTATTGTCAGCTGTGCGTTGCCTCACCACTGGCGCCGACATACAGAACACAACGCTGCACTCGTGCTTAAAAATTTCGTATTTTATCGAGAAATGGCCGTCACTTGAATGGTTCTTATTTGAAATAAATTCCAAATAACCGATGTATTGCGTTGTATCTCCGAAATATCGACCAGTTTTTGTTAATTAGGTTAACCGAAAATTCCTATTCAGCGACTTCGAATTATCGAAGGTCGGCTGTAGTAGCCGTATGATGCGGGTTTTTCCGTCGATTTAGTAGCTATGACGGCTGCGATTCATATATAAATCGCCGACTTCCCGATTTTACTCTTTTTCGCTCTCAAGCTAGCAGCTGCTGCCAACTCAACCGTTCGCCCTCTTGGCTGCCAGCCCGATAGAAACCATGAGAGTGCGCCTACAGCGTTTCACATTGAAGGATGGCCACGAGGCGTAAATGGCTCAAGCCTCGCGAAAAGAGCACCACGAAAGCGTTCACTGCTGCACTCCGAATTTACAGTTGGCAAAAAGCACGCAGCGGTAAAGCGCTTCTTCAAGCGAGGATAAGTTGCGAGATCCGAGCCCATGTGTCTAGACGGAAGACAAGCGGCCATTAGTATGCATCGTTCTTTACGGGTTGAGGCTCTCGCTCCTCCGTCTGCAACACCTAGGCATCCCCCCGCTGCAAGGCCAGGCGACCGGACAGGCTGTAGCTAAGCGATGCGCGTTCAAGTATCGTGAGACCTGAGAATGCGCGCTCCCTCAGCAATTTTTACCGGCAGAAAAAAGAGGCAGGCCTCTCCACTTTTTCTCTCCCGCCAGGGCCATCCTTCCTAATAGAGCTCCATTTTGCGTGCTCTTATTCTGCGGTGCTGCTGGCTCGGCTGTCTGCGGGGCAAGAGCCCTAGCTTTCTCTTGGCAGGCCATAGAATACTTCTGCTAGGCTTTGCGTGCAAGTGTCGGAAGGCTCCGCCAGCCGTTACTGTCTCCCGGGGTGTCATTCATCCGTATTTGACCGCAGTTTCGACCAATTCGCTTCATTTACCACGCTCATCAATTTAAATAAGGGCCTTTTTTTGTATAGCGTATGTGGTGTCATATATGCCAATTTTTCATGCTTTGAAAATTTCGCTCTTGTCACTTTGAACGCGCCGCTAATCCGGACCTGTGTAGAGTGATCAAGTTTTTTTTTTTTCTAATGGGTTGCTGATTCGGGATTTTCAGACGTTTTTAATTGCGAAAACAAACGAATTACCTCCTAAAGAGAATACAAACAATTGCGTTCTGCATGATGCGGGCAGGCGAACTCTTGTGCATGAAAACTGAACCTATTTGAACTTCGCAAACTGTTACACGTGCGCATGTAGGGCTGTTTGCGTCATAACATGCTGCTGGCCAGTTATATAGGAGCTGAATGAATTAGTTAGGGCGAGGGAGTGGGTTGCATAAACTTTAGCTTGACATACAGGATAGGTTATTGCAAGCGCAAAAATTGAGGCTTATCGTTTCCTTCTTTCGTGTGATCGCCGATTTTGTGCGCCTCTTATCATGGTTCTAAACTTTCTAGTGCGATGGAGAAGATTTGGAATATTTCTGAAGAACAATATCCTGCTGCAGTAATCATGCCCGACATTTGTTTGTATCGCCATGGAACATACATGCATTTTTTTTTGTGCACTAGGAGACATCGAATAAAACAATCCACACCGATTCCTTCCCTGTTTCCCCATCAAATCCTCTAGTTCCGCTTCTTTTTGGTATTCCTCTTCATTCGACACTAAAAATACCAAGCCTCCCCTCGAACTGGATGGCATAAATTTGAGTGTGACTGCACACCACAGGAAACAGTAGTGGACTGTCTATGCTCAAGGTATTGAAGCACTCGGTGCATAGATCACTGCCGCTAGCGAACAAAGCTTTTTATGTGGTACAACACTCGTCAACGAGCTTTTCGCCACTGGTCCTCCTGCTTCTGAATCTTCTACTACTGCAGTCGTCACCAAGCCCCGTTCCCAACTGCGATCCTCACTAACGGCGACCTTTTTTTTTCAGCCGAGCACGAAGCAGGCGAAAATCCGGCCGTTCACCCTTTGAAGGGCGGGAGACACGCCTATCAGCTCCAGGATTTCATCCAACGGGTTCTGTCTCTTGGTTCTCTTTTTGGCTTTACTTATGTACCGCCGCACACAAAAAAACCTTCGAAGATTAACCCAGAAAATGAGCTACAGCAAATGATGGGACTGGATAGTACGGGACAGCGGGGGCGGTGAGAAGAACTGGGCATTGTGAAGATATCGAGAAAGGCGAGCGTCAGGCGCGACGAAGAGAGCTTAGGGTTTCAGTCCTGAACGAAATCAGCGTGAGCCAGAGGGGCACAAAGGATCCGGCGTTTCTCTTGCCTGCTTTCCGGTAAGAGGCATTTCGCGCTTCGCCTCTTCTCTCTAAGCGTTGTCACGTTGGCGGTATCAGCCTGCTTTCCACGGCTGACCTGATTTGTTACCACCATCTTCATCTTACTGCTGCTTCCAGAAATTTGGGTTCCTCTGCGTCGACTTTGTTGCCGCCAGTTGCGCGGCCTCTTTGTACAATACGCTTTATTTCGGTTTCGAAAGTGGTAAATTCTAGAGACTTTCTCTCTTGTATCAGTTCCAGTCCGGTTCCGATTCTGCTCAGTCTGTAGCTCGCGAGAACGGTTCGGGTAGATGAATTATGACCTTAGAAATGGATTTGCAAAACGAGAACAGAAAATCCCTACCAGATTTAGAGGACATGCTGACACAAACAGATCTTTAAAGGTTCAAGAAATTAACAGTTCCACTAAAACATTACCTTGTATAATAAGTACGCTAACACGCACGAGCGCGCACGCGCGCACGCGCGCTCAGAGACACACAGACAATTAAGGGAGGGATGTAACAGGGGACCGGTTATATGGTTGGGTAGATGTCACGAAGAATGGGGTCTTGGGGGTAGGAATTGGTCTGTAGATTGTAAAGACTAGTGGTTTTTGGTCTAGACAAGAATGGAAGCGGATAGGAAATTATTATTTTGCTTCGGCGGTTGGGGACCAGGATGTCTCCACAGTTAACCAGAGGTATCGTCTGATTCCGTCTGGAGCAGCAGGCCATGAATGTTCCCCGAAATCCCGCTAGCGCACATGCGCTGTCACAAGTAATACGGGAGGGAAAGATACGGTACTTACTTGCATACAGCAACGTATAAATGCTGGCTTACGTTACAGGAGAAAATCGTTCCCCAAAAGATAAAATTGCAAACTCTTCATGCAATCCTAATACATGTTGTGCATTCGCATATCTCTATCCTACGTCCGATATTTGTGTCCGTGTATATCCCGGCTTTTATCGTGACATATCACGTGGTCAAGCGAGAGTCGTTTCTGCATTGCGAAGCGCCCCTTAAACTGCGAGGACGGAGTGAGGTTGGGGAAGTAAATGAGGTGCAAGGATAAGAACAGGGTGGAAACATTGTAAACTAAATGAAACAGGAAAATCGGAATAATGTCGAGCTGGCAGAGGAACACGCAGCGCCGTCAGGTGCCAGGTAAGGAAGAGGATTGGGCGCTTATCCCATCGCCCAATGGCAATGGTCCCCTTGTTGAATGGAGCTTCCATACGTCTGCGTGCTCTAAGTGCAGAGCACTTTAGGGGCTCGCCTTGTCGTCGTAGCTCGGTCGCTGCACCCAAGTAGAACCACACGGCGCGCTCCGTCGTCATGGCGTAACACATAGGCTTCGAAAGACAAGCGATTTATATAGTCATAAGCGTTCGAAACTTGTGAACCGCTGACGCGTGTCGTACATCTCCCCGTTGTTTAGCGCAAAGAAAACTAAAGGTACATTTGAGGCAAAATATACGTAATTAACAGACAGCGCCCGCGTTCAGTTAGTTAGGAATGCTCGTTGGGTTGGTTGTTCGGGTATTAAGCGAAAAAAAAAAAAAAACTGGCCGTGCAATGGCGACACGTGCGGGAGGAAAAGCAAGTACAAAAAGAACAGAACTCCCGCGGCCGCAGTTTCAGGTAGGGAGCGCGCGAGCACTGCGACGGCGGGAAATTTCAATTGCATTGGGTGGGTAGCAGTGGGCGGATAAAGGCGCTACAGCCCATTACACCGAATCACTGCTCTGCATTTCCGCCAGCTTTCACATTGAGTGGAAATGCTTTAATTTTTTAGATGCGACGCATCTCTTGCTCTTAGGCATGTCCCTCCTGCGTCGGCGTCGGTGTCGGCGGCGTCCGCACGCCACCTGCGCATGCGCGCCTCTCCTCCGCTCTTCTCTCCGACAGCTGTGCGCAACACTCTTACTCCGTCTCATTATCATAAACAACAGCTGCGTGCGCGCGCTTCTCTCGCTTTGCGCGCATGCGCGACTCTCTTCCGCTGTCGCCTCTCCTTCAGGCGCTGTGAAAATTACCCCCATCGTCCCGCGTATGAGAACACCCGCATGTGATGGAAAGGCATCCTACGCGTTCCCAACACGTTTCACCCGATTTAGAGAATCAACCCAATGGAAACGCCAATTGAACCCCCAGATGCGTCGCATCACACCAGGGCTCCCTCGCGTGGAGATGGGGGTAATTATTTCTCTCTCATTTGTGCTTCGCTTGGTTATACACGCATGGAAAGCTTCTTACCTTCGTATTGCCGGAACGTTTGCTGAAGAGTTTGCAATGAAGGCAATTTGGTTTTATAAACAACAGTTTGGTTAATGACTGCTTTAGTTTTATAAAGACGGGTTTTTTTTTTTTTGACGAGAAGAACTGAAAGCAATTCGTTTTGGAGGAACGGATGCAAAGCTGCACGCCATGGCCTGTTCTTCTCCCAGAGGTAGTACGCGCGCTACAATGTTTTCTGTAGTCACCATGACGCATGTCTCAACCTTGGAGATGACGTAGTCCTCAAAAGGCAAAGGGGTGTCCGTGCCCATACTTTCCGAAAATTACTTCCAGCCACCGGGTTCAGGACTCTCACCAGTGTCATGGTCCTCCTCTTCGATAATGATGTCCACAGCAGTAAAGTTACCAGCGTCTGGACCTGCTTTCAGCAAGGAGTTCACTATAGTTGTTGGAGTCACAGTCCACCAACCACCTGTGAGCATTTCACCTGCCTGTCGCACGTTAATGGCGCCAGGCTTCTGCATTTTCCGATTGATCAGGATGAGCTTGCCAAGCTGCCGTCTGTAGTGAACCTTTGCATTTTTGATTACACCGAGATCAAGAAGCCGCAAGATTGACGCGCAGATGGGTAGTAGAAATTCCACTCGGATGCTGGTAAGGCATGTTTCGACTAAGTTGGTCCAGCAAATGTCCAAAATTGACAAAATCTTGCGGTTCTTTATTGCTACGCTATTATTCACGCCTATGATCAACCTTGTAAACCATTCACGCGACATCCCAGCCTTTGAATATGGGTGGGATCAAATGGGAGCGATGCAAGCCCTTTAAAGCACCTTGGGCAGATGAATATCGACTGATGAATATAGGTTTCGTCTTATGCGTACCCGATGCGCTGCAGCCAAACAATGCTGTGATTCTTTCCTTGGAGTGCTTCCCACCTTGGCACGTGTCGTCTTTGTAGCACATGTTTTTTTCTGGAGCAGTTGGTAAAATACACCGGTATCGTTTGGGTTGTATACATCGTCGGTGCTGTAGTCGCTGATGACGTCACGCAAGTTCTCTTCGCTGCACGTGCTTGCAGCATTGGTGTCCGCGCTGCTCGCTGCACCGCATACCTGTTTCAACACGATATCATGCCGCCAACCGAAAGCGATGCCACCATCCACCTCTTGCGTTAAAACCGGGGACAACGAAAAGCGCTGCGAATTCCATGGCCTCCTCTTTAATTATGGGTATGGAAACCGTAATGTTCCTGGATCGTAAATCCTTTAGCCATGCCACAACAGCGTCGTTAACTTTACGCCGCGCACACTTTCTTGCGCGCGTGGCCGAGCTGCGCACGTTCCGATGCGGCTTCGGTCGCTTGGCGCTTGCTCTTAATCGTAGACAATGATTATGCCGGGATCAAAATGCCTTCCCAACGTCGATTTGACGCTGCCCGGAATCCCGCCTAAGCAAAACATCTCGTTTTTCGTCTAACGACAGCCGCTTTCGTTTGGTGTTAATGATTAACTTCGTGGTTGTAGTGGGTGTTGGGCTAAAGCTGTAGGTGTGACTATGGCTATGGCTTCGTCTGGCTACAAGATGATCTAGGTAGCCAATCCAGTTCAAAGTTAAAATGGGGTTCATTATCGCTCGCGCGGTAATGAAACGCGGTTCCCAACAACAAATGGGCTAAAAAGTGCGGGTTGTACTCGTTTAAGTGATAAGTAGGACCTGAGAGGCATATGATGGCGCTGAACTGATCGTGGAACTGATATCCGCACTGAGCTAAATTTCGGTAAACTGAAGGACGGTTGTACTGGGTTCAGTGGCGGTTCTGTTGAGGATTTTAAAAAGTTCGTACAACTGAATAGTTTATTTAAATGAGGTTCGTTCAAGTGATATTTTATTGTAGTATGTTGAGGGTCTTGAACAAACACGTTCAGAAACTTTTGCAACGAAGATGAAGTGCTTAACTACCCGAACTTTACGCGGAAAGTTGTGCCAGAATGAATCCAGCCATCTCATATAGTTCGTTAGTCGGCACACTTTTCATTTTACGGGTCTAACCTCAATATTGTTTTCGCCTCCATTTCAAAATAACCTACTGGCAGTTTCAAGGAAGGTCATCTTGTATTTATTTGGGGTGTGAGCCTCAGTCGCTTGATAAAAATGCTTGCACAACTGACGACCCCTTGCAGAGAGACCACTTGGGGGACGACGAAAATAGGAGGTGGGCTGGTAGATGATGGCTTTGCACGTACTCTGCCAATCAGTAATACTTCTCGTCAATGGCACAATATGCTAAGCGAGACCGGAATAGAGGTTCCCACAGGCGACAGTTGTGGTGGCGAAGCGTACAGTGGAGGGCAGAGAAGCCATACCACGTCGACCCGCCAAAACTGCTCTAAGCAGCTGGCCCACTTTAGAAAGGAGCTTTCATCGGGGAAGAACCAGAGGAGTTCCCGCCCCAAGTTTCGGAAGCAAAACTACTGTACTGGCAGTGTTAGATAAGTGGCTGTTTTAAGATTGTTAGACTCGTTCCTAATTACTGTGGTTCTTTTTGCCATTAGTGTTTTGCCTTCTTCGTTTACCACTTATTTTTACAGTTTTCGTCAACGAGCGTGTTATGGCCTAAATAAAGGGGCACATTGGAGACATTTTTACACGTTCCTTGGCTGGCATCAAGATGTATAACTATTCACTAGAGCAAATTTTCGCAGTGTGTGGTAATTTAGCTATTATTAAGGGACACTCAATACTTTTTTCTAATTATTGTTACGCTCTGACATGTTGGTTATTAGTGCGGAAACAGTATGTGACCCGTTCTGCATAAACGCGTCGGCGGAATGAATACACATTAATAGGGTGCGCGCGTTCCTGTGTGCATGCGCCGATGTTTAGCTGCTAGGTGCAATACGGTTTCCGGTATGAGGAAACGAGGTCCCCGCATCAATCAAGACATCGTCGACCTGGGTTGCCGAAGAGTTAGCTATCGCCTTAGCCCTCACACATGCGAAGTACCCAATAATTATCACGGATTAGCAGGCTGCCTGCAGAAGCTTCTTAGCCGGGAGGGTGGCCTCTTCTACTTTAAAGTTACTATAAACACATCAACCCCACCGGAAAGTTAATATCATCTGGACTCCTGGCCATTCCTCACTGACGGGCAACACCTTTGCCCATCAGCAAGCCTGCACCCTCTCTCTCCAGGCTTCCGAGGAGGCCACGTCGTCAAACCCGCTCGTAACATATCAAGACATAACGCAATATTACCGGTCCGACAGACTACACTTTCCTCCCCTTCACCCTGCAGTCTCCAAGGAAGAAGAATCGCTGCTCCGCAGACTACAAACTAATACCTTTCCTCACCCAGTTCGCCTGCATCGTACGTTTCCGACTCATTACTCTGCTGAATGCCAGTTTTGTTTTCAACCCGGAACTCTACCTCATATTATAATACAGTGTAGGCGCAATCCCAAGCTTCCACCTCTCCGATCCCCCCTTCTTACCCCTGAGCTGTGAGAGAACCTGGTGACCAGCGGCCATCTGGACGTCCAGCAACTCCTGGCATCCTGAGCGAAAGCTCTCTGCTCACCTCACGGATTCCCGTACTAGGGAACCCCTCCCCCTTCAGAAAGCGCAAGTAAGCGTTTCTCTTTCTCTCTCAGGCTGCAGAGGCGAAAGCGAACAGTTTTGAACGTACTAAACTGCAAGGCGCTGAGGTGGCTTCTAAGACAACTCAACAACAACTTGAAATGAAAACACGCCGGAAGGCTTTATCCTACCGAAACAGCGATGCGCATTTACATAGAACCCGCAAGTATCTTATGTTATTCTAGTTGCGAAAGCCGCCTTTAGCAAGTCGTTCATAAATAAAGACACACTAACGGGCCGTAAATATTCAACACAGATACTGCGAACACTACCATCGATGTATGCGCTGCCGCCTTAAAAGATGTGGGTGCCTTCTTCCGAACACATTTTTCCAATCTTAGTCACTTCAATAACTTATTAAATTTGCGATGTCCCCACCTCTTTGTACTTTGTACAATTTAGCTTTGAGCACTCTCATGCTTTCCGTGTACCGTGATTAGCACCGGCCAACTGAATACCACTAATTGGCTCGCAACGCAATCTTCTGCAATCGTTCCTATCGCTGCTTCAATTTTTCCCTCTTCCGCGCATCGCCGCGCTTGCGTCAGTACTTTTAGCCAAGTCCTGATTAGATCAACATGCAAATTTTTGTACGGCTTTGGAAGCATCATAATTCGTACTACGTAGGCAGTATTTCAAGCCTTACACGCTGATCATGAGGATAAGTTTTTGCTAGGGACTCATATTTACACCAAGGTGTGGTGACTGTTGCAGCCACCTAATGTTGAGGTAAATATTTGGAAGGAGAAATCCAGATTTTCTAGTTCTCTGTCACTTTATTATTACTTCCATACCCTGTTTTTCTTTCGCTCGATTAGGATAATTGAATAAAGCGATTCCTCTTACATCCATACTAATTGAGCTGGCGTATATGAAAGATTATCAGCTTGGCCAAATTTAATTAGCAGGATTCGCGGTTGCGTTGCCACGTAAAAAAGAAGGAAGACCTGCACAACGAACGAAACTGTGCACAAGCCCTAATTACTTACGGTATATCTTGGGGCGAATGTTGCGTGGCGAAACAAAGTAAACCAAAATCGAGCAGTAAAACAGATGCTTTATAGACAAGACAAGATATTCAAATAAACAAGATATTCAAATATTATGCCTACATATGTATATACGTTTTAGGCCCCAATGAAAACAGAAAGTAAAAACCAACGACAAGCTTTACCGGCCAGTAATTTCTCGTGTCTGCCATTTTTTGTTCGCGAAGTCGCTTTTTTAGGTGCATAGGAAACGACCCTCAAGGTTGGACGGCTGGGATCCATTTGGCAACTACTCTGCCGAACGCTACATAGACCACCCCTGTCACTAAAAAGAAAAGCACATAAACAATTCCTGCTTTCTGTGAGGACGTATGGAGCAGAAACTTGGGGACTTACTAAGAACAAAAAAACTTGGGCCTGCCCAACGAGCCCTAGAACGAATTATTATGGGAGTAGCACTTCAAATAGGGAGCGAGCGTCTTCGACTGAGAAGCATATTTCGGTGGACGATATGCCAGATCACATCAAAAGGAAGAAGTGCAGCCCGGCTGCACATCTAACCGCAGAATTGACAAACCGTACAATATCGGGGAAGCGGATGTGGTGCCGAGACGCGGGACGAGAAGTTGGGGAAGGCCGGTGACTTGATGAGGGGGTGAGAAAGAATTTTTGTGGAAAATAGGTTCGGACAGGCAGAAAGGCGTGGTTCAAAGTCAATGTGAAAGGTCTTCATCTTATCTTACAGTGGATTTAAAGTAAGCTGATGACGACGACAATGATGATGATGGTAATGGTGGTGGCGCAAAGATGATGATGATGATTTTTGGTACAGTTACCAACGGTTAAGCTTAAAAAATGCCAAAAGTGTGAAGTAATTCACGACAACTATTGTACGATAGTTATTAGTATTAGGCAGGAGAATCGTAGTGCAAGATGGTGCGTATAAGTGAAATGTAGTTGCAAATGGCACCGGAGAGGGGAGACAATTTTTAACCATTATTAAAATAACGAAAAGCCTGGAATAGCTCGCTAACGACTTCACCCCCCTCCCCCACTCGAGGACAGCGAAAATTAATGGTTTGGGGAGGGTATTGGTAAGTGTTGGAACTCCTTTCTCTTCTGCGCTGTAGCAGATGACACTCATCATCATCAGTCTCATCAGCACCGACCGAATGGTGGCCCGCGCTCGCCACCCGCAGTCAGTGCGATTAAAGCCCTTATCCTAGCCTGACGTTTGGTCTCCGCTTTCTCACGACGGCTTGGCAGCCGGAGGACGTCGAGGTCCATAACAGTTTGAAACAACAGCGAAAAAATAAAGGGGCGAGAAATAAAACCTAAGGGAGTGTCCCGGAGTGCTTTTGCTAATTGGCGTAGGTAGCGAAGAAGGAGACCCTCTTAGAAACTCAGTCGCAGCACTACAAACAGTCAAGATGTATTTTATTTAATGCAAGAGCCAGCTAGTTAGCTATGCTTTCCAAAACGACCGCATGCATGCACACAAAATGGCCGCCTGCTCCAAGGACAAAAAAACTGGTTAATGAACACTCGAAATGACGGCACATTTTTCAGAGAAGCTCCCATACACAAGGTAGCCGATTGAGTGTAAAAACAATTAGATAAACATGATTATGGGTGGGATTCGAACAAGGCTACTCCGGCACGCATACGAACACGGAACCCCCAGGCCACCATCACCACTCGCTGATTCTAGCTGACTTAAAATGAGTTGCGGCCTTCGACGCAGAAACGGGCATTAGAAAGATGCGCTGCGTGTCTACAGGAGTAATTTTGGCGTACAAATGACGCAACAGCAAGTAAGCGACAAAGCCCGTTTCCGCGAATAGCGCTACCAAGGGTGGGTGATTGTCATAATGAGATAGCCCTGTCTCAGAACTGGGCTGCCGTCGGGGCCGATATAGAGAAGGTGGCGCCACTGTAGACAAAAACCTCACTATTGTACGTAAAAATGAGTGCTCTACCATCCACGTGACACCTGCTCTTCGAATTTCGCTGGTGTGGTGTACACGGCGATATACTGTCGGCTAGTTGCATTAAGAGCAGCTGGGAAACTTGGTCGGTCACGCCCATGCGACACCGAAAAGGAGCGCGAGAGGGGAAACTCGGTGAAGAGAGCCACATCAGCGGCCAGCTCAGCGCCAAGTAAGGGGCGTGAAACCGCCCACGACGAAGAAAGCCGAGAGCGGAGCAGCGCAGACGATGGGAAGGGAGAACGAGGAGCGACAGCGAGGAAGCTAAAGCTACTGAGGTACATCACGGCGCCTCTACCTGAGCAGCAGCTGCTGCTGCAGAAACAACTGCGATTGTGGGGCTTTTCCCAACATATGGCGCACAAGCAGCATGAGGAATTTGAATAAAGCATAGCAACATGGCGGCGCTCATAATATCGTTATATCCGTCCGACAATTGGCCACTAATGTTTCGCATTCAATACATTGTAAGGGCTGCTTTGGTATTCAGAAATTTTTTGGTTAGGGCTTGTTACGAATAATAGCATGGTCATAGATTTCGAAATGCAGTAACAAAACAAAGTGCTTGCTTAGGCGAGACAGGCGTGAACGGCTAAAATTTTTACAAGTGGTTAGTAGTAGTTCATATACGACTACTAACACGCTTTTTTTTCTTTGTTGCTTTACGCTGTTGCGTTTAAGGTCAAGGGCAGGACGAGTAAGCCCGTCTGGTCAGAATGAATCCACGTGTTCAGTAAAGAAGACCACAAACAGAAAGAAAAGGAGCTCATGCGTGGTTGAAAAGACTTTTAACTAGGACGACGTGCGTTGGGGAAGGGTAGACGGGAACTTCGAGAATATGTTGGGGCCTTCGACTGAAAAAAATAACAAGAAATACGTTTCCAAGCCGCTGCTCAAGAGCGTTCAGAGTATAACCAACTAAGTCGTGCGAGACATTCCTTCTTTGCATTTCTCAGTCCGCGTGTTTTAAGTGCGAATGCACTTCTTAAGCGAGCCTGAAGCATCCGCCGCCGTCCGCATAGCAACAGCTGCGGGTGCGCGCGCTCCTCGTCTTCCTTCGCAACGGGGGGAGATGGGCGCGCGCTGCCTGGCCGCTGACATGGCACATACCCACGTGGGGGATTGGCCAGGAATCTCCTCGTCTTCCTTGGCAACGGGGGGAGATGGGCGCGCGCTGCCTGGCCGCTGACATGGCACATACCCACGTGAGGGATTGGCAAAGAATCGGGCGTGAGAAGGGCTAATGCACCCGCTTAAAGGAGTACTGACACGAAATTTCAAAGCTGAGATCCGCTCTAGCAATCAAGTACAACGACAACACAAATAGGTGTCTGTGAATAAATGCATCTTTCTTTCTTTGTAGTTGTGTGTGTGTGTGTGATCTCTCTTTCGCGAACATTACCGAACCGCGCAAATTCAACTCGTGCATTCGCACTTTCACATTCTTCCCCTCGGGGAAATGCGGGGAATTTTTTATGGGGAGAGGAGACAAAACGAAGATGCAGAAGAGATGCGAACTCCCGAGCAGATGAAGAAAAGAGAGATCGAAATGGGAAGAGCGGGAGGAAACCAGTGAATGGTACTCAAAGTGAACCCGAGTTATGCGTACGTCTTGATACGGGGGAACACAAAAGGAGGAATGAAGGAGGGAGAGAGATTAAGATAGCTATATGCATAATAGCAAAACCAAATGCCAGAAGGGGAAAAGTGCGCAAGAAATAAAAAGAGTGGCCACCGTTGTTCGGAAACTGTCGAATACGAAACATCGGCTGTTACAGAGATGCGAGCCAGAAAATACGCCTATCCCTAGTGGCACTGGGTCGAAATCGTGCGCGGTCTTCATTTGAAAACCAAATGACTTCACTTTGTGACAGGAACAAGTCGAAACTTTTTGGCAGCTTTCTGGTTTTTTGCAAGAAAGCATACGAAAGCCTTCCAACGGGCCCGCCAATTGCTGCGCCAGAACGAGGGCAGTTTGTTGCTGCCTGTCGTGTCGGTTTTTCGGTTGAAACAACGGTTTTCGTCCCCTGAGCCTCCACACCAGATCGCCAGCGAATATTTGCTGATAGCACTGTTGGCGTAGCGCCACACATGAGCTCGAACAGGATGAAAGAGTGCAAACTTGGCAATTAAGTTTGCTCTTTCGTCCATTCTAATGAAGTTTCCGCATTTTAATCCTATACGACCACCAACCAACCAGACCGCGAGTATTTATTGTCCTTGTGAAAAATGTGCTGCCCTGTTGCTATGGGGGAGTGGGGGCCTTGCACGAGGCGATAGAGTGCACTCGCAGAAACACCAACAACAGGGTGACATGTTTCTTGTCTCACGCCTGCCTCAGACTTTTTTTTTTTTAATACGAAAACATAGGTGATTCATGAAGCGAAACACGATAGATGACATCTACGCTTGTGTGGCTGTAACTGCAGTGACTAAATTTTTCCGCTGCGAGGTATTGCTGAGTTGGAGTGAGGTTGAGACCTTTTCAGTGTTTCGAAGTGTGTATTCGGTGAGTGTCACAGCGAGGCAGGCACTTGGCTCTTGACGCCATCCATCGTCTCGCTGAGAGTGGTTGTGGCGGTGAGAGAGCCATGGAAGATTCGAAAAGTATTTTAACACGGAAGTGTTTTATTCCGGAATTCACGAAGATTACTGTTACGTCATATCCGTCACGGAAGTGACGCCAGTACAACGAAGCAAGCGGCCTGTAAAGGGTGCACACCTGCACGCAGGGCTTCTTGCGGGGAGGAAACCTTTAGTATTGAAGAGTATGTTATACTTGGGGTTGTTCATTTTCGGGTTTTATATTTTAACACAAAAGCGTTTTATGCCGGGCTACACCAAGATTTCACTGACGTCATATCCGTCAAGGAAATGACGCCAGTACACCTTTGCCGAAGCCCCCCGCCAGTACGGACGTCGCTCGTCAAGCACACCCACAAGGCAGCCGCCGACCCGCAAATCATGCTCAGCTGCAGCTTTCGCTGCACATTTCACTTCCGTGTTTCACCGATTCCTATGAGAGGCATCAACCACAGTTTCTTTTGCAAATTCTTGTAATTGGACGCTATTTACTTTTTATAAATTGTAATTAGGGCATATTTTACATCGTTTCTGTTCATATGCTTTGCCATTGGGTTTTTCAAGACCAGCGTAAACTTTTGCCACTTTTCGTAGTAATGCGACGCTAGTTGGCCTCAAGATCAGTTCCGGTGGGAGGGGATAATTGGTATGATGGGGTCAGTTCCGGTCACGGCTGCCTCCCGTGTCTTCCGCATACGGTGGGAAAACCGACAAGTGAATAACGGAAGGTCTCCCTTTCCGAAGGTGCACCGAGGAACGGAAGGCCGGGCTAGGTATTTTGTGTATATTTATTTTATTTCGTCATGTGCGCTGGTGTATTTTATAACAACATTTCGGGTCAAACGTGAGAAATAAACGCGCTCTCTAAAATGCCAACCAAGCTCTTTAAAATAATCATAAAAGTCACTCAAAAAATTTGCTGATAATGTTAGTGTCACGTGATCAATGATTGATATCGGCAATGAGCTTTATCTGCTAGGACCGCGCCGGAACCCGATACGCTCTCTGGGCTTTGCTCCGAGCTAATGCTGTCACGACGTTCCTAGAACGCAAAAACTATGCAAGGATGAGATATTTCTGCACGGTTTAAAACACACATTCAGAGCTGGAGAGAGCACTACGCGTGTGCTTGAGTATTCCCGAATGCACACCGACAATTGGAACTTTGCGGGAAGCTCGGTGCCCCTTTGCGTCAGTGCTTCAACATCAAGAGTGTCTTCGAACGTCTCTACGTCATATCACTCGGTGCCATGCGCATCATCTGGCAGCTATCACTGCATCGCATGTAAGAGACTTGCTTCCAGCAAATTTTCAGCGACCTGTCAAGCCAGCATTGCCACCGTGGATACTTGAACCATGGAATATAATAACAAAAATTCCCTGAATAAGCAAAAAGTCGTCCATGCCTGCACCTGTACTGAAGGTTTTCACACTTGAATATATATTCACCGCGTACGCAGACCACACGCACGTTTATGCGGATGGCTCAGTGACCGCAGAATCATCTGCTATTGTCGTGTAGATTCCATCGGTCCAGTGCACTGAAAAAACTGAGCCAGATAACATCATCCACCGCTACTGAGCTAGCGGCTGTAGAGGGCTGCCCTTTATTTCATTGGGGCGTACCATGCCCTGCGATGGGTGATCTTCTTAGAATCACGGGGTGCTTCGCAAGCTCTAAGAAGGTGTCC
Source organism: Haemaphysalis longicornis (assembly GCF_048455015.1). Lineage (NCBI taxonomy): Eukaryota > Metazoa > Arthropoda > Arachnida > Ixodida > Ixodidae > Haemaphysalis > Haemaphysalis longicornis. The sequence goes on from NW_027526422.1 coordinate 54,884,793, forward strand.
AACCAGTGCATTCAGATTGTTTGCGAAATCAGCGAATTCCACACAGTGGTAGTGCGCGCGGGCCAGCACATCGTGCTTCAATGGCTGCCTGGTCATAAGGGAATAGAAGGAAATACTACATCTAATGCAGCCGCCAGCGCTGGCCGCTCTCTACGTAACACGACGCAGCTTCCTTTCTCTCGCAAGGATGGTTGTGCTCTTATCTATCGCACTGGATGTAGTGAGCAAATGTTGAAGTGGCAGCAGCGTAAATCTACCTCCGCATGGAATTTACCCTCTCTGTAAATTCCATGTTCCACCCGACCTAACCAAAGCGTCTCAAGGTGCGCTGCATCGTTTGCGTCTCAACGTAGCTTACATCCAAAACTTCAAGTTCAAAATAGGGTGGGGGAATCTACCACTGTACCCCACGTGCACTGCGCACGAGACTACCGAGCACTTGTGTATATGCCCGCGATTTTCCTCTGCGCGAGCAACGGCGGCTAGCTGCCTGTCTCGTGTACGACGTGGAGCAGGGCTTCAGTTGTGTCACTTTCTTGAACCCTGGACAACAACAATGACTAATCTTTAGGAAAGAAAATTCTTCTGCGTTTCTTGCGTGATTCTCGACTAGACAAAACTTTATCATTCTTGCATTGTGCGCATGGCTACATCTGTACGCGTTTGCATCATCATGTACGCTTTGACTCCTTTTTGTTGGTAGGCGCTCTGAGCTTCCTGGGCTCCATTCGGTTTATTTTTTTATAAATTACTTATAGCTGTTTCTTGCATTTCATTGCATGCCATTTCTATTTAACTTTTGTTTTCTTTCTAATTGTTGCCTTCCCAATGTCTCACATTCACTTCACTGCATTGTAATCACCCCCATCTGGCGTAGCAAACACTGCCGCTTGCAGAGCTGACCTCTGCAGCCCACATTGAAGAGTTCTCTCTCTCTCTCTCTCTCTCTCTCTCTCTCTCTCTCTCTCTCTCTCTCTCTCTCTCTCTCTATCTATCTATCTATCTATCTATCTATCTATCTATCTATCTATCTATCTATCTATCTATCTATCTATCTTTCTCTCTCTGGTACACCAGATTTTCAAATAAAAGGCCGGAACAACAGCAACATCCAGTTTTGCCTCGCAACGAGTACGGATAGATTGTGATTTGCTAAACTTCTAAATAAATCTACAGATGCGAGTGTCTGGGTCTTCCCGGAGGGAAAAAAACAAGAAAACTGGGAAGGTATTCGGTGTTAGAGACGCCTTGCGAGCGCTAGCCTCTTTTCCCCCCCAAGATGTTGGTTTCTGTTCGGCCCGAAGTGCGGCAATTGCGCAGTTCCCCGTACTCCACAAAGCGTGCGCAAGAGTATTTTCACGAGTGCACATCAGGGGTACGCACATGGGAAGGCAGTAGAGCAGCCTGTTTAGGTGAGCATGGTGGTCCTAAAGAGGATATCCTTAGCGAGCATCTGACGGACTTAAAAAGAGATTGAGTGCAATGGACAAGATTTGTTGAATCCAAAAGTTCGCTTGAAGCTCTCACCCGATTAGCGCTGATGAGCGTCTCTTACAGAACTGAGTCATCACAGCACAGGTAAGAAGAGCAGCAAAGGAAATGTACGTACTCTTTACACTTTTCTGCAAAGTAAACAGAAGATCGGGTACAGAATTTTTATTTTTGTTTACCTCTTTCCAGCGAAACTTGGGTTTTCAGCATCAAAGGGAGCAGTACCAATATCTCTCACATCCCCTTTCAGGGCACTGTATTCAGTTTATAAGGGCTGTATTTTTGGGACGGACCGCCTCAATGTGCATTCACAACCAGAACAAAACATGAGTAAAATTCTGCACGAGTTTGCTGCATGGTGATTATTAAAGAGCGCGCAAGAAAAGGCACCATGCGAAGGTTCAAAGTTCTGTAGAATAAAAAAAATGTTTATTTGCATTCTCTAAACCTGTGGGTGGAGCTTATAAAAAAGCTGACCATACATTCTATAACTAAACTAACGTCAGAAGCCGTTAGTTGCAATGGGCGATTCATGCACAGAATACATAATAAAAATATGAAGATACAGGAACAGATTCATAGATATACACGCCGATGGACTGCAAATTGGGAATAAAAAATTACATAGTACTTACATGCAAGAGCTGTGAGCTGTATTTGTACTGTGAGCTGTTTATTTGTGCGCTGTGCTTGTACTGTGAGCTCAGTAGAGGCACAGTTTGTACTGAGAACAGTCTAATATGATAATAAGACACAAAATCTTCTGAAATTTTGTATTAAGAGGCAAAGAAAACGAAAGATCAAAAGTGAAAACAAAGGTTGAACGCAATTCTGTGAAAGGCAACAACTAATTGGTATTGGTGATGTCACCCGCTGCAAACTAACGTCGTGGTCACTACCCTTTGCGTTTCTACAATAGATTATGTCAGTTTTATTCGTGCATCAGCTCTCAGAACACAATATGTAGCAAGGCAACCTAGGTGACACTTTGCTTCAAAGCTGGAGGATGACAAGTCATGCCTAGTAATCCCTCCTTTCCCTCAAACTCTCTCTGGGTTTTGTTCTGTTGCAGAGGGATCCTGCCACTCCAGCTCGTGTGACTGGACTCCGGAGGCATCCAAGAAAACGGAGATCAAAATGCAAGGAACCAAGAAGGAAGGTTGCCAGGCGTCGCAGCTTGGCAGGACTGTTTGATGTCCTTACCACCCATTTTCTCCCAGACTGTGACAGTAATTTTATTTTTCCAACATTACCTTAACCAGTGAATACAGGATGTTTCATTCCTAAGTTCCGTCGTACCTGCACAACCTGCAGTACTAAAGCACGTCGTACAAAGGCTTCAGCATGCGGCGGCATTTTCAGCAAATGATGTGAAAGCAATATACGAGGATAGCCTGTTCATAGTGCAATCCGAGACATCCAAAGAAAACACTCGGTGAACTTCACCGTGCCTTCCTGCGGATGCAGGGATTTTATAAAGCGTCAGCTGCATTGTAAACTTTTTTGCAGAGTTTTTAACTGTCAGAAAGACTGGGGTTGTGACAGCCTTTCAGAAAGCTACAGGAATGGCCCCCTTTTAACGCTGGACACTGGATTGAGCGCTGGCCAGGCAGCAGCCGATCCTCCTGCAGCGCTACAATGGACGCTGCGCCTGGTTCCAGTGGAGCAGCAGAGGAGAGAGGTGACCAAATCGCTGCTCTTGCAGATACTGGACTCAAGTCCTTTTGTGATCTTCAAGACACCAGAAGGATGGCATGAGTGCCAACAGAAGACTGATTCTGTCCGTCGTGAAAAATACAAAGGCATTCAGCACTATTGCAACAGTGCGGGGGGTATAGAGGAGGCCCTCAAGTTAGTCGATGAGCTTTCCAGTGCGAGAGTGTAAAGTTGGGCTTGTCGGTGATGCATTTGTAGGAGGCAAAGCGCGAAGCAGACACAGGACGACCCATCCTCGTCCCATCTCTTCTCTCGTCCTGTGTCTGCCTCGCGCTTTGATTACAAGTTTCCAGTGCGTTGTAAGAGGGCAAGGTTTTATCCAGAATTTTGATTTAGGGGGAGGGGGTGTCGAAGTCCTCCTAGGAAGGTGCTGGGGGAATGTTGGGGGGGCGTATAAATCCCTGGGCAGGGTGCTCGTGGTTGGGGAATCTTTTTGGGGAGATGTCGAAATCCTTCTGGGGTGGGGGAGGGGTGCATGAATCCCTGCAAGAGAGAACTTCAGCATGCAGTGGCCTCAGGTTAAGGTCTTCTACTAAAGGGTGTTCTGGGCAAAAAAACGAAAGCTCCAGTCCCCTGCGCATGTGGCCACACATAAGTTACTGAGGTACACTCACCCAAACAAGAGCACTGGAGGACAAAAGTAACAGTTGGAGCAAGAGCCAGTAGCTTGCGACAGTCGTGCACTATGCCTCAAAACCAAGTACAGTAAAACATTGGCAATACTTTTATAGCAGTCCATAAAAATGCCTCCAAACTTTTACTGCGTAAGCTGGCAACATTATCAGAGCACTGTTGTGTCCTAGCTGCATGTCTAGTACTGCATGCGCTTACACACTTTGAGGCAGAAGACCCCCGCTTTAGCAGTCACTTTCCATCTCTCTGACGATATGAATCCCTTTCTTCAACGTCCCGTCGCACTTTGTCTCCGCCAACCTGCTGGCCCTCTTCGTCAGAAAACTAATGCAGCTCATGGAAGTGACGCTGCACCAAAAGCCAAGGCTACAAATCCTTTGCTGACTTTGACTGTACCCACAATTTACTGGACGTACGTGTCGATGGTGTTGCTGTATGCGCTCTTATTAATATCAGGGGTCAAATTTCCGGTATGAGATCAAGCCTTTGCTGTCATCTACGAAAATTCCTTACGACAGCCATGACATGTGTGCTCCGAGTCGCCGACGGCAGCACGCTTTTAGTTGCTCGGATGTGCAATGCACGGGTACGAATCCCTGACCACAAAACACCGGTAATGCTCACCGTGATCGCGCAATGTCCTCATGATCTAATTCTGGGCCATAATTTTTATCAGAGGATGCCGCTCTCGTCTGCTGCTGCACAAGTCTCTTCCGCCTTCAGTTTCCCTTCACAACTTCCACTGACAATTTCCAGCTCCGCTTTTGCTCAACCGAGCACGTTTCTTTGCCACAAAAAGTTGTAACATGTCTCCTTATCGGCTACGTCGAACTGGTTCTCCATAACTGCAGAGACGGTGCTGATTCTGCCGGGGGTCATGTGACGGTGCAAGCGCTGTTAGCAATAGCCATACTCTGTGCTATGCTGATGTTGGGGGAAAACAAGACCGACAAAGCTTGGTTCTGGATTCACGCTGCTGGTTGCCTGAATGCCTCCCAGCTCATCCTGCCTTGTAAATATTTGTTCATTGATTGATTGATTGATTGATTGATTGATTGATTGATTGATTGATTGATTGATTGATTGATTGTAGGGTTTAACGCGCCGACGCAACGCAGGCGATGAGGCGCGCCGTAGTGGAGGGCTCCGGATTAATTTTGACCACCTGGGGATCTTTAACGTGCGCCGAAATCTCGTGCACACGAGCGTTTTTGCTTTTCGCCTCCATCAGAAAAGCGGCCGCCGCGGTCGGGAATCGAGCCCGCGACCTCGTGCTCAGCAGCGCAACGCCTTAGCCAATGAGCCACCGCGGCGGGTCTGTAAATATTTGTAAATAGACGTCTCTTTGCTATGTAAACCCGCGAGCGTGTGTAGTGGCTACATTTCAGAAGTGTACTGGCTATGTTTCGTGGTGCCACCACCAGCATTCACTGAAGACGGCATAAGCGATTAACTTTAGAACACTGCACATAGTTCTCCGAGCCTGCCATACTTTCAGGAACAGAGAGCGCATCTCACCACATCGCAGGCTAGGCACTTCACCGTGTACATAAATGCCTTTGATTGCATCCCCACAAGTTGTGTGACCCTTTCTGGGGTGTAACAGTAACTTATTTTGTGTATGGATGTTTCCTTTTCTGAAACCATGATTCGTTCATGACCTGAACAATTTGCTTAGTTTTTAATGATTTGTATTTATGCTTCGTTTCACTGTGTTCATACTTTCCAAGCACATGTGCGCCTTTCACCTTTCTTTAAAATCACACGTTCACCTCGTGCGGTATGTACTCTGTTTTTTATAATAAAAACTGTATTAACTCCCAGCACATCGCGTTTCTAAGTAAATTTTAAAAACGAGAATTTTGTGGTGGAAACAAACATTCCCAAGTACCTAAGGTTACACGGTTGCTTGTTTTTTGCTTCGCAATACTGTATATTTTTGTTCGTTTGCCTGTGCACCTGACCGGCAATTCATTTGATTGCCCTTTTTTATAACACAACACTGTTGGTACTTCAAACTGCATACACTACTGCCTAATACTTAATATCACTTGAGCGGGGCCGATGTCAGCTGCCAGTGCTGTACTAAACGAGAAGTACAGCACAAATACAATTGAGTATTTGTACCAAGCCCGGTTATAGCCCATCAAGGAATAAATTATTATTCGTGCAATTACTGCAGGGGAAAAATAACTGTTATGACGTTGTGCTGGAACGCGTTGCAGTAACTTAGTGCTGTATGATGTCCCAATTCTTTCCTCTGTCCTCTGTTCGTGTACGTTATAAATTTCTCAAGATTGACACTCCAACATCTCTCGGATTTCGTACTCGTGAGCTGGCTGGTGAGCGTGACTTACTGCGGCTCGGCGATGCCCGAAATGCTGGTATGTGTTTACAGCGCTTAGGAATCAAGAATGAGGCCTTTCGAGGCATTCTCATTTAATTGCAATTTTCGTCGGTGCGTCTTAACGTCTCCTCAACTAGGCAACCATGCAACAGCGCAAATTAATGCGAGAAAGCGAAGGATGCAACACGAGCACTGAGCTATTGGGCAGCGCTGGTGTTGTCTTGCCTCTGCCAAAGCTTACACTTTCACGTCCCGTAGTGACGAATAACCAGCACTCTAGCTCGCCCTCTTACAGCAAATAATGTACGGCGATGAGCTTACGACGACGATTACGACGACGACAGGAGATGCCAACAGCCCCAGCCCCTAAGGTGCTTCGCCCCTAAAAGTACATCTTGATTAAGACACACTTCTCAGGGCATAGTAGCTGCCCTCTACATAACCCTCCGGTTGTCCACTTTTTTTCGCGTTTAGGCAGTGGCAGTGAAATGGCCTTATCGTGATAGAAGCAGACTTCGATGTCGCGTAGAATCGACCCATTGCTTGGGGCGAAAGATGGATGACAGGCTATCGTTAGTTGATGACACACAGATGCAATATCTTCATCAATTCCACTTGTCAACATAAATCGGAACTGATTCGATACGTCGAAAAGGATAGCTTTGAAGGCGAGTCCATACTGGGTTGTAATACCGAAGTTTGAGAAATGTCTAAACAACGCTGTAGTGAAAAATCACGACACTGGACTGCGCCGAAATATCACTAGTGTTGCACTGCGCATGAATGACGTCAATACACGGAGCCAAAAGCAATAATAACCAGCGCAAATAAAGATAGCTTTTCTGAAACACTGCTACCGCCCCCCCCCCCCCATGGTGCGATATCTGATGATATTTTTTTTTATTATGACATGTTTTTGTCATGAACCGACGTACTCGTTATAAAATAAAGCAAGCATCACACAAAATTCCATTAGAGGTTGAGTAAAGTTTCCCAAGTGAAAAATTCGCAGAAATTTTCTTATTCGGTGTCGTGCCGCCAATCTGGCTTCCGTCGGTGGCAACAGCAGTGACATCAGGCTTCGCCGGGGAACAAGAATAGCATTATTTAGTTTGTAGTGGTTCCGTCGGCGCCGCATGATGCACGCCTGTTCCTGCCCTGGAAGAGCCGAAACTAAAGAGAAGAATGAATGGGACGAGCTAGTGCATAAAAAATTCCCCGCATTTCCCCGAGGGGAAGAATGTGAAAGTGCGAATGCACGAGTTGAATTTGCGCGGATCGGTAATGTTCGCGAAAGAGAGATCACACACACACACACACAACTACAAATAAAGAAAGATGCATTTATTCACAGACACCTATTTGTGTTGTCGTTGTACTTGATTGCTGGAGCGGATCTCAGCTTTGAAATTTCGTGTCAGTACTCCTTTAAGCGGGTGCATTAGCGCTTCTCACGCCCGATTCCTGGCCAATCCCCCACGTGGGTATGTGCCATGTCAGCGGCCAGGCAGCGCGCGCCCATCTCCCCCCGTTGCCAAGGAAGACGAGGAGATTCCTGGCCAATCCCCCACGTGGGTATGTGATGCGGACATCGCCGGTGGACGCAGGTTCAGGGTCGCTTAAGAAGTGCATTGCACTTAAAATCACGAGCCATTCGACTCTGTGAAGCTGGATGACCAGCGAAGCTTTTTAGCAGACGACACACATAAAGGTCACAAATTTTTTATCACAGAATAAAGATAAAAGGTATCAGCAACGACGAGAGCACATAAGACAAAGTCAAACAGGAGAAGACGAAGTTAACATAATGAAGATTTATGTAATGGGGGTCCAGCTTTAAAGGTCACCCCAACCCAAACATTTTGGAGGCGGTGGTGGCCCCCTCGCCCGCCCCCTTACTGCGTACGCCACTGCTCAGTGTGATCAAGCTGACCAAGGAATTTTTATAACCGCCTGAAATAACCACTGCTTCATGTAGTTTATTCTTTAATCGCTAAAGCAGAGCTGTTGCTGTAAAGCTAGGGTCAGACAATGTAGAGTGAATGAAAAAGAAGGTGCATTATAGCATGCAAAATCATTCGTGGCGGCTTAATACTCTTCTTTTACTCATGATGTGTCCTTATCTTTTCCTGCGGCTATGTCTGTTGAATAAAGGGGTTATCTGGGAGTACATACACACTCTAGAAGGGAAGACACACTACGTCGGAGAGGATTGTTTAGTAAAGTGTTCTTTGAGATTACTTCTATGCGTCCAATGAATCTTACAAGGAAGAATTTGTGCAGCAACAGTGAAGACTGCCAGCATGCATGGCTAACTATTTACGGGACCGAATTTAAGAACCTTGAATCACGCTTGACGGCTCACAGCTCTACCGTAGCTGGCTTCTGACCACCAGTAAAGCGTTTATGGCATCATTTTTCTGGGCACCTTAGACGAATCGGTGGCTTTAATGCCCCGAGTCAACGGCCTGTGCGGCCATAAACACCGCCCAGACGGGACGTGATGAGGTTCTGCGGGCGGGCGCGCTCCAGTTGAGCTGACAAGATCCATTCTCCTTAGTTTACAGCCGCGCTGTCGCTCGCATGACGTTGTGAATAACGACATCGCGTAGCCATCCGAAACTGTCGGGTTAAGACCATTTGAGGGAAATGACGCTCGTACAAGGCGATAATGTTACGGGCTTTCGTAGAATGGCTATTATTGTTGATCTGTCAAGCCACAAACATCCTGGTTTTTAAATAAAAAAGAGAGTTTGAAACTTTGCGATTCAGGAAAAATGCCAGGGGCAATATTTCATGGTAAAGGCTGCCAGTTGTGGCTGGCTTGTATCTTTGTTTGTGCTGTCTACTTCCGTTCTCACTGAAGATCAACAACCCCCCCCCCCCCCCCCCGCCTTCTTTTTTTGTTTGCATCGCAGTGAACATTCTAGAAATTTTGCGATCGCGAATATCAGCAGAAAATTAAGCAAATACGAGTCAAGCAGGGTGGCTAAGAAAGCGTGGAGAAAGAGGGGCAAGTGCTGGAGTAGCTTGTGGGGCAGGGTAACCCTTTCGCACACCCCTGCCACCGCCCATGCCAAGGTTGTATTCGTTCGTTGAAATGAATAAAATCGAATAATTACGTCATGGGCATAACTTCTAGCTGCAATATTTGAAAGCGCCCATATGATCAGTTGGATTGAGTGGAATTCATTATTGCATAACGGACACACATTGCACAAATGAAACAAGAAAATGGGCAGACAAAAATAGTTTGACTGGTCCTGCATGGTACCCTTCGCGCAAAACTTGCAGACAAGCAGCTATTTACAGGAAATCGAGGAGCAACCACAAAAACGCAATACCAACACTTGAAGTATTGTGCTACCTATAAAGTAACTGTATGATCTATAGCGTTGCTGCATGATTACTGGAGCACGAACATCGAAGAGTACTAAGAATAACACACAAATAGACACTATCTCTATTCTCATAGCCCCAAGTTTGTCTCAGTGTAACACGCAAAAGCCTGTAAAATTCCGCTTTTTTTTCGGTTTATGCATTCTTTTTATTCGTTATTGCATGCAAGTTTGTGCACATTGATGTTTGCATATAAAACTACATTCAGCGCACCCTCTCGTGAGATGTCAATGCAGCTTGTGCAGCGCTCATTGCGCAGTCACTAATATTTTGAGAAATTAGCAGTGTGATAAAAGATATAAGAAATTAATTACCTACACTTTAAATGCACAATCGGCAGTGATAGGTTATTCTCCCCCTACTAAGAAGATGCAAATTTTTAAGCCGTTTCATAACCTCATGATGTAACCGTCATGCCGATTTTTAGTTCAGACATCAGGACGACGGAGGAGACTGATAATCCAAGGGGAACGCGTATACCGAACGCAAAAGGCCATTCTTCACTGCGTGGTTTTCGTTTCAGGCTATGGCGATGTGCGGTCTCTCTACCTCACAGTATGCACAACCCTAGCATTGCACAAGGCATGCACTCATGCACATTGCGAGGAACCACCTTGGGTTCGAGCTAGTTGAGCACGCTCACGATACTGAAACGCCGTCGCGCCAACTCAACACCGCCTCTGTTGGGCAGGTGGAGTAGGGGCGACAAAGAAACATGCCCAGGGTACGGAGGGAGACGTTTTTTTTGACACCAACGTCCCAGTTACACGATTTACCGTGCAGGTACGTACTTCCCTTCTGGTGGTAAGGACGATGGGGCGCCACGCGCAAGTGTGCGCGTCGTCGGCGCAGAGCCAGACGGCTCCTCGGTCAGGGCAAAATCTGGGGCGCGGCGCAACCGTTGTGCGCGCGCATCGCCCTGCTGGCTAGATCGGCTCGCAGCGGCGAGGGAGAGAGAGAGAGAAGTGATTGGATGGAAGAAAGGAAAGGAAAGTGCACTGGGGATATTATTGAGCTCAGTAGGGAGCTCACCTGCATACAACCCAGTGCAGTGGGGAGGGGAAGAGGGGATAAAAGACTTGGGAGGAGGCTAGGGGAGACACAGTCCATTCGGTCACCGGCGCGTACCGCACGGCGTGATCGTCGCGTGTTAGGTACGTCCTACAAGTAAGCATCGGGTCAGAGCAACAGGAGCAGCCTAAGGCACGAGACAGCAGCCAAAGGGGCTGGCGGGCTTTCGCCGGCGCAACAAAGTTGCGGCCGGACGGCAGAGAAAGCGTCACATACCTTCGGCTAACTCCTTCGGCATCCTCGAAGCGTCCCCCCGAACGGGCCCCCGCGCAGGGTGCGCGTTCGCGTCCCGGCGAGAGGGGGAGCTCGGGAATCGTTCAAACGGTCCAATGAGGGGAGGTTAGCTCCACTACCAAGGCAGAGAACCTACTGCGCCTCAGTGTTTTATCGCCGCAACGGTAGCTGCAGCCTTCACCTTAGGCAGGAGTTAGAGAAGACGGCTCGGCTCTACACCGTGGCGCCGAGACGAGCCGGCATTTCGGGGAGACAGGGGAAAGCGCCGCGCAACGGCACAAACCAAGCGATCGCGCAATGGATCCTCACAAATGTCACATGAAGGTCAAGGTGTTGACTATACAAGAGAGAGAGAGAGAGAGAGAGAGAGAGAGAGAGAGAGAGAGAGAGAGAGATTAATTTAATAAAGTGTAGACGACTTGGACGGTCTCCCTCCCTCATCCGTCAGCCAGAATTCCTTGGATCCTCGCAGTGGCTTTGGCCATCCGGACTGTTGTGAGTTGTGGCTCCGGTGTGGAGCTGAGCAGAACTGTCCCAATTGTTCTACGGTTGTAATTTTGTATCTTTAAGTGTATTTATGTTGGCATTGCTATTATAAGCAGTTGTATATTTTTGGAGCTCATGGCAGGACCTATCATGTGCTTTACGCCTGCTCGGCTGTTGCACAAAGTGCAGAGGTTTGGGTAAAGGTCTATATAGCAACGGATGAAGGAAACAAGGCTTGGTAAAGTATTTGACTCCACGTGACAGTCTCTTTCCTGGAAAGTGTGTTGAGCCGGTGGATATTTGCATCTGGCTGACCTGTAGTGATTTATTATATCACTGAATGTGACTAGCCTGTCTTTGTGTGATCTAATAATGTGTACTTGTTCTTGGCCTTCCCGTGGTGTCTAGTGTAGGGATGATGGTGGTTTTTTTGGGTGTCTCGTGGGTAACACGGCTCGGTTGGCAAGAGATCAAGCGGTTGCGTGGGCCAGTTCATTCCCCTGTAGAACGCAGTGGGCCACCGTCCACATCAAAATTTTTCTTTGGTTGATAGTCTTCTGAAACAGTCAGGCTGCTGTAGAGGAGATACCGCATTTTGCGAACTTAAGTATGGCGGGCTTCGAGTCGCTTATGAATGCGGTCGCTCGGGTAGAATTGCTATGGCCATTTCCTCACCCTGAGTGGGATCTCTGGGAAACGTGGATGTGGATGCTGACGTCATTGAGACCCCGTCATTGCTGACGACTGCAATCGATATGGCGTTGAGACAAGAGCCACTGTCGTAGTAGTCGGTATCGTCCCCGTAGGCAATCTCCCGTGGTTCACAACGGTTTTAGAAACGTTTGTCAAGGGCTCGTTTGTCTTGCTACGTTAGCTAAGTGTGCATATTTCTTGGAAGTGGCGTGATTCGAATGTATTTTCCCCATTCATGTGGGTGATCAGCTTCATTTGGGAGGGAACTTCCGCTTCAGATTCGGAGTGACTGCAGAATTTGTGTTCCTGTTTCGCTTTTGGACAGGCGTTCTGACTGGGCTGTTTGCTGCGCTTGGACTAGTTCTTCAATCGAGTTGTGAATGCCTTGTGCTTCGGAGGTTTCACTGGGCGTGGTAAATGGTAATCCTATTGCTTGCTGGTAAACCTCTTTAATTAAGCCAGTAATTTTTATTTGCTCGTCATTTTTGAGCTATAGGAAAGGAATGCAGTACGTGATTTTATTAATTACGAAGATTTGTATCAGCCGTATGAGCGTGTCTTCCTTCGTACCTCCATTCTTGTTTGCCCCTCTGGCGATGAGTCTCATTGTGAGCTGGGTCGTCATCATCATCATCATCAGTCTATCTACGCCCACTGCAAGGCAAAGGCCTCTCCCATTAATCTCCAATCATCTCGGTCCTCTGCTAACTGCGACCAATTTAGTCCCGCGAACTTCTTGATATCATCTACTCATCTAACTTTCTGCCACCCCCTGCCACGTTTGCCTTCTCTAGGGATCCACTCTGTTTCCCTTAATGACCAACGGTTATGTTGCCTTCGCCTTAGATGTCCGGCCCACGTCGATTTCTTTTTCTTAATTTCTACTAATATGTTCTTAACCCGCGTTTGTTCTCTGACCCACTCCGCTCTCTTCTTGTCGCTTAATGTTACACCTATCATCTTCCGTTCTATTGCTCGTTCAGTCGTTCTCAATTTAAGTTGAACCCTCTTAGTGAGCCCCCAAATTTCTGCCCCGTAGGTGAGTACCGGTAAGATGCAGCTGTCATACACTTTCTTCTTCAGATACTATGCTAGGCTGCCGTTCATTATCTGAGAATGCCTGCCGAATGCACTGCACCCCATTCTTATCCTTCTGATTATCTCTTCCTCATCGATGGTATCCGGAGTCACAACTTGCCCTAAGTAGATATATTCGCTTACCGCTTCCACTGCCTCGCCACCTACCTCAAACCCCTGTACTGCCCCGAGGTTATTGATCATTACTTTAGTTTTCTGCATGGTAATGTTCAGGCCCACGGTTATACTCGGTTTGTCCAGTGCGGTAAGCATGCTTTGCAATTCGTCCCCCGAGTTACTTAGCAAGGCAACGTCATCGGCAAATCTGAGGTTACTGAGGTATTCTCCATTAACCCTTACTCCCACCTGTTTCCAGTCGTATGTTCTGAATACTTCTTGTGAACATGCTGTGAATAACATTGGAGAGATTGTGTCTCCTTGTCGGACGCCCTTTATTGTAGGTATTTCACTGCTCTCCTTATGGAGGATGATGGTAGCTGTGGACCCATTGTAAATATCCTCTAGTATTCTTACATAAGGCTCGTCTACACCCTGGTTCCGTAATGCCTCAATGACTGCTGAGGCTTCCACCGAGTCAAATGCTTTCTCATAATCTATGAAGGCTATATACAGGCATTCAGTATACTCCGCGCGCTTCTCTATCACCTGATTGATAGTGTGAATATGGTTCATTGTTGATTAGCCTTTACGAAACCCTGCTTGTTCTTTAGGTTGACTGAAATCTAATGTCGCAGAAATTATGTTAGCGATTACCTTGGTTAGTACCTTGTAGACGACTGACAATAAGCTGATCGGTCTAAAAATTTTCAAGTTCTTCATGTCACGTTTCTTATGTATTAGGATGATCGCGTTCTTCCAAGATTCCGGTACGCTTCCGGTCATTGGGCATTGTGTGTAGAGGTTTGCTAGCTGAGTTCTCTTCTCCATATCAAGGATGGTCTTTTTGTTGTGACCATTAGATTGCAGTTGTAGGCCGAGGATTGTAATGCTGTTTACGACTGGAATATTCTGGTTGTTGGTGTAAACGGAGCTGTCGGGATTAATGGGTCTCTTTTCCGTCGCCTACTGGTAAGCCGGTAGGCGACCAACTCGGATTTTTGAGGAAAATAGTCCAGTCCCTGTTCTCGAACACACTCTCGCACCGCCGTGCCTACTGCCCCTTGGATGGTGTCTTGAATGTTCATCGTTGCCGCCGCCGATCCACAGTGTGATGCCGTCCGCGTACAGACTGTGGGGAAGGCCTTTGATGTTGCCTAGTCTCTCTGGCAGGCCTAGGAGTGAGACGTGGAAAGAAAAGGGGAGAGCACAGGCCCCTGAGGTGTACTTACACCACACACTGCAAAGTCGCCCGACTCAAGGCTACCGACGGAAAGGGAAGCAGTCCTGTTTGTAAGGAAGTCGCTGATGCAATTGTATACTCACTTTCCCGGGGCGATCTTGGCTAGTCCCTCTGGTATCGCTTCGTGTCTGACTTTATCAAATGCCTTGGTGAGGTCAAGACCAAAGATTGCTCTTGTGTCCAAAGGGGAAAGTTTGGCCCCATCAAATTTTTCATGTTTGATTTTTAACATAATATCCTGGGTCGAAAGCTTTGCTCTGAACCGTATTATAGTGTGCATGTATAGGGCGTTGCCGTCCATGTAATTGCTGATACCGTTAGAAGCGACGTGGTGGAGGAGTTTGCCAATACGCGATGTTAGAGAGATTGGTCTTAAGTTGTCAATGTGAAGCTTTTTTCCGGGTGTAGGTATCATTACTATTTTTTGCAGTCTTCCAGATTTTGGGGAGGTTGCCTCTCAACCAGCACTCGTTCATGAATTTTGCCGGTGCAGTGAGGGTAGGCTCGTCGAGGTTTCTAAGCGTCTTGTTGGACATGCCGTCGAGCCCCGATGTCGACTTCATCCGCTGCTTTTGAACAACCGCATGGAGTTCCTTGACGGTGATTGGTGTGTCAAGCAAGGGGTGCTCGGGTCCGGAGTAGTCAGGTAGCTTGACGGTTGGATTGGAGCCAACGTACTTGTCTTTAATTATATAGATGAGCTCAGTGTTTGTCCCGTTGTCGACGTGGCGCATTCTGTTTAAATTTAATTTGTGGGTGGTTTTAGCCGACTCTACATGCATAAGGCATAACAGAACGTTTTATGTTTTGGAAAGCCCCATCTAGATGTCCATGCATCCGCACGTTTCATGCCATTGCTGACGTGAAAGTCGGTTCGCCTAGTGTTCTATTTCGCTGTTTTAATGTGGCTATTCGTCTTCCCAGGGTGCAGTTGTGTTTTATTTCTTAAGTCGTTACTCTAATCCCTGTTTGGTTTCCCACATGTGAGGTAAGCGGGAATCAGCTGTCGCCAAACCAGTCCCCTCTTGTCTGGTTTTCGTTGGTTTTTCGACGTGCTCCTTCAGCTGTGCTGAAAAGGTTTCGATGTCGGTTATGTCCGGCATACCACCCTCATGGCCGCACTCAACAAGTCTCTGGTTTCCAAAGTCTCACTCAACAACCTCGATTTTGTGCCTTTTGGGTTCAGCTGGGCCAGCACTGATTCGGATGTTTATAATTAGGTGGCCGATCCCTAGATTTTTCCTGGCTGTTATTCCAGGTGTCCTGAGATACTTACCTGGTAAAAGAGAAATCCGGAGTGGTGTCCGAAGTGATGCCTTTGCCGTACCACGTGGGGTGGGTGGGATCATTAATGAGAGACAGACTTTATTGCTGGGTGGTTTCCCAGAGTTGTTTAACCTTGGGTGTGTCCCTGGCGTATGCCCAAGCCATTTACGTGGCGTGTTCAAATCACCCACTATGACTATACAATAAATATGTTATCACATCTTCAACAAGCAGTTAGCACAACGGAAAGACGGAAACTTAAAACGACGGAGCTATCAAGGACAGTTACGTTGGAAGAAAAAGAAAGCCAAGGTTGTCAGTTAACGCACAGCGAGCGCTTTCCGTAGGGCAAACAATATCATAAGTAGAACAAAAAGACTGACTAGCCTTCAGTGCGAGGCTGCGTGAACATTCACGCCTGGCGAACACGTTTGGCAGCAAACGCCACCGCATCATCGGTACTGTGCGTGGAAGGATCGCAGCGCCCTTCGGCCTATAGGGTCATTAAGAGAGCGAGGTGCAAATGCTCCGCGTTGCATGCATACTTGAAAGGGGCAGCGTTGAGCTGGCCACACAACGTCGCCCCTCAATACCGCGGCATCTGCACCCGCCAACGGCCGTGAGCTGACATAGAAAGCGAGAGGGCGATAACTTCGGGGAAGCGCTTTAAGCGCTCGGAATGACATCAGCACGAGTCGCGTACATTATTAGTTTAGGGCGCTATTTTGTTGCTCTACTCCGATCACGGCCAAGGGGAGAGTAGGGCGCCCTCTATGTGGGCCTGCGTGGTTAGTGCGTCCATTTCGAATTGCGCTCACTGTATTAGGCCCATCAGAGTGAGTTTTCGGGAAAGGTCGGTAATACTGCCGCAATATGTGCGAAAAGCCCGCTAGTTGGTCAGAGAGTTGGCGGTGTTCCTGTGACACCCGAAGTTGAGTCAGGTGGTGATGGTTTAAATTGAAGAGAGAGGCACGTGAGGCTGCGCGTGAGCTGACGTGCTCAACATCGGCTCCGCAGTTAGTGGCAAATTAACAGTGCCAATTCGTGTGAAGAGCTAATCTGTTATTCCCAGCGTGTTCGGGATGACGCAAGGCATCGACTGACACCAATATCGACTAAGGCAAGTGCTTTTTCGTCGATTTGTGGAACTTTGAAGCCATCGAACGGCGCTAGGCCTAGGCGTGGCCGCCGAGGTTCGGCCCTGCGCCGCGCCGGTCGGGGTTGGCTCAACCTTCGAAGATGACAAGTTTAGACGCAGAAATGGAGCCGCCCATTCCATCTACTACCAATTTCGGCAAGATGAGCGTGCAAGTGGAGGGCGAAGACATTTCGCCGGAGGCAATGAACGAGGCAGGATGGAAAGTTGCCGGTGACCGACTCGCCCGTAGCCAGCAACGAGAGACCGCTTCGGTAACAGACAAGAACGCTACCGCGGCTAGGAAAGCGGCAAATATTGCAAGAAGAACAAGGTCATCAGCAATCAAAGCGGCGAGAATGCCAGCGTTACCCAGGGATAATATCAAAATCGTCATGAGGCCGAGGGGCGGAATCAACGTGGCCAAGTTAGGCCTGGTCGAAGTGACCGCGGCCGTTCACGCAGCGGCGGGAACCGCCAAGGAAGCCGAATACGAAGACACCCTGTGCGTAAACACGCAGCAGAATATCATCGTGATCTGCACAGCACAGGAAGAAAGAGCCAGCCGCTACAGCCAAGTCAAAGAGATCGCAGTGAGAGGGCAGAAGTACGAGGTGTGGGCCTACAGAACCGCCCCACATGACACGACCAAGGGAGTCATCAGAGGAATCCCGACAACCGAAACTCCCGAGGACATCGATGAAAGGGTGGTCAACCGACGCAACCCGCTGGCGCTAGGAACCAAGAGAATAGGAGAGACGACGACGGTCATCGTCGTCTTCAAGGGAACGAAGGTGCCAAACTACGTGAGGTATGGATCGGCGCTGCTACGATGCTCTTTGTACTGCAAGAAGGTGGACGTGTGCTACCAATGCGGTCGAGTAGGCCACCGAAAAGACGTGTGCCCAAACCCGAGCGAAAAACGATGTCCGGGCTGTGACAAGCTTGCCCCGGGGGAAGAACACCCGTGCAAGCCGAAATGCAAGCTATGCGGCGGAGAACACGTGTCGGGCGACAGGTCCTGCAAGGCGCGCTTCAAAACGCCCTACGTGGTCAGGAAAAGACAATGGGAGCGGCGCCTCGCGTCCGCAGAAGAGGAGCGGCTGCCGCTGGAGCTAGATTTCCCGGAACTGAACCCCGCAAGAAAGGCGAGGTCCCCATCCAGGGGGTCCTCGGAATCTAGAGGGAGATCACCCTCCAGCGGCGGCATTCTACGGAGGCAAAGTCGGAGTCCCAGCGTCACGCGAAAGGGAAGGTCTCCGTCGAGGGAGCGCGTGAGCTGGGCGGACAAGGCCAAGGGTACAAGGAGGACCGGCGAAAAAGAGCCCAAGAAGCAGCAACAAAAGCAGAGCAAAGAGAACGAAGCCATGGAGACCCTTCGAGAAGAGAACAGGGAACTGCGTAGAATGCTGGAAGAGATGAAAAAGACCATACAGAGCATGACGGAAACCAATAACCTGGTTGCTACCCCGAGCCCCCCGGTCGCGGTGACGGCAGAACCCCCGCCGAAAGCGCAGCCGATGGATATAACGAGCGACGTCCCGGAACCCAGAGAGCCGGCCATAAAGAAGAGAACGGTGGAAAAGCGCGCCACCCAGGAGATTAGTAGCATCGACGCCGGCATGGAAGAAAGAATGAGCGGCATCGAGGCGCGCATGGACGACAGATTGAACAAGCTGGAAGCGAAAATGGAGCGGATGTTCGAGACGATAAAGGCGGCCATCGCAGAGAAGAGCAGGCTGGACCACGAGCGGTTCGTAAAAATAGAGGGGGCCGTCCAACACCTACAGAGCCACATGCAAGCAGTTATCCAATATCAGGACCCGCGCAGCGCACCGCAGGGAGGCATCGCTAGAACGGAACAAGCATGGACCCAGAACCAACAGTGATCATCTGGCAGTGGAACTGCCGCGGCCTGGAAAGGAAGTGGGCGGTACTACTGCAGCACGTCGAGAACAGCAAGAAGAAACCGGATGTGATATTACTGCAGGACACACTGGCGACGCATCGGCCGCTCCACGGCTACAGAGCGATCTGGTCCGACGAGAAAGACAGCAGGGGACTGTGCATCATGACCAAAAAGGAGCACACTATGCTGGAAATTCAACTAAAAAATGTCGCAGTCGACCACGTAATCGCCGAGGTGGTAATTGGCAAGAAGAGGAAAGAGAGCGTCTACGTCCTCAACGTGTATAGCAACCCGAGCAAGCGCAAACAACGCTTCAGGGCACTCCTGCACAGGGCGAGCTCGCAGGCAAACGGCTCCAAGCTGATGGTCTGTGGCGACTTCAACGCCGCTGACCAGTCCTGGGGGTACGCCAAGAGCAACGCCAAGGGCAGGAACCTGGCGCAAGACGCGATCGACAACGGATACGTCCTCGTCACGGACCCCGCCAACCCGACAAGAACGGGAAACTCGGTATCCAGGGATACTACTCCCGACCTCACTTTCGTCAAGAACGTTGCAGCGGAAGACGCCGTGTGGAGAAACACGGGGACGGACTTGGGCAGTGACCACATGATCGTGGAAACTACGATTCGAATTAAGGGGGCTCAAGCGGCACAGACGCGAAAACACACGTGGATCGATTGGGAAGCGTTCAGGAAGCAGAGAAATGAAAGTGCGGAGGGAGATCAACAGATAGAAGACATCGGGGCCTGGATGGAAAGAATCACCGGTGACGTCAAGGCAGCCACGAGAGAGATCGAAACGGACGACCAGGTAGACGGCATGGACAGCAGACTGGCCCATCTTATCGAAGCTAAGAAGTCCATACAGGAGAGGTGGACGAAGCAAAGGCTAAATAGGAGGTTGCGAAAGAAGGTCGCTGAACTTAACCGCAAGATAGAGGAGCACTGCCGCACGCTCGGCAGCCAAAAATGGGACGAGATATGCAACGCGGCAGACGGACAACTGCACAACGGAAAGACCTGGAATCTGTTCCGGCATCTTCTGGACGCGACAAAGACCAAGTCTCACCAGAGGGACAGGCTGGCGAAGATCATACACGCGGAAATCAAGGAGAAGGGAACGGTGGCGGTGGAAAAGAAGCTTCTGGAGAAGTACATTCCCACCACGCAGAAGGTCTTTCACGGAGGCTATGTCGGAATACCCAACGAGAAGCTAGATAGAGACATTAACGTAGAAGAAGTGCGCACTGCCCTGCAAGAACTCAACAGCAGGTCGGCGCCGGGCCCGGACCGCGTACTGAACAGGGCGCTCAAGAACCTTGACGACGCATCTATCGAGGCACTGACTAAATTCTTCAATAAGTGCTGGAGAACGGGAGTCGTGCCGAAGGAGTGGAAGCACTCGAAGATGATCCTGATCCCCAAGCCAGGCAAGCCGCCGAGCACAGACAACCTCCGGCCCATTTCGCTCACGTCATGCGTGGGCAAAGTATTGGAGCATGTATTGATGGCGCGATGGCAGGACTACCTGGAGGACAACGACCTCTATCCCGACACCATGATTGGTTTCCGAAGACACCTGTGCGCGCAGGATGCTATGATCCAGCTGAAGCACCTAATCGTTGACAGGGACTCCTGGGACTCGAGGGCCATAATGGGTCTCGATCTGCAGGGAGCTTTCGACAACGTCAACCACTCGGCGATTCTAAGTCAAGTATCGAAGCTGAACATGGGAGAGAGAACCCATGCGTACATCAGAAGCTTCCTGACGGGTCGGACGGCAGAGATCACCGCGGGTGACATTGCAACGAATGTCAAAGAGGTCGGGAGCCGAGGCACCCCGCAAGGGTCGGTGATCTCGCCGCTCCTATTCAATCTAGTTATGATCGAAGTCGCCAACAGACTCGCAGAGGTGGAGAACGTCGGTCACACTATATATGCTGACGATATCACCCTGTGGGTCGAGGGCGGCAGTGATGCTCGAGTGGACGAGGCCCTGCAGCAAGCGGTGAGAGTAGTCGAGGACAGCCTGGAGGGCACAGGCCTGAAATGCTCACCGACCAAGTCCGAGCTGTTGTTATACAGACCCAAGGAAGGCACGCGCGCCGAGAGAAGGGAACGAGAAGAAATCGCGGTCTACACCAAAGACGGCTCAGTGATCCCCAGGGTATCAGACATCCGCGTCCTGGGCATGCTCCTCAACGAACGCGGAAACAACGGAAGTACGGTGGCACGGGTCGTCGGCAAGGCGGCCAATGCCATCAGACTTATCAAGAGAGTGTCAAACAAAAAGAGGGGGCTACGCGAGGAGAACCTCACAAGACTCGTGCACTCTTTCGTAATGAGCCACATCACGTACGTGGCCGCCTTCCACAGGTGGAAGAATGGCGAGAAGAATCAGTTGGAAGGGACCATCCGAAAGGCATACAAGGCGACCATCGGGGTACCCGAGTCTACAAGCACCGGGAGACTGCTCAGCCTAGGCATCCACAACACCCTAGATGAAGTGATTGAAGCTCAGAGAACGGCGCAGCTGGAGAGACTGGCAACAACTAAGACTGGAAGGAGAATCCTCGAACGGCTGGGGCTTCGATACCACGAGCAACAGGGAGTCAAGATGCCGATCCCGGACGAGGTCAGGGGCATGATCCGGGTGGATGCGATCCCGCGTAACGTGCACCCCGACTACAACGAGGGCAGACGAAAAGCGAGGGCCAAGGCACTGGCGGAACTACACGCCGGAGACGCGGGTGCCCGCTACGTAGACGCAGCCGAGTACGAGAACGGAAGCGGTTTCACCGTAACCGTGGTCGACGCCGAAGGCAACGTCAGGGCGGCGGCCAGTACGAGAAGCGACAAACCAGAAGAAGCTGAGGAAGTGGCCGTAGCACTGGCCCTTAAAGACCTAGGATGCACCACTGTTCTCAGCGACTCAAGGCAAGCGGTCAGAAACTTCGCACGAGGAAGGGTCTCCCGAGCTGCGGAGAAAATCCTTAGAGGGGCGCCAACAATCGTGGAAAAGAAGAAAATCAAGTGGTTCCCGGCACACGCAGGAGAGGTGTCGGACGTCAGTGCGAACCACAACGAAACCGCACACGCCCGGGCGCGCGAACTAACAGGCCGCGCCGGGCCAAGCGGGGAACGCCCGTGGCACAGCACGAGAGACAGAATGACAGGATACAAGGAAATAACCCAGGCTTATCGACTCGCGAGACTAACGCTCCCACCGCCCTGCAAAGGGCTGAGCAGAGAACAAGCAGTCGTGTACAGGCAGCTCCAGACAAGAACGATCATGAGCCCGTCCCTAATGCACAAGATGTTCCCGGAGACGCACCCAGACGATACGTGCAGGGTGTGTCGTAAAGCCACCGCGACCCTCGAGCACATTGTCTGGGACTGTCTCAACTTCCCGGAAGAATCCACGACAGGAAGACTGCCACCCGCCTTTGAGGTGGCGAAGCGATCCGATGACCAAGACCTCCAAATCCAGGCCGTCCAGTGGGTCCTCGTAGCGTTGACCAGGCAGGAGCCCGAGCGACCCGATGACGGGAAGCGAGGCTCGGGCCTGGCGGCGACGGCGAGGGCGACTCCGGCCAAGTCTGAAGTCTTAGTGTAAGGCTTTAACCGCCGACCCAATAAAAGTTTTTCCAATCCAATCCAATTAAATTGAAGAGATTGTGTAAAAGCTCAGCGCCGGTGCCGGCATAGATGAGAATGGTCTCATTGCAGAAGCTACATGACCACCCGTAAATGGCTTGTGAAACATACTGGCGATGCAGAAATAGTGTTTATTGCTGCAGAGCTGGATGATGCCCACGATGCTCGGGAGATGACGCCGCGCAAACTTGTCGAAGCTCAACTGAGATCGTTTCCCGGCGCTGGTGTGGATTTCGACAATATTAAAGGTTTCGATGTTTTAAAGGTTTCGGCTGCTGGGTGCATTTTTGTGGTTTCTATGTTATTTTTATTCACACTGTAAATGAGGCACCGTAAATGTTTGAAGAAGCTATTTGGAGGGCGCACGTTTTAAGCTCGTGGTGCAAGCGCTGGGGTGAAGGCGTACAACTGTTAAATGCGGGGAGCAGGGGTCTCTATTTTGCCATGCACGGCGCCAAATCCGTTCAAGCAAAAGCTCCCTCAAACCTTCCACCTTTTGGGTGCGTTCGCATCTCTGTACAGCTCCTGTCACTGCTCCATTTGGTTTTGTTCGAAAGAGAGGAGTTATGGTAAAGTGGTCGGAATGCGCTGATCTCTCACTTTTGCCCGCCATTGAGATACTAAGAGAGAAGACGAAGTCACCTTGCCGTACGTCAGTGAGATATAAGTACACCATTGCCGTAAATGAACACACGCCTTCTGTATTTAACGGCACAGCTTATTTCTTCGTACGATCTCAAAAGTATTCGTAAATACCCCTTCCTGGATCCTTGTAATGGTATCTACCTGTATTAGCAGGAGAATTAGGCCGAAAAGATATGCCTTTGAAAATGCAATTAGTAACTGAATAATGCTTCGATTTGAGAGCTACTCCCATTTACCCGTTTCCTCAGGTCACTCCTACTCTAATGTCTTGAGAAGAATTGGCTAGATTCAAAGGCTGGCAGTCAGAAGAGAAGGTAAAGGCAGAGGGAAGAAATTTCGGGAAAGCATCCTAAAGGAACCATGACGACGAACTACATGTTTCGTTCCTTCAAAAAACGCCATTGCCCGAGTAGCATAGGTAACAGTTTCAATGCAGACTTGAAACAAGTAATCTAGATATTAAGAAAAACAGATGAACGCAAGGAAACTCTTTAGTTAGTTTCTCTCCGGGTCCTCGCGACGTCACACGGGCTTGCTTGTGCGAATGATGGCCGCCGACCATAGCCAGCGCCAGTAAGCATGGCTGCGTGATTGCAGAAAAGTATATAGCTCTGTTTCATCATATACACTACGTCATTGGGAACATTGGGTTAACACACCGATAACTCATTTTAGTAATCTTTAATTAGGTCCCTGTGGGTGGTATTTACCGCCAAATCTGAAAACTCTTCAGTATTTCTCATTCCTTTTTTTGAAAAGTACATCTTCCGTGGTCGGAGTGTAGTCGAGTGAGTCACCAAAGAATGGCCCTTTCAGATTAGACAAGCTTCTATGTTGCCTTCCTAGTGGCTTTGAGGAAAGGCGCTTGCATAATCAAGTGGGGTTGTTATATCACAGCGAAGACGAAAATTACCAGCCGGTGCCTTTTACCTCCAACTTGCTCCACCCCGAGTTTTTCGTGCCAGGGAAATAAGAAAAGTTATACCCCATTAAAACAAAATGCTTTGAAAAGCGGAGCATAGGATAAAGCATCGAAGAAAATGTGGTTACTCTTAACGTAAAAAGGGATAGTAAAGTTGTGTGAATGTCCCGAACCATGAAGAAACCAATTCCCGAACACTTCACGTCCGAGATGACCTGCATGAAAATAGAAGTGGGGGCGACCTGCACGAAAATAGACCGGCGTAAGCAACGTCCCTGAGGGGACCTTTCTGAGTGCACTGGAAGCAACTAGCGGAGCTCCCGTGTGATCCAGCTGCCTACTCTTAGTTTCGCGACGTACTTCTGGAGTTCTTAAGCGCGGGGCCTTGTGTGCCCGAAGCAACTGCAAGAAAGCGCTATCGGCGTTAGCGGCTTTGCGAGCAGCGTAGATTACGCCTGGGACACGGCTGCCGCTCACATCGGTCCGATATCGGTCATTAGAGCCTGGCGACAGAGCAAGTCTTAACGAACTCCCGCATGGATAACGACGTTACGGGCCTGTTTCCAAACGAGCTGGCTCACTCAGGCAACGCCACCTATACGACCCAGAGAACTAGCTTTTCGCGCCTTATGAACCGTTAGTTTAGTGAGACGTAGACGCGGAGTTGTTCCGAGCTGGCGTGGATCAGAGTTTCCACTACTGTGATCAAAATCTTTCTGTTATTGACTGTCTATGATGTCAGTATTTCTTTCGGCACGCACACTTCGTTAATTTTTGTGATAGATAGATTATTGTTACAGGTACAACTGTACACAGGTCAAGCTTCGCGACCAGATACCAAAAACTCGACTACGAGAAAACAACACAGTACACTTAAACGCGCAATGTGAACGTTTGGGATTTATTCTACCAGGAAAGTGAACAAACAGCCCGCAATTACGTTGAACTGGTGCACTGAACTGAAGACTCGTAACAATGGCAGAGCCCTTATTAAACAAACGGTTGCAAACGTTTCAACAACGATTACTTCTTTAACGACAATTTTGTTTACTTAAAGGTCAGTCGGTGCCCCCCAAAAATTAATTATTATCGTCCGATGTGTTTAGCGAATACGGACTTCTGTCCTCGTGGTCTACCGTACGAAAGCATTTATCATTTGAAGCACTTCGTGACTGCAAAATCATTGACATTTTCGTATCTTCGTATGCATGTTGAAATTTATTTATTTATTTATTTATTTATTTATTTATTTATTTATTTATTTATTTATTTATTTATTTATTTATTTATTTATAACGTTGTATGAAAACTTATGACTAATATATTAAGGTTTTCTTACGCATCTGACGTACCTGCCGTTGAAGCAATGACACCAAAAGCAAACGGACGCCCTTAAACTCTGCTATTCGGTTGTAAAACAAGGGTGCGTTTCTATTATTTTCATATCGTTTACGTGCACCACTTGCGGGGGCCAACCATATGGATTCTATTATTTGCTCCGCTCAATAATAGCCCAGCCCCTGGAAAAGGGTCCCATTCATGGCCCTTGCCCCCTTAGATTTCCTAAAATGGCTCCCGCGGGAGCCATTCGTAGTGGTTCAACGAATAGAACATCAAACATCAATGAGACCACCCATTCTTTCTCTTGGATTTCGCCGGCATGCCCCATCGTCCAGAATGGCTCGCATGAATGGCTCGTAGGCCCTTGTTTACCGTCTTTACCCGATTCTAACGCGCCCCCAATTCTAACGCGCACCCGATTTTCCTGGCAAAAGAACCGAAAAAACTTGCACCTCCGATTGTAACGCGCGCGGGACTTTGTGACCCAGACAAACGAATGCGAGAGAAACGGGCGATTTATTTCCCCGAAGTAATCTCACTCATCTCACTCCTCGTCGCTGTCCGCTGACCACAACATCTCAGCCTCGGTGCCCTCAAGCGCGTTCGCGATGCCACACTTCTGAACGAACGTTCAACAATGGTCTATGGCATGGTTTCTCAAAGTGGGTTCCGCGGAACCTAGGGGTTCCGCAGGCCCCTCCTCAGGGTTCCGCGAGCCACTGATAAATTTTTCCTGATTCCGCAGTCGGAAAGTCTCATATGGTGAACTTGAGGTGCGATCGATCTAAGGAACCTCCATTACTCACGCCCGAGTGTCAGTGAGCACATCTCGGCGCATAACAGAAACGCGCGAGCTGCGCAATAAATCTCGCCAGTAGCTTGTAGCCAGCCAGACTCCGAAAACGGGCCACGTGGTTAAGCTAATGCCCTTGAATCTCGGCCTTATATTACCCCCATGCGCATTTCTCCTGTTTGGAGATAGGTGCCGCTAGTGTATGCATTCGCGTAAAGTCGACGGGGGGAAATAACGATACCCTTGCTTGCTTTTGAATCTATTGCACGTTAATGTAGCATGAACGGAATGAAAAATGGCGGGAGAGGGGTCCTTGGCACTTAACGGAACTTAGCAGGGTTCCCTGGGACCAACATGCTTGAGAACCCCTGGTCTATGGGATCGTGGCCCACCCCTCGCACGCCCATCCCGAGAGCTTCTCCAGAGGTGCACGCTTCAGCGGACCGCTCGTTTTGAACGTGTGGGAGCCGCAGCTGCCATTGCTGTTATCAAGCGCGCAAGTGAAACGATTTGACGATTTGTGCGAACGCCGATAGAAAGACCTAGGCGCCTAGGCTTGCTGCGTCCGAAAAATCTTTTCTAAAAGCTTTGGTGCCATCTTGAGATGGCGATGGCGATGGGTCGGACGAAATTTCCGCTGTTTCGGCAGTTTTGGTTTTGTATCCGATTCTAACGCGCATGCGATTTTTCGGCCTATTTTTTCGGATAAAAAGTGTGCGTTAGAATCGGGTAAATACGGTACTCGCTCGAATATAAATGGGATCCCAAAAACATAGACCAATGGCGACAACTTATGGGCGCGCGAGGCAGACGGACGCAAATATATCGCTGCTTTTTCTGTCGCTTATGGCAGCAGTAAAACGTGCTTTGAAAAACCGTTGTGTGCGCTGGATATGAAACAAGCCTGTTCGCGCGTCAGATGCGAAAAGTATTTACCTCGGGGGCCTGTGCGGCCCAAAGGAAGAGGCAACGTCATCGAATGTTTAGAAGGCATTTTCACTGCATTTAACCTCGATCAATCGTTGATCTACTTTATATTTCGATGAACGACCCCTTTTATTGCAGCTCTTTCCCTGTTTCGCCATTTTATGTTTTGAGCGCATATTTACATAATGTCCTCTTCTTCAAGGCCTGTTCCTCTTCCTCCCCTATGGTATCCGCGGATAGATGTCAAACTTCTTTTCAACCCACATGTGAAATACCGGGCCAACTCTACTCTCCGTACTCTTGGCGTGATTTCCCGGGCCACCAGCGAATTCACCGACCCATCATGCGTCGTGTCACTCTACCGTGCCTTGATTTTACCGAAGCTCGACTATGCCAGTGCAGTAAGGAGTTACCTAAGCCCTTCGTCATCCCTTCGACTAGAAAGGAATCAGAAGTGCTTTACTAGAACTGTATTTTGACGCTACTCACCAATGAGCCATTATGGGCACGGTTGGCTTCTCAGGCTTCTGAATCTTGATGAGCCATTTTTTAGGCGCTCTAGGCGTCACCTGGGGCGGTATTCTCGAGTTTTGTCCCTTTTGCATCCCTTTCAAAAGTGTCCCTTTTGGCAAGCCCTGATTGGCTAAAAGCAAACAACCGGAAGTGACGTAAAGCAAGCGCGGCAAACCTACTGCCAACGCTCACTGCTTAACCGGAAGTACGTCACGAGGAAGGGGCGCAAACGGGGCGTTTTCAAAAGGGACAGTTACGAGAATACCGCCCCTGACTTTCCTTTTTAACTATTCATTCCATGTTTGACTACCCTTGCCCTGTAAGCTCTGTTCACCTGCCACTGCCAAGCAGACCATTGCGAACGCATGGCTGCTTTCATGTCGATAGATGATTGAGCATGGCACCAGCTAGCCGAAGCCAACAGGCCTTTATCAGTCATTTTATCTTCTGTTGAAATTTTTTTTTTTGCAGTTACATGGTTCTTTTCAACCGTTCCTTGAAGAATGTGATATTCTGAAAAAAATTTATTTTGAATGCGGATGTCGTGTAGAGGTGGCTTCTGCACTTGTGTCTCTGATTATGCTTGTATGTGTTCATTACTGCACACTCTTCAGACGACCTCCGAGCTCTTCTTGTTCAGAAGATGTTTTGTCTTCTTTAACCACTCTCCTCTTTTGTATACATCTACACATTTATTTTGCCTATTTTTTATTTATTTCCCTTCCTATATGTTGTCCTTTGGTATGACTTATATTCGTGTGTCCAGTGTATCACCCGAGAAGGCCCAGCGCTGTTGGCGATCATTCCAAATAAATAAATAAATAAATAAATAAATAAATAAATAAATAAATAAATAAATAAATAAATAAATAAATAAATAAATAAATATAACTAAACAAATAAGTCTGTTGAACAGCAGCGGAAACAAACAAAAATAGAGCCACACACACTTTTTAAATGCAGTTCTGGCTACGTCCACGCAGGAGCAGTGGCGCGCTTTTTGCCCCGCTCCCCGAGACAAATCATGGGGACGGAGCGGGAATACACCGCGCACACAGGCGAACGAACGCAAGCACACAGAAGGGCGTGCGCGGTTCCTGGCCACGAAGGAGTAGCCTACACTCTATGAAGCTTCCGTTCCAAGAGTGGAAACTCTTCAATCTGGACACGCTCTGCACAACCTGCCAGCACTCCTGGAAAGCGAGTTAAATAGGCACACGTTTTCCGGATGCTTTCCCGACTCTTTCAATATCTTTATTGCTGTAAAAATGACCGAAGCTATTTAAACTACTCATGGAGCTTTTCACTTTGCTCTTATTTTAGTTCCATCCTAAATCGTTGATTTTAGTTTATTTTGCAGTTGTGCATAACTCTCCCTCGAACGTAGCAAGAAACCAGCCTCCTTTGAGCCAAGGCGGCAGAAGGTAGCTTGCATTCACCGGGGCCATCTTTATAAACGCCAGCCAACGTATGGCGCGCATTGTGCGGTGCCCTTCAACTGGGACCCAGGCCGTTACAATTGCGATTAGATACCACTGAGGTCATACGGCGAATGGGTTTTAGCAGTTGACCAGAAAGAATGCCTGGACGTCCCTAGCGTTGAAAGAAAACCGCCAGATGGCGCTAGGTGCCTACAGGAAATGCCAGTGCTGTACCGTTTTGGAAAATGGACGTTTGGACGACGGGCAGCGGCCTTTTTTCAAGGACCGCTGAATATCAGTCGTTGGGAATCCTGAGCTCATAATTTAAAAAAAAAAACGCAGTTTACGCTGTAAAAGTGTTTACACCTGCTACACAGCACGGAAAAAATGCTACCTTCGCACGATAACGTAGCAATGATTGATTGATTACGACGTTTAATGCGGCGACGCCACAAAGCGATGAGGCGCGTCGATCGTATAGTGGAGGGCTCAGGTTTAGTTTTAAACACCTGGGGATTTCTAACGTGGGCCGAAATCCCCAAGACACGGGCGCTATCGCATTTTTTTTCTCCATCAGAAAACCAGCCGCCGCGGCAAGGAATCGAAACCGCCTCCATGGGCACAGCAGCGCAACGCGTAAGCCACTGGGCCACAGCGGTGGGTCAATAAAATTGCAATGAAGGCGCACGCTTACACAAGGCAAAGAAGAAGCGCGAGCACTACGTCAGATGGAAAAAGCATATAAATTAGAATCGGAAGAATCCCGCAACCGCAGCCCTCGTTAATGGAAGCAACGACAGAAGCTTCTCGTTCTAAGAAGCGCAAGCAGTCTACCAAACGTCGTAAAGCAGCGCAGAAGTCCAGGAGGGGCTCCACCACCAGCTCAAAGCGGCGTGACGTCCGGCCTCGAGCACAGAGCCATGGCCGACGTCACTGGAGCAGATGAAACCAATTTTCTGACAACCGCCTCCTATGCAGAGACGTTGGGGCGTTCCATCCAGTACCAGAGAGAGAGAGAGAGAGAGAAAAGGACTTTATTTACAGTAGCCCTGCTCCAGGGGGATCACCGCACAGGGTTCCGCCCTGGTCGTGAAGGCAAGAGCTGGAGCACTATCTAGCCCCCGGAGCGTGACCGGGCGGGGCACGAGGGACGACCCGGCCATCACTAGGACGTTCGGCGCCCGTCTCGGCCCGCCGCTGTCTGCTCAGGGCTGTCACCAGCAGCTGGACCACCGTTCGTTGTTCGAGAAGGTTCGTGGACACCAACCCAGAGTTTATCCTCTCGGGCAGAGTCTGTGGGTACCCTCGACGTTCGTGTTCATTACACCCCCACAACACATGTGGCAGATCTGCCAGCACTGCACAACACACACTGCACGTTGCCGACGCGTAATGTCCGGGCCGCACATGTCTCGCCAGCGCGGGAGTAAGCACTGTGCCTGTCTGAAGCCTACGAAGATGGACTTCTTCTTCTCTGGAGAGACGGTGATGCGGCCGAGCCATGCTTCGACGCTGCTCTCTGTATCATACGAGCAAGTCACTATAATTAGTGATTGGGCAGGGATCTGTCGCCGGAAGTTGTCGAGACGGCGGAGTGCCGGCTGCACGGTGCGTGAGCTCGCGTGCAGTCGAGTCTGCCTCTTCGTTCCGGTTAGGCCTGCCGCCTACTGTGGCGCCCATGTGTGCTGGAAACCATCTGATGTAGATTTTCGGGCCAGCGACAGCGGTGGCTGATGACCTACTTCCTCCAGGTAGTAGGGCTCGCGCCGTCTGTCCGACATAACCCTTACCGAAGTTAGCCACGGCACTCATCGAGTCGCTCAAGATAGTGACCGTGTTGTGCTTGCTGCAGCCGATCGCAAGCGCAATTGCCGCCTCCTCCGCGCGGATGGCCTCTTGCGTTCGGACACTTGCCGCAGTAACGCATTCTCCATCGCTAGCGCGGATGACCGCCAGTGTGTATGCTCCACCCGGCGTTGAGTATCTTGCCGCATCGACGTAATACGCCTCTGCGTCCGTTTCGTGCGCCAGTGCCAAAGCTCTGGCCCTGGCCCGTCTGCGTTCCTTGTTTTCCTCCGGATGCATGTTTCGGGGTAACGGGTAGACTGTGACCCTCCGAGCCACCTCGCCTCGCCCACGTGTTGTAGTCCGTCCTGCAAGGCCTCCGCCTCCAGCTGCGCGATGCGGGCTCTGTGCAACACGGCTCTGCCGGTTTTGGTCGTGCCAAGGCGGTTGATCTGGGATATTCGTTGCGCCTCCCCAATTTCCTCAAGTGTATTGCAGACGCCCAACTCGGCGAAGGCTGCATTGCTGGTTCCTGGGAAGAGTCCCATGATTGCTTTGTACGCTTTGCGTATGGCCGCGTTGATGCGTGCGGTCTCATGTTGGAGCCAGCGATGAAAGGCTCCCACGTAGGTGACGTGACTGACGATGAAAGAGTGGGCCAACTTGAGCAGGTTTTTCTCTCTCATACCCGTCCTGCTCGTGGTCACCTGCTTTACCAGTCGCGTGGCAATACCGATTTTGCTCACCAGGCGGCTAGTCGCTGTGGGATTGCCGGGTCCTCGGTCTACGTGCATCCCGAGTATTCTTAGCTGTTTGACGTGCGGAATGATTCCCCCGAAACACCCCTGCACGACACAGGGCGTCCACGCCGAACGCGGCGTTCGTCCACCTGGGGGAATCGACCGGCTCGCCAGCCGAAGGTACGGCAGTGACGGCTTGTGGGCGGTCGGTCGCTAATAGGCGCCTCCTATGGGTCTTATTGCGCTTTTAAAAGGGACACTGAAGTGCCTGTAAACATTACGGGATTACTAGCGCAAATTGTAGTCCGGAGTCCATAGGCCCTGTTTCGACCACTCTGAGTGCGTTTACGCGAATTTATTTAGTAGAAAAATCAATTCGAAAATGCTGTCCTCCTCTATGCATCCTCGCCCATTTTCTGAGGCGTTTTCGTGTGACCTCAGGAGGAAATGACTTGGCTTGACTGCGCTACTGCATGACTCACCGACCTTCCGACAGAGTCAGTCGGCCCAGAGTTTAGTCCATCGGCCGCCGAGGGGTCGTCGCAATTCGCTCGATCAGTGGAAACTGAGCCACGACATCTTTGTGAGTGGGAGAATGTGCCTATGTTTACTTTGTTAGTTTGTAAACTGTATCAAGCTCCAAGTCCATGTCGCTTCACACAAGCGCTGCCCAAGCGCACATTCGACACTTCACTGACTGTTACGGTAGTAGGAAAACATAAGGCCACTTGAAGGCGGGAGAAGAGTCAGCGAAGTGAATATAGGTACTAAGGAAATTAAATAAACTGAAACGTTTATCGTACAGCGTAAAATAGCGAGCAGGAAGCACATTTTTGGGCTGGGTGAATGAGCACAGCGGTCGCAGAACGACAACACATCTGCGAACACTTTTGCGTCTGACAAATGCAATTGCTAGACGTGAGATATTGTCGAAATTTGGGGTAAACTTACTGCACAAGCGCTGTGCTACAAATAGTCACCTAAGCTGCTTGAAATGCTAAAACTAAATAAAAGTGTAAACTGGTTATATATATTCCCAAAGGTGGCGGCGCTGTCCCGCGGCCGAGTGGTACGATAAAGAAAAAAAAAGCCGCCGAGTGGTACGGAGCGCTAGGTATGTTCCTTAGGAAGGCGCAAGTTCGAATCCCCGAGGGTTTATTGTTTTTTGTTTTTTTTTTGTAAGTTGGTTTTTTCGTTTTCGGCCGATGTTTTCTACACTGAGTTCACCATTTTTTGGGCGTAGCGTTCGCTGCTCCACGAGCGCGTTCATAGAACTCGCGTAGACTGACATTGACGCGCTAGCCAGTTCTTGTTGGCGTGCTGTTGCCATAAGCACAGACTGCTTGCGGGAAGTGAGCACAGGCTAGAATCAGCAGACCCTTGGCCTGGTACGAACATGCTTTTTACGATGCAGGCATGAGTGAGGCAAGCTGCAAATATTGGGAAAAAGCGCATGGCATTTGAACGTCTGAGGTGACGCGGAGGGCGTTCAGCTACTGCGTAGGCCTCGGCTAGTGATTTACACGATTCCAAGCCGTCCTGAGAGGCTTATCTTAGGCACTTTACAGCGGGCAACATATTAGAAGTGCGGTATGGCGATTATTGAGATATCGAGAATGCCCATACAACGATAACATCGGATGTCAAGCATCTTGTTTTACAGAACCGAAACGGAAATGCTACTCTTGGACATCGTCCAATCACGGTGCACCTTCTTCCGACATCACAGCCTTTAGTTGGTGCGGCCGCCGCAGACCTCGCATGGTAATTTTTCTTGTTTCGGGCTTTATAAAGTAAATTTACCGACTTACCAACCGGATAAACGATGAAAAGTGTGTTAATTTGAACCAATCTGCGCAGTGCAAGCAAAAACGGGAGCGTGACCAATTCACTTCAGTGTCCCTTTAAGTGGCGCGTAAGATGCGCAGCAGCAGCTACTCTGGAGTCATATGGCATAGCGACGAATCGCGGGGTGCAAACTTCGCTGCAACTTCGGTGTTACTTTAAGTCGATATGACGTCTCCTTTAGGATGTGATATGACAACCGGGATGTCATAAGGGTAACGGAATGGCTACGGAGAGATGGGAATGAATCTAGAGAACGACAGAAAAGTCGATGGATGGACGAGTTGGGGAATTTCGGGGACAAGGACTGGATTCGGTTAGCGTCGATTAAGGGCGGTTAAAAGTCTGTGGGTACCGCTAGGCATCCCAGAGTAATTCCCAAATTGAAGAGGCTCCCCGGCTTTTGCTGTGGCGAGCGTTCAAGAGACGATCGATATACGTCACAGGATCCCTGCTGGCACGATCTCTAAGCTTTGGTATATTAATGCGATTATCGCTCTCAGGCTTCCATTCTCCCGATACTTTGGCTCACCGTTTTACTGACAAGCCGCAATTGGAAGTTTAAACGCAGAGGGTATAATGGCGGTTTGCGTACTGGGAGGTAATGAAAGTTGGCAGTTGAGGGCCTTCGAACGAGGCAGTGGATGGGTGGCAGGAGTTACTGGAGGAAGAGGGGTCAGGAGGGAGCAATGGAGGTGGTAGCCACGATATTCACCATCTTTTCCATCGTACAATAATGAAAAGCGCTGAACTTAAAATCGCCATTTGACGCGTTATAATTTCCCGAGCAGCCAAATCAAAGACCGCGATTTAACCCCCCTTCGCGGCAAGAATTGTTTAAATTTTTGCTTCAAATTAGTCGCTCTGTTGGCATAAAAAGTTCGCCTGTTGAGCCTTTTGGTTATCTCGGCAGAAAATAAGAAATGACATCGCCAAATACAAATAAAGCCGGCGCAGTATTAAGAGTGTGTAGGCAACGACGGACGCTGACCATGCATAAACACGGGGTTCCCCTAAGCGTTGGAAGTGAACTTTTTCTGGTACAGAGGCCGCGTCCCGTCTTTATACAGACAGTCCTCGACTCAGATTAGCTCAGGCTTTTGTATTATGCTATAAATGCAATATTAGGTTCTGCAACCAAATAAGTACTTATGCATGAATATCTCTGTGTATGTAGTGTAGGTACCTCAAGAAAATTCGATTTGTGTTATGTAAACTATTTTGTAAACACCCAGTACTATACGTGAAAACAGCGACCGATGCTATCAGAAAAATGTTCATTTCAAGGGAGGGCAAACTTTTAGCGGGCCCGTTCTGCTGTTTTGCATGTACCAGGGATTTGCAGGTCAATGGGGGAGGCTTTCGTCCTGCATTGGACCCAAATAGGCCGTGGATGATGGTGATGATGGGATTTGGATGGAACTGCGGAAAATGTTTTCTTATTCACGCCACGTCACGAGGTGACGACTGGTCGCGTGCTGCCCTAAGAACTCTAACTTGCTTTCCATACCAGGCGAGCCGTCATCAGCTCATTAGACGGAAGAGGGCGAGTCATCATCGGTCGCACCCCACCGAGAGTCAAAGCATCGGCCACGTCTTTCGTTGGCCGCGCACGAAAAAAAGCCACTGGCCCCATCGGAGACACAGGTGCCCGTGAAGCACTGCCAGTCCAGGCATTCCTTGGAAGAGCCGCCGTCCGCTCCTCGCCAAACGTCCACGCAGCCGCCGCCTCTTCCCGAAAAGCAGATGAGAGCTGCGCAGGAGCGCAGAGCTCGGGAAACACCTACTGCTCATATCCGTGCGTCTAAGCCGTGGATCCCTGTTAACGGTAGTCGGTTGTTCCCAGCGCGGCTCGAGGACGAGCTGTCGCGGCTTCGCCGCCTGCGACAGCTCGTCGGCCCAGTTTTCTCGCGCAGATCAAAGTAAACGTTGTGATGAGCCGGCGCCGTGTTTCCGGGACACTTCGGAAGAAGCAGGAACTGCAGCCGCTCGGCCAGTCCGAGACTTTGTAGCGGGCTCTGGTCGAGAAACCGTGGTCGTCGACGAGTACTCACCTGACAACGCAGCCGCAGTCACCAGCGTTTCTACGGTCTCATAGTAAAACAAACACTTTCAAGTAAAACAAACTCGCGTTGACGCATGGCAGTCGACCTGGGAAGCACATCCGCCGTGCAGGTGGCAGATTGCGCAGAACAAAAAAATTTAGGTGATTACATAGTCTTGTGTGCTTTTGGAAGGTACCTAAAGTCCATTGGGAGCGGTCCAAAGCGGGGCCTCATCGCGAACTGTTAAGCAGAAAAAAAAAGTTCTCTAGAAAAGAAGAGAAAGCGCAAGAACCCATACAAGCGCACGCCCACACGCGCGTTTAAGAAAAAAGTTTATTTGGCAATACACACAAAAACTCACACCTAAACAAATGGCACAGCCCATATATGTACAATGCCTACACGTATATAACGTTACTGACAGTTGTTTGTACAATCGCGTTATCCACACGCACAGACTGCCCTGGCCACTCACCCCTTTTGGATGCGTACTCTATAGGGAAGGCAAAAGTTCCGCACTAGGAGTGTTCGGGGAGAAGACACAACGCCCCATGGGCAGCGGAGTCTTAATCCTTTTCGTACTGCCATGAGGGGTGGGATTAAACGCTCCTGTCCTGATTTTCACCCATTGCACAGTTAATGTCGGCTTTTTAGTCACAAATCGGTTCTTTTCCCGCCACATACTATCAATCCACTTAATATAACCTTTTAAGTTGGCCAGAGTGTCGACACAGTAGACGCGAGCGAATCGGTGGGACAATGGTGCGCCAGAAATGCCCTGTCCGCACATACTTCTAGCGAAAAGATTGAGAGCATTACGTATACGCGTTGTAGATTTTATTCGGGTCAGGTAACCAGGCTGTGTTTACAATACACTTCAGAATCTCTTCTGTAGGTCACTTAACCATATCGACACAGCGATAGACACCTTTATCGGGGCTCATTTTTCACCGGTATTAACGATTATTTCCTCTATGGCGCCAGGAAACCTATTGCAAAGTTTGCTACGGAAGACCGACTATGTGTGTCTTAGCACCGCTGAACGAGCTACTCCTATTTGCACAGTTCAAAGTCTAAAGTCAGGCGGACTGAACTCAGTTTCTGGACTAATCACTAAGTTTAGCCTTGCTTATAATTCCGAATTCTTCAGTACGCAGAGGCCACAATTGTCTCGAATGAAAATACGCGGCACTCTCTGATGACTGCCCAAAACCAAACGCCCGTGGGCTCACATTTTGGCACCCGTTAAAGATGATCCAGTGACCGAAATTAATTCGGATCCCTTCACTACAGTTAGCCTCAAAGCCAAGGTGCTGCTTCGATTCGTAAAAGCCCCAGAATTTGAACACCATGCATACACACCACACCACACCATACGCATCACACTCAATGTCGCAGGGCGAGAAAGAAATGGAATTTAGGCCACTTTCTTGATCAGATATAGATCATTTTTGCTGATACGTTTATCTTCTTCGTTTCTTATATTTCCTTCCGCGCATGGCGCTCATCTCCCGATATTAGCACTTGCTACCTTCTATGCAGCACCAAAAGAACAAGTCAAGATTCTTTGTTCTTCTATAAACGTTTTCAGTTCAAAAGTCTTGTATTGGGCGGTAACGTGCGAAAAGCCCTTTTGTGGAACATCAATTAGAGTAATGAGTACTTTCTCAGCGCTAATTGACTTCTAATGGCTCTACCACTGTTCAAAAGTACACCGCTAATGAGCAAGGGACGTCGATGAGGACAATGTGAAGGTAGGGACCAAGGAAGCTGTGTTCTAGTCCGCCTTTCTTGTTCCTGCTAAATTTTCGCTTTTCCACTAATTAGTTGTCCTATACTAAATGACGGACTTAAGCCACACTGCCCCAGTTTTTTTTTTCTGGAACATGAATTAGGCAATACACAGAAAGTTACAGTGTCAGAAGACAACGTGTGTAAGAAGTTTAATATTTCTGTACACCTGACTATCAAGACCTAACCACAAGATTTACGACTACTACATCTAAAAACATTTTCGGAGCACATTTGCACAAAAAGCTTTACTCGTTGTTTAAAGAATCGCTCGTTTTTGGAGATTTTTGAAAGGAGCGTCACACCCCATGCGCTTAAACCAGTTGCATTCATCAATCACGCTCACCAACAAACAACCCTGCGCAATCCCAGCCTGGTTTGAATTATAACCTAGCTCGCTGCATCCTTTCACTGATCGGTTTTATTGCTCATGGTCGCTATCAACTGTAAGCGGGCTTAAATGCTGTGATGACGAGCTGGTCCGCGTTAGTGCTTGTGTGCATGTGAATAACGACGCTTCGATTCTGTTCCGCGCTGCGCCTTCCCAGCACACAAGTGCTGCCATCGCTAGGCCATTGGGAGTGCTTCAGTGGGGCTCCCCCTCAACACCTTCGCCTAGCACTATTTCACTCCTTCACAGCGGCAAAGAAGCGATCTATAGTTATATTCCACCGTCTTCTTTTTTTCCCCTTTTCTGTTCTTTTTACAGCGGCGCTGTATAGGTCTCACCGTGCAGCGTACGCGTACAAATCAGTGTAGAATGGAAATTTTTCGCCTGCGTTTTGGCCGGTGTTTTTCCCGTCAAGATAGAGGCACCTTGAAGGGCTTCCGGCGCGACGTTTTGGCGCCTGTATTTTTTGCTATGCACCTGCTAATCCCCGGTCTCCCCTTTAAGCGCGCGAGGGTTGGGGGGAAAGCGGGGGGGGGGGGGGTGATGAAGGCGACTGAATGAATTAATGAAAGGCTTTATTGAGAAGGAGGCAGAAGGCCCTGGTTGGGGATTTGGTCAGGGGGAAGGAAAAACAAAGTAAAGTTCATCACGCTGCCTTGAACAGACCATTCAAAATTGCGGAGTTCGCCCTACACTCAAAAGCGAAGTTTCCGATTTGAGTTGGTCGATGTGGTCTTGCTCTGAAGATGGTGGAAATTTGTGTGTTTGGGCACCATGTCCTTTTGAGAAGGCGCGGAGCATTTCTAGATAAGGTGAGACAAATTTGGAATTCTGTCCGCCTCCAAAACGGACAGAAGGTCGGCCAGATGACGTTAGAAAAGTGCCCTTTTCCAAGGACGTCTAGGACGTAGGCTGCTTTATTTTTATGACGTCTTTATTTCTGCTTTGTACAGGTTATAAACCATGCGACAGAAATGGGGGAATTTATAGCGGAGGGGGAGGGGGGCCGCTGTCCACGTCTTCGAGGTAGGGTGGCCCCGACATCGGCTCTGCAAAGAAACGGCCGGGTCCTCTCTCGTCCTTAAAATATTGAAGAAAAGCCCGCCGTAGCCGGACTGCGTCCGATCGTCCAACGTGCGATGGTGGATCTATCCACACCTTCAGGGTTCCAGGTCGGCGTACGCCGAGAGACTGAAGTGCAGTCTCCCGAACCGCGGTAAAGGCAGGGCAATGCCACAAAATATGTTCAGTCGTGCCACTTGCGGGGCATAACGGGCACTGTGGGGTCACGTATGAGTGCGGGTTGATGAGGTGTAGCCGCGCTGGGGACAGAAGTTGGCCAGTCTGGGCTCGGCGAAGAATTACCGCCTCTATCCTTCGAAGATTGCTGGGTCTTGTAGGCATTGTTTGCGAAAATTCGGCTGCTCTTAAGAGTCCGCTTATGCGGGATAGCACGCCAGGCAGAGACGCGTCATTGAGCCGTCTACGACCCTGGTCATGGCGTTGGCGATGCTGTTGGTGCCAGGCGTCGGAGGGTTAATTTATGTGCGTCTCTTGGTCAGTTGGAGGTCGAGGAGATTGAAGGGTCTCCCGGGCAGCGTCATGTGTCTCCTGATTCCCAACGGCACTGGTGGAATGGCCAGGTGTCCAAGCCAATCTAATCTTTAAATCTTTCCGTTTGTTTGAATTAGTGAAAGAATTTGATTCGCAGCGGCATTATAAATGTAAGATTCGGGCAGTCCTTGAATTTCCACGTGGGAGTCGGCGATCATCCGAAAGTGCCTAATACCATGAACACTGGGTTGGGATTCCTGCTCTTGCAGTCTTTGCAGGGCACCGATAATACCCAGAAATTTCATTTCTTCCATTAACCCAAAATGATTTCATAGGCGATTTGATTCATTGAGAAGTGGAAGGTCTGGGCAGCGCCATGCTACGCCGGCATCACTAACCATTTCGACGGGTCCCTGGAGATGTCGAATTCATCTTGCAAGGATTATGCGCTCAGTTTGCTGATAAGCCGCTCACGGGCCTCGAGTCGAACGCGGGGAGTCGGCCGACTCCCCGTCTTCGAATCGACGCCCGTGAGTGGCTTGAGTATAATTCCTACCGCTGGCCTTTACCAACATGGAATCAGAGAAGAAAGAGTGTCTAAATCCGACTTGCTATCGAGTTGGTCCCATTTTTGTAGCTTATAGCCCTGATGCGTAAGTTCAAGTGTATATCGGGGCCGTGCTTCGACTAATTCAATCAAGAAAATACATAAGAAAATGCCCTCGTAATTATATCCTTTATAACCAGCGACATTTAGAATAAAAGTTGTAGGCAATTTTGGCATTTGAAGGATGTATTTCTATGTATTGCTGAGCCGTTG
This sequence comes from Haemaphysalis longicornis, assembly GCF_048455015.1. Classification (NCBI taxonomy): domain Eukaryota; kingdom Metazoa; phylum Arthropoda; class Arachnida; order Ixodida; family Ixodidae; genus Haemaphysalis; species Haemaphysalis longicornis. Next base: position 54,924,802 of record NW_027526422.1, read on the forward strand.
AAATGGCAGCGATTCGTACGAGACTTAAAAACGTAACAAACGATGGGCTCTTTTATCGATGTCGCACGTGAAACGTTTCGCGCCATGAATCCTAGAACGGGAAGAGTAATATCACAGATTGTTACCCCCATTTTAGGCCAACTATAATACTGTCATTATTTTACTCTCTGCTGCCATCACATAGAGCTCGCTCTCATTGTCCGAAGACCACTTGAAACCCTGCTGTAGAGATTGTGCGTCGCCAGATAAGGGTGGGAATTAAAAGCGCCATTTCCTTCAGTTTGTCTCTCCCTTGAAACTTACACAGCTCGGGCGCTCTTCATATACGCTACCATGTCTTTCAAGCCCCGTCTGTGCGTCTTGGATTAAGCTTTATCTTCTCCCATTCAACAAAGTTACCGCTTTGAGTTTTCTTTCCCTGTTTTTCTTTCACGCCTTTTTTAAGCGAGAAAGTTTCAGCGTTCACACATCCATATGGTCGTAACTGGACGAGCATATATGCTGACAAGTTTTATCGTGTAATGAATGGCCTGGGCGTACAGACTTCCTTCCGCTTGCTTAAGTACCTCGCGGAAATGACAAACAATGGCCGCGCACACAATTTACGATTAGCAGAGCAGACACGTCACGAAGGACTTTTCCTGCCCACGCTTTTCGGGGCGTTTAAAACCGAGACCCATGTGTCAACCCGTGGGACATAAAATTTTATTAAAGGGCCACCCCTGAGTTAGGATGGACGGCGCGCCTATTATGCGCTGCGGGTCGCTTCGTTGTGGGCCTAGGCCTGAAAAAAACCAAAGCGATGGCACCTAAACCTGAGGTAAGCACTGCGCAACTCCGCTGTTCTTAGCACGGCACGTTCTTCTTGGACGTGAACCGGTGCACCCGATCTTAACAAAGCTTCTCTTCTTAGCCAACTCATACGCCCTGTCCCCCATGAGACTTGAATTCTTTTGGGGGAAGGCAAGGAGAAGTTTGAAACTTGAGTGTCCGTTGGCTGCTCATAAGTATCAGGGCTTCTCCTGCATGCGCTGCTATAGCTTGAAAGCAGCCCGTGGCCATTAAAAGTTGGCTCGTGGTATAAACCGCCGCCGTGTTCACGCAGCAGTTCTCACAGATCGCGTGGTATACTGCCAGCAAGCACAGCGTCTCTTAAGCTGTTAGAAAGCTGTTTTCGAAAAGCGCCCCCGATTAATTAGTGTCGACCCTGCTGGTTAGCGTAGACTTCGCTAAAGCAGGGTTTATAAGGCTGAAACCTCCTTTAAGAGCAGAAACCACCCTCCTACAGTGGATGTTAATATGCTGATGAATGAAGGCTCGATTATTCTGCACTACTAATTATACAACGGCATAGGAGAATGGCACACAAGCGCTGCCCTTGTGTTTTTACGAAGACCTTCTACCTGAATATAGCACTGTTTTAAACCAAAGTTGTTGTCTTCGCCATTCCAGTTTTCTTGGCGGCCCTGGCTACAGTCATTTCTTTGCTATTTCATTGTTCTGTTATTGTTATACACCAAGACCGAGGGAAACATGCTCGCTAGTGGCACGTTTACGACAACTCGGCAGTATCTTTTTTTTTTCAGCGCAACTAAGGAGCCTAAATGTGCGCGCCTCAAGGAACGTATATTGAACTTTCGCTGTACCGTGTCTTCAGCGCCCACTTGCGCGCCCAAAGATAGTTTTGCACACAATTATTTTTTCTCCTAGGCGAGTGGTAATTTGAAGTTCTAGGTGTAATATGCACGCACGGCATGATTGGGATCAACAAGATAAAGAAAATTATTCGCGGTCTCCTTCATCAGAAGGCCTACTTTTTTTTGAGTTCATTAGCCCTAAAAGGCCCACAGGAAGCACTGGTGTTATGTCGGTGCATTGCTTAGATTTTGACAATTATTTCTTTGTGAGGCGTCATAGAAATATTTAGCTTCTCGCGCTTGTGCGCAAGCTGCTAGCAAGCAGCCAGCAGTTTTACACTTTTATGCAGGGGGCGGCGAATGCAAC